>NC_086450.1:503384700-504092519 GCF_028390025.1 Pseudophryne corroboree
CACAGTTTAATAGTATTGCAGCATAGTAGTATCACAGCCTAACAATTGACAATGCTAAATTCCTTTGTCGTATAAACAACCCTTTATGAAGCTAAGAACACTGTACGCTGTTTACTTAAGAAGTACCGTAATGGTACGCTAGTTGCGTAACGATCGCTCAGCCGTAGGCGAGACGCTCAAGCGTCACGTTCGCTCACGGCCCAGGGATCACAGGACAGAATGATTCGCTATGGCGTAGCGGTTCGCTCGAGACCACGAGGAGATCACCAGCGGCGCAGACGCTCACAACGCTATACCTTTATGATGAAACCTTATACCAATGAAATACACTGAATACCTTAATGTGAGTACAGGGTGTAAGTGCAACCTTGTGTAACCTGACTAACTACAAAGCTGCTTGAGCGTCACCGACGCTCAAGTGAACACTTAACACTATAGGAAATACACAGATGCTGGTTTAGGTTCCAAAGCCTATTAACTGTATTATATCTAATATACTTGTAAAAGGGGATAACAGTACAAATGATACACTACAATATAACAGAGACTTCCTAACCACAGAACTAAACAATAAATACAAAAAGACAATACTACACTGACCTAAATGCAATACAATACAATACTATCTAATACAATACAATACTAGCCTAGTCTAGGGGAGATATGAGAGAACAGAACAGAGAGAGAGAGAGAGAGAGAGAGAGAGAGATGAGATGAGAGAAATTGGCTCACAGAAAGACAATGATAACGGAGAGAAACTTACGCACAAAGGGTATGATCGCCTGCGCCTCGATATCCAGCTCCCGGCTATCAGCAGATAACCGTTGATGAGAGAGTGAGAGCTGGATGTGGTCGGCCTGCCTATTTATGCCCCACACACAATGCAATCTCCTGGTCCTACAATCCCATTGTCCATTGGCCGAAGGAATTCGGCCCTGCATCATAACAAAAGGTCATAGGGTGATTCATACAGGTGGGCTGTGACGATTTCCAACAGCTCAGGTGGGTGGGAAACTGGGTTTCCCGCCGCATACCTGAGTATGTGTAATTAATAGAAATGGACATAAACTTCTTATGTCCATAACTATTCGCACGAGCGATTAATACGCTCCAAACCAACACCGGAATATTGCTAATTAAATACTCTTCCGATGGGTACCAAACACTGCTGTATGATTCCTGTTAGACCCTTCGCACGATATAAAGAGGGATTCCTCAGCTCTGGGACATTGTATTTTAACCAAACTTTCAGAATCTATCAAAGGGACCATGATCTATAAACTACATTAATTGTGAACATTTGTAACGAATGAGTCGCACGCTACGACTACATAAACTCTACCGTAAATACGCATACCGCGCCTGCGAGTGCACGTTATTGCGGGTATGCGCATCCACGGGAGAGCGCACGCACGCGCAGCGCGGACCAGTGTGCGGTGCAAATATGGCAACGTGCATTGAGACATTTTTCTGACTTTGACAGTCCACCCTTTGGCAGTCAATAATAACTGCCACAAAACATTTAAGGAGAAAAATGTAAGTCAGGGGTTAATTGATTTCCATGGTTGGGTAGGGGAGGAGAGAGGAGAAGGTGTGAAGAGGGTATGACCTAGTGAGATAGCAGAAGCATGTGTGTATGAATCCATGTTTGGGGGGTCATGTATCATCGTGCCGTACGTGTTGTAAATCAAGCTTCGAGGTATTGCGAAGTATACATTTGAATTCCTTCTTATCCTGTGGTACAGGTCTGTGGATGGGCTGTCAAACTTTACCGAGCTCTTTTCGGATTTTGAACAAAATGGGGAGCACATTTTAGTTGATGATACATGAGTGGGGGAGGTATGTGGTTGCTGATATCTGTGCCTGTATTCCCTATCGTCTATGTGTTTCATTACCTGAGGGTTGTAGAGATGAAGATAAAGAACACTTACGAAAAATGCAATGATATTCTATGTCAGGGAAATGTACATCTGTTGTTGAAGTTGTGTTCGGTATCTGTTGAGAGTCGTCTTCTTTGCGCTGTTTTGCTCCTTAGGCATGAGCAACAAGCTTTGTCAGTGCCATTAGATTTACAAAAATGTTGGGCTAGCGTGAGTTTAAAAATACTAGGGAAACTGGGGATCCATGGCAAAGTTCATCAAGTGTCCATATTTAAAGTTGTCAAATCTTCTTCTTTGGTCAATCCGTTGTCTGTATACATCTCGTCTCGTCAGCTTCCTCGTCCAAGGGGGTCTTTGTATCTTGGAGAAAAGCAGAAAAACAGGTGAAAGAAACGGACCGTATAATCGCATTTTCATCACATCCTGGTTTCTATCATTGGGTCATAAATCAAATCCAGGTTAATTACAGTTTCCTCACTCCTCAAGCTCATCACTTTTGTACTTTGTTTGCACCTCATTAAAGCCTGCCCGCATCTAAATATCAATCCAATCGATATAACGACACCCAAGATACATAGTAGAAACTTTCCGACATCCATTATGACTCCTTGAGCCCAGTCTCCCAAACCGGAGAACCAATTTCGCGGGTTCAACCATGACACCCAACCAGTCAGCTCATTACCTACAGCAGCAAGGGTGAGATTGTGTTTTCGACGAAATTCCCACTTTAATTGGAGAATATCGTCCATCTTTTGGTCTATGACCTCTACCGGATCCTCGGTGCTATTGGTGACATACGTGCAACACTTTATGCCGTACTGTGTTGCCAATGTAACACAATATCCACCTGTTACTGCTGTAAGATAATTAAGAACCATTCTATGCTGTACCAGTTCTGTTTTGTAAGCTTGAAGTTCTCTTCCAGTGTATCTAAACGTGTCATCATACATTTCAGTGATATTATCTAACAAATTGGCGAGTGCGGAAATGTATCTATAATTCATCACTCCCCGAGCGGTACGAGTGAAATCTAACGCTACCAGAACCTGAATCCCGGTGGATTCATGGATAAGATCAGAGGCCGGATGCTCTAACCTTTCTGACAGTTGTCTTTTAACTCGGTGCTCGTAATGAGTGTGAGTATAAGGAGCTTGGGCACCACGGTGTATGTCCTTCATTTTGTCATGTGTAACAGTCATCACTTCAGGCAATACTTTTCCAATATAACACAATCCTTCAGAGTTTGGGGCAAGCCACTTGTACGCCTTTCTCCCGCATATGAAATATGCATCATCGGGGAGAACATATGGGACGGAGAAGGACATGACCATGTTACAAACCTTCCAGGTGAAATCTCCTGACCCTAATTCTTCCATCTGCTTAATGCACGTATCGGTTTGTACGATATGTGCACAGTATCCTGGTGATACCTCTCCAACTCTAGTAATCCTATTTCCTAAGGTATATCGATACCGGAAAGATTTTCCTCTACTGGCTATATGGCGTACGAGCTCTGTATCTGTAGGCATTCTATCTGCTCTGTGTGAAAAGGTCATGGTAAGGTTGCTCCATGACACTTCCCAATTTCCCGGTTTTCTGTGATTGGAGATGTTAAAACATATGAGGGACCTATCCACATGGTATTGGTGGAGCTTCAAACTAGGAGGGCTGGAGATATTAAACCTCCGGTCCACCGGTCTCCCACCACTTAGCTCAAGTACCTCCCCTAACGTTAAAGGAAATGGTACTAGCCCTGATTTGCTGTGACCCTGAGGTACTTGAGAGCATACCCAACAATCTGTTTGGTTTAACACGTTACCCACTAAGGAGTGATAGTCACTCAATGGATGCCGGTCTATATGGATATTAAAACTAGATTGGCATTTCTTTATGCATCCATCTTCAACCAGATTATCACAGAGCCTACAGATACAATTTTCTTCAGCTAACAATCCATCACAATTTCTTCTATCGGATCGTTTTCTGATACTCGCCTTTGCTTGTTGGTTTGGTTGATCTTGGAAAACTACGCCTCCATCATCATAATCGGAACCCATTCCAGAACCTCTTTCGACCTCTATGGTACTCTCGCCGGAACAGACTGCTCTGGTCAACATCATGGTTAACATCAAAATCCGGATCACAGTCTCTTGGGGCAAGTCCATCTTTGAGGAGGAAATAGAGAAGAATGAGAAGGGGGAAAAAAAGAAATTTCAAGGAAGAGGGGATGGGAAGTGGAGAAAAACAATAAAAGGGAGAAGGGAGTCGACAACTGCTTTCGGTCTTCAAGGCTCAGGTGCCGCCTCAGTCCTCCTGGAACAGACACTCCAGTGATACAACCTCTACCGTCTGTTCCTTATCACGGGACTTCTCTGGATCAGCAACCTTTTTGCAGTGGGATGAATGGACCCAAGTCTCTCTCTCAGCAACCTTCAATGCTGTGGTGCTAGTCAATAAGACCTGGTATGGTCCTTCCCATCTATCAATAAGACAACCTGAGCGTAGAAAATTTCGTATCATTACATAATCCCCAGGTTCAATGTCATGACAATTACTACCTGGTAAATCAGGAATCACCAACTTCAGATTATCATTTTGATTCCTCAACTGTTTACTCATGTTAATCAAGTACTTTACAGTTACTTCATTGTTACATTTCAAATCATCCTGAGGGTTAATCATGACATGCGGTTGTCGACCAAACAGAATTTCAAAAGGAGACAGATTAAGAGGGGACCTGGGAGTGGTTCTGATGCTATATAAAACAATGGGTAAAGCTTCTGGCCACGTCAATCCTGTCTCTGCCATTACTTTACTCAATTTATTTTTAATAGTGCTGTTCACTCTTTCGACCTTCGCACTCGCCTGTGGACGGTACGGAGTGTGCAGCTTGCTATCAATTCCCATCAATTTACACATTCCTTGAAAGACATCACCTGTAAAATGGGTACCCCTATCACTTTCAATGATTCTAGGGATACCATATCTACATACAAATTCCTGCACAATTTTCTTAGCTGTAAACATAGCGGTATTTGTAGCTGCTGGAAAAGCTTCGACCCAATTCGAGAAAACATCTATACAGACAAGTACATATTTCAAATTTCGACATGGGGGTAATTGAATGAAGTCAATTTGTATTACCTGGAAAGGGCCGCCGGCAGGTGGGATATGGGATGGTTCTGTAGGTATTGCTTTTCCAATATTCTTTCTCAGACAGGTAAGGCATGACATTGCTCTTTTACTCGCATGAGAGGAGAATCCTGGGGCGCACCAGTATGCTCTTACCAATTTGCACATCCCCTCCTTGCCTAGATGAGTCAGCCCGTGAGCTGCTTCAGCCAGACATGGAAGGTATGCCCTGGGGGCCACTGGTTTACCATGTCCATCCGTCCAGAGCCCTGAGGACTCCTGGCCATATCCCTTTGCCTTCCAGACTGCTCTTTCCTGTGTGGAACACAAATTCTGCATCTCACACAACTTCTGTGTGTTGATGGTATTAAATACCATCAACTGTGTGGTGTTTGTCCGTGTGGGGGTAGCAGCTGCAAGCTTTGCGGCTTCGTCTGCTCGGCTGTTACCAAGGGATACTGGGTCTTGGCTATATGTATGTGCTTTACATTTGATAACAGCCACTCTGTCGGGTTCCTGTATCGCTGTTAGAAGCCTTTTTATGTGAGCTGCATGCGCTATCGGTGTACCAGCTGCCGTCATGAAATTTCTGAGCCGCCATAGTGCTCCGAAATCATGGACTACCCCGAACGCGTATCTGGAATCGGTGTAGATATTGGCTGACTTACCCTTAGCCAATTCACATGCTCTGGTTAGGGCGACCAGTTCAGCAACCTGGGCTGAGTGAGGTGGGCCTAGCGGTTCCGCTTCTATGGTGTCTTGGTCATCTACGACTGCGTATCCAGTACACAAGTCTCCCGAGTCTGACTGTCTGTGACAACTACCATCCGTGTAGAACGTGAGTTCTGCATCTTCCAGTGGATTGTCACTGATGTCAGGCCTTGCGGTAAAATTTTGGGTCAAATATTCCATACAATCATGTGTATCTTCCTTTGCATTAAATCCTCCTTCCCCATCACTCTCACCTTCCACCCTTTGTGTCTGACCAGGCACACCTGGGAGAAATGTTGCAGGATTTAATGCGCTGCATCTCCTTATGGTGATGTTTACGGGGGCCATTAATGCCAATTCCCATCTTGTAAACCTTGCAGATGAGACGTGTCTGGTTTGGGCAGAATTCAATAAGGCAGATACCGCATGCGGTGTATGGATTGTGAGGTTGTGGCCTAGCACGACATCTTCGCTTTTCGTCACTAGCAATGCTATCGCCGCAACGCTACGCAAGCATGTGGGGAGGGATCGCGCTACCGTGTCTAGCTGAGCGCTGTAGTATGCAATTGGCCTGCTGGCATCACCGTGTTTTTGTGTTAGTACACCTGCTGCGCACCCAGCACTTTCTGTTCCGTATAGTTCAAAGGGTTTCCCATAGTCTGGCATACCTAGTGCTGGTGCCTGCGTTAGGCACTGTTTGAGTCTCTCAAATGCTGTTTCAGATTCGTCTGTATGCGAAATCCGATAAGGTTTGTTTGAAGAGACCATTTCCTGCAAAGGTAGCGCCAATATGGAAAACCCTGGGATCCAATTACGGCAATACCCACACATTCCTAAAAACGTCCTGATCTGTTGCTGGGTTTGTGGCAGTGTCATGTCTCTAATGGCTTGGATTCTATCAGCGGTCAGGTGTCTCAGTCCTTGTGTTAGACAGTGTCCCAAATATTTTACCTTAGCTTGGCATAATTGCAACTTGTCTTTGGAAACCTTGTGACCTGTGTCTGAAAGATGAAACAGGAGCTGTTTCGTATCCTTCAGAGATGCTTCCAGTGAATCTGAACACAGTAATAAATCGTCCACATACTGTATCAATACTGATCCACTGTCTGGTTGGAAAGACTGTAAACAATCATGCAAAGCCTGAGAAAATATACTTGGACTATCTATGAAACCTTGGGGTAACCGAGTCCACGTGTATTGGACTCCTCTGTATGTGAATGCAAACAAATATTGGCTGTCAGGGTGCAGAGGTACCGAAAAGAAAGCGGAGCAGAGGTCAATAACAGTGAAAAATTTGGCAGTGGGAGGAATTTGCATTAGGATGACAGCTGGATTAGGCACTACGGGGAACTGACTCTCAACTATTTTGTTAATCCCCCTTAGATCCTGCACTAGCCTGTAACCCCTCCCCCCACTCTTTTTAACAGGGAAGATGGGACTATTTGCTGTGCTGGACGTTCTTACTAGAATGCCCTGTTGTAGCAAGCGCTCTATTACGGGAAAAACTCCTAACTCCACCTCTGGCTTCAGAGGATACTGTGGGATTTTTGGAGCTATCCTACCATCTTTTACTTGCACAACTACTGGAGCTACGTTTGCCATTAATCCAGTGTCCTGTCCATCTTTTGTCCAAAGTGACTCTGGTATCTGAGATATCATCTCTTCTACTTGGGATGGATTCCTATTTGTCATAATGGAATGTGACATTAATTTTGATGGGGAGTCTAACATGTCTCGTACTTCCTGAGCGTGATTTTCAGGAATGTCCAAGAATACACCTTCAGGAGTACAATAAATGACGCAACCCATTTTACATAGTAAGTCTCTTCCCAGGAGATTGGTTGGTGCCGATGCAGCCAGCAAAAAGGAATGCTTGGTATGCAAAGGCCCTATTGTAATCTCGGCTGGTTTGCTAACAGGGTAGTGCTGGACTACTCCTGTTACTCCCATGGCTGGAATTGTCCTACCAGTGGTTCTCATGCCCACTGTCGAATTTATCACTGACTTGGCCGCCCCTGTGTCTACAAGAAAGTTTAAAGTTTTACCAGCTACATTGATTGCAATTTCTGGTTCGTTTCCAAGACTAGCAATCAACTTAACTGGCTGCAGATTACAGGTATGGCCACACCCCTATTGGGTATGCTGACCTCCCTGAATCCCGCTGGCAGCAACTACTTGTGAGGGAGTTAGCTGGGAACTACCAGAGGCATGCCAATCTCTGTTCGGGGGATATCTTTTTGTTTCCCCTGTATGTGGCTCAAAACTCCGCCTCTGTGGACCCTGCTCCCAATGTCGTGTGTTGTGTTGTTGTCTAGGGGGTTGAAAAGATCTTTGTACATTCTTTGTTCTACATTCTCGTGCAAAGTGTCCCGGTCTGTTACAAGAAAAACATGTTATTACACTTGCCTTACCCACAGGATTCGGTGGTACATACGCAGGCTGCCTTGTGGTCAGCGCCTGTATACTTACGGACATCAACTTATCACTTTGCGATTCCCTGTGCCTAGTGATGTTTCTGTCGTGATCAATAGCAGCCTCTCTCAATGTGGACACTGACAGACCTCGCCAACATGGCTGCGTGGTCTGTACCCTAGCTTTTAATGTTTCTTTCAAACCATCCATCAGTACAGATACTGCTACTTCCCGATGGTTTGGGTTGGTCTTAATGTCTTCTATACCAGTGTACTTTGCCATTTCTAATAGTGCCCGGTGAAAATATTCTGTTGCCGTTTCGGACTCCTTTTGCTTAATGGAAAATATTTTATTCCATTTAACAACGGCTGGGAAATACTCTTTTAGCTGTAAATTTATCCTTTTTACATTATCCTTGTTGTACACGTCTGTAAGCGGTACATCTTTATCCAATGCACAGTCAGCTAAAAATTGAGTTGCGTCAACATTGGAAGGTAAACAAGCTCTTAGCAGTATCTGCCAATCCTTGTTGTTGGGTTCTACAGTGTTACCTAGATCCCTGATGTATTTTTGGCTAGCAACTAAATCCTTTCTGGGGTCAGGAAATTCGGACACTATTGTTCTTAATTCCATTCTGGAAAATGGAGTGTACATGGCAATGTTCCTTATGGGAGTGGCTCCAGACACATCTGTTTTTCCATTGGGAACTGCTATTACCCTTACAGGAGCAATTCTAACAGCCTCTTCCTGTGTAGATTCTACAGCTTGTTGTGGTACAATTGTTTCAGTGTAGTGCATGGTGCCGTACTTACCCGTTGACACGACCTCACCTATCCCTCCGCTAGGGGCTTTCACTAATCTCGTGGGTGTCGCTGTGCCTACTGTGGTTTCTGCTATGGTGGCTGCAAGAGAGAGAGCTGAAATTGTTGCTGAATCGTCTTCTTGATCACACTCCTGAGGAAGGTTCAAAACAGGGTACATCTTGCACGGGTTAATACTTGCATGAGTTATTTGGTTAACATCATTAACATTTACAGTGTTACTAAGAGTTTGTGTTTTACAACCCAGTGCGTTTCTCTCCGCAATCAACCTCTCTCCTGCAATGTATGGTGGAGGAGGAGCTGTGGCAATCAACTTCCTGACTGCCCCAGATCCCGCCGCCAGAGCCAAACCTCTCTGTATCTCACCTTCCTGGTGCCATAACTGTAAACAATCATGATGTTGAATTCGTCTCTTTGTTGATTTTACGAGGCATATCCTCCTCCTTAAATTTTGTAACACTTCTGGACTGAAGCTACCTATTCTTGGGAATTTGTCCCTGTCTTGTACAGTCATTCTCTCCCATTCATCACATAAAGATTCGGTGTGAATTCCATATTTTTCACACATTACATATCGTGCCGACCCAACTGGTCGGTTCACAGAATCAACCTGAACCAGGGTTGATCGCCCCCTACCTGAACAAATGGCCCCCATAATCTGCAGGCGTTGCTTATTCCTCCTTGAATATCAAGGCTTTCAGCGAACCCTTACAAACAAACCAAGATGTCCTTGGGCAGGCCGGCGGTGGTGGTTTATCAAGTACCCCACTTACTTCTCGCCCACGTTGGCCAGTACTGCAATCACTGTAACCAGAGCTGCTGTACCCAACCTAGGGCCCCTGTGAACCTTTATTTACTGGAACATATGAGGGTTACCCGCAGGACACTTACTCTTTCCAGTAAAGTTGGGGTTGTTAGATAGTTCCTGAGTGACCAGCGAACTTCCCTTCCAAAAATAAAAAATTACACAAATCACGTCAGAATGTACAGATAGCGTTTGTGACCACTTTACTCTAATGGTATTAGGTCAGATTACTAACTACTGCACACAATAACGTGCGGTCCAATCGTTCAGTATACGAGCACTACTTGTCATGTACTGAAAGATCAATGGAATCTATGTTTCCGGCTGCGATTCCTTCAGCCAGAGCTTATGGCCTATATGGGTTCTGCACCAACACCCCAGGCGTTGTGCCACTGGACTTTTATAGCGGACCTCTTTGTCTATTTTACCTGTTACCTTATGACCTCCTGGTCTTGTTACCTTATGACCTCCTGGTCTTGTTACCTTATGACCTCCTGGTCTTGTTACCTTATGGTCCGCTATACTCTAATGCTCAAATATTATTTAACCAGGGATGCCTCCCTAGCCACCGTATATGTCACTTACACGTATGTCCCTTGACGAGTACCCGGCTTTCCTTTTGGTTCCACCTTAAAGTTATATAAACTTTTGTATACAAAACACACTCACTCAACACATGTACACTTTTGTTTCTATATCTATTTCTGCGCAGAAATTGTCTTTAGGCCAAAAGTGTTACCAATTAGGAGCAGGATCTGTTAAACTAAATTTCAGATTTTCCAAAAATAGATTTGCGTTATTTACCGTGTCGCGTTATCTACCGCTGTGCGTTAATTATCGCCTTTGCGTTACTTCACTTTATCACAACTTGAGCTACGTGGGCGTAACCGGACGCTACGTTGCGTAATGAACACTGCGTGCGTCTGCCTTTTGGATTGCGTACGCTAGTCTTTGTTAGCGACACGTGTACGCAATGCAAAGGATCCACCGTAACACAATATATACTTTTATCAATGTAAATGATCCCTGATCATCTACCGCAATCCACACTGACTGCCTTGTATCTCAGACAAACCGTGTGTTTGTTCTATACTTTAACTATCACCTCTACTATGAAATAACAGCAAATCTCTTTTTAGCACTTTCTATCAACTATAAAATTTGGCAAACAGGAATAGTGATATACGAAAATGAAACAGAAAATGCAGATATATGTATGCGTGCGTGTATACGCAAGACAGAAGAGAAATAAAACAGTTTTAAAAGACACAAGCGTTTTGTTCTTACTTCCGGTTCCCGGATTCCTTCAGCACTCTTTATCTAAGCGAAGCAGACGCTTATCCAATCAGCACTGCAAGGAATATGATCCCGCCCTTTGCTGATGGATAATGTCTGCTGATCTACCTAGTGCAGATATGAGAAGGATAGGACGAGTCCCCAATTGACAATGCTAAATTCCTTTGTCGTATAAACAACCCTTTATGAAGCTAAGAACACTGTACGCTGTTTACTTAAGAAGTACCGTAATGGTACGCTAGTTGCGTAACGATCGCTCAGCCGTAGGCGAGACGCTCAAGCGTCACGTTCGCTCACGGCCCAGGGATCACAGGACAGAATGATTCGCTATGGCGTAGCGGTTCGCTCGAGACCACGAGGAGATCACCAGCGGCGCAGACGCTCACAACGCTATACCTTTATGATGAAACCTTATACCAATGAAATACACTGAATACCTTAATGTGAGTACAGGGTGTAAGTGCAACCTTGTGTAACCTGACTAACTACAAAGCTGCTTGAGCGTCACCGACGCTCAAGTGAACACTTAACACTATAGGAAATACACAGATGCTGGTTTAGGTTCCAAAGCCTATTAACTGTATTATATCTAATATACTTGTAAAAGGGGATAACAGTACAAATGATACACTACAATATAACAGAGACTTCCTAACCACAGAACTAAACAATAAATACAAAAAGACAATACTACACTGACCTAAATGCAATACAATACAATACTATCTAATACAATACAATACTAGCCTAGTCTAGGGGAGATATGAGAGAACAGAACAGAGAGAGAGAGAGAGAGAGAGAGAGAGAGATGAGATGAGAGAAATTGGCTCACAGAAAGACAATGATAACGGAGAGAAACTTACGCACAAAGGGTATGATCGCCTGCGCCTCGATATCCAGCTCCCGGCTATCAGCAGATAACCGTTGATGAGAGAGTGAGAGCTGGATGTGGTCGGCCTGCCTATTTATGCCCCACACACAATGCAATCTCCTGGTCCTACAATCCCATTGTCCATTGGCCGAAGGAATTCGGCCCTGCATCATAACAAAAGGTCATAGGGTGATTCATACAGGTGGGCTGTGACGATTTCCAACAGCTCAGGTGGGTGGGAAACTGGGTTTCCCGCCGCATACCTGAGTATGTGTAATTAATAGAAATGGACATAAACTTCTTATGTCCATAACTATTCGCACGAGCGATTAATACGCTCCAAACCAACACCGGAATATTGCTAATTAAATACTCTTCCGATGGGTACCAAACACTGCTGTATGATTCCTGTTAGACCCTTCGCACGATATAAAGAGGGATTCCTCAGCTCTGGGACATTGTATTTTAACCAAACTTTCAGAATCTATCAAAGGGACCATGATCTATAAACTACATTAATTGTGAACATTTGTAACGAATGAGTCGCACGCTACGACTACATAAACTCTACCGTAAATACGCATACCGCGCCTGCGAGTGCACGTTATTGCGGGTATGCGCATCCACGGGAGAGCGCACGCACGCGCAGCGCGGACCAGTGTGCGGTGCAAATATGGCAACGTGCATTGAGACATTTTTCTGACTTTGACACAATGCTCCTCATTCAGCATGAATTGCATTTGTGAAGTTGCTCGCAGTGTTGCCTTATAGGTAATTGTCTGCACTTAGTATAATATTAGGGCAATGGATATTGTCTGAATCAAAATATAATTCATTATAAATAGGCGATGTTACCATAGTGGACAGTATACTGGATATATATAGTAAGGAATAGATATGAAATAAGTTTGAATGTATGAGGTAATGTTTAGCTGATTTAAGAGATTAGGTTTGTGTATGTGTTTATATAGATATACTGTATATTTGTGTTTTACAGCAAGATGGTAAAAAATAGTGTAGGGAACAGGTTTATTCTGCTCTAGTCATAAATAAGGCCAGAGAGGTTACAGTAAGATCAAGAGTCATTGTAGAGAAAAGGTATTAGGCCATAAATGATAATAGGTATGTGACAGAGCTCTGTTGGTCATTGGAATTCACAGGTGTGCTTACAGTAGATCAGAATCTACTGGTTTGTCTATTGTCCAGTGAAGGTTAAAAGCTAGGGAGTATAAATTAACTACTATGAAAAGAGATCACATCCATTGATAAAACATTGTGTAACCGACCCCAGGAAAACTTGTCAATACAACAGAACTTTGGATGAAAAGACATTCCAGATTTTACAATACTATACTTGCTTAAGGCAGTGTGGACACCACACTTTTATGACACCATGCCTCCGTGAACAGGACACGACAGCCCAGTTCAATGTTTGTTTTATTACACCTTGGAATCTGACAAACCTATAATTACCTATTCCATTGGAAACTATGAGAATATGATAGTTTGAATTGGTAAAATATGAGATAAAAGGACCAGACTTGTAGTTAGGAGTTAGAAGGAAGAGGGAGAGGGAGAAGAAGAAGGAGAAGGAAGGAAGTCAGTCAGGAGGAGAAGTCATGGAGAACATGCAGAAGGAATGATTCTTGGGATGGCAATCTTTAACTTGCAAGTATACATTTTATGTTAGCAATTGAAACTGTTTGTGAAACTTATGTCATGTTGTTTTATGTTATGTAACGAAGGAAGCATATATAATTATAATTAGTATATATATCACTACTGTGTATATCTTATTCTGTACGATTTGATCTGCCTGTAAATAAAGAATCATATAAAAAGAGCGGTAATATTCAAGCTTGAACTCTCTTTAAGGAATCTTAACTTAATAACTTCATAAGTCATATGTATAAGGACTGCATATATGTATCAGCCAATTAGTTTGTAAGCCTGACATAATATATTTGCAGATATATATGATAAATGCATATTAATTGAAATATATCCATATATTAAATACCATATATGATATATTAAATATTAATATTCATAAATATGATTCCATAAAGCAATATTGGCGACCACGAATTGGACTTGTTATTACTGAATCTGATTATCTGATTTATAATATTTATGAGGAGTAGCAAATGCTATAAGCTGGCTACCAAATCTGCAGAATCACGGTGGGGATGTATCTATGAAAATTTATTACCATTGTGTAATGTCAATTTTGTATTCTGTATAACCTAGGATAAATGTGTTAGTGCAATATACGTTATTTTAACTAACATAATATCTATTAGGAAGCAGCACCAAAGGCTATAAGCCTGCTGGCAAAATACAAGATCACAGTGGAATAGGTTACAAATGAGAATAAAGAATTTAAAGGCCTAGAATAGAAAATGTGCACAGTGGAAAAGAGTATTTCCAAATAAATGTATAAATGTACCAGGTATTAGAGTTTAACCTTAAGACACCGGTCAATCTTAAGGAGAGGATACCTTCAGTACTAAAAACAAAGAATATATAAATTTAGCATTGAAATGTTAAAAATGCAAAAGTTTTCTGTAGCATTTAGAAAAATGCGCAGAACTGCGGCTCTAGAAGCCAAACAGAAATGTAAAGAAGAATCAGGTTCACGTCTTCGTAAGGCGTGCCTGACCATTAATGCAAAAATGCATTCGTTATTTAAGTCCCTTAAACAGAAAAATAAACAGAAAAAGTTTGGGGCAGAAGCGAAAAGCCTGACAGTTTGTAATCAAATTGTCAAGATCTCTGATGAAGAGATAACATCCAGCAAGCAAGCTGAGATAGAAACACCAAACAGGAATAGTGTTGAGGTATGTGAAACTCTGTACACAGAGTCTACAGGAGTCAGAAATGACTTAATCAGTCAAGATCCTAAAATTAAGGAAAGTTACATGTTGCAGGACTGCATCAATGTGCAGCGCATGGAGTCTGCTATGGTCACACAGACCACCAGCAGAACAGCCTCTGTGGTAAAGGAAGAAAGTAGCAATGTGCCGGATGTGTCTATCATCAGACAGCACATTAATGTAAAGGAGGTAGCAGCAATAGGAGATGTCCCCTATACTGTGTCTAGTAAGGGGGAAGATCATTGTAACTCAGATTATGAGTATTCTGCTGAATACACTCTCAGAGTTCCCAATGTAAATGAAGAATTTGTTATGCCCTTAGGCAAAGGTGAATTGTCAGCAGATTTAAACACTGATAGCAGCAGTACAGTGCACACAGGGGTGGGGAAGTTCCCCATGGTGAAAACTCCCATGGCAACCAGAGTTGCAAACCTTGAAATGTATTCACCTGGAAACATGTTTAAAGGGAAAATCCATGAAATTAATTCAGGAATGCATGTTTACAAACAAAGTTCCCAAACTTATGTAACCCCCACAGAGCACTCAGAGACTTCTAGTGATGGTGCAAATGTTTGCATGCTCTCAGAGAGACCACATGCAGAGTGTCATTCTGCAAACCACACACCAATTAACAATGACAAAAAGGATCACCAGGATGAAAATGTTTTTATGCCCTGGTGCCATAACCATTTTATTACAGGTGTGGAAAGACAGAAAGCCCTGGGACCTGCAATACATATTTGGCAAAGTTTAACAAGTTTCTCTCCCCACAAAAGTAGGTTTTTTCAGAAGCTCCAAGATTCTTCCAAACTAAGGAGCCACACCAAGCAGCAAACGCTATGGTTAAAGACAGTCTGGGACCAGGCTGCATCACAAGGGAGTATGGTCACAAGTGAATACGGTAGTATCATTCCTTTACTTGTTAGATCCAATGAAGCCATTGTTTGCTTTGATGTTCAAACAGCCACAGTTTCCAAATTAAACCTGCATCATATCTGCAGCGACAATTATGCTGTCATTGACACACAATGTGACAGGAAAGATTGGCACAGGCCAGAAACAATTGTTTGTTTGTTATTCAATCGTTAAAAGACACATTTGTAAATTCTGTACCTGATAACATGCAGCAGATAGGACAGAATGCATAGCAAGCTATGTTAAATCACTGTATAAATATCTGTGATATTCATTGTATGTATTTTTGTTTTGATTCATAGTAATCCTGGCAACCTGTATACAGAATGGTGCAAGACTCCAAAAAGACTCCAATTTACAAGGGAAAAGGTCTTCATTAACCCTTTCATCGCTGCTATCCAGCAAAATCTACATAGCATCCCTAAAGACTGATATATGGACAAATCCTCAAGGAGTTTTCCAGTTTCACAAGAAAGGGGAAGGTTTTCATTAACCCTTTCATCACAAGTAATCATTACTTGTCTTTTAAACTACATGTACACCCCCACAACAGTGTACAGCACATCTCATCACTGTGATTATACAGAACTGTCTCATCCCTTCATATACCTCAATCAAATATATGTAAACATTTGTCTGATATATATATATATATATATATATATATTATGTAATTGTATTATATACCTTGTAAATATTTTATGTTTTTTTAATATTACACAGTAGATACTATCTATGCTTCCTTCGTAAAAGCTTCAAAAGTAATTAAATATCTAATACTGGATGGAATTAGATTTAGTTAAAGCCATTCCTAAATGATATTTAATATCTGTTTGAAGCAAAATTATATTCATTTATTGTATTGATAGGATGTTACTATATACACATCAAAAGCATTTTAAATAATTATTAGTCAAAATATAGGTAGGATAGAAAACGCCTTTATATGGGTTAAACTGGTATAAGGTTATGTAAGATTGAGATGTATAAATAGGTACAAGGTAGAATAAGGAGATTTAAGACTGCATGGTAATTTATTCAGTGAGGAAATACAGTAAACAGAGTAGGTGTACTACTCACAGCCATTTGTGGTACTATTGCCCGAAGACAATTAAGACCTACTATTAACAAGCAAGGAAAGAAAGAAAGAAAGAAAAAAAAAAAAGACTGTTTCATATATGCCTGTTCTATTCAAAATCACAACCTGTTTGTGCAAAAGCAATATGGACACTGGTCACAACTGCGGCATTGGATAAACGCAAAGGAAACAGAACTGCTAAAGACTGTATAAAGACTATTACTATTACTGAGGGTCGTCACAAGTACTGAATGTTCAAGACACAGCACTCGACGTACACAGCCCTCTGCCTCAAACAGCGAAATGGCAAGCAAAGGAGCAGCTGCTACGAAGAATTCTACTTCTAGTAATGGTGCAAATGTTGCAAACGCAAGGCCATAATGCAAACGCAAGGCATCTCCAATTGCAAGCAAACCACGCAGATGACAGTCTTATCCCAGTAAATTGCTACATACAAGAACAGCAAAAATGTCCAAACGTACTGATCCAGATACAGAAAAAAGGTCTACAATTGGGCTATGGTATTCCAAATGTCTGTAGAAATTAGTTTTCCTCATGAATACTGAATAAAAACCTCAGTTTTGTCTGCTTTAGTTAAAAGTAGAATAAGGTTAGGTAAGCTAAGAATTTTTAGAGATTTTTAAAATCATAATGGTTATTATTATTACACTTATGGTATATATTATGGTTACAACGAAAGTTATGTTTGAAGGAATATTTTGAAATGTATTTGGAAGCAATTACGCTAGTTTAATGTGTGGCCAATCAAAAGAATTTCTCATGGCCACAAGGGGGCGACTGTTGCCTTATAGGTAATTGTCTGCACTTAGTATAATATTAGGGCAATGGATATTGTCTGAATCAAAATATAATTCATTATAAATAGGCGATGTTACCATAGTGGACAGTATACTGGATATATATAGTAAGGAATAGATATGAAATAAGTTTGAATGTATGAGGTAATGTTTAGCTGATTTAAGAGATTAGGTTTGTGTATGTGTTTATATAGATATACTGTATATTTGTGTTTTACAGCAAGATGGTAAAAAATAGTGTAGGGAACAGGTTTATTCTGCTCTAGTCATAAATAAGGCCAGAGAGGTTACAGTAAGATCAAGAGTCATTGTAGAGAAAAGGTATTAGGCCATAAATGATAATAGGTATGTGACAGAGCTCTGTTGGTCATTGGAATTCACAGGTGTGCTTACAGTAGATCAGAATCTACTGGTTTGTCTATTGTCCAGTGAAGGTTAAAAGCTAGGGAGTATAAATTAACTACTATGAAAAGAGATCACATCCATTGATAAAACATTGTGTAACCGACCCCAGGAAAACTTGTCAATACAACAGAACTTTGGATGAAAAGACATTCCAGATTTTACAATACTATACTTGCTTAAGGCAGTGTGGACACCACACTTTTATGACACCATGCCTCCGTGAACAGGACACGACAGCCCAGTTCAATGTTTGTTTTATTACACCTTGGAATCTGACAAACCTATAATTACCTATTCCATTGGAAACTATGAGAATATGATAGTTTGAATTGGTAAAATATGAGATAAAAGGACCAGACTTGTAGTTAGGAGTTAGAAGGAAGAGGGAGAGGGAGAAGAAGAAGGAGAAGGAAGGAAGTCAGTCAGGAGGAGAAGTCATGGAGAACATGCAGAAGGAATGATTCTTGGGATGGCAATCTTTAACTTGCAAGTATACATTTTATGTTAGCAATTGAAACTGTTTGTGAAACTTATGTCATGTTGTTTTATGTTATGTAACGAAGGAAGCATATATAATTATAATTAGTATATATATCACTACTGTGTATATCTTATTCTGTACGATTTGATCTGCCTGTAAATAAAGAATCATATAAAAAGAGCGGTAATATTCAAGCTTGAACTCTCTTTAAGGAATCTTAACTTAATAACTTCATAAGTCATATGTATAAGGACTGCATATATGTATCAGCCAATTAGTTTGTAAGCCTGACATAATATATTTGCAGATATATATGATAAATGCATATTAATTGAAATATATCCATATATTAAATACCATATATGATATATTAAATATTAATATTCATAAATATGATTCCATAAAGCAATAGCAGGCAGCTTTGCAAGTGCGATCCATACTAATGTAAATGCATTAGGAGGCGTTGCACACTTCCTTGCTGCATTTGCGATCCCAGTGCGGCGACCGGGAACTACTGGTTGCGATGTTCCCCGCAGATTGCCAGCCTCAGCTTACTCAGGCTGGCCATCGCAGGGGGCCTTGCAAGGCCAAGAAATCTGCATCTGAGATGTAGACCGTGACCTCGCCACTCCTGGAAATCGGGGGCGACGCGCCTCCGTTTCTGGACATGTCGGCTGTCTCCACCCCCGCCCTGCCTCCTGAACACCTCTGCCTGTCAATCAGGGAGAGGCTGTTGCAAAAATGCGAGCCACACGCAGGACCCACTCTGCACCTGCGCAGAACAGGTCCTGCGCAGCTTCATGATAATCGGGAAACTGCGCAGGGGATTGCATAAGCGATCCATGCTGAATGAGGCCCGGTATTACAGCATTGTATTATCATAGTGGTATCACATCTTAGCAGTATTGTAGCATTGTACTAACCTAGTATTATCACAGCTTTGCAGTATTGTAGCATTGTAGTAGCCTAGTAGTATCACAGCATAGCAGTATTGTAACATTGTAGTAGCCTAGTAGTATCACAGCATAGCAGTATTGTAACATTGTAGTAGCCTAGTAGTATCACATCTTAGCAGTATTGTAGCATTGTAGTAGCCTAGTAGTATCACAGCATAGCAGTATTGTAACATTGTAGTAGCCTAGTAGTATCACATCTTAGCAGTATTGTAGCATTGTAGTAGCCTAGTAGTATCACAGCATAGCAGTATTGTAACATTGTAGTAGCCTAGTATCACATCTTAGCAGTATTGTAGCATTGTAGTAACCTAGTATTATCACAGCATAGCAGTATTGTAACATTGTAGTAGCCTAGTAGTATCACAGCATAGCAGTATTGTAACATTGTAGTAGCCTAGTATTATCACAGCATAGCAGTATTGTAGCATTGTAGTAGCCTAGTAGTATCACAGCATAGCAGTATTGTAACATTGTAGTAGCCTAGTATTATCACAGCATAGCAGTATTGTAGCATTGTAGTAGCCTAGTAGTATCACAGCATAGCAGTATTGTAGCATTGTAGTAGCCTAGTAGTATCACAGCATAGCAGTATTGTAGCATTGCAGTAGCCTAGTAGTATCACACAACATAGCAGTATTGTAGCATTGTAGTAGCTTAGTGGTATAACAATATAGCAGTATTGTAGTAGCTTAGTGGTATTACAGCATAGCAGTATTGTAGCATTGTAGTAGCCTAGTAGTATCACAGCTTAGCAGTATTGTAGCATTGTAATAGCCTAGTAGTATCACAGCTTAGCAGTATTGTAGCATTGTAATAGCCTAGTAGTATCACAACTTAGCAGTATTGTAGCATTGTAGTAGCCTAGTAGTATCACAGCTTAGCAGTATTGTAGCATTGTAATAGCCTAGTAGTATCACAACTTAGCAGTATTGTAGCATTGTAGTAGCCTAGTAGTATCACAGCTTAGCAGTATTGTAGCATTGTAGTAGCCTAGTAGTATCACAACTTAGCAGTATTGTAGCATTGTAGTAGCCTAGTAGTATCACAACTTAGCAGTATTGTAGCATTGTAGTATCACAGCATAGCAGTATTGTAGCATTGTAGTAGCCTAGTAGTATCACAACTTAGCAGTATTGTAGCATTGTAGTAGCCTAGTAGTATCACAGCTTAGCAGTATTGTAGCATTGTAGTAGCCCAGTAGTATCACAGCATAGCAGTATTGTAGCATTGTAGTAGCCTAGTAGTATCACAGCTTAGCGGTATTGTAGCATTGTAGTAGCCTAGTAGTATCACAGCTTAGCGGTATTGTAGCATTTTAGTAGCTTAGTGGTATCACAACATAGCGTTATTGTAGCAACCTAGTAGTATCACAGCATAGCAGTATTGTAGCATTGTAGTAGCCTAGTAGTATCACAGCTTAGCAGCAGTATTGCAGCATAGTAGTATCAGAGTATAGTAGTATCACAGCTTAGCAGTATTGCAGCATAGTAGTATCAGAGTATAGTTGTATCGCAGTATTGCAGCAATGTAGCATCACAGTATAACTGTATCTCAGTTTAGCAGTATAAAGGTATTACAACATAGTAGTAGCATAGCTGGATCACAGCATACCACATGGAGGATCACAGGTACAGGTATACTGTATGTGGGTCCTTCCTGCATCACAGAACAAAAACTATTCAAATACAAGGCCTTAAATACAGTAGGCCACAACTTAACCAGAAGGGAGTGACAAATGTGGTCCCAGGAGGTTAAACCCTTCCTCACATGGGGCGGTCTATCACATTGGCCACATCAAGGACCACCTGATCTTAATAGCGGTTTCTATAAACCCCTTCTAGATAGTAGTCTTGCACGCATAGCCAATTACATGCAGTCTCTATTCTCTCAGTGGGCTGGGGAAGCTGGTTTGATCATGTCCTGGGCTGGTGGCAAGCCAAAGACAAGCATGAAGTCCTGTACTTGTTCTACGAGGATATGAAGGAGGTGAGTCTATAACGTAAGAGGGAGCGAGATGGGGACCATTTCACGTTAAGCCTCTGACTGGACATCATTCATTTCTGGACAGAACCCAAAGGTTGAGATCAGAAAGTTGATAAAGTTCTTGGGGAAGGAACTATCGGAAGATGCTATTGAGAGGATCTACCAGCACACATCCTTCAAGAGCATGAAAGAGAACCCAATGGCCAACTATAGCAGTATGCCACCTAACGTGATGGACCCCTCACGCTCTCCCTTCATGAGGAAAGGTAATGAGATGTCTCCACTGCAGAAACTCTCCAGACTACTTACCACTTTAAGTCATTTCCTTGAAAGAACCTCAGATCTATCATTAAATGTATTTATTGTGTTTTTTATTCAGGAGAGGTTGGTGATTGGATGAATCATTTCACAGAGCCCCAGAATAAAAGATTTGATGCAGAATATAACCGAAAAATGGCGGGAACTGACCTGAAGTTCCGCACCCACATCTGAGGTCAACCCTTGACATAAAACGGAGTAATGGACCCAGCTGGCCTTGAAACGAAGAGACAGTCATTGTCATCGCATGCCAATCTAATTGTGCAACCAAATCCAGAAGTGATGAAGCTTCTAAAATCTCAGGTGCAAGAGATGGATCTGCCAGTCATACAGAGATCACCACCGTTGACTGGCAGAGTACAGAAAAGCCAAGACACGTCCATGTAGGAGTTTGTCACTGCATAACCAAAGAAGTCTAAGCCACAGGCGATATATTAAACCCACAGAGATGATGTTCTCAGCTAACGCGTTGTTAGGCGCTGGACAGTAAAACCAGGATGTTATTGGAGAGTTCACAAGCAATTTATCACTATTAGGTGCACTAGACTGGGAGGGTTCCGGATGTTAGTGAAAAAGCGGGAGTCACTACTGTATGCTAATCACGGGCACTGAGATCCTGGCAGGCACGGAGCCTTTGCCAAGGAGCGTCTGCATAGGGCAGAAGTTTACTATATATTGCTACTGCACATGCATCCGCTTTTGGAATTACACATGACTCAGAACCAGGCTCACTGTATCTGCCCCAAATGGTGCTAAATCTGTTTGAGGTTATTCCAGGAGGTATTTCAAAAGGAAATACCAATCATTTATCAGCCATGCATCATTGAGCCCGGAAAGTGCATCCTAATGCTATTGTATAATGGGCCTAATTCACTGCATTTTTTTAGATCAGCCCGCTGTGCACACGCACAGTTCCCGTCCTGCGTGATCAGTTAATGCGGTTGGGCAGGCAGAGGTGTTGGCGGGGCATTGGTGATGGAGCATTTTTAGGGCAGCACCGGGGAAATGGTGGCATGTCGGTGGTGTTTCCAGGGGGGCTGCGTGTTGTCACACACAGCCGCTCCGATTGAAAAAAAATGGTGGCGGGACTTCTGCCTCGCAGCAAGGCTGCGCCGTTACAAAGTTTCTGCAATCACATTCCAATTGCGGTGCGATCGCAATTAGAGCTTGAACGCAGTTGGTGGGCAGTGGGTAGCATTCTGGACGGCCCCCATCATGCGATTGAAAGAGTAGCAGATTCTGCTTTTTACTGAATTAGGCCCAATGTACAGTATATGGGTGCTAAAACAACCTTTTACCTGTCACTGAGATTTTGGTGATATCTGCTTTGGACATAGTGGGCCGATTCAATTGTTTTGTGGGCGCCCAAATGTATTGGATGCCCACAAGAGCTATTCAGTTGTCCCCGTTGGGCGCGCATACCCCGTATGCTAGTGGTGTAAGTTCGCCCCAGTCACCCAGAGGTATGAAAAATGTTGGTGCCCCCCCATATATATGTCATCACAATAAAATAGACACCAGCACAACTTTATAGCACATGTACAGTACTCCCTCCCCTGATGCTTCTGCGCAGCGGTATGACGATATATACAAAAAAACACACATGCCCTTTTCACTTAAACACACATACGTACACGTCTCTCACTTAAACACATACATGCCTCTTAAGACACACAAATGCCTCTTTTGCTTACACACACGCCTTTCTCTTACACACATGCCTATTTCGCTTAAACACACACATACCTCTCACTTAAGCACACACACGTGCCTTTTTCGCTCACACACATGCCTCTTTTGCTTACACACACACACACACACACACACACACACACACACACACACACACACACACACGTCTTTCACTTACACACATGCTTCTTTTGCTTAAACATGCACATGCCTATTTCACTTACACACACAGACATGTCTCTTCCACTTATACACACAATCTTTTTCTTACACACACACACACACACACACACACACACACACACACACACACACACACACGCCTCTTAACACAAACGCCTCTTAACACACACATGCCTCTTTCACTGAAACACACGCCTCTTTCACACACACACACACACACACACACACACACACACACACACACACACACACACACACACACACGCCTCTTTCACTTGAACACACACACACATTCCTCTTTCACTTACACACACATGCCTCTTTCACCTAAACACACAACTTTCCTTAAAAAAACAGACACACACACCTCACTTAATAACATGCACACACATTAACACAGTGCTGCCAACATTTATTAAAGTCACCCCCAGCACCCACCACTTCCTACATGCACCACACATGTACCATACCTCCCAACATGACCCTCTCCAGGAGGGACAGAATGCTCTGCTCCTGGACTTCCCTCTTAATGTATGATTGCCAGCACCTGTGGTGAAACCTTTATTATCTAGAAACCTATTCAATACAAATGATGGCAATCACAAATTAAGAGAAAAGTCCAGAAGCAGAGCATTTTTCCCTCCTGGAGAGCGTCATGTTGGGAGGTATGCATGCACCACACATGCACAGGTGCTGCCAGTGCCTACCTGTACCTGTGGCTATCAGCCGGGATGGAGGCAGAGAGCTTCACTCGGCCAGCTCAATTGGAAGGGCCTGGGAGGAGCTGTGTGCTGGAGCTCCCCCTAGCAGCAGCCAGTGCCACTGCACGGCTCCCTGGAGATACGAGGATGCAGCTGTCGTGTCACAAGACACAGCTCTGCTCCTCTGCCTGAAAAAATAATGCAGCAGCGGCGATGGATCAGCGGGCAGTGTGGGGACAATGGAGGAGATGTGCCCCCTTCAGGTCAGGAGCCCAGCAGCAGCCGACTCCACTGCCTCCCACAGTTCCGTCATTGCCGTATGCACTCCCATTAGTACCGGGTTTAACCGCGCAAAGCGGCTAAACTCCTTTAAAGTTCAGGTTTGGGGCGCTCATACAGGCGTTTACGCAAATTTCAGCTCACCCCTCAGGCTGCATGCGCTCCTGAATGGACCAACAATTGAATTGCTCATTTGGGCGCCATCTAGTGGCAGCCGGGGAGACCAACAATTGAATCGGCCCCAGTGACTTCATTATATGTTGGGCGACATAACCAAACAACGTACTAAAGCATGGAGTACTCCAACTCTGACAATGAAACTCCAATCTCTGGCATTTAAATGAAATGAAACACAGAATGTACACCTGTAAAATAAAATAATCACAAATACTTTGGCGTTGCTGAGAGGTCTCATTTTCCTACAATGCAGAATGGATTAGCATAAAGCTCGGTACGCACTTGTCCAATCCTCTGGGTATCCAACTCCAGACCAGACTGTTGTCACAATCCTACGGGAGACCTAGGTCGCAGATACGACACTCAATCTATGCTACACACCTGTCCAATTGTGCTGCAGATCTCCGATCTGCTCTGCTGAAACCATCTGCTGAAGGTGCGGTGTCACTCTACTCACTCTTCCAATCTTTGGCATTTACAGGGAAATAACTGGGAAAATAATAATAATAATTTTATTTTTACAGCGCTCTTTCTCCAATAGGACTCAAGGCTCTTAACAGATAGTATGAATATAACACAGCACAGAAACTGTGAACACAATAAAGAGGGGTAGCTTTGCAAGAAATGCACAGACCGTAGAGATAATACAAAGGGTGTGGCAGCCATTTTGGGTTATCAGTTGCAGGATTATTCACCCTACCCATGAAGGATCCAGGTGAAGCAGCCATTTTAGGTGCGCTACCTAATTAACTACTGTATTGGTCTGGTGATTGGAGATTGGGTCTCCTGATCGCTCAAAAACCTTTCGACAAGTCCAGACGACCAGGAAAATACTCTCCCCCCCGCCCCCCCCCCCCCTGTAAAGTGGGCGTCTTCTCACAAAATATGGGAGTGGCCTTACATGAAAATACTTTTTTTACACGCCAGTTTTTGACCCCACACCAACAGACCCTGGCCACCACAGGAAAAAAAAATGACACCATATTATGCCCTACACAGTAATGCCCCTTGCATCAAAGTATGCTCCACCCAGTATTGCCCCACATTATGCCCTACACACTAATGACCCTTGCACCAATGTATGCCCCACACTGTAATGCCCCCTGCACCATGCCTCATTTAGCAATAATAACATTGGCCCTTAAAATGTGCACTGTACCTGCTCCTGCTCGTTGCCAGGGGTTGTTTCATGCTGCTGCTAGCCAGGCCTGCTCCAGGTGCTCCCTCCGCTGCCATCCCAACTCCGTGTGCTCCCTCCGCTGCGGCTCCTGCTCTGGGTGCTCCCTCTGCTGTTGCTCCCCACTGCCGCCACATTCCCAGCACTTCCGTGCCATTACCTGCTGTCTCCTCTCTCCAGGCTCCGTCTAAATGTACCTCCCAAAATGGCCACCGCCAACTCTAGTATCCATCAAAACTGTTCTCTCTCAGACGGTGGCCATTTTGGGAAGGACATTTTAACAGTTTTCTGTGTGGCCGGCAACACCACATAGAATACTGAACACCGTAGCCACGGGCCTGCGCCCTGTGCGGTTGCACGGCTGGCCTGGCTCTAAAAATGGCACTGGTTATGTGAGTGTACACACCAATGTCTGACCAACTGATAGGCAAGGGTCGCATTGGAGTAGAATTGGACAAGTGTGTACCCAGCTTAACACACAGAGGCAATAGCAGGGCCTCTGTCTGTGAACTGAAACTAGAGCTAGTCATGGCAACTCACCTGAGCCCATGTGTTAAGTGGGGGTGAAAGTGTTGACGATAACAAAACCACCTCTTCATCAGTATTTAAACCCCCCCAACCCCCCCCCCCCTCCCCCCAAATCAAATACAGTATCTCACTTTTACTATTATCTGAAATTCTACCACCACCAATATTTGGTGCCAAAGGGGAAACTTTGAGGAAGGTTACTCCCTCACTTATCTTACATTACGATCGTAGTTAAAATATGTCAGTTATTGTAAACCCAACAACTCCCTGGATTTAGTTATGAAGAGTTTATAATAGCCCAGCTTAACTATCATGTGAATTCTTTAAGAACACAAAGATATAACATTATGAAACTCAGTTTAATGATGAAAGGAAGTCACAATACTTTACTTAATGTAATTAAAAGGTAACAAAAATAACACACTGTAATATTATTGCAAAACAGTACAAAAACAGAAACTGCAAATGTGTATTTTCATGTGTTAGAGCCTGGTGGAGGCTGGAAACAGCAAATTAATCCAAAAAGAAAATATTATTATCACAACTTTATATATGGGGTGCCACAAGGGTGCCACAGCGACTTACATACTGTAGTGCACATATAGATAATGTGCAAACTTAAAGTGAGTAACATTATGATACACACAAAGCCGCGGCTCTATGAATGAGGAGGTGGGTCCCTTTGCTAACTCTCCCTGTCTTACCTGGTATCCTCTGGCGCAGTTCACCTTCGCCGTTGCTGGTTGCAGTGTCTCCGGCTGGTTCTGTCCACCCGGCCAGAAGCGGCGATAGAGGTAGATAGCAAGGTTGTTACAGCTCACAAAGAATGCCTCTCTCCGGATAATGGTGCCAAATAACGCGTTTCTCCACCTCTTAGCAAGTGTAAGTGGCTTACTCAGATGCAGAAAACATGTCTTTTGGACCCTAGATTTCTAGGCATTCTTGATGAGCTCTGAGATAACCTTGCTAGCTACCTCTATTGTTGCTCTAGATGGGCGTATAGGATTATCAAGTGGTCCAAGCTGCAATACAGTGATTTAAATAGCAAAGGACTGCAATATCCTTAAATCCTGGCCTGTGAGTATAAAAAGAGAAGGTTTCTACAGCTGCCACAGTACAAGTACATATTGTGATATTTATATATTTTACCAGAGGATTCTGGAGTTTTGGAATACACTTGATTCTAATAAATATTGAGACTGTAATATAAAGGTCCAAACAGACAAATTAGGCCACTTAATTATTGAATATATGGACATAGCATATGAATTATATATATAGCATTTCTGTGTAACTTTTTATTTTGAAAATTTTAGATGTTTTCTAAGTAGTTACTAATCTCCTATATATTAGCCCAGATCTGTGACTCATTTCCTAACGCTGGGTGTGTCTAGGAGCTCTCATTGGGTTAGCGGCAGGTCTATCACACCCAGCACTCAGCTGATTGGGCGAGAAATGCCCTCCAACACAGGTTACATCCAATGGGAGGCTCTGCCCTTTGGCTGCTGTGTGTTCCCTGGACTCCACTCGGCTGCACAGGGACTTGCCGTCGGGGGGTAGCTGCGGTGCCTGGCCTGGGCACAGGAGCCTTCACAGCCTGCTGCAGGGAGCACCAACAAAGGTAAGCAGCTTAGCTGCTTCCAGGAGGAGAAGCAGGAGAAGCATTACCCACCCCTCCCCCACTCGCAGCACCTCCGCCCCCCCCCCCCCATTCGCGGCACCTGCCCCACCCCTACCCACGGTGGCTCCGGACCCCCTCCCCCACCCGTGGCACCTCCTGCAACCACCCCTCCTCCACCCGTGGCACCACCGCACCTGCCCCTCCCCCACCCACGGTGGCTCTGGACCCCACCCGCGGCACCCCCGCAAACGCTTCTCCTCACCCGCGGCAACCCTGCACCCACCCCTCACACATCCACAGCACCCCCACAACCGCCCCTCCCCCACCTGCGGCACCCCGCCCCTCCCCCACCCACGGTGGCTCAGGACTCCCCCACCCGTGGCACCCCCGCACCCGCCCCTCTCCTGCTGCACCACTGTACCCGCTCCCACCTCACTCGTGGTGCCCCCTGCAATCGCCCCTACTCCAGCCGTGGCACTCCTACACCCGCCCTTCCCCCACCCATGGTGGCCCAGGACTCCCTCCCCCACCTGCGGCACCCCCTCACCCGCCCCTCCCCCTCCCGCGGCACCCCCTTCTCCATCCGTGTCTCCCCCGCACCCACCACTCCCCCAACCACAGCACCTACTAGGTGATTCATCGTGCCCTGCGTGCGCTATTCACGCTGTCGCAAGGGGCTACGGCCCCTTAACCATTGCACGCCCTTTGTCCGTGCAATATTTAACCACTCAATTATGATTGGAGGTAATACTCCATATAATACAAATGTTGCACACCCCAAGGGCGTGCAAGGGTTAAGCCCCTTGCGACGGTGTGAAGAGCGCCCATAGGGTGCGATGAATCACCTAGTTTTAAATAGACCATGTGCAATAAAATAATATGTTGAATTGAGCGGGCACTTCCTTTTTCCTGGTAGATGGGTTGTTTGTATTATTGAGGTTCACAGTTACCTCTAATTGGAAGCTACATGCTCAATTGTTGTAATAATCACTATTATTGCCAGCTTGATCAGCGCCTTTATATTTGTGTTTGTTACTTACAGTATAAGACAATGTAGAAGAAATACATGGGGCCGCCAACGGTTTATCAACATTGCTGCATCAGGGGACAGGACACTGAAATAATGATCAGGGTAACAGAAACCAAGGGTTAGCTGCAACTGTAGGGAGTATGGAGTAGAAAATAGTCTCAGAGAGGGAAAAGCACATGAGGGGAGAGGGCCCTGCACGTGAGAGCTTACATTCTGAAGGGGAGGTGTAAACAGACAAGTAAGACACAGATGGGGTAGACAGTGAGCGTGTGACAGAGGGTTAGGATGAGAGATGGCTGGGTTTGATGAAGAAGTGGGTCTTGAGAGCCCTTTTAAAGTTTTGTAGAGAGGTGGAGAATCTGATAGAGGCAGAGAATTCCAGAGGTAGGGAGCACCACGGCCAAAAACTTAAAGGTGGGAAGTTGGCAGGAGAGGCGGCATGAATTTGGTGAGGGAAGAGGGCAGATGGGAGTGTAAAGGGAGGTAAGGTCAGAGATGTAAATGGGAGAGGAATGAGTGAGGGCAAGGTAAGTTAGTGTGAGAAGTTTGAATTGGATTCAGAAGGGGAAGGGGAGCCAGGGTATGGCTTGTAAGAGAAGGGAAATGGAAATGGATTTAGTATGCTTGAAGAGGAAGCCCAGGTCCGCTTTTTGGGGATAGTTTGGAGTGGAGAGAGGCATTTGTCAGAGAGGCCATGGGGGTCTTAGTAGCATCCAGGGTGAGAAAGGGTCTTAAGATGGAAATGGCAGGACTGCAAGAGGTACTGAATGTGTGATTTGAAGGAGATGGAGGAATCAAGGATAACTCCAAGACAGAGTACTTGAGGGCTAGAGGAGATAGTTGTGCCGTCAATACATGAAATTGTGGGAGGTGAGGTTGGGTGGGAGGGTGGGAAGATGATCAGCTCAATCTTAGATACGTTAAGTTTAAGAAAGCGCTGGGACATCCATGAAGAGATAGCAGAGAGACAGCTGGAGATACATGTATGAGTGAGGTCAGAAGAGGAAAGGTAGATTTGAGTGATATCAGCATAGAGATGATACCAGAAGTTTAAAGAGATAATGAGCTCACCTAAAGAGGATGTATAGAGAGTAGAGAGAAAAGGAGAGGTCCAAGAACAGAACCTTGGGGGGACACCTACTGTTAGGGGAAGTGCAGGAGAGGTGGAGTCATGAGAGGAAACACAGAAGGAGCAGTCAGAGGTAGGACAGCCAGGAAAAGCCAGCATCACACCGACCAATAAGGTGAAGGATTTGCAGGAGGATAGGTTCCACAGTGTCAAAAGCAGCAGAGAGGTCAAGGAAAATAAGTAGAGTAATGGTCCTTGGATTAAGCAGCAAGGAGGTCACTGCAGACTTTCGTGAGGGCAGTACCAGTGGAGTGGAGAGGACGGAAGTCAGACTGAAATGGGTCAAGCAGGGAGTGGGAGGAAAGAAAGGCAGTAAGGCGGATGTAGACAATACGCTCAAGGAGTTTAGAGGCAATAGGGAGGAGAGAGATGGGTCGGTAGTTGGAGAGAGTGTTAAGCTCAAGGGTAGGTTTTTTAAAAATAGAGGAGACAAGGACATGCTTCAAGGCAGTGGGGACAGTGCCTTATGAGAGGGAGAGATTAAGGAGATGGGCAAGTTGGGAACAGGCAGGAGTGAAATAGTGGAGAAGGCGGGAGGGAATAGGATGAAGTGGGGAGATAGTTGGGGGGAGGACCGGATGAGGGCCATTACTTCATCTCCAGTTACAGGGGAAAATGAAGTCAGAGTTGGTGAGATGGATGGGGAGGGGTGGTCACGGAAAGGAGGGGGCAGGTTCTTGAGGGTCTGTTGGGATGTGGTGTCCTGAAGTATGGAGTCATTGGTGTATCTATAATGGGTGCAGTGTGGTGCACATGGGCCCCTGGGTCCAGGGGGCCCACACTGAACCCATATTTAACTACTTACCTTTCCAGAGTCCCGCATCATCAGCGCTGTAGCTGCGGCAAGAATCACCGGCAAAATGGGCGGCAAAATGGGCACTGGCCACTGGTGATGTGTCACCGGTACATGGCGGGCGCCATGTTTCCGGAGACCTGCGCATGCGAAGTAGAATCTGGCACAATGCCAAAGTCTACTATGCTGTAGAGAGGAAGGGGCCCACCTGGAGTCGGCACACGGCTACCTCCTCTGTTAAAACACACCTGTATGAAGTCAAATTTGGATGTGAAGTAGGTGGCAAAGTCAAGGGCAGAGAGTGAAGAAGGGGGTTGAGGTGGGGGTGGGCAGAGGAGGGAGTTGACAGTGGCAAGGTAATGCCGGCGGGTTCAAAGATTGGGAGGATATGAGGTTCTTGGAGTATTACTGTTTAGAGACTGAAAGGGCAGTAGGATGAGAACATCAATTTGAAATAGAGGAAGTCCACTTTAGAGTGTGATTTCCTCCACTTTCGCTTGGCGTTAGATGAACATTTTTGAAGATATCTGTTGAATTTGGTGTGCCAGGGTTGGCGTGTTGAATAGTGGTTGCTGGAGCAACAGAGTCAAGGACAGAAGTAAGAGTGGTATTGTATAGGGAAGTGGCTTGTCCAGGACAGGAAAGAGAGAATAGGAAAGAGAAGTGAGTCAATCAGGGCGGATAAGGAAACTGTGTTGATGGCCTCAATGTTACGCTTAGTGGTGGTAGCCTTAGGAGGTGGAGAAACAGAGAGGGATAAGTTAAAAGAGAGCAGGTGATGGTCAGAGAAGGGGAATGGGGAGTTGGAGAAGTCAGAAATATCACAGCGGTGAGTGAAGACCAAGGAAGTGAATCACATGGGGGGTCCACTGGCAGAAGATTCTGTTGGGAGATCGATTGGGATGTTGAAATCACCTAAGATAATGAGATAAGATAATGAAGGGAATGTCTGAAAAGAGGAAGTGAGTGAGCCAGGAAGCAAGGTGATCGAGGAATTTGTACCCCCAATTTTATTAGAGCTCTTCTTTTGCTGAAAAACACTTGCTTTGTGTCATTTTTACACTTTCTTTGGACACAACTGAAGTACCCCAAATCTCTTTATATTGACCACTAATAGACTTCTATACTGTTTTCCTATATGTTTGGCTTTTTTGGGGGGTACAGTCAGATTTCTCCATTTTCACCTACACTTTTCTCTGGTTTTGCCGGTAAGAATTATCACACAAATCCTGTTTTTGCGCATTTGCAATTGATTAGGTCAAATCGTAAATGTCTGAGAAATTCCACTTTTTACTGAACTTTGTCGTGTGATAGCTGCAAAAACTTAAATTGCAGTAAATTACCGCATTTTCACGGGTTACTGAATTTCCCCCATAGTGGTATGTGTCAGCCATATATGAGCATACCAACAATACATCTACAGCAGCACAGGAAGACCTCAGCAGTGAGTCATAATCTTTGCAGATATTTTATACAGAAGAGGGTCGAGGATTGTAAATTAAGTTGTAAAGATGTGTACGAAGGAATGGACACTTGATTAGGACTCCCAATCGTAAATGTAATAGTACAAGTGTGTACCTAGCTCAATTGGAGGATGCAGCAGACAGATTGAGGACCACCGTAAGCATGGGGGAGGAGATAACGACATCAGTAAGCCGAGGAAGAGAACATGAGGGGAGAGGGCCCTGCTCGTTAGAACTAACAATCTATAAGGGGTGACACACAAAAGAAAATGGAAAATTACTTGCATCAGGCTATTAAACACTCTCTTGTATGTGTGGTCAGCCCAGCAGCACAGCCCCCTCTTCCCCCGCACACTAGCAGCTGCTGGGGAAATGTAAAAAAAACAGCCCGTCACCTTCCCAAGGGGCTCCGGAGGCTGCTGCTGAGAGGATCTGAAGACGAGAAACGGAAGTCGCAATGTTCCGATCATCGATGTTTGCACCGATATATTTTTTTCGTGTTTGTTTTTTTAATGAAGAAAATCACAAATCACTTTGGACAATCTTTATTTAAATGTTCTTAACCTAATTCAATCATAAAAAAAGTTTAAAACCTGGCAATTTTTGGAAAACATATATGTGTCAGTTAAATGGTTAATGTACAACGCTACGTGCTTTATCAATAGAAGAGAACAACAATATTATAACCCAATCTGGGATGGCCAGCCAGGAAAGTCACTTATTTCTCATCTGGCATGCTTCTGGCTATTAGGAAGGTTTGTGTACTGCACATGAGGCAGACGACTTCCTCCGGCTGCCAAGTAACACATCCAAAAGCACTCAGGGCATACAGAAACAAAATGTGCAGAGCGTGCGGAGCAGATTACTTCCCTGTTTACATGATAGGGGGAAAAAGTTATAGGAATACGGATCTCTCCATGGGGGTAACTCCAAGTTGATCGCAGCAGGAAATTTTTTAGCAGTTGGGCAAAACCATGTGCACTGCAGGGGAGGCAGTTATAACATGTGCAGAGAGAGTTAGATTTGGGTGGGTTATTTTGTTTCTGTGCAGGGTAAATACTGCTGCTTTATTTTTACACTGCAATTTAGATTGCAGATTGAACACACCCCACCTAAATCTAACTCTCTCTTCACATGTTACATCTGCCCCCCCCCCCCTGCAGTACACATGGTTTTGCCCAACTGCTAAAAAAAATCCTGCTGCGATCAACTCAGAATTACCCCCCATGTGCGAATGGCTGTGGGTATTTAAATGCATTTATACCTTATACCTCCTAGTAATGCATGTGGATCATACAGCAATAGAACAGCGTTGTGTACATTCACAGTCACCTCTAATAATAATCATTTTATTTATATATGATCAGTGTCTCAGCGCCCGACCAGTATGCAGGGAGGACAGGAGCAGGAGGGAATCACTGCGCAGCACGGAGGAAGTATGCAGCACAGGAGCCATTACACAATGACAGGATGATCTAGGAGACAGCTGCGGTGTGTAAACACACATTTCCTACAGTGACTTCCTGCCACACACAACCCTACACAACAACCTGCGAATAGCAGAAGTTAATCGTTGCCAGCGAAACGCAGAGATTTTGGACCTGACGCAGAGATGGGAGTAAAGTGGGTGGAAATTGCTCAAGAGAAGAGTGGATGGAAATCGTGCGCAAATTCCCCCACATGCACCGCGGGATGTGACCGTGTCTGCACGTGCACCTGGTTGGCCATTAGTCACCTCCAGTACGGATTTACAACCGCCCTATACTAGAGTACGCTTACAAACAAGTGCGTGTTTGCATATGTCCAGCTCTGCACCGCGGGCCTGGTTCAGGTGTGGTTGGAGGTCACCCTGAGCAAAGTTCGGTTCTTTGCGCAAGCGTAGTGCCCGTTCTGCGTATGTGACAATCAGATGCCGTTTGAAAGCAGGGAGGGGACGGAGACGGCTATTTAGGGGGAGGGAAGAGGCCAGGGATCTCTGCCTCTCTATGGGAGTTGCATGTCGCCCGACGGTGCCAGGAAAGCTCCGATACTGCGTTATTGGACACAGTCTGGATCAGTAATACAGCAGGAGACGTGACGCCCCCTCCTGCATTACCATATTAGTGCTTCTATATAAGCAACAGTGATAGTCCCTCCAACCATCTGGACGACACTTGCCAGGGGAGAATCTTATTTTTGCTGATCACAAACGCCGATGGATTCTGAGCAGGTTACACGGTCAGCAGTTTTAATAACAAGACGTAGTCCAAAAGCATTGCTGTGTGGATAGGGATGTACTGTAGATGACACTGCTGCAGCCTGCACTCTGGACTACAAGGCCGTGTGCTGATAACAGGCGCTGGGCAGAGACTGCGGCGTACACGGAATTCCACCTAGTATCTGTACATGAACACAATGGACGCAGCCACAAACATGACACTCTCCCACAATCACGGTTCGCCACGTGTGCCTTAGGGATGAACACCGATGGACGCAGGTTATGAGCGAGTGAAGTCCTACATTACATTAACGCACACTCTGCGGGAAATGTTATCAGTAGCGTGTAAAACAGTCTATGGGGTATATTCAATTGAAGTCGGATTCAGTCCAACATTCATTTGTCAGAATGGATCCGACTTGGGATATTCAATGTCATCTCAATTCGACTTTTAAAAAAGTCGAATTGAGATGCAGGAGCTGAGACGGGGGAGATCCACGGGCAGACTGGGCAGAGCAGCGATACAGCAGCGGATATATAGCCGCTGCTGTAGCGCTGCTCTCCCCCCGTCTGCCCACGGCTCCCCCCCCCCCCCCCCTCCCCTGTCTCTCTGCCTCACAGTCGTCCCCACATCACAGCCGCCGCTCACGGCAGCGTCCACCCGGATTCAGCAAGCGACGTCTCGCTGTGACATCCTCCAGCGCGGCTCCCAGTCTCCGGCACTGCCCGTCTCCAGCACTGCCCGCCGGGGGTCTGGCTGCCCGCGGCTCCCTGTCTCCGGCGCTGCCCGTCTCCAGCACTGCCCGCCGGGGGTCTGGCTGCCCGCGGCTCCCCATCTCCGGCGCTGCTCGTCTCCAGCACTGCCCGCCGGGGGTCTGGCTGCCCGCGGCTCCCCGTCTCCGGCGCTGCCCGTCTCCAGCACTTCCCACTGGGGGGCGGTCTGGCTGCCCGCGGCTCCCCCATCTATCTGCGACTCCCCCCCCTCTCCTCCACTAAGGTCCCTAATCTCAGTCCGACATTTTTTTATGTCGGACTGAGATGGTCGGAAACGGGGCCAAATCCTGACGAATTTGGCCCCGTTTCCCTCAAAAGTACGTCAATCGGCAGCTATACCGCCGATTCACCTACTATTAGACAAGTCGAATTCCCCGACTTGTCGAATAAAAACAGCGGGGATTGAATAGGTCAACTCATAATTCTACCTTAACAAGTCGAAAACTGACGTCTTTTCAACAGACGGCAGCTTTCAACACCAATTGAATATACCCCTATATACTCTATATAATTTATGGGGCAGATTGTCTGCCTCGACCTATTCAATTAGCGCTGCATCCATGCGGAGCTGCATGGAAAATCTACATGAAATGCACTCTCTAGGACAGGGTTTTCCCATACGCGGTCCTCACGGCACCCTAACAGTCCAGGTTTTAAGGCTATCCATGCTTGAGCACAGATGGCTGAATAAATGACTGAGGTACTAATTAATCCACCTGTGCTTGAGTATGGCTATCTGTAAAACCTGGACTGTTCGGATGTCTTGATGTTCGAGTCTGGGAAACACTGTCCTAGCATTTAACACGTGGGAAACGAGGAATTCCAGCACTAAGGGGCTAATTGAGGTTGATTGTGACGTCACACGCAGCCGCCGCGATCGAAAACATGGCGGCGGGCCTCCAGCAGGCACAGCTAAACTGCACTGGCAGGAGGCATCCTCAATTTCTGCTTGTTGAAGGGGGGGAAGGCAGTGGTCAGCGTGCTGGGCGGTCTTGCCCTGCGATGGGCAGGGCTAATTAGCAGAATTTGCAATCCTTACTGAATTAGGTCCTAAATGCGGAATCTATGGGTTAGCTCGCTACTTGTGGGTTTACCATGCAGGGAAATTCTCTTCCTCTCTTTCTCCCCCCTTCTTGTTTCCCTTCTCTTCCCTTAACAAGATGGACTTACCCCAAGAGACTGCGTTCCGGGTTTTCCTGTTAATCCTGTTGTTGACCAGGACAGTCTGTTTCGGTGAGGGTCCCAGAGAGGTCGAGAAAGGATCTGGAATGGGTTCTGATGGCGAGGATGGATTTGTAGAATCTCAAGAGCAACACATCACTCGAGCAAAGGCGAGTATCAGAAAGCGATCTGGTAGTCAGGGAGCTCGGAGGCACTGTGAAGGGTTATTGGCTGAGGAAAATTGCATTTGTAGGAATTGTGAGAACATAGTCGAGGATGGGTGCATCCAGAGATGTCAGTCCAGCCTTAATATCAACATGGACCGTCATCCATTGAGTGATTACCACTCACTAGTGGGTAAGGTCTTAAACCAGACAGAATGCTGGGTGTGCTCACAAGTACCTCAAGGTCAGAGCAAGTCAGGATTAGTACCGTACCCTTTAGCAATAGATGAGGTACTCGAATTATGGGGTAGGAGACCGGTGGACAAGAAATTCAATATTTCTAGGCCCCCTAGTTTGAAGCTCCACCAGTATCATGTAGATAGATCCTTATTATGTTTCAACATTTCCAATTACCGAAAACCGGGAAATTGGGAAGTGACGTGGAATAACCAGACAATGGCCTTTTCGCATAGAGCTGATAGGATACCCATAGACTCTGAACTTGTACGCCAAATAGCCAACAGTGGAAGGTATTTTCGGTATAGGTATACTCGAGGAAGCAAGACCATGTGGGTTGGAGAAGTATCACCAGGGTACTGTGCTCATATCATCCAGCCTGATACCTGTACTGAGCAGATGGGAGAACTAGGGATTGGGTTTTTCACTTGGAAAGTTTGTAATATGGTAATGTCATATTCTGTCCCCTATGTTCTCCCCGATGATGCCTATTTCATATGCGGGAGGAAGGCGTATAAGTGGCTTGCCCCGAACTCAGAGGGATTGTGTTTTGTTGGAAGAGTGTTGCCAGAGGTCATGACCATAACCCATGATAAGATGAAAGATGTTCACCGCAGTGCTCAGGCTCCTTATACTCATACTCACTATGAACACATCGTCAAGAGACACCTCATAGATAGGACAGAGCACGTAGCCTCTGATTTGATCCACGAATCCACCGGGATTCAATTCCTTCTCGCATTAGACATCACCCGTACTGCCAGAGGAATTATAAATTATAGGTATATCCATGCACTAGCGAACTTGATAGATAATATCACTGAGATGTATGACGACACCTTCAGGTATACGGGAAGGGAGTTACAAGCTTACAAGACGGAATTGATCCAGCACAGGATGGTCCTTAATTATATCACAGCCGTGACAGGTGGGTACTGTGTCACTTTGGCAACTCAGTATGGTGTGAAGTGCTGTACGTATATATTACAAACAGCACTGACGACCCCACGGAGATCATCAATCAAAAGATGGACATATCTTGCAGTTGAAGTGGGAGTTCCGGAGGAGACACAACCTTACCCTAACCGCTGTGGGTAATGAGCTGACCGGCTGGGTCTCATGGTTGAACCCACGAAATTGGTTCTCAGGGTTAGGAGAGTGGGCTCAAAATGTTATTATGAGTGTAGGAAAGTTTCTCCTTTGTATCCTGGGAGTCGTCATAATTATTGGCTTGATATTTAGGTGTGTTCGAATTCTGACGCGGCGCAAGCACGGCACAAATTCGATGAGTCTAAGGAGCGAGGGCATTGTTATAGCAGCAGATTTAATTTACGACCCATCCATAGAGACAGTGTTATGATAAGGATTGCAAATGAATTCCATGGCCTGTTTCTTTCACCCATTTTTCTTTTGTCTCCCCCTCTGCCCAGATACACCCATCCGGAAAAGACATCAGCCCTACCCAAAATGTTTATGAAAATGTTATGTGAATGTATTTTAGATATGTGTCTTATCTTCATCTCTACAACCTTCAGTTAATGACACACATAGTCGACAGGTGATATCCACATATACTAGCACTCACATATGTTCCCCCTCCATGTATCATCAACTAAATGTGCACCCCATTTGTTGGAACAAGAAGCCGAAAAGAGCTTGGTAGTGTTTGTCAGCCCACTTACAGGCCCTTAATACAGGATAAGAAGGATTTAATGTATACTTCGCAATACCTCGAAGCTTATCTAAAACATATACGGCACGATGATACATGCCCCTCAGACATGGATTCATACATACATGCTTTTTACTATCCCACTAGGTCATACATTTCCCACCTACAAGTCTCCTCCGACCATCCAATCGTCTGTAGATATTGTATTGATATTTTTCTGTTTAGTGATTAGATAGTGGCAGTTATTGGTGACTGCCAAAGGGTGGACTGTCAAAGTCGAAAAATATTGAAGAACACACAGCACGTATAAACTGTACACACATGCCCACTGCGCGTGCACTTGTTCTGACGTGCGTGCACATATCCGCAATTTGCGTATGGTCGCTCCCGCGGACCTGCGCATCGGTGCGTGGTATGGGTATTTACGGCAGAGTTTGTGTACGCACAGGGCCGGCAACAGAAATCTTGAGGCCCGGTACACTGATATCCCTGTGGGCCCCCCCCCCGATATACAAATATAGGGGCGTGACCACAGAGCTCCTTTTACACATTACGTCAGGCAGAGTCTCCCTTTTTACACATTACAGCAGCAAAGTCCCATTTTTTACACATTATGGCAGCAGAGTCCCCTTTTTTACACATTAGGCAGGCAGAGTCCCCCATTTTGACACATTATGGCTGGCAGTCCCTATTTTTACACATTATGCATATCTCCCAACTTTTGGCTTGTCGATAGCGGGACTCTTGCGCCGCGCTGATCCAAACGGCCCGTTTTTCCCTTTTGGAGGCGTGCCTAGCGCTCTCCCAGCAGCTGGGCAACCCCCGCTCCCCTCCTAGCTCTGAATACATGCCGTGCGCGTGCGCACAGCATGTATTCAGTGATCACAGGCTGCTTTGCAGAGCAGAGCAGCGGGTGATCAAAGCCTCCCCTAACTGCCCCCCCACCCGCGGGACACTGCTGCCCGCGGGTGGGACAGGGTCCGAATAGCGGGACTGTCCCGCTGAAAGCGGGACAGTTGGGAGGTATGCATTATGGGAGGGGGAGAGAGAGTTATACTCACCTGTAACGATCCAGCATGCCCCACCATAATGGCCATCCCTACCTTTTCTCACCCTGCAATCTTCGCTCTTACCTACAGTAATACCAGGTTTACAGGGCAGATGTAATGCATGCACATGCATCCATGATATGTGCCTGCACGCAGCCCATCCCAAATCCAAAGCCCCAAACTCCTGCTGGAGAGCCGAGTGCACCTGCAGTGCAGACACTTGACTTACCAGACACAGCCGCCGGCGCCGTGAATCAACGAGGCTCAGCCTCCGAGTGACCAGCTTGATGCACCCCGCCGCAACAAGCTGCCAGCAGTCCCGCAATCCTGCTCCTGCCTGCTCACGCTCCTCACAGCAGAGACAGGGCGGGCGGGGATGACTGGGAGAGGAGGGGAGGTCCGGAGGTAGCGTTGTGTGACAGCTGACCTGGGGCTGGGCTTGGGGATGCTAAGTGGTGACCACAGATCATGGGGGTGGGGGAGCTGAAAAAAAAGGTCAGTTATTGATTACTTTTAACTGCACAGCGGGCGGCCCGCAGCTGGCTCGATGCCGCAATATATATAATTATTTAGATCTGTTACATGCTGCCGCCGCTGGACCTTGGGACCCCTCACAACGTCGGGGCCTGGGACGGCTGTCCCCTTTGACCCCCCCTTTCGCCGGGCCTGTGTACGCATGGAGAGCCATCAAAACACATTACATATTTAATCCAAATAGTGCACAATGTACACATAGTCTCCTTGCACCACATCAGAAAGTTATAGCTGTTTAAATGGTTGCAGAACAAAGGGATTCACCTTTACAGGATAAGAGGGGACAGACTAAGGTTATAAGGTGGTATTTGGTATCCAGCTGTAGGGTATTTTAAGGAAACCATTCCGGTGTTGGTCTGCGGAAGATCGCATGTTCCTGCGGATAGTTATGTGCAGAAGCAGAATATAGATATAAACTGTATTTACTGTATATTATGTATGCGGCGGGAATCCAGAGGAGACCACCCACAAGAGCAGTTGAGAAAGACATCGCCTACCTATTCAAATCAACCTATGACCTTTCCTGTACTGTAAAAGTGCATCCCTGTGTCCAATGGACAAAGGGAACAGTATCCATTGTATTGCTTTTGGAAGACTTGTATAAATAAAGCCTGCTGCAGGCCGGCCAGACACAAGACTCACAACGTTATCTATTTGATTTGACAAAGCCTAATATATATCCTATATTAAACACTCTAAAAGGCTAAGAGACACAGTACGCAATTGGCGCACAAAGTACCGCAAGGGTACGCCCTTAGCGTAGCAGACGCTGTGCACAGGGTATGAACACAGGCGTTGCAGACACTTACAGAATTAAACTTTAATAACTATACCTTAAGGAATGTACTTATACTGTAAACCTTTGTGCAGTGATAATGTGTAGATGCAATGCAGTGTAACCTTGTTAGTTTAAAAGCTGTATGAGCGTCTGTGACGCTCTGAGAACACTTAGCAATATAATAAACACTCAAATACCGGTTTAAGGTTCTAACACCTTTTAAGGGAGAGAATGAACGTTCAATTGCAAAAGAATATACAGTACAGTTTATACACTACCATGCTAACATAAATACCTAACAGAATTACTACACGATAATATACAATAGTGGCACAATTACATTTAATGGGAAGGAGAGAGAGAGTGGCTTACAACAAATTAGGAGGTAAAATGTCTGCAGAGAACTTACACATGTGGGAATGATCGCTGCGCAGTTAGTCAATGCTGAGAACCTTTGTGGAGAGAAAAGTGAGCTCACCTAGGCTGGCTGGCCCTATATACACAACACACAGCAACAACACAATGGTCCCTACAATACCGCATGGGACAGAAGCTAGACTCCATTTTGGGAAAAACTCCCATGATTCCAAAGTCTGTAACATATGGTTCAAAAGGGAATGCCAGCAGCCATTTTAGATTTGCAAGTCCAAACACATGGCATTCTTTGCTACACCATAATCACATAGCAGAAGACATAAGACTCCACTATCTTCCAAAATGTCTAAGCTTCAATATAATGCATATGTGCTGATTTTACAATTCCAAACCATCTAATCACCTTTCACAATTTCAAGCCAACACAGTATCTCAATAACCAGAGCATATGGTATGCTGACTATGCTATCTTTCCAGAATCAGCACCACATATCTCATGCTGTCCATATGAGCCATCACAAGACCAGATCACCAGGTACCCACAAGTATCAGCCTGCTATTGCTACAAGCACATGACTACAGTAACAAAAGGAAGTATGTTTTGACTTCTAACCTTCAGCAAGATGCATCATGTAAAACTACTATAATCTGTTATAAATCACCATCCATAAATGTATACCAGAGATGCTATGCTACAGATTGTCTACTGTTCCAATTCATTACAGATTTCATAGAGTATCATCACAAACATACAACAATCACATAACTGCACAAGCACCATTAACCTTAAGCCATTTGTATCTCCAAACTAACTATTCTATGCCAATCATTTCACAACTACTTTACCACAAACACATATTTAACTATTCTATGCCATTAAGCCATGTGTATACAATACTTAGCCTTAGTAAGGAGATCAGTCCTGGTGATGAGCAAGCCATGCTTCTGGATGCTAGGTTGGTTCTGAGTGAGTGAGCCCTGTGATTTCCAGTGGATATATCATACCTGCGTTCCAGCTGTGGGGGTGTGTGATTCACAGGAAGTGTGTGTCTTTCACAGCATGTGGGCTAGCTGTATCAGTGAGCTGAGCTGGCCATGTGATCTTGGTTATGCAAAATGTTGGGTGATGACTAACACTTGTTATTATTTCAAATTCCTGTCTTGTGGGAAGCTATTGTTTGGCGAATACAAAACAACCCCTGTCTCTGGGTTTTGTTTTGTCTTCTCACTGTCCACTTTCAGTTGAGACAATGACATCTCAGCAATCATTCTTCTGGAGACAACCCTAAACCCATTCGTAAACAAAGGTGCCAGTCCTCTTCATTGAATCTCAAAGCGTAGAGTAATTAAAGGCTATTGTACTCCGTCTGCGGGAAAGAAACTGACTGGTCTTAGGTGTAATTTATTCGGAATACAATTAATCTTCAATTACTATTTCTGTGCTTAACTATGCATAAGAACATGTGAAGCCCTCCCAACATGCAAAGGGGAATCTCTAAGGTCTAAGAGCCATATTAGACCCATTGATACCTGCTGAACTCAGGGGAATATTAACTAATAAAATACATTATTTTGATTAAATATGTAGCGATCGAGTCGCAAGCTAGACGCGCACAAACTCTACCGTAAATGCACATACCGTGCGCCTGAGCGTGCACGCGACTGCGCATATGCGCACACACGGGAGGGCCTGTGCACGTGCAGCGGGCACATGCATGAGGTGCATATATGGCAATGTGCAGCGTGATATTTTTCTGACTTTGACAGTCCAGCCTTTGGCAGTCACCAATAACTGCCACTTTCTAAAACAGTTCAAAAAGAGAAAAATATATGTCATATGTAAATACATTTCTATGATTGGGTAAGGGAGGAGAGAAGAAGGTAGGAAAAGGGTATGACCTGGTGAGATAGCAGAAGCATGCGTGTATGAATCCATGTTTGGGGGGTCATGTATCATCGTGCCGTACGTGTTTTAAATCAAGCTTCGAGGTATTGCGAAGTATACATTTGAATTCCTTCTTATCCCGTATTACAGGCCTGTGGATGGGCTGTCAAACTTTACCGAGCTCTTTTCGGCTTTTGGTTGCAACAAAATGGGGGAGCACATTTTAGTTGATGATACATGAATGGGGGGATATGTGAGTGCTGATATCTGTGCCTGTATTCCCTATCGACTATGTGTGTCATTACCTGAAGGTTGTAGAGATGAAGATAAGAAGCAATTATGGTAAATGCAGTCATAAACTATGTGAGTTTAATATACATTTGTTGATTGAAGTCTTGTCTGGTGTCTTGTCTTGATGTACATGTTGACTGTAGTCTCTTTGGGCTTTTGCCAAAATGCGAGCAAAAAGCTTTCTCAATGTCCATAGACTTACAAAAGTGTTGGGCTATCGTAAAATTTTAAAATCGCTAGGGATATTGGGGGTCTATGGCATTGTCCATCAATGGTCTGTGTAAAAGGTTGTCAAATTCTTCTTCCAAGCGGATGTCTTTGTACCTTGGAGGAAAACAAAGGAGAAACAGGTGAAAGAAACGGACCGTGGAATCACATTTTCATCACAACATTGTCTCAATGGTTGGGTCGTAAATCAAATCAGTCGTTGTTATGCGATACAGTCATTACTTCAGGCGGTACTTTTCCAATATAACATAATCCCTCTGAGTTTGGGGCAAGCCGCTCATACGCCTTTCTCCCGCATATGAAATATGCATCATCGGGGAGAACATATGGGACTGAATATGTCATTACCATGTTACACATTTTCCATGTGGACTCTCCTAACCCTAATTCTCCCATCTGTCTAGTACACGTATCCGGTTGTATGATATGTGTACAGTATCCTGGTGATACTTCTCCAACTCTCATGGTCCTACTTCCTAGGGTATACCTATATCGGAAATATTTTCCACTATCTGCTATGTGGCGTATGAGCTCTGTATCTGTAGGCATTCTATCGGCTCTATATGAAAAGGTCATGGTTTTGTTATTCCATGACACTTCCCAATTTCCCGGCTTTCGGGGATTGGAAATGTTAAAACACACTAAGGACCTATCCACATGATATTGGTGGAGCTTCAAACTAGGAGGACTAGAGATATTAAACCTCTTGTCCACCGGTCTCCCACCACTTAACTCAAGTACCTCCCCTATCGTTAAAGGAAATGGTACTAGTCCTGACTTGCTGTGACCTTGAGGTACTTGAGAGCATACCCAACAGTCTGTTTGGTTTAACACCTTACCCACTAATGAGTGATAGTCACCCAATGGATGCCGGTCCATGTTAATGTTAAAACTGGACTGACATTTCTTGATGCACCCATCCTCAACTAAGTTATCACAATGCCTACAGATGCAATTTTCTTCAGCTAACAATCCTTCACAATTCCTTCTATGGTCAATGCTACCAGATCGTTTTCTGATACTCGCCTTTGCTTGGTGATTATGTTGTTCTTGGAAATTTACACCTCCGTCTCAGTCATCAGAAACCCATTCTGGATCCTTTCTCGACCTCACTGGTACTCTCACCGAAACAGACTGCTCTGGTCAACATCAGGGTCAACATGAAAACACGGATCACAGTCTCTTGAGGTGAGTCCATCTTACAGGAGGAGAAAGGAGAAATTTGTAATGGGGGTACAGAAAAACAGTTTGAGGGGGAGAGAAACTTGTTACGATAATTAGTCCTCTAGTCTTGTTGTTCTTCTTGTTCTGCTGTCATCTCAAAGGTGCTGTCTCTCAGTCTTCTAAACATTCTGGTGATACAATATTTCTTCTAGCTCAGCGCTCTTTCTGTAAGGAGAATAAATCTTGCATTACCATTTGTCCAACTAATGTGTGACATACCATCTGTAACGTTATGAGAACATGAGAAAGAAGAGAGAGAGAGAAAAAAACAACAAGATGCATATATATATGCATCACATAAATCAACAATAAACAACAACAGAAAAAAAAAGAAAGAAAAAACATTTTTCAAACATTTTTTTCAGGAGAGAAAAAAAACATTGTCAGATCTTCCGTTCACCATCAGGCTGTCACATCTACATGTCCAATGGTATCCTTGCATAGTCTCTCCCACCAGTATTTCCATACTCCACCCTTTGTATCTGGCCAGGATACATCGATGCTGGTAGGTCATACTGGGGTTAGGTAGACTTCTGCAAGGACCAAATAGCTATGTGATATTTGGGTCCTGCCGATGAACGTCAGAGATGGGGAAAAGAACATTTACAGATAAATTTCAACGTCTACCCGGCTGTCCTTGTGCCTGCAAGGAACTGACCTCCCATTTCATTAACTGTAACCTCAGGCTTACTATCAGTCCAAATGATCACCTTTCCTGATTGCATGTTACAGGTGCGGCCCAAACTCCTTCCTATGTGATCTCTGATTACAATTTGGTGTGTCATAACTTTGCTCATATCTTTGTCTAGGGGGTTTATATACCTTGTGTGTGTTTTTAGACCTACAATCTCGTGCAACATGACCTTCCCTTAAGCAGTTGTAACACCTTCTTACTTTTGACCTATTCACAGGGGTTTGTGGCTTGCTTTTGATGTTCCGGTCATGATTAATAGCGGACTCTTTCAAATCGGCCACTGAGATATCTCTCCAGTTAGGTAGAGAGGCTTGTATACTCGTTCTTAATACTTCCTTTAAACCATTTATTAACACATAAACTGCTACTTTCCTGTAGTGTACATTTGTTTTAATATATTGTGTTCACCCTGACAGGATTTTGTTCCATTATGCTATTTTGTGTTAACTCTTCGGTGTAAGATGCATTTGTCTGTGAGTAACATACAATACCGTACTTACCTGTTGACACGACCTCACCTGACCCTCCGTTAGGGGGTTCTGCTATTGCCTTTACCAACTTGGCCGTGTCCCTCTGGGTGTCTCGTATGATGACTGCTGGGTAGAGTGTTGACATCGTGTTGGTTTCACCTTCTCGCTGGTAATCCTGAGGGGAGCTTAACATGGGGTGCGACTTGCACAGGTTAACATTTGTAATTTTGACACTTTCATTTTTATAAACATTATTACATTTGTTACTTTCATTCTTAATACAGTTACTAAGTGCATTTTTATCGTACACCATCGCGCCATTCTCTGCAGCCATAATCCTCTCCATTGCCATGTCTCTCTTCCCAAGATGAGAGTCAGATATGTAAGTTAAATTTCTTTGCATTTCACTTTCCTGTTGCCACAATTGTAAATAGTCATAATGTCTAATACGCCTTTTTGAAGATTTAATCAGGCAAACTCTTCTCCTTAAATTCTGTAATACTTCTGGGTTAAAACTACCTACCCGGGGAAACTTCTCCCCGTCATGCACAGTCATCCTTTCCCATTCATTGCACAACATTTCTGTGTGATGACCATATTTCTCACACATGATATACCTTGCCGACCCGATTGGTCGGTTTACCAAATCAACCTGAACCTCGGTTGATCGTCCCTTACCTGAACAACTGGCCCCCATCTTTGCAGGTGCTGCTTTCACTACCTCTGACTTCAAATCAGGGTCTTCGGCAACCCTTACAAAAACCAAGATGTCCGGGGTAAGGCTGCGCTGGGGGTTTTGCCTCGAGGTCCGCCCACTTAACTCCCGCCCACGCTGGCCAATACGGCGACCAAAGTTCCCAGAGGTTCCGTACCCAACCTAGGGCACCTATGAACGTATACTTGCTCGGGCGTGTGGAAGTATGCTATCCTCCCCAGCAAGTATCAGTCGTTGGAATGTCCCTGAGTGATCAGGCTACTTCCCTTAAAATAAAAAAAATTACACAAATCACGTTAACAATGTGCAAGTAGCGTTCTTATGAATATTCAAGACACGCTAATGCACACAATCACATGCGGTACAATCGTATCTGCACACAAGCAACTAATCTTATGTGCGGAACGATCAGTGGAATCGAAAATTTCGGCTGCGAATTCCTTCAGCAATGAGCTTTATTGGCCTATATGGGTCTCGCACCAACCCTCTTCGGTTGTGCTCTCTACTTCTAGTCTGCTGTACCTGAACCTCCTGGTCCTTGACCTCCTGGTCTGTTATGTACAGCAGACTCTACTGCTCATTAATATGTCGAGACTAACAAAGGACGCCTCCCAAGCCACCCCGCGCTATCACTCTCGCTGGTGTACCTCTTTCTACTAGCCTATGGTTCCCATGTTCGTAAAAAAAGAGAAATCTTACATATACACACTCTTACATTCGAACACTCTTATTTCTGTACAGAATTCCTTTCATTCGGTATTAGCCTAACCCAGAAGAATTGCAACAGAGTTTTTTTCTTTTAACTTTAAACTTTTGGATTTGAGATAGATTTGCGTTATTATCGCGTTACTTCCTTATCGCCTACTAAAACAATACTATCGTGCGGTTTGTATTATGTGGGCGTATCCGTACGCTCCGTTGCGTAATATACGCTCTGTGCATCAACCCTTGCGTCGTGTACGCCCCGCCCTTGTAAGGACACGTGTACACAGACCAAGTACGTCCACAGTAACACAACTACACGTTTATCAATGTAAATGATCTTTAAGTGTAATCATTTACTGGACACCACCCAAATCTCCCTTGTATTTCTAGGCGAGACTGTGTGCGTGCCTTTTACAATTATTCCCTTAAATATTACTTTTTATCTTTTAACTATTAATAACAACAAATCTCTCAGCACGTTATCACTGGTATGTGGCAATCAGGAGAATGATATACGGACAAATACTACTAAACAAGAAATACAGGTGTGTGTGCTTATGCGTACGTACGCAAAACAGAAACTAAACAGTTTTAAAAGACAATAACGTACTGTTCTTACCTTCCGGTTCCGGATTCCCTCAGCACTCCTTACTAAGCGAAGCAGACGCTTATCTGGTCAGCACTGCGAGGGATACCACCTTCCCGCCCTTTGCTGACCGATAATGTCTGCTAAAGTTACCTAGTGCAGATATGTGAAGAGCGGAGGAGCCCCCAATTGACAAAGCCTAATATATATCCTATATTAAACACTCTAAAAGGTTAAGAGACACAGTACGCAATTGGCGCACAAAGTACCGCAAGGGTACGCCCTTAGCGTAGCAGACGCTGTGCACAGGGTATGAACACAGGCGTCGCAGACACTTACAGAATTAAACTTTAATAACTATACCTTAAGGAATGTACTTATACTGTAAACCTTTGTGCAGTGATAATGTGTAGATGCAATGCAGTGTAACCTTGTTAGTTTAAAAGCTGTATGAGCGTCTGTGACGCTCTGAGAACACTTAGCAATATAATAAACACTCAAATACCGGTTTAAGGTTCTAACACCTTTTAAGGGAGAGAATGAACGTTCAATTGCAAAAGAATATACAGTACAGTTTATACACTACCATGCTAACATAAATACCTAACAGAATTACTATACGTTAATATACAATAGTGGCACAATTACATTTAAGGGGAAGGAGAGAGAGAGTGGCTTACAACAAATTAGGAGGTAAAATGTCTGCAGAGAACTTACACATGTGGGAATGATCGCTGCGCAGTTAGTCAATGCTGAGAACCTTTGTGGAGAGAAAAGTGAGCTCACCTAGGCTGGCTGTCCCTATATACACAACACACAGCAACAACACAATGGTCCCTACAATACCGCATGGGACAGAAGCTAGACTCCATTTTGGGAAAAACTCCCATGATTCCAAAGTCTGTAACATATGGTTCAAAAGGGAATGCCAGCAGCCATTTTAGATTTGCAAGTCCAAACACATGGCATTCTTTGCTACACCATAATCACATAGCAGAAGACATAAGACTCCACTATCTTCCAAAATGTCTAAGCTTCAATATAATGCATATGTGCTGATTTTACAATTCCAAACCATCTAATCACCTTTCACAATTTCAAGCCAACACAGTATCTCAATAACCAGAGCATATGGTATGCTGACTATGCTATCTTTCCAGAATCAGCACCACATATCTCATGCTGTCCATATGAGCCATCACAAGACCAGATCACCAGGTACCCACAAGTATCAGCCTGCTATTGCTACAAGCACATGACTACAGTAACAAAAGGAAATATGTTTTGACTTCTAACCTTCAGCAAGATGCATCATGTAAAACTACTATAATCTGTTATAAATCACCATCCATAAATGTATACCAGAGATGCTATGCTACAGATTGTCTACTGTTCCAATTCATTACAGATTTCATAGAGTATCATCACAAACATACAACAATCACATAACTGCACAAGCACCATTAACCTTAAGCCATTTGTATCTCCAAACTAACTATTCTATGCCAATCATTTCACAACTACTTTACCACAAACACATATTTAACTATTCTATGCCATTAAGCCATGTGTATACAATACTTAGCCTTAGTAAGGAGATCAGTCCTGGTGATGAGCAAGCCATGCTTCTGGATGCTAGGTTGGTTCTGAGTGAGTGAGCCCTGTGATTTCCAGTGGATATATCATACCTGCGTTCCAGCTGTGGGGGTGTGTGATCCACAGGAAGTGTGTGTCTTTCACAGCATGTGGGCTAGCTGTATCAGTGAGCTGAGCTGGCCATGTGATCTTGGTTATGCAAAACGTTGGGTGATGACTAACACTTGTTATTATTTCAAATTCCTGTCTTGTGGGAAGCTATTGTTTGGCGAATACAAAACAACCCCTGTCTCTGGGTTTTGTTTTGTCTTCTCACTGTCCACTTTCAGTTGAGACAATGACATCTCAGCAATCATTCTTCTGGAGACAACCCTAAACCCATTCGTAAACAAAGGTGCCAGTCCTCTTCATTGAATCTCAAAGCGTAGAGTAATTAAAGGCTATTGTACTCCGTCTGCGGGAAAGAAACTGACTGGTCTTAGGTGTAATTTATTCGGAATACAATTAATCTTCAATTACTATTTCTGTGCTTAACTATGCATAAGAACATGTGAAGCCCTCCCAACATGCAAAGGGGAATCTCTAAGGTCTAAGAGCCATATTAGACCCATTGATACCTGTTGAACTCAGGGGAATATTAACTTATAAAATACATTATTTTGATTAAATATGTAGCGATCGAGTCGCAAGCTAGACGCGCACAAACTCTACCGTAAATGCACATACCGTGCGCCTGAGCGTGCACGCGACTGCGCATATGCGCACACACGGGAGGGCCTGTGCACGTGCAGCGGGCACACGCATGAGGTGCATATATGGCAATGTGCAGCGTGATATTTTTCTGACTTTGACAGATTACGGAGGACTGGACCAGGAAGCGCACGCGAATATTCTCACGTATGTACATTGACTGTAGCCATTATTCTGTTATATATATTGTCTTGTATTGTAGTGTATAATTTGTATTGTAAACCCCCTTTCAGAAATAATCCACTGTGGTGTCGGAACCCAGCGGTTAATCACAATTGGTGTTGTGTGCTCATTGCCCTGCTAAGGTTTAAAGTGTATTATTATTATTATTATTATTGCATTGCATTGCTGTAGAAGGTTTTAAGTGTATCTCTGGGTGTGTATGCGGTGCGAGTACTTTGTACCGTCAGCGCGGCGTGTGTATGCAAAGTCCGTACACTACGGAACCCTTTTACGCTAATAGCGTAAAAGGTGCGTAGTGTTAATTAAGTATAGCGGCCACAGCGGCTAAAGGTTTAAGGTGTGCTTAAGGTATAGCTTTCATTTCTGTAAAGATAATCAGCTTTATCAATAGCTTGTGGTATGGTCAGTGAAAATAATGAAGTACAGTGTAACATTTGTAGCACCACATCTGATAAACTTCATGTACAGTAGCGAAGCAGTTTTTATGGGGTTTTATATGGGAACTATGCACTGCTTTCATGCTAATCTTGCTTAGGGGCGGTGGATAAAACAGCTGTCATTCCATAGCAAACCGCCGTCATTCCGCATTATGTGACATGTATAGTATGGCATAGATTTAGGCGGATGCATATGGAAAATAAGAATTTACTTACCGATAATTCTATTTCTCGTAGTCCGTAGTGGATGCTGGGGACTCCGTCAGGACCATGGGGATTAGCGGCTCCACAGGAGACAGGGCACAAAAGTAAGCTTTTAGGATCACATGGTGTGTACTGGCTCCTCCCCCTATGACCCTCCTCCAAGCCTCAGTTAGGTACTGTGCCCGGACGAGCGTACACAATAAGGAAGGATCTTGAATCCCGGGTAAGACTCATACCAGCCACACCAATCACACCGTACAACTTGTGATTTGAACCCAGTTAACAGTATGATAACAACGAAGTAGCCTCTAAAAAGATGGCTCACAACAATAATAACCCGATTTTTGTAACAATAACTATGTACAAGTATTGCAGACAATCCGCACTTGGGATGGGCGCCCAGCATCCACTACGGACTACAAGAAATAGAATTATCGGTAAGTAAATTCTTATTTTCTCTAACGTCCTAGTGGATGCTGGGGACTCCGTCAGGACCATGGGGATTATACCAAAGCTCCCAAACGGGCGGGAGAGTGCGGATGACTCTGCAGCACCGAATGAGAGAACTCCAGGTCCTCCTCAGCCAGGGTATCAAATTTGTAGAATTTTACAAACGTGTTCCCCCCTGACCACGTAGCTGCTCGGCAAAGTTGTAAAGCCGAGACCCCTCGGGCAGCCGCCCAAGATGAGCCCACCTTCCTTGTGGAATGGGCATTTACAGATTTTGGCTGTGGCAGGCCTGCCACAGAATGTGCAAGCTGAATTGTACTACAAATCCAACGAGCAATAGTCTGCTTAGAAGCAGGAGCACCCAGCTTTTTGGGTGCATACAATATAAACAGCAAGTCAGACTTTCTGACTCCAGCCGTCCTGGAATTATATATATATATATATATATATATATATATATATTTTCAGGGCCCTGACAACGTCTAGCAACTTGGAGTCCTCCAAGTCCCTAGTAGCCGCAGGCACCACAATAGGTTGTTTCAGGTGAAACGCTGACACCACCTTAGGAAGAAACTGGGGACGAGTCCGCAGTTCTGCCCTGTCCGAATGGAAAATCAAATATGGGCTTCTGTAAGACAAAGCCGCCAATTCTGACACTCGCCTGGCCGAGGCCAGGGCCAACAGCATGGTAACTTTCCATGTGAGATATTTCAAATCCACAGATTTGAGCGGTTCAAACCAATATGATTTGAGGAATCCCAACACTACGTTGAGATCCCACGGTGCCACTGGAGGCACAAAAAGGGCTGTATATGCAATACTCCCTTGACAAATGTCTGGACTTCAGGAACTGAAGCCAATTTTTTCTGGAAGAAAATCTACAGGGCCGAAACTTGAACCTTAATGGACCCCAATTTGAGGCTCATAGACACTCCTGTTTGCAGGAAGTGCAGAAATCGACCTAGTTGAAATTTCTTCGTGGGGCCTTCCTGGCCTCACTCACGCAACATATTTTCACCACATGTGGTGATAACGTTGTGCGGTCACCTCCTTCCTGGCTTTGACCAGGGTAGGTATGACCTCTTCCGGAATGCCTTTTCCCTTAGGATCCGGCGTTCAACCGCCATGCCGTCAAACGCAGCCGCGGTAAGTCTTGGAACAGACATGGTACTTGCTGAAGCAAGTCCCTTCTTAGCTCCCGAGGCCATTAGTCCTCTGTGAGCATCTCTTGAAGTTCCGGGTACCAAGTCCCTCTTGGCCAATCCGGAGCCACGAGTATAGTTCTTACTCCTCTACGTCTTATAATTCTCAATACCTTGGTTATGAGAAGCAGAGGAGGGAACACATACACCGACTGTAACACCCACGGTGTTACCAGGACATCCACAGCTATCGCCTGAAGGTCTCGTGACCTGGCGCAATACCTGTCCCGTTTTTTGTTCGGGCGGGACGCCATCATGTCCACCTTTGGTCTTTCCCAACGGTTCACAATCATGCGGAAAACTTCCCGATGAAGTTCCCACTCTCCCGGGTGGAGGTCGTGCCTGCTGAGGAAGTCTGCTTCCCAGTCGTCCACTCCCGGAATGAACACTGCTGACAGTGCTATCACATGATTTTCCGCCTAGCGAAAAATCCTTGCAGTTTTGCCACTGCCCCCTGCTTCTTGTGCCGCCCTTTCTGTTTACGTGGGCGACTGCCGTGATGTTATCCCACTGGATCAATACCGGCTGACCTTGAAGCAGAGGTCTTGCTAAGTTTAGAGCATTATAAATTTGCTCTTAGCTCCAGTATATTTATGTGGAGAGAATTCTCCAGACTTGATCACACTCCCTGGAAATTTTTTCCCTGTGTGACTGCTCTCCAGCCTCTCAGGCTGGCCTCCGTGGTCACCAGCATCCAATCCTGAATGCCGAATCTGCGGCCCTCTAGAAATGAGCACTCTGTAATCACCACAGGAGAGACACCCTTGTCCTTGGATATAGGGTTATCCGCTGATGCATCTGAAGATGCGATCCGGACCATTTGTCCAGCAGATCCCACTGAAGAGTTCTTGCGTGAAATCTGCCGAATGGAATCGCTTCGTAATAAGCCACCATTTTTACCAGGACTCTTGTGCAATGATGCACTGACACTTTTCCTGGTTTTAGGAGGATCCCGATTAGCTCGGATAACTCCCTGGCTTTCTCCTCTGGGAGAAACACCTTTTTCTGGACTGTGTCCAGAATCATCCCTAGGACCAGCAGACGTGTCGTCGGAACAACTGCGGTTTTGGAATATTTAGAATCCACCCGTGTTGTCGTAGAACTACTTGAGATAGTGCTACTCCGACCTCCAACTGTTCTCTGGACCTTGTTCTTATCAGGAGGTCGTCCATTTTCTTTGAAGACGAATCATCATTTCGGTCATTACCTTGGTAAGGACCCGGGGTGCCTTGGACAATCCAACGGCATCGTCTGAAACTGATAGTGACAGTTCTGTACCACAAACCTGAGGTACCCTCGGTGAGAAAAGGCAAATTTTGGGACATGGAGGTAAGCATCCCTGATGTCCCGGGACACCATATAGTCCCCTTCTTCCCTTCGCTATCACTGCTCTGAGTGACTCCATCTGGATTTGAACTTTTGTAAGTGTTCAAATATTTCAGATTTAGAATAGGTCTCACCTAGCCTTCTGGCTTCAGTACCACCATATAGTGTGGAATAATACCCCTTTCCTTGTTGTAGGAGGGGTACTGTGATTATCACCTGCTGGGAATACAGCTTGTGAATTGTTTTCAATACTGCCTCCCTGTCGGAGGGAGACATTGGTACAGCAGACTACAGGAACCTGCGAGGGGGAAACGTCTCGACATTCCAATCTGTACCCCTTGGATACTACTTGTAGGATCCAGGGGTCCTGTACTGTCCCAGCGTCATGCTGAGAACTTGGTAGAAGCGTTGGAGGGCTTCTGTTCCTGGGAATGGGCTGCCTGCTGCAGTCTTCTTCCCTTTCCTCTATCCCTGGGCAGATATGACTCTTATAGGGACGAAAGGACTGAGGCTGAAAAGACGGTGTCTTTTTCTGCAGAGATGTGACTTAGGGTAAAAAACGGTGGATTTTCCAGCAGTTGCCGTGGCCACCAGGTCCCATGGACCGACCCCAAATAACTCCTCCCCTTTATACGGCAATACATCTTTGTGCCGTTTGGAATCTGCATCACCTGACCACTGTCGTGTCCATAAACATCTTCTTGCAGATATGGACATCGCATTTACTCTTGATGCCAGAGTGCAAATATCCCTCTGCGCATCTTGCATATATAGAAATGCATCCTTTAAATGCTCTATAGTCAATAAAATACTGTCCCTGTCAAGGGTATCAATATTTTTAGTCAGGGAATCCGACCCAGCCACCTCAGCTCTGCACATCCAGGCTGAGGCGATCGCTGGTCGCAGTATAACACCAGCATGTGTGTGTATACTTTTTAGGATATTTTCCAGCCTCCTATCAGCTGGCTCCTTAAGTACGGCCCTATCTGTAGATGGTACCGCCACTTGTTCTGATAAGTATGTGAGCGCCTTATCCACCCTAAGGGGTGTTTCCCAACGCGCCCTAACTTCTGGCGGGAAAGGGTATACCGCCAATAATTTTCTATCGGGGGAAACCCACGCATCATCACACACTTCATTTAATTTATCTGATTCAGGAAAAACTACAGGTAGTTTTTTCACATCCCACATCATACCCTTTTTTGTGGTACTTGTAGTATCAGAAATATGTAACACCTCCTTCATTGCCCTTAACGTGTGGCCCTAAAGGAAAATACGTTTGTTTCTTCACCGTCGACACTGAAATCAGTGTCCGTGTCTGGGTCTGTGTCGACCGACTGAGGTAAATGGGCGTTTTACAGCCCCTGACGGTGTTTTAGACGCCTGGACAGGTACTAATTTGTTCGCCGGCCGTCTCATGTCGTCAACCGGCTTGCAGCGTGTTGACATTATCACGTAATTCCATAAATAAGCCATCCATTCCGGTGTCGACTCCCTAGAGAGTGACATCACCATTACAGGCAATTTGCTCCGCCTCCTCACCAACATTTTCCTCATACATGTCGACACACACGTACCGACATACAGCACACACATAGGGAATGCTCTGATAGAGGACAGGACCCACTAGCCCTTTGGGGAGACAGAGGGAGAGTTTGCCAGCACACACCAAAACGCTATAATTATACAGGGACAACCTTTATATAAGTGTTCCTCCCTTATAGCATTTAATATATATTCATATCGCCAAATCAGTGCCCCCCCTCTCTGTTTTAACCCTGTTTCTGTAGTGCAGTGCAGGGGAGAGCATGGGAGCCTTCCCACCAGCATTTCTGTGAGGGAAAATGGCGCTGTGTGCTGAGGAGAATAGGCCCCGCCCCCTTTTCGGCGGGCTTCTTCTCCGGAGTTTGTGATATCTGGCAGGGGTTAAATACATCCATATAGCCTCAAGGGCTATATGTGATGTATTTTTCGCCATACAGGTATTATACATTGCTGCCCAGGGCGCCCCCCCCCCCGCGCCCTGCACCCTCCGTGACCGCTGTGTGAAGTGTGCTGACAACAATGGCGCACAGCTGCAGTGCTGTGCGCTACCTGATGAAGACTGAAAGTCTTCTGCCGCCTGGTTCCGGACCTCTTCAATCTTCAGCATCTGCAAGGGGGGTCGGCGGCGCGGCTCCGGGACGAACCCCAGGGCGAGACCTGTGTTCCGACTCCCTCTGGAGCTAATGGTGTCCAGTAGCCTAAGAAGCCAATCCATCCTGCACGCAGGTGAGTTCACTTCTCTCCCCTAAGTCCCTCGATGCAGTGAGCCTGTTGCCAGCAGGACTCACTGAAAATAAAGAACCTAAAAACTTTTTCTAAGCAACTCTTTAAGAGAGCCACCTAGATTGCACCCTGCTCGGACGGGCACAAAAACCTAACTGAGGCTTGGAGGAGGGTCATAGGGGGAGGAGCCAGTACACACCATGTGATCCTAAAAGCTTGCTTTTGTGCCCTGTCTCCTGCGGAGCCGCTATTCCCCATGGTCCTGACGGAGTCCCCAGCATCCACTAGGACGTTAGAGAAATAGGGGGTTTTATATGGGACATATGCATTAGTTTATTGCTAATTTTGGTTAGAGGGGCTGGATAAAACAGCTGTCATTCCATAGCAAACCGCCGTCATTCCGCGTAATTCTGGATGTAAAATATGTGACATCACCATAAGGGTCCTACACACTGGCAGATAACACTGCACGATATGAACGTTCTCGTTCTATAATGAATGAGAACTCGTTCATATCGTGCAGTGTGGAGGCACCAGCGATGAACGACCCGCAGCCCCGTGCTCGTCAATCGCTGGTGCCCCGTCGCTTATGCATGCAGGCCAATATGGACGAGATTGTCCATATCAGCATGCATTGCTATGGTGCCGGGGCGAGTGAAGAAACTTCACTCCCCTCCGCCACCGGGTCACCCCGTCGCTTATGCATGCAGGTCAATATGGACGAGATTGTCCATATCAGCATGCATTGCTATGGTGCCGGGGCGAGTGAAGAAACTTCACTCCCCTCCGCCACCGGGTCACCCGTCGGCCGTATCTGCCAGTGTGTAGGGTTCATTAGGAAGATGTGTGCTGAAGATATAGGGGGGGGGTTATTCCGAGTTGAGGGGCTTAGGTGCTGGGGGTACTCATCGCAGCCGCTGCGGACCGCCCCCCGTTTGGTCCGGCCACGCCTGCGTTGGCTAGACCGCTCCCACGAAACGGCGGGCAAACGCCGCCGTTCCACCCAGCGACCACCTATGCCTGTCAATCAGGCTGAGGCGATCACAGCCCTGCTACGAACTTCGGCCGTCTGGCATGCCCCGGCGCAGTAGGGACCCGTTCGCTCGAGTGCGACAAAAAGCAGAGAGCGAACGGGTCAGAATGACCCCCATAGTTCATAAGTTTAAGATTTTTTGAAATATACATAAATGTTCAATGTGCTCCCATTATAGGCAATTGGCATTCCATTTCTGCAGAGCACAGTGTCATTCCTTCCAGTATGTCCCCACACGCCGCTCTGGCCCAGCACACAGCGCAGAGCACACAGTAAGCGGCTGACAGCCAGTGACAGCGCTACAGGAACCCCCCCTCCCCTGCCATCTTCCCCTTAGCAACCAGGCGCGCCCCTTAGCAACCAGCGCCACTCGCACGGACCCGCCCCCCCGCCCTCCGGGAAATGACGTCACCCGGCCGCCGGCTCCCTCTGCCCGGGCTCGGCAGCAACATGTGTCTCTCCTCCCCGTCTGGGCGGCCTGGCTTCCGGTTTCCGGCCTGTGTTCCAGGGGCTGCTGCTGCTGCTGAGGCGGAGGGAGGGAGGGAAGGATGGTCCTGATTAAGGAATTGTAAGTGCCCCCGGGGTATACCCCCGTGCCTGGGTGTGGCGGTGCCCTGATGGGGGCGGGGCCAGTGTCACCTGGGGCAGGGGGGGGGGGTAACATGACAGCAGCAGGTGGGTAGTGCCGGGGAAGGGTGACAGGGGCTCGCCGATGGACACCTAACCCCCACACTAGTCTGGCTGTGGATCCTGTGGGTGGACAGAGCATTATGGTACTTGTAGTTCAGCAGCTGAATAGCCCTTGTTGTTGTGGTGCTGGGTGGGCCAGTGCTGGCCATGGGAAGGTGACTTTTATTGCCGGCAGACATACCATGCTGTCATTCTTATATCATCTCTTTATTTCCCCCCACAGCCGTGTCTGCCTGCCTATATCTGTGGAGGAGGTAAGTGGCCCATCCTGACCCATCACAGCCACCCTGTGTGTGTTCCCCCCCCCCCCCCCCCCTTCCCTCGCCAGCATCTCCCCTCTCTCTCTCTCCCTCCCTTGCCTGCGCCGTGTCTGCCTGCCTATATCTGTAGAGGAGGTAAGTGCCCCATTCTGACCCATCACAGTCACCCTGCGTTGCCTTCTCTCTCTCCCTCGCACCGCGTTGCCTTCTCTCCCTCGCCCCGCGTTGCCTTCTCTCCCTCGCCCCGCGTTGCCTTCTCTCCCTCGCCCCGCGTTGCCTTCTCTCCCTCGCCCCGCGTTGCCTTCTCTCCCTCGCCCCGCGTCGCCTTCTCTCTCCCTCGCCCGCGTCGCCTTCTCTCTCCCTCGCCCGCGTCGCCTTCTCTCTCCCTCGCCCGCGTCGCCTTCTCTCTCCCTCGCCCGCGTCGCCTTCTCTCTCTCCCTCGCCCGCGTCGCCTTCTCTCTCTCCCTCGCCCGCGTCGCCTTCTCTCTCTCCCTCGCCCGCGTCGCCTTCTCTCTCTCCCTCGCCCGCGTCGCCATCTCTCTCCCTCGCCCGCGTCGCCTTCTCTCTCTCCCTCGCCCGCGTCGCCTTCTCTCTCTCCCTCGCCCGCGTCGCCTTCTCTCTCCCTCGCCCGCGTCGCCTTCTCTCTCCCTCGCCCGCGTCGCCTTCTCTCTCCCTCGCCCGCGTCGCCTTCTCTCTCTCCCGCGTCGCCTTCTCTCTCTCCCGCGTCGCCTTCTCTCCCTCGCCCGCGTCGCCTTCTCTCCCTCGCCCGCGTCGCCTTCTCTCCCTCGCCCGCGTCGCCTTCTCTCCCTCGCCCGCGTCGCCTTCTCTCTCCCTCGCCCGCGTCGCCTTCTCTCTCTCCCTCGCCCGCGTCGCCTTCTCTCTCTCCCTCGCCCGCGTCGCCGTCTCTCTCTCTCCCTCGCCCGCGTCGCCGTCTCTCTCTCTCCCTCGCCCGCGTCGCCGTCTCTCTCTCCCTCGCCCGCGTCGCCGTCTCTCCTTCGCCTGCGTCGCCTTCTCTCTCTATCTTTCTCCCTCGCCCGCGTCTCCTTCTCTCTCTCTCTCTCTCTCTCCCTTCCTCCCCCGTGTCTCCTTTCCCTCCCTCGCCCGCATCTCCCCTCTCTCTCCCTTCCTCGCCCACGTCTCCCCTCTCCCTCCCTCACCCACGTCTGCCTGCCTATATCTGTGGAGGAGGTAAGTGCCCAATCCTGACCCATCAAAGTCACCCTGTGTCTCCCTCGCGCTTCCCCTCTCTCTCTCTCTCTCCCTCCCTCACCCGCATCTCCCTTCTCTCTCTCCCTCCCTTGCCCGCGTCTCCCCTCTCTCCCTCGCCCGCGCCATGTCTACCTGCCTATATCTGTGGAGAAAGTAAGTGCCCAATCCTGACTCATCACAGTCACCCCGCACCAACTTCCCTTGCTCCCTCGTCTCCCTTGCTCCCTCGTCTCCCTGGCTTCCTCGTCTCCCCGGCTTCCTCGTCTCCCCTCTCTCGCTCCCTCGTCTCCCCTCTCTCGCTCCCTCGTCTCCCCTCTCTCGCTCCCTCGTCTCCCCTCTCTCGCTCCCTCGTCTCCCCTCTCTCCCTCGTCTCCCCTCTCTAGCTCCCTCGTCTCCCCTCTCTAGCTCCCTCGTCTCCCCTCTCTAGCTCCCTCGTCTCCCCTCTTCTCCCCTCTCTAGCTCCCTCGTCTCCCCTCTTCTCCCCTCTTCTCCCCTCTCTCGCTCCCTCTTCTCCCCTCTCTCGCTCCCTCTTCTCCCCTCTCTCGCTCCCTCTTCTCCCCTCTCTCGCTCCCTCTTCTCCCCTCTCTCGCTCCCTCGTCTCCCCTCTTCTCCCCTCTCTCGCTCCCTCGTCTCCCCTCTTCTCCCCTCTCTCGTCTCCCCTCTTCAGCTCCCTCGTCTCCCCTCTTCAGCTCCCTCGTCTCCCCTCTTCAGCTCCCTCGTCTCCCCTCTTCAGCTCCCTCGTCTCCCCTCTTCAGCTCCCTCGTCTCCCCTCTTCTCCCCTCTCTAGCTCCCTCGTCTCCCCTCTTCTCCCCTCTCTCGCTCCCTCGTCTCCCCTCTTCACCCCTCTCTCGCTCCCTCGTCTCCCCTCTTCACCCCTCTCTCGCTCCCTCGTCTCCCCTCTCTCGCTCCCTCGTCTCCCCTCTCTCGCTCCCTCGTCTCCCCTCTCTCGCTCCCTCGTCTCCCCTCTCTCGCTCCCTCGTCTCCCCTCTTCTCCCCTCTCTAGCTCCCTCGTCTCCCCTCTTCTCCCCTCTCTAGCTCCCTCGTCTCCCCTCTTTTCCCCTCTCTAGCTCCCTCATCTCCCCTCTTCTCCCCTCTCTCGCTCCCTCGTCTCCCCTCTTCTCCCCTCTCTCGCTCCCTCGTCTCCCCTCTTCTCCCCTCTCTCGCTCCCTCGTCTCCCCTCTTCTTCCCTCGTCTCCCCTCTCTCGCTCTCTCGTCTCCCCTCTTCTCCCCTCTCTCGCTCCCTCGTCTCCCCTCTTCTCCCCTCTCTCGCTCCCTCGTCTCCCCTCTTCTCCCCTCTCTCGCTCCCTCGTCTCCCTTCTTTCGCTCCCTCGCCTCCCCTCTCTCGCTCCCTCGCCTGCAGCTTCTCTCTCTCTCTCTCTCTCTCTCTCTCTCTCTCTCTCTCTCTCTCTCTCTCTCTCTCTCTCTCTCTCTCTCTCTCCCTCCCCCTCTCCCCCTCATCCGCGTCCCACTCTCCATTCCTCACCCTGTGTCCCCTCTCTCCCTCCAGTACCAGATCGGACAGCTGTTCTCCGTGGCTGAGGCCAGCAAGGACAACACAGGCGGAGGTGAGGGGATAGAGGTCCTCAAGAATGAGCCGTACGAGAGGGACGGGGAGAAGGGACAATACACCCACAAGATCTACCACTTACAGAGGTGAGTGCTGTATCTGAGACTCTAGAAGTGGCTCTGGAAGCCTGATTCTTAATGGATTAGTTTAGCCATGTAAGCATGCGCTGGTAAATGGTCACCATGACACTCGGTCAGTGGCTCCAGCATCTAGTATAACATACTATAACATCCAGCCCATCATTCTGCTATGGCGCTGAATCATGGCTCGCAAGCTCTTTATCACCAGGACGGGATAAATGGCGCATTGCGGGCAGCACGCGGCTGTTGTCGGGTAGACCATACAGTATATAATTATGTCACACTTTATTGGCAGTGATTTAATTCTGGCTTCCATGATGGGTTTGTAAACGACATAGTGAAAACTGACCTGTATGTGACAATGGGCCTAATTCTGAGTTGATCGCAGCAGCAAATTTGTTAGCAGTTGGGCAAAACCACGTGCACTGCAGGTGGGGCAGATGTAACATGTGCAGAGAGAGTTAGATTTGGGTGGGGTGTGTTCAAACTGAAATCTAAATTGCATTGTAAAAATAAAGCAGCCAGTATTTACCCTGCACAGAAACAATATAAGCCACCCAAATCTAACTCTCTGCACATGTTACATCTGCCCCCTCCTGCAGTGCACATGGTTTTGCCCAACTGCTAACAAACTTGCTGCTGCGATCAACTCAGAATTACCCCCAATATTATTTATTTCTGACTGGTCCACTCTCCCCCATCTCTTCTCACAGTAAAGTACCCAGTTTTGTTAAGATGTTGGCGCCTGAAGGGTCCCTGATATTTCACGAGAAAGCCTGGAACGCGTATCCCTACTGCCGGACAAGTGAGTGTTGGTGCGCTCTACCCTGTCCGATCTCTGTACCACCTACACGTAACAGTAACCATAGTAACGTGCGTCTCTGTCTCTCTTCCCTCCATTTACGGCTGATCTCCTGGCGCCCTCAGTTGTCACTGTGAGTATCAAGTGTCTGCACGTTTTCACCTTATTGTCTCTTCCGCCTCAATGTACTGTAACTAATACAGAAACCTGGTCACACTGCTCCACTCAACAGTGGACTTTTACGCCTGTGCAGATCACTATAATGGGTGCCCGCCGTCCTTCCTGAGTGGTGATGAAACATAGCTGTAGCGGATCCATGAGTGTGTTTTTTTATTTTAATAAATCATTTGATAAAACAAAATAAAGTTGTGTAACGGCTATACGAGCACTCTATAACAAAGAAACTTTCTGTTATATAAACTAAAGCTGGGTACACACCTGTACATTCACACTTTCAAAGAGATTTTACTTTCGGTTTCACTTTCGTTTTGGAGGTCCCACCACCTCATACACACCCGTACAATATAACTGGCCATCTTTGAACTCGCATACAGTATGTCTAAAATATTGGATAAAAGGACAGAAACGCAGCAGCAGGTTTAAGCAGTCATTAATTAGTATACAGTAGTTTCTGCTTCTGAAAATTGTGCAACTCTGTCCAAACATGGCTGTGCGGTGGGTGTAGTTGTTGCCTGGATCATGTACATGGTATTAGTGCAGTATTGTATGTATAAAAGTTCCTAGTCACTAGAATTAATTGTCTGATATCATATATTCTCCACGTTATGCAAGTTTGTAGAGAACGGGTTTTGATGTCACGATGTGTACAGAATATTCTCCATGTGTGGCCCCAGATGTAATGTTAGTCAGTGACTATCCTTGTTATCACTCCAAGGGTGGCGAGCTGCGATTTGTTCCGTACTGCGCAGAACCAGGGTTCTCTGTTACAATGTGAGATTTATTAACGTCACTTTCGGGCAAATCCTCGGACACTGAGTCACAGTGCATTGATAACTGGCTGCAGCGCTTGTTTTCCTCCATTCACGGTGACTTCAGTGGATGTCCGTCAGGTCTCCCGCAAATGTACAGATAATGGGGGTCATTCGGAGTTGATCGCTAGCTTCCGTTCGCAGCGCAGCGATCAGGCTAAAAATCGGCATTTCTGCGCATGCACCGCAGTGCGCACGCGCGACGTACGGGTACAAAGTCCTTTGTGGTTTTGCACAGGTTCTAGCAACGTTTTCATTCGCACTGGCGGCCGCTAGAAGATTGACAGGAAAGGGGCGTTTCAGGGTGTCAACTGACCGTTTTCAGGGAGTGCTTAGAAAAACGCAGGCGTGGCTGACTAAATGCTGGGCAGGTGTGTGACGTCAAAAGCCGTCCCTCCAACGTTAGAATCAACGCACACGAAGAGTAACTACAGGGCTGGTCTTGTTTTGCACACAATGTTTTTGCAGGCGCTCTGCTGCACAGGCGTTCACACTTTTGCAAAGCGAAAATACACTCCCCGGTGGGCGGCGGCAATGCGTTTGCACGGCTGCTAAAAACTCCTAGTGAGCGATCAACTCGGAATGACCCCCAATATATAGTAGATACTAATAATCCTTCTGTTTTATCCGCATCCTGACTGTTTGTTCAGTTTGGATGCATCTGGTTTTTGCTGCAGGACCTCAGTGAGAACCAGTTTATTGTGTTATTTATATTGGCCCTTACTTGGTTTTCCATTTCCTCGAAAGTATATTAGGGTGGCCAATCCTGGGATTGGCTGCATCTCAATGTGTCTCCCTGCCCAGCCCAGATAACTCACAGCAATCTAGACGGGAGGGAGGGTGGGGGACACTTCCTACGAGGTCCGGCGGCTGGGCGGGCGGCTGCGTAGCGTGACCTATGTCTTCACGTCACGCTGCGCAGTGCGCCGATCCGGAGCCAGGGTGAGGTGAGCAGGGGGAGCCGGGCAGCGTCTGAGCATCCTGAGAACGCTCAACGCTGCCCGGCATATAAAAAAACGAAATTGCTGGCCAATCCTGAAATCCCCGGATCCCGCCGATCCCGGGATTGGAAACCCTAAAGTATATATGGCAAATTATTGTGCTTTTATAGAGTGACCGCAGGAGGGTCAGTAAGTTTACTGATGGATGGAATAGTGTGAGGATAGAGGTCTTTATACAGTGACCTGAGTGACATCTAATTAAAAGACGATTGGCTGTGACAAGGGAACGCCAATCCTCCATCACATAATACATACTGAGCCTCTGGCGTTTCGCCCATATAAGAGAATGTTAGGCATTTTATGTGATGCTCTTTTAGTTTCCCTCTTGTTATGTGTTTTGATCTCCAAGCCAATCCCACCCGACCTGCCTCTAAGCCACACAAACTTGTCTCCCTTTACAAAGGTTGTCCTCTTTCTGCCACTATCTGACGATGCTTTCCCTGTTGCTACTGTGATGGTCTTTCATTCATCCCCAGACGTCTGTACACACATTGAAGGATCATGCTCCGGTTACGGCACATTCTGTGATCATGTATAATTTAGGAATTTGGGTGGAGTTCCACTTACCCCCCTCCTCAATTACTACTGAAACCAAAAGCTCCACCTTCAGCTTGATACATATCTCTCCTCATTACAGCACCATTGAACAGTTGTGTACAGATAAACACCTCTATTGCTGTAAGTAGCCTCAGCTTAAGGTTATGGGAAGAAACCGTTATTTACGCCTCGATTGTTCAGAAAGTATAACCTTAGTTTCTCTAACGTCCTAGTGGATGCTGGGGACTCCGAAAGGACCATGGGGAATAGCGGCTCCGCAGGAGACTGGGCACAAAAGTAAAAAGCTTTAGGACTATCTGGTGTGCACTGGCTCCTCCCCCCATGACCCTCCTCCAAGCCTCAGTTAGATTTTTGTGCCCGAACGAGACGGGTGCAGGCTAAGGGCTCTCCTGAGCTGCTTAGTGTAAAAGTTTAAAGTAGGTTTTTTATTTTCAGTGAGACCTGCTGGCAACAGGCTCACTGCACCGAGGGACTAAGGGGAGAAGAAGCGAACTCACCTGCGTGCAGAGTGGATTGGGCTTCTTAGGCTACTGGACATTAGCTCCAGAGGGACGATCACAGGCCCAGCCATGGATGGGTCCCAGAGCCGCGCCGCCGGCCCCCTTACAGAGCCAGAAGACTGAAGAGGTCCGGAAAATCGGCGGCAGAAGACGTCCTGTCTTCTATAAGGTAGCGCACAGCACCGCAGCTGTGCGCCATTGCTCTCAGCACACTTCACACTCCGGTCACTGAGGGTGCAGGGCGCTGGGGGGGGCGCCCTGAGACGCAATAAAAACACCTTTTTTGGCAAAAAATACATCACATATAGCTCCTGGGCTATATGGATGCATTTAACCCCTGCCAATTTTTCCATAAAAAAGCGGGAGAAAGGCCGCCGAGAAGGGGGCGGAGCCTATCTCCTCAGCACACTGGCGCCATTTTTTCCTCACAGCTCCGTTGGAGGAAGGCTCCCTGACTCTCCCCTGCAGTCCTGCACTACAGAAACAGGGTAAAACAAGAGAGGGGGGGCACTAAATTGGCATATAAATATATACAGCAGCTATATTAGGGAAAAACACTTATATAAGGTTATCCCTGTATATATATAGCGCTCTGGTGTGTGCTGGCAAACTCTCCCTCTGTCTCCCCAAAGGGCTAGTGGGGTCCTGTCCTCTATCAGAGCATTCCCTGTGTGTGTGCTGTGTGTCGGTACGTTGTGTCGACATGTATGAGGAGGAAAATGGTGTGGAGGCGGAGCAATTGCCTGTGTTAGTGATGTCACCCCCTAGGGAGTCGACACCTGACTGGATGGTCTTATGGAAAGAATTACGTGATAGTATCAGCACTTTACAAAAGACTGTTGACGACATGAGACAGCCGGCAAATCAGTTAATACCTGTACAGGCGTCTCAAACACCGTCAGGGGCTCTAAAGCGCCCGTTACCTCAGGTCGATACAGACACAGACACGGACACTGACTCCAGTGTCGACGGTGAGGAAACAAACGTATTTTCCAGTAGGGCCACACGTTACATGATCACGGCAATGAAGGAGGTTTTGAACATTTCTGATACTACAAGTACCACAAAAAAGGGTATTATGTGGGGTGTGAAAAAACTACCCGTAGTTTTTCCCGAATTAGATGAATTAAATGAGGTGTGTGATGAAGCGTGGGTTTCCCCCGATAAAAAACTGCTAATTTCTAAAAAATTATTGGCATTATACCCTTTCCCGCCAGAGGTTAGGGCACGTTGGGAAACACCCCCTAGGGTAGATAAGGCGCTCACACGCTTATCAAAACAAGTGGCGTTACCGTCTCCTGATACGGCCGCCCTCAAGGAACCAGCTGATAGGAAGCTGGAAAATATCCTAAAAAGTATATACACACATACTGGTATTATACTGCGACCAGCAATCGCCTCAGCCTGGATGTGCAGTGCTGGGGTGGCTTGGTCGGATTCCCTGACTGAAAATATTGATACCCTGGACAGGGACAATATATTATTGACTATAGAGCATTTAAAGGATGCATTTCTATATATGCGAGATGCACAGAGGGATATTTGCACTCTGGCATCAAGAGTAAGTGCGATGTCCATTTCTGCCAGAAGAGGATTATGGACGCGACAGTGGTCAGGGGATGCGGATTCCAAACAGCATATGGAAGTATTGCCGTATAAAGGGGAGGAGTTATTTGGGGTCGGTCTATCGGACCTGGTGGCCACGGCAACGGCTGGGAAATCCACCTTTTTACCCCAAGTCACCTCGCAGCAGAAAAAGATACCGTCTTTTCAGGCTCAGTCCTTTCGTCCCCATAAGGGCAAGCGGGCAAAAGGCCACTCATATCTGCCCCGGGGCAGAGGAAGGGGAAAAAGACTGCAGCAGACAGCCTCTTCCCACGAACAGAAGCCCTCCCCCGCTTCTGCCAAGTCCTCAGCATGACGCTGGGGCCTTACAAGCGGACTCAGGCACGGTGGGGGCCCGTCTCAAGAATTTCAGCGCGCAGTGGGCTCACTCGCAAGTGGACCCCTGGATCCTGCAGGTAGTATCTCAGGGGTACAAATTGGAATTCGAGACGTCTCCCCCTCGCCGGTTCCTGAAGTCTGCTTTACCAACGTCGCCCCCCGACAGGGAGGCGGTATTGGAAGCCATTCACAAGCTGTATTCCCAGCAAGTGATAATCAAGGTACCCCTCCTACAACAGGGAAAGGGGTATTATTCCACGCTGTTTGTGGTACCGAAGCCGGACGGCTCGGTGAGACCCATTTTAAATCTGAAATCCTTGAACACTTACATATAAAGGTTCAAGTTCAAGATGGAGTCACTCAGAGCAGTGATAGCGAACCTGGAAGAAGGGGACTATATGGTGTCTCTGGACATCAAGGATGCTTACCTCCATGTCCCAATTTGCCCTTCTCACCAAGGGTACCTCAGGTTTGTGGTACAGAACTGTCACTATCAGTTTCAGACGCTGCTGTTTGGATTGTCCACGGCACCCCGGGTCTTTACCAAGGTAATGGCCGAAATGATTCTTCTTCGAAGAAAAGGCGTCTTAATTATCCCTTACTTGGACGATCTCCTGATAAGGGCAAGGTCCAGAGAACAGTTAGAGGTCGGAGTAGCACTATCTCAAGTAGAACTACGACAGCACGGATGGATTCTAAATATTCCAAAATCGCAGCTGATTCCGACGACACGTCTGCTGTTCCTAGGAATGATTCTGGACACAGTACAGAAAAAGGTGTTTCTCCCGGAAGAGAAAGCCAGGGAGTTATCCGACCTAGTCAGGAACCTCCTAAGACCAGGCCAAGTGTCAGTACATCAATGCACAAGGGTCCTGGGAAAGATGGTGGCTTCTTACGAAGCGATTCCATTCGGCAGATTCCACGCAAGAACTTTTCAGTGGGATCTGCTGGACAAATGGTCCGGATCGCATCTTCAAATGCATCAGCGGATAACCCTGTCCCCAAGGACAAGGGTGTCTCTCCTGTGGTGGTTACAGAGTGCTCATCTCCTAGAGGGCCGCAGATTCGGCATTCAGGATTGGGTCCTGGTGACCACGGATGCCAGCCTGAGAGGCTGGGGAGCAGTCACACAGGGAAGAAATTTCCAGGGCTTGTGGTCAAGCATGGAAACGTCACTTCACATAAATATCCTGGAACTAAGGGCCATTTACAATGCCCTAAGTCAGGCAAGGCCTCTGCTTCAGGGTCAGCCGGTGTTGATCCAGTCGGACAACATCACGGCAGTCGCCCACGTAAACAGACAGGGCGGCACAAGAAGCAGGAGGGCAATGACGGAAGTGGCAAGGATTCTTCGCTGGGCGGAAAATCATGTGATAGCACTGTCAGCAGTGTTCATTCCGGGAGTGGACAACTGGGAAGCAGACTTCCTCAGCAGACACGATCTTCACCCGGGGGAGTGGGGACTTCACCCAGAAGTTTTCCACATGATTGTGAACCGTTGGGAAAAACCAAAGGTGGACATGATGGCGTCCCGCCTCAACAAAAAACTGGACAGATATTGCGCCAGGTCAAGGGACCCTCAGGCAATAGCTGTGGACGCTCTGGTAACACCGTGGGTGTACCAGTCAGTGTATGTGTTCCCTCCTCTGCCTCTCATACCCAAGGTACTGAGAATCATAAGAAGGAGAGGAGTAAAGACTATACTCGTGGCTCCGGATTGGCCAAGAAGGACTTGGTACCCGGAAATTCAAGAGATGCTCACGGAAGACCCGTGGCCTCTACCTCTAAGAAAGGACCTGCTCCAGCAGGGACCATGTCTGTTCCAAGACTTACCGCGGCTGCGTTTGACGGCATGGCGGTTGAACGCCGGATCCTGAAGGAAAAAGGCATTCCGGATGAAGTCATCCCTACCCTGATCAAAGCCAGGAAGGATGTAACCGTACAACATTATCACCGTATTTGGCGTAAATATGTTGCGTGGTGCGAGGCCAGGAAGGCCCCTACAGAGGAATTTCAACTGGGTCGATTCCTGCATTTCCTGCAAACAGGACTGTCTATGGGCCTAAAATTAGGGTCCATTAAGGTTCAAATTTCGGCCCTGTCAATATTCTTCCAAAAAGAACTAGCTTCAGTTCCTGAAGTTCAGACGTTTGTCAAGGGAGTACTGCATATACAGCCTCCTTTTGTGCCTCCAGTGGCACCTTGGGATCTCAATGTAGTTTTGGGATTCCTAAAATCACATTGGTTTGAACCACTCACCACTGTGGACTTAAAATATCTCACATGGAAAGTGGTAATGCTGTTAGCCCTGGCTTCAGCCAGGCGTGTCTCAGAATTGGCGGCTTTATCCTATAAAAGCCCTTACCTAATTTTTCATACGGACAGGGCAGAATTGAGGACTCGTCCTCAATTTCTCCCTAAGGTGGTTTCAGCATTTCACTTAAACCAGCCTATTGTGGTGCCTGCGGCTACTAGGGACTTGGATGATTCCAAGTTGCTGGACGTAGTCAGGGCCCTGAAAATATGTTTCCAGGACGGCTGGAGTCAGAAAATCTGACTCGCTGTTTATCCTGTATGCACCCAACAAGCTGGGTGCTCCTGCTTCTAAGCAGACGATTGCTCGTTGGATTTGTAGTACAATTCAGCTTGCACATTCTGTGGCAGGCCTGCCACAGCCAAAATCTGTAAAAGCCCATTCCACACGGAAAGTGGGCTCATCTTGGGCGGCTGCCCGAGGGGTCTCGGCTTTACAACTTTGCCGAGCAGCTACTTGGTCAGGGGCAAACACGTTTGCTAAATTCTACAAATTTGATACCCTGGCTGAGGAGGACCTGGAGTTCTCTCATTCGGTGCTGCAGAGTCATCCGCACTCTCCCGCCCGTTTGGGAGCTTTGGTATAATCCCCATGGTCCTTTCGGAGTCCCCAGCATCCACTAGGACGTTAGAGAAAATAAGAATTTACTTACCGATAATTCTATTTCTCATAGTCCGTAGTGGATGCAGGGCGCCCATCCCAAGTGCGGATTGTCTGCATTACTTGTACATAGTTATTGTTACAAAAATCGGGTTATTGTTGTGAGCCATCTTTTCAGAGGCTCCTTCTGTTATCATGCTGTTAACTGGGTTCAGATCACAAGTTGTACGGTGTGATTGGTGTGGCTGGTATGAGTCTTACCCGGGATTCAAAATCCTTCCTTATTGTGTACGCTCGTCCGGGCACAGTATCCTAACTGAGGCTTGGAGGAGGGTCATGGGGGGAGGAGCCAGTGCACACCAGGTAGTCCTAAAGCTTTTTACTTTTGTGCCCAGTCTCCTGCGGAGCCGCTATTCCCCATGGTCCTTTTGGAGTCCCCAGCATCCACTACGGACTATGAGAAATAGAATTATCGGTAAGTAAATTCTTATTTTTGCTCCTGGTAGGTCGCTGACTCGTGGTTCGACCTTAGCTAGAGAGAAACGCGTTGCACCTAAGCCTTTTGGGAAAATCACTGCCAAGCTTTCCTGACTTCCGTCTCTTTTCTCTGTAGAATGAATACATGAAAGACGATTTCTTCATCAAAATCGAAACGTGGCACAAACCAGACTTTGGATCCCTGGAAAACGTGAGGAAATTATCTATTCTACAACATGTTTACCAAGATTATAATCTGAATAGTAAGAGTCTGTCATACGTTTCCCAATCCATTCCGCTGTCGTACAGTTAGCAGAATGTGGACACATTTAGACCCCCAGAGTTTGATACATTTTGTGGAATGAAACGCGGAAATGAACATTTAATGATTGAATCTCGGGCCACAATTCCTAAACCCGTCACTTTCTCGGACAGGTACACGGATTGGATGCTGAGACATGGAAAGAGGTAGAGATTGTACCGATTGACATTGCGGATCGCTCAGAAATCTCGGAAGATGTAAGTACAGTTGGTGTCTCGAGGTCAGCTGTCTACACTCCTGGCGTGCGAAGGTTCGTTAACCCGGATTTGCGCCTTCTGTCCTCAGGATTACAAGCCAGAGGAGGATCCTGCAACTTTCAGATCAGAGAAGACAGGGAGAGGCCCCCTAAACCAGGATTGGATGGTAAGATTAGCTGGATGAAGCCGTATTGTGCGTGACCTGGGTCACTCCTAACGGGCCCTGTCTCTTGTCTGTATAACCTAGATTGATGTACTCTTTCCTCCCATTGGCCCTCATTCCGAGTTGTTCGCTCGCTAGCTGCTTTTAGCAGCATTGCACACGCTAAGCCGACGCCTACTGGGAGTGAATATCAGCTGTGCAGAATTGCGAACTAAAGGTTAGCAGAATTGCGAATAGAATTGCGATTAGATATTTCTTAGCAGTTTCTGAGTAGCTCGAGACTTACTCTGCCACTGCGATCAGTTCAGTCAGTTTCGTTCCTGATTTGATGTCGCAAACACACCCAGCGTTCGCCCAGCCACTCCCCCGTTTCTCCAGACACTCCCGCGTTTTTTCCTGAAACGCCTGCGTTTTTTCACACACACCCATAAAACGGTCAGTTTCCGCCCAGAAACACCCACTTCCTGTCAATCACACTACGATCACCAGAACGAAGAAAATTCTTAGTTAAGCCGTGAGTAAAATACCAAACTTGTGCTAATTTACTTGGCGCAGACACACTGCGAACATTGCGCATGCGCAGTTTGCGACTTATCGCACCGATGCGAAGAAAAGGAACAAGCGAACAACTCGGAATGAGGGCCATTGTGCTACTTTTTCCCGAGCGAGCGTTCACTTGCTGTGGGCTAGGGACTTAGGGTTAGTGTTTTAGCTAAGTATATATAGGGGGAGGGGGGGGGGTGATTCAGACCCGATCGCTGCTGTGGATTTTCGCACAGTGGGTGATCAGCAATAGACTGCGTATGCACCGCAATGCGCACGCGCGTCAGCAATCAACAACAGGCATCACCGGTCAGCGACAGGATGGTGCGAAAATTCCAATCGCACAGCCATTCACAAACTGATTGACAGGAAGCGGACGTTTGTGGGTGGTAACTGGCCATTTACTGGGAGTGTCAGGGAAAACGCAGGCGTTACCAAGCGTTTTCAGGGCGGGTGTGTGACGTCAGCTCCGGCCCCGATCAGCCTGTTCTCATTGCACTGTAGGAGTAGGTCCTGGGCTACGCACAGACTGCACACACAGGAAATCATTCACTGGTGAGTGAGGTGAGAACGGATTTGCAGCTGTCCGCTGACTGAGGGATATTTAGCAGCTCGGAGTACACATACGATCGCACACTTGCACGGCGAATATACACTTCCCTTGGGCGGCGACTATCTGATCGCAGGGCTACAATTTTAGCAGCCCAGCGATCAGGTCTGAATCCCCCCCATTGTGTATGTGTGCACATCTTTACTCTTTGTAGGTCTTCCTATAAGCAGGCCGGCCACACACACACACACACACACACACACACACTAGAGAAACAGAAAGGGGGCGCTCTATAGGGTGCATACACAAAAACTTATTGTCAATATATTTATGTACCAATGTTTTTTTTTCTCTGACGTCCTAGTGGATGCTGGGGACTCCGTAAGGACCATGGGGAATAGACGGCTCCGCAGGAGACTGGGCACAATTAAAGAAAGATTCAGGACTATCTGGTGTGCACTGGCTCCTCCCCCTATGACCCTCCTCCAGACCTCAGTTAGATTTCTGTGCCCGGCCGAGCTGGATGCACACTAGGAGGCTCTCCTGAGCTCCTAGAAAGAAAGTATATTTTAGGTTTTTTATTTTACAGTGAGACCTGCTGGCAACAGACTCACTGCAACGAGGGACTAAGGGGAGAAGAAGCGAACCTACCTAACTGGTGGTAGCTTGGGCTTCTTAGGCTACTGGACACCATTAGCTCCAGAGGGATCGCACACAGGACCCGACCTCGTCGTCCGGTCCCGGAGCCGCGCTGCCATCCCCCTTACAGAGCCAGAAGCAAGAAGTGTCCGGAAAATCGGCGGCTGAAGAGTTCTGTCTTCTCCAAGGTAGCGCACAGCACTGCAGCTGTGCGCCATTGCTCATCATGCACACCACACACTCCGGTCACTGATGGGTGCAGGGCGCTGGGGGGGGGCGCCCTGAGCAGCAATATTAACACCTTGGCTGGCAAAACTGACACCATATATAGCCCTAGAGGTTATATAGGTGTAAATTACCCCTGCCAGATTTACACAAACAGCGGGAGAAAGCCCGCCGAAAAAGGGGCGGAGCCATCTTCCTCAGCACACTGGCGCCATTTTCCCTCACAGCTCCGCTGGAAGGATCGCTCCCTGGCTCTCCCCTGCAGTCCTGCACTACAGAAAGGGTAAAAAAGAGAGGGGGGGGGCAATAAATTTAGGCGCAGTATATATAATACAAGTGTTATATAGCGCTCTGGTGTGTGCTGGCATACTCTCCCTCTGTCTCCCCAAAGGGCTTTGTGGGGTCCTGTCCTCTGTCAGAGCATTCCCTGTGTGTGTGCTGTGTGTCGGTACTGCTGTGTCGACATGTATGATGAGGATAATGATGTGGAGGCAGAGCAAATGCCTGTGAATGTGATGTCACCCCCTGCGGGGATGGACTTATGGAAGGAATTACGTGACAGTGTCAGCTCCTTACATAAAAGGTTTGACGACATAGGACAGCCGGCTACTCAGCTTGTTCCTGTCCAAGCGTCTCAAATATCATCAGGGGCTTTAAAACGCCCGCTACCTCAGATGGCAGACACAGATGTTGACACGGATACAGACTCCAGTGTCGACGACGATGAGACTAGTGTACCTTCCAATAGGGCCACCCGTTACATGATTGAGGCAATGAAAAATGTATTACACATTTCTGATAGTACCCCAGGTACCACAAAAAAGGGTATTATGTTTGGTGAGAAAAAACTACCAGTAGTTTTTCTTGCATCTGAGGAATTAAATGAGGTGTGTGAGGAAGCGTGGACTTCCCCCGATAAGAAATTGATCATTTCTAAACGGTTATTGGCAGCGTACCCTTTCCCGCCAGAGGATAGGTCACGTTGGGAAACACCCCCTAGGGTAGATAAAGCGCTTACACGTTTATCAAAAAAAGGTGGCACTACCGTTTCCGGATATGGCCGCCTTAAAGGAACCTGCTGAGAGAAAGCAGGAGGCTACCCTAAAAGCTATATATACACACACGGGCATTATATTGCGACCAGCGATTGCATCGGCATGGATGTGCAGTGCTGCTGCTGCGTGGTCAGATTCCCTGTCGGATAATATTGATACTCTGGATAGGGACAATATTTTGCTGACAATAGAGCATATAAAAGACGCTGTCTTATACATGCGTGATGCACAGAGGGATATTTGCCGGCTGGCATCAAAAATAAGCGTAATGTCCATTGCCGCCAGAAGGGGGTTATGGACTCGGCAGTGGTCAGGTGATGCCGATTCAAAAAGGCACATGGAAGTTTTGCCTTATAAGGGGGTGGAACTGTTTGGGGATGGTCTTTCAGATCTCGTTTCCACAGCTACGGCTGGGAAATCAACATTTTTGCCACAGGCTACCTCACAGCAAAAGAAAGCACCGTATTATCAAGTACAGTCCTTTCGGCCCCATAAAAACAAGAGGGCTAGAGGCGCATCCTTTCTGCCGAGAGGCAAAGGTAGAGGGAAAAAACTGCAGCATACAGCCAGTTCCCAAGAGCAGAAGTCCTCCCCCGCGTCCGGTAAGTTCACAGCATGACGCTGGGGCTTCACAGGCGGACCCGGGTACGGTGGGGGCCCGTCTCAGAAATTTCAGCGCACAGTGGGCTCTCTCACAGGTGGATCCCTGGATCCTTCAAGTAGTATCTCAGGGGTACAGGCTGGAATTCGAGGCGTCTCTCCCCCCCCCCCCCCCCCCCCCCCCCGCCGTTTCCTAAAATCTGCCTTACCAGCAACTCCCTCTGCCAGGGAGGCAGTGTTGGTGGCTATCCAAAAACTGTATTCACAGCAACTGATTGTCCAGGTACCCCTCCTTCAACGAGGAAAGGGTTCGGTGAGACCCATCTTAAATTTAAAATCCTTGAACACATATATCAAAAGATTCAAGTTCAAGATGGAATCGCTCAGGGCGGTTATTGCGAGCCTGGACGAGGGGGATTACATGGTCTCCCTGGACATCAAGGATGCCTACCTGCATGTCCCCATTTACCCTCCTCACCAGGAGTACCTCAGATTTGTGGTACAGGACTGTCACTATCAGTTCCAGACGCTGCCGTTTGGGTTATCCACGGCACCGAGGGTCTTTACCAAGGTAATGGCCGAAATGATGATACTCCTTCGGAAGAAGGGGTTTTTAATTATCCCGTACTTGGACGATCTCCTGATAAAGGCGAGGTCCAAGGAACAGTTGTTAGTGGGGGGGGTAGCACTTTCTCGGGAAGTGCTGCAGCAGAACAGCTGGATTCTCAATATCCCAAAGTCACAGCTGGTGCCGACGACACTTCTTCTGTTCCTGGGAATGATTCTGGACACAGACCAGAAAAAAGTGTTTCTTCCAGTGGAAAAAGCCGAGGAGTTGTCATCTCTAGTCAGAAACCTCCTAAAACCAGGACAGGTGTCGGTACATCAATGCACGCGAGTCCTGGGAAAAATGGTAGCTTCGTACGAAGCAATTCCATTCGGAAGGTTCCACGCAAGGATTTTCCAGTGGGACCTGTTGGACCAATGGTCCGGGTCGCATCTCCAGATGCAGCAGCGGATAACCCTGTCGGCAAGGACCAGGGTGTCACTACTGTGGTGGCTGCAGAGGGCTCATCTACTAGAGGGCCGCAGATTCGGAATACAGGACTGGGTCCTGGTGACCACGGATGCCAGTCTTCGGGGCTGGGGAGCAGTCACACAGGGAAGAAATTTCCAAGGGCTACACATAAATATCCTGGAGCTAAGAGCCATTTACAATGCCCTATGCCAAGCAAGTCCCCTGCTTCAAAACAAACCGGTTCTGATCCAATCAGACAACATCACGGCGGTCGCCCATGTAAACAGACAGGGCGGCACAAGAAGCAGGAGGGCAATGGCAGAAGCCACAAGGATTCTCCGATGGGCGGAAAATCACGTGCTAGCACTGTCAGCAGTGTTCATTCCGGGTGTGGACAACTGGGAAGCAGACTTCCTCAGCAGACACGACCTTCACCCGGGAGAGTGGGGGCTTCATCCAGAAGTCTTCCGATTGATTGTAAACCGTTGGGAAAGACCACAGGTGGATATGATGGCGTCCCGCCTCGACAAAAAGCTAAAAAGATATTGCGCCAGGTCAAGGGACCCTCAGGCGATAGCTGTGGACGCTCTAGTGACACCGTGGGTGTACCAGTCGGTTTACGTGTTTCCCCCTCTGCCTCTTATTCCCAAGGTGCTGAGAATAATACGAAGGGGAAGAGTGAGAACTATACTCGTGGTTCCGGATTGGCCAAGAAGAACTTGGTACCCGGAACTTCAAGAGATGCTCTCAGAGGACCCATGGCCTCTACCGCTAAGGCGGGACCTGCTGCAGCAGGGGCCCTGCCTGTTCCAAGACTTAACGCGGCTGCGTTTGACGGCATGGCGGTTGAACGCCGGATCCTGAAGGAAAAAGGTATTCCGGAGGAAGTCATTCCTACCCTGATCAAGGCCAGGAAGGATGTGACTGCAACCCACTATCACCGCATTTGGCGGAAATATGTGGCTTGGTGTGAGGCCAGGAAGGCCCCAACGGAGGAATTTTAACTGGGTCATTTCCTGCAAGCAGGGGTGACGATGGGCCTCAAATTGGGGTCCATTAAGGTCCAGATTTCGGCTCTGTCGATTTTCTTTCAAAAGGAACTGGCTTCGTTGCCTGAAGTTCAGACTTTTGTCAAGAGAGTTCTGCATATTCAGCCTCCTTACGTGCCTCCTGTGGCACCTTGGGATCTCAATGTGGTTTTGGGATTCCTGAGGTCACATTGGTTCGAGCCACTTAAAACCGTGGATTTGAAATATCTCACGTGGAAAGTGGTCATGTTGTTGGCCCTGGCTTCGGCCAGGCGTGTATCAGAATTGGCGGCTTTGTCGTGTAAAAGCCCTTATCTGATTTTCCATATGGATAGGGCAGAGTTGAGGACTCGTCCTCAGTTTCTCCCGAAGGTGGTATCAGCGTTTCACTTGAACCAACCTATTGTGGTGCCTGCGGCTACTAGGGATTTGGAGGATTCCAAGTTGCTGGACGTAGTCAGGGCCCTGAAAATTTATGTTTCCAGGACGGCTGGAGTCAGGAAAACTGATTCGCTGTTTATCCTGTATGCACCCAATAAGCTGGGTGCTCCTGCTTCTAAGCAGACCATTGCTCGCTGGATTTGTAACACGATTCAGCTTGCGCATTCTGCGGTAGGACTACCGCAGCCAAAATCAGTAAAAGCCCACTCCACAAGGAAGGTGGGCTCATCTTGGGCGGCTGCCCGAGGGGTCTCGGCACTGCAACTTTGCCGAGCGGCTACTTGGTCAGGGTCAAACACTTTTGCTAAATTTTACAAATTTGATACCCTGGCTGAGGAGGACCTTGAGTTTGCTCATTCGGTGCTGCAGAGTCATCCGCACTCTCCCGCCCGTTTGGGAGCTTTGGTATAATCCCCATGGTCCTTACGGAGTCCTCAGCTTCCACTAGGACGTCAGAGAAAATAAGAATTTACTCACCGGTAATTCTATTTCTCGTAGTCCGTAGTGGATGCTGGGCGCCCATCCCAAGTGCGGATTGTCTGCAATACTTGTAAATAGTTATTGTTCCACAAATCGGGTTGTTATTGCAAGCCATCTGTTCAGAGGCTCCGTTGTTATCATACTGTTAACCGGGGTTCCTATCACGAGTTATACGGTGTGATTGGTGTGGCTGGTATGAGTCTTACCCGGGATTCAAAATACTTCCTTATTGTGTCAGCTCTTCCGGGCACAGTGTCCTAACTGAGGCTTGGAGGAGGGTCATAGGGGGAGGAGCCAGTGCACACCAGATAGACCTAAATCTTTCTTTAGATGTGCCCAGTCTCCTGCGGAGCCGTCTATTCCCCATGGTCCTTACGGAGTCCCCAGCATCCACTACGGACTACGAGAAATAGAATTACCGGTGAGTAAATTCTTATTTTTTTTTTTTAGCATTTATAAATGAAGGCATACACATTACATTTGCTTCCCACACAAAAAATCTAGTGGAATTGGGGATGCCCTGGCTGTGCACTGGGAAACGTAGGGCAGATTTAAGATTGTCGACTATAATCACACATCTACAAAGCACACTGATTACATTTTTACATTAAAAATCCATTTTTAACAGATTTGGCCATCTACATTTTATTGTGGTAAATACTGTAGGTTGTCGTCATCGCGTGTCAATACTTTAACAATCAACACATTTTTTGTTGGTGTGTAATGTGTAGCCAGCTTTATACATAACCAGCTCTGTCTGTAAATGAACACTGGTGGATTTGACAGCATTCTCATATCTCCTCATTGGCTGTGAGCTCTCATTCTCATTGGCCACTGGAGGTTCCTAATATCTCCTCATGGACAGAGAGCTCGCATTCTCATTGGCCTCTGGAGGTTCCTAATATCTCCTCATTAACAGCAAGCTCACTTTCTCATTGGCCACTGGCGGTTCCTAATATCTCCTCATGGACAGCGAGCTCGCATTCTCATTGGCCTCTGGAGGTTCCTAATATCTCCTCATTGACAGCAAGCTCACTTTCTCATTGGCCACTGGAGGTTCCTAATATCTCCTCATTTGACAGCAAGCTAGCATTCTCATTGGCCACTGGAGGTTCCTAATATCTACTCATTTGACAGCAAGCTCACTTTCTCATTGGCCACTGGTGGTTCCTAATATCTCCTCATGGACAGCGAGCTCGCATTCTCATTGGCCACTGGCGGTTCCTTCATATCTTCTTATGGGTAACCGTCTCCCTGTCTTTGGTTGCAGAAAGAGGTGATGAATAACTCTTCGTGCCCTCACATGTGTGCCTACAAGCTGGTGACCGTCAAATTCCGATGGTGGGGCCTCCAAGGTCGAATGGAGAAATTTATTCACAAAGTAAGTCCTTCTGTGTTCCTGATGAAGCTCGTCTTCCATATCTCCATATCACAAACTCTGGCATGTAGCATTCATCCTCCAAGTGAGCTTCATGGAAACAGCCTTACAGGCACATAGTAGAAGAATTTTTTTGTACCTTAAGCTTCTCCTTTCCAGTTGGTTATGTAGTAATAATAATCATTTTATTTATGTAGCGCTCTTTCTTCAGTCCGACTCAAGGCGCTTAACTTTCCACCACTCTCTTCTGTTTCTGTTTTTACGTTGGCTGGCTCGTTTCCCATAATTCTTTGTTTCTCTGACGTCCTAAGTGGATGCTGGGACTCCGTAAGGACCATGGGGAATAGCGGCTCCGCAGGAGACTGGGCACAACTAAAAGAAAGCTTTTGGTCTAACTGGTGTGCACTGGCTCCTCCCTCTATGACCCTCCTCCAGACTTCAGTTAGAATCTTGTGCCCGGCTGAGCTGGATGCACACTAGGGGCTCTCCTGAGCTCCTAGAAGAGAAAGTATATTTTAGGTTTTTTATTTTCAGTGAGATCTGGCAACAGACTCACTGCTACGAGGGACTAAGGGGAGAAGAAGCGAACCTAACTGACTGGAGATAGTTTGGGCTTCTTAGGCTACTGGACACCATTAGCTCCAGAGGGATCGAACACAGGATCCGACCTCGATCGTTCGGTCCCGGAGCCGCGCCGCCGTCCCCCTTACAGAGCCAGAAGCAAGAAGTGGTCCGGAAAATCGGCGGCAGAAGACCTCGGACTTCAACAAGGTAGCGCACAGCACTGCAGCTGTGCGCCATTGCTCCTCATGCACACCTCACACTCCGGTCACTGATGGGTGCAGGGCGCTGGGGGGGGGGGCGCCCTGAGCAGCAATATAAACACCTTGGCTGGCAAATCATCACAATATATAGTCCCAGAGGCTATATATGTGATAAATTACCCCTGCCAGAATTCCTGAAAAAAGCGGGAGAAGTCCGCCGAAAAATGGGCAGGGCTAACTCCCTCAGCACACTGGCGCCATTTCTCCTTCACAGCTCCGCTGGAAGGATTGCTCCCAGGCTCTCCCCTGCAGTATCAAGCTACAAAGGGTAAAAAAGAGAGGGGGGGCACTAAATTTAGGCGCAGTATAACTTATATAGCAGCTATAAGGGGAAATAATTCAGTTAATCCCTGTATTATTATAGCGCTCTGGTGTGTGCTGGCATACTCTCTCTCTGTCTCCCCAAAGGGCTTTGTGTGGGTCCTGTCCTCTGTCTGAGCATTCCTGTGTGTGTCGGTACGGCTGTGTCGACATGTTTGATGAGGAGGCTTATGTGGAGGCGGAGCAGATGCCTATAAATGTGATGTCACACCCTGCGGGGCCGACACCTGAGTGGATGGTTATGTGGAAGGAATTACGTGACAGTGTCGACTCCTTACATAAAAGGTTTGACGACATACCAAATATGGGACAGCCGGCTTCTCAGCCTGTGCCTGCCCAGGCGTCTCAAAAGCCATCAGGGGCTCTAAAACGCCCGCTACCTCAGATGGCAGACACAGATGTCGACACGGATACTGACTCCAGTGTCGACGACGATGAGACTAATGTAACTTCCAATAGGGCCACACGTTACATGATTGAGGCTATGAAAAATGTGTTGCACATTTCTGATGTTACCCCAGGTACCACAAAAAAGGGTATTATGTTTGGAGAGAAAAAACTACCAGTAGTTTTTCCTCCATCTGAGCAGTTAAATGAAGTGTGTGAAGAAGCGTGGGCTTCCCCCGATAAGAAACTAGTAATTTCTAAAAGGTTACTAATGACTTACCCTTTCCCGCAGGAGGATAGGTCACGTTGGGAAACATCCCCTAGGGTGGATAAAGCGCTCACACGCTTGTCAAAGAAGGTGGCACTACCGTCTCCGGATACGGCCGCCCTAAAGGAACCTGCTGATAGAAAGCAGGAGGCTATCCTGAAGTCTGTATATACACACACAGGTATTATACTGAGACCAGCTATTGCTTCAGCATGGATGTGCAGTGCTGCAGCTGCGTGGTCAGATTCCCTGTCGGAAAATATTGATACCCTAGACAGGGACACTATATTGCTAACCGTAGAGCATATTAAAGACGCAGTCTTATACATGAGAGATGCACAGAGGGATATTTGCCGGCTGGCATCTAAAATAAGTGCAATGTCCATTTCTGCCAGGAGAGGGTTATGGACTCGGCAGTGGACAGGTGATGCAGACTCTAAAAGGCACATGGAAGTTTTGCCTTATAAAGGTGAGGAGTTGTTCGGGGATGGTCTCTCGGACCTAGTTTCCACAGCAACGGCTGGGAAGTCTGCATTTTTACCCCATGTTCCCTCACAGCCAAAGAAAGCACCGTATTATCAGGTACAGTCCTTTCGGCCCCATAAGGGCAAGCGGGTTAAAGGGGCGTCCTTTCTGCCAGAGGTAGAGGGGAAAAGCTGCAGCATACAGCCAGTTCCCAGGAGCAAAAGTCCTCCCCCGCTTCCTCTAAGTCCACCGCATGACGCTGGGGCTCCACAGGCGGAGCCAGGTACGGTGGGGGCCCGTCTCAAAAATTTCAGCAATCAGTGGGCTCGCTCACTGGTGGATCCCTGGATCTTTCAAGTAGTATCTCAGGGGTACAAGCTGGAATTCGAGACGTCTCCCCCCCGCCGTTTCTTCAAATCTGCCTTGCCAACAACTCCCTCAGGCAGGGAGGCAGTGCTAGAGGCAATTCACAAGCTGTATTCCCAGCAGGTGATAGTCAAGGTGCCCCTACTTCAACAAGGACGGGGTTACTATTCCACAATGTTTGTGGTACCGAAACCGGACGGTTCGGTGAGACCCATTTTATATTTAAAATCCTTGAACACATACATAAAAAATTCAAGTTCAAGATGGAATCGCTTAGGGCGGTTATTGCAAGCCTGGACGAGGGGGATTACATGGTATCACTGGACATCAAGGATGCTTACCTGCATGTCCCCATTTACCATCCTCACCAGGAGTACCTCAGATTTGTGGTACAGGACTGTCATTACCAATTCCAGACGTTGCCGTTTGGTCTATCCACGGCTCCGAGGGTCTTTACCAAGGTAATGGCCGAAATGATGATACTCCTTCGAAAGAAGGGAGTTTTAATTATCCCGTACTTGGACGATCTCCTGATAAAGGCGAGGTCCAGGGAGCAGTTGTTAGTCGGGGTAGCACTATCTCGGGAGGTGCTACAACAGCACGGCTGGATTCTAAATATTCCAAAGTCACAGCTGGTCCCTACGACACGTCTACTGTTCCTGGGAATGGTTCTGGACACAGAACAGAAAAAAGTGTTTCTCCCGGAGGAGAAGGCCAAGGAGCTGTCATCTCTAGTCAGAGGCCTCCTAAAACCAAAACAGGTGTCGGTGCATCACTGCACGCGGATCCTGGGAAAGATGGTAGCTTCCTACAAAGCAATTCCATTCGGCAGGTTCCATGCAAGAACCTTTCAGTGGGACCTGTTGGACAAGTGGTCCGGATCGCATCTTCAGATGCATCGGCTGATAACCCTGTCTCCAAGGACCAGGGTGTCTCTGCTGTGGTGGCTGCAGAGTGCTCATCTTCAAGAGGGCCGCAGTTTCGGCATACAGGACTGGGTCCTGGTGACCACGGATGCCAGTCTTCGAGGCTGGGGGGCAGTCGCACACGGAAGAAACTTCCAAGGACTATGGTCAAGTCAGGAGACTTCCCTACACATAAATATTCTGGAACTGAGGGCCATTTTCAATGCCCTAAGTCAGGCAAAACCCCTGCTTCAAAACCAGCCGGTACTGATCCAGTCAGACAACATCACGGCAGTCGCCCATGTAAACCGACAGGGCGGCACGAGAAGCAGAACGGCAATGGCAGAAGCCACAAGGATTCTCCGATGGGCGGAAAATCATGTATTAGCACTGTCAGCAGTGTTCATTCCGGGAGTGGACAACTGGGAAGCAGACTTCCTCAGCAGGCACGACCTCCCATCCAGAAGTCTTCCAACTGATTGTAAACCGTTGGGAAAGGCCACAGGTGGACATGATGGCGTCCCACCTAAACAAAAAGCTAGAAAGATATTGCGCCAGGTCAAGAGACCCGCAGGCAATTGCTGTGGACGCTCTAGTGACACCGTGGGTGTACCGGTCGGTTTATGTGTTCCCTCCTCTTCCTCTCATACCAAAGGTACTGAGGATAATAAGGAGAAGAGGAGTAAGAACTATACTCATTGTTCCGGATTGGCCAAGAAGAGCTTGGTACCCGGAACTTCAAGAAATGATCTCAGAGGACCCATGGCCTCTGCCGCTCAGACAGGACCTGCTGCAGCAGGGGCCCTGTCTGTTCCAAGACTTACCGCGGCTGCGTTTGACGGCATGGCGGTTGAACACTGGATCCTGAAGGAAAAGGGCATTCCGGAGGAAGTCATTCCTACGCTGATTAAAGCTAGGAAAGAAGTAACCGCAAACCATTATCACCGCGTATGGCGAAAATATGTTGCGTGGTGTGAGGCCAGGAAGGCCCCAACGGAGGAATTTCAGCTGGGCCGTTTTCTGCACTTCCTACAGTCAGGGGTGACTATGGGCCTAAAATTGGGTTCCATTAAGGTCCAGATTTCGGCTCTATCGATTTTCTTCCAGAGAGAACTGGCTTCACTACCTGAAGTTCAGACGTTTGTTAAGGGAGTGCTGCATATTCAGCCCCCTTTTGTGCCTCCAGTGGCACCTTGGGATCTCAACGTGGTGTTGGATTTCCTAAAGTCACATTGGTTTGAGCCACTTAAAACCGTGGAATTGAAGTATCTCACGTGGAAAGTGGTCATGTTGTTGGCCTTGGCTTCGGCCAGGCGTGTATCAGAATTGGCGGCTTTGTCATGTAAAAGCCCTTATCTGATTTTCCATATGGATAGGGCAGAATTGAGGACTCGTCCCCAATTTCTCCCTAAGGTGGTATCAGCCTTTCATCTGAACCAACCTATCGTGGTGCGTGCGGCTACTAAAGACTTGGAGGCTTCCAAGTTGTTGGACGTAGTCAGGGCCCTGAAAATTTATGTTTCCAGGACAGCTGGAGTCAGAAAGACTGACTCGCTATTTATCCTGTATGCGCCCCACAAGTTGGGTGCACCTGCTTCAAAGCAGACTATTGCTCGCTGGATCTGTAGTACGATTCAGCTTGCACATTCTGCGGCTGGACTGCCGCATCCTAAATCGGTAAAAGCCCATTCCACGAGGAAGGTGGGCTCTTCTTGGGCGGCTGCCCGAGGGGTCTCTGCTCTTCAACTTTGCCGAGCAGCTACTTGGTCGGGGTCGAACACGTTTGCTAAATTCTACAAGTTTGACACCCTGGCTGAGGAGGACCTAGAGTTTGCCCATTCGGTGCTGCAGAGGCATCCGCACTCTCCCGCCCGTTTGGGAGCTTTGGTATAATCCCCATGGTCCTTACGGAGTCCCAGCATCCACTTAGGACGTCAGAGAAAATAAGAATTTACTCACCGGTAATTCTATTTCTCGTAGTCCGTAGTGGATGCTGGGCGCCCATCCCAAGTGCGGATTGTCTGCAATACTTGTATATAGTTATTGATTAACTAAAGGGTTATTGTTGAGCCATCTGTTGAGAGGCTCAGTTGTTGTCATACTGTTAACTGGGTATAGTATCACGAGTTATACGGTGTGATTGGTGTGGCTGGTACGAGTCTTACCTGGGATTCAAAATCCTTCCTTATTGTGTCAGCTCTTCCGGGCACAGTATCCTAACTGAAGTCTGGAGGAGGGTCATAGAGGGAGGAGCCAGTGCACACCAGTTAGACCAAAAGCTTTCTTTTAGTTGTGCCCAGTCTCCTGCGGAGCCGCTATTCCCCATGGTCCTTTACGGAGTCCCAGCATCCACTACGGACTACGAGAAATAGAATTACCGGTGAGTAAATTCTTATTTTTTCTATTGCTTCCGTTCCATATATAGCAAGAGAAACGCCTCTTCACCAACTTTCACCGTCAGCTTTTCTGCTCGTTGGACCGATGGGTGCACCTGAACATGGACGACATCCGTCGGATGGAAGATGAGACACAGAGGGAGCTGGATGAGGTGAGGGGGGGGCCCTAAGTGGATATAGGTTCTATGCCTTCCCTTTGGCATGGTTCACGTTGTACTTTCCTATTGTGACGTGATCGTAATGGATTTATTTGGAATTTTTTGCCACTGGTTAACACAAAGTAGTCTTGTCGCATTACAAACACCATCTCCTGAAGCTTTCTTCGTTACAAATCAAATAGGATAATTATTATATTTATCTCACCATTATCTCTTCCTGCTTGCTCGTTGCCATAGGCCACCTGAGGTGCCTTTTTAATCTCCCAATTTTTTTTTGAGGGGCGTCTGTCCTACTACTGTTCCTTTTTTTTTTTTTTTTTTTTGTGGTAATGTCATTTAGTTTCTTATTTAAGTCTTTTTTTTTTTTCCTTTCATTTATTTGTTCTCTTTGCTCTGGTAATAAGTTTTTACAGTCTTATGTCTCCTAGTTGGTATTTCTCTTTCATCCACTAGGGGACACTGGAGTCCTATACAGTAGGGGTGTGAAGTTTGCAACCGGAGGTGTGGCACAATCTAAAATTAGCACTGTCTGCACAGCCAGCTCCTCCCCCCTTCACATCCCTCCTCCCTCAGTTTTGAAAATTGTGCCTAGGAGGTACAAGCACAGAAGGGAGCTCCTGCTCCATGAAGATTTATTTATTTTTTATTTTAATTATTTTTTTTTTCTTCTTCTTTTATACTGGCCCAATCCCTCCTAACTAAAGGGAGGGTGCCGGTTATAAAAGAAAATATGGTAAATGCCCGATCCCACCTAAATGAAAGGGGGTGCAGGCTTTACCAGATGAAAAGGCTGCGTCCCCCTAATAAAAGGGAGACAAAGTTCAGGAGTGGAGACAATGATTCCGACTAAAGGGGTCTGCATCTCCTTACAGGCGCCAACTGTGAGTACAGTAGCTGATTGTTTTTAACATGGCCCCACAGGAGGTTAGTGTAGCATATTTATTTATTTATTTTCTCACGGGCCGGGACGGCACAAGTCTTCAGGCATCCCCCGCTACCCGTCTCCCTCACGGCACTGTAACAAGTGTCCCCCGCTGTGCTCCCTCCACCGCTGCTGCCCCCGACTCACTGACTCTTGTGGCGGGCAGTCTGGCAGCGCAGCATTCCCCTCCCTCTCCCGGCTCAGTGTCAGCCGCAGCCTCGCGTGGCGTCCCCCGCTCCCCCTCCCTCCTCCGGCTCCGTGTTACTCCGCGGCTGACGGCTGCAGCCTTGCGCTCAATCTCCCTCCCCTTTCCGCCGCCGGCAGAGGCGAGGGGAGAGGACGGGTGAGACGCACGGCAGGGGACCCGGCGCGCTAGTGGAGCTCCGGTAGCCCAATGGTTAGGACTCCCGCTCAGCATCCCAGCACCACTAGTTCTAATCCCTCAACCTCCAGGTGATTAATTTTACAAACAGGTTAGGAGGGAGCCAAAGCGCGGACACGAGGGGGGAAAGGTGTGCACGGCAGGGGCCCAGCAGCGCGCACAGAATACGTTACAGGGCATTTCCAAGAGTTTGGAAATTTAATGATGTGCACACACAATTTTAGTGGTGGACATCTTTTTAGGATAAGTGGCGCCAAGTAGCTGACTAGGGGAAGCTATACGTCCCCATTAGTGGAGCTATGTCCCTGACCAATCAGAACAGAGGGAGGGGTTTTTACAATAAAGTATAATCCCTCTGCTGGTGGCTTCTGATAGGACTCTGTTGCAGAGGATTTTCAATATGTTTTTAAACAGATCCTGTGAAATAATGGAACCTACCGGATATCAACCCTAACCTCGTCACCGAATCACAGTGGGCGTGCAAGGGTTGCAACAAGGCTATTGTTTGAATCCAGTGTACATCCCGTCATAAAGTTACGGTATTCCATTGCCTATTATAAAGATGAAATGCAACTGACATGTATTTTCTGGGGGTGCAAATTTAACATAAAATGCACAAACCAAGAACAGTCCATCTAATTATATCATTAAAAGATCATATAATGCCCCCAACGGACACTGATGACAGGTCCGGCGGAGAAGGGAGCATCGGATAGTGTCACCCAGTTCAACTCTTTCTGTACCAACAAGGTCGGTCTTGTGGGTGATAGTTGAATGAGTATTTATATTAATTAATTAATTAATTATTTTTTGCTAGAAAGAAGATTTCCAGCTGGTTGAAAATACTCTTCAAAGCTCCCAATATGTCTACAGCCTTTCTCCTCCTATTCTAATAGGTGAAAGTCCGGCTAGGTTGGTATGTATATGGTTATCTAAGGTAAATGGGACCGCAAGGATTACTTTGGTTGCTCCAATAAATGGGCACTAAGGTTAACAACCCTGGGGTGCGCGACAGTTGAGAATGGGCACACACCAGGGAACAGTAAGCCGTCAAGGTTCGGAAAACATAACCTGACGGATATTTTGAGGTTGCGTATGGGCTGCGAGCCCATCCGTAACTGGGAGGAATTCATGGTTAAAATACTCCATCTGCATGGGTATAACAGGATGGCCGAACACGGTAAAGAGACTCCTTTCCTACCCGTTGTTGGAGTGGGGAAAGGAGTGCGGGCTCGCATAACAGAGAGAAGACTGTTAGGTGTAAATAACTAAGGTGGCCGGTAAAGGTTTCCTAATTCCCGAATAATAATTTTTGCCTTGCGGAGCATATCCTAGAGTTTAATACCACATATACTTATCAGGCTGCTAGGGAGGTCACCACCCCGATCTTCGGTATGTCTCTCGATGGTTTCTGTGACTAACAGAATTTCGTATTCCACAGAAGAGCACGAATCCCGTAACGATAATGGGCTCACCCCTGCCTAGTCTGTTAACGGGACATTTTTAATATTGCAGTCCCACTGAAAAAGAGGTTCGTCTATAGGTAGGAATTGACAGGGAACTCCACCTTCTGGTTGCAGGCCCTTCTCACATGAAACCTAGGAGTTACGTGTTTCGGTAAAGCGAATGTAGTTACCGGATTGGAGGGCGATTCCCCTGGGAGGGGAAGCGTTCCTTGAGCCAAAGCACCTCAGACATGTGGAGGAGAATCAGTTCTCCTGCCTACCAGAGAACTATACGAATAAGCGGTAGCAGTTATTCTGGTTCATTATATTCGTGCTGGGGGAGTCTCGAATAAGGGAGACTATTCCCAATAGCCGATAGTAGGTTTTTACACGAACTCACCTTGGACCTCCTTTGGGGGGTAAGGGCTGGAAAGGTCTAGGGAGACCGGACCCGAGACTTGAGTACAGCTTTTTGTATCAACAGGGTTGCTCTCCATATATTCAAGATAGATATTGACAATGACTAGGCTGTCTTTCCGTTCAAAGGCGAAGGCAGTACCGACAACATTCGAAAATTGCTATGCAACGGTTGGCTGTGGCCTACCGAATACAGTGTCCACCGGCGAGGAGTGCACTTATTTTGAACATCCCTACTCTCACGGGGAAAAGGGAGTCTCTTCGAATCTTGTTTGTCGCGCCCACAGACGGTCACACTGATGCTCAATTTTAAAGTTTTTTGGGCCAGTTTTCTACCGGACTGCAGACTCAAAATGGAATCAATCCAATCGGTCATGCAGGCCCAGGCCCTGGGGGAGTCATAGTGTCTTTGGACATGGAGGATACTTTCCTTCATATTCCGAATTGGACTATTCAAAGAATAATAAGGGCCGCAAGTTTGAGCCTGGTAGGAGTCACGATCATACCTTATCTAGAGGATCTGCTGATACAATCCATCTTCCAGGGAACGCTGATCAATGAGGACGACTAATCATTTTTTTCACTCAACATGGCTGGATTGTGATTTTCTGGAATTCAACCTAATGCCAATTACGAGGTTTCAATTTCCAGGTCTCTTCTGGGACAAGGGGAAAAAAAATAAAATTGAGATTAGTCCCTACTAGACAGCAAGATCCATACAGAGGCTGGTAACTCAGGTGCTACGGGCACAGACTTTTCTCTACACCTGGGGTACAACTTCTCAGGAAGTGGGTGCCGTCTTTGGGGGCTCTGCAGTGCAGCAAAAATTCACTCCCAGCCATTCCAGTTGAACATCATTGCCAAGGGATTTGCACTGATTTTGAATTTTACTCAAGACCGAGCTAATATTGGTGGTTGTTACGCACGAATCTCGCGGCAGGTAAGAGGTTCGGCATTTAGACTCGGGTGCTCCTCACAACGGATGCCAGTTTCAGAGGTTAGGGGTGCAGTCCTAGAGTGACGTCAGTTTCAGAGCAGATGGACGTTACAGGAGAGCAGGCTGCCCAAAAAAATAAAAAAAACATTCTCGAGCTGAGAGCGGTTTACAATGCGTTTCTCTTGCGGAAGACCTAGTCATGGGTCAACACTTAAAGATACAGTCGGAAAATGTCACAACGACGGCTTACATAAGCCGTCAAGGAGGAACAAAAAGAAGGATGGCGTTGCAGGAAGCCACAAGGATTTTGTTGGGGGCAGAAACGTGTAACATCATCCTCTCGGCAGTGTTCATTCCAGGTGTGGAGAACTGGGAAGCAGATTATCTCAGTCGCCAGGACATGCACCCGGGAGAATGGGGCCTAAATCCACAGATTTTAAACATCGTGGTGAGGAGATGGGGTACACCTCAAGTCTACCTCATGGCGTTTCAACAAAACCATCAGCTGCCCAGATATGTGTCCAGGACAAGAGATCTAGCAGCAGAAGGAGTGGTCGCATTAACACTTCCTTGGTGTTACAGGAGGGTTTACATTTTTCCACCTTCCCCCTCATACCCAGGGTTCGGAAAGGGTTGAAACGAGAGCGAGTGTGGGCGATTCTAGTCGCACCAGATTGGCCCCGCCGGAGTTTGTACTCAGACCTGCGAGGGTTACTAGCGGAAGATCCTTGGCGGTTACCTCAGAGAGAGGACCTGCTATCTCAGGGACCGTTCCATCACCCAGTCCTGAACGGGCTGCGTTTGACGGCGTGGCTATCGAAACCCGGATCTTAAGGAATAGAGGGATACCAAGAGGCCCATTCCTACGATGATTGCCGTTAGGAAGCTGGTCAAAGCCATGCACTACTACAGGTTTTGAAAGAGGTACATGGACTGGTGTCAATAACGTGGGTGGAATTCGACGAACTTCCACTTATATAGGCTTCTGCTCTTCCTTCAGGCAGGTCTAGATGTAGGCCTGAGGCTGGGCTCTATGAAAGTTCAAATTTCAGCTCTTTCCATTCTATTTCAACAGAAGAGATTCAATTCTTCTGGGGATACAATCCCTTTCTCGTCCTCCTGCTGCATCAGGGGACTTAAATTTGGTGTTGAACTATTTGAGATCACCAACTTTTGAGCCGTTAGCAAGAACAGACTTGAACTATCTCTCTTGGAAGGTCACATTATTGCTTGCCTTGGTTTCGGACAGGCGGTTTTCTGAGTTGGGAGTAGGGCGTAACTCCGTACAAGAGCAGATTTCCTTCCTAAGGTTGTTTCGGGGTTTCATGTAAACCAGCCAATTAGGGTCCCATCTTTCCAGGGTCTCGCAGATGGGGACGTGGCCTTGGATGTTGTCCGAGCTTTACGGGCATACGTGCAAGTTACGTCGTCCTTCAGACAGTCGGACCATTTGTTTGTTCTATGTCATGGGCCTAAGAAGGGTTGGCCAACATCTAAGCAGTCTTTGTCTCGATAAATTAGACTTGCCATTTGGTTAGCTTATATTTCCTGTGGCAAACAGGTTCCAGTTCAGATGGGTCTTCATACCACCCGTTCAGTGGGGGCCTCACAAGTTTGATACCTTTGCGTCCGAAGATTCTAAGTTCGGACGTTTCGTGTTGCAGGTCACCGACAGCACTCCCTCCCTGGGGGATAACTTTGGGACGTCCCCTACTGTATAGGACTCCAGTGTCTCCTAGTGGATGAAAGAGAAAGGAGGATTTTGGTACTTACCGATAAATCCATTTCTCTGAATCCTCTAGGGGACACTGGACGCCCGCCTCGGTGCGGTCGGCCTGCTGTGTCATAGTTCTTGTTCAAACAGTTCGTATAAATAGTGTTAGTTTTTCGGTTAAAGAAGGGGGAGGAGCCGGCTGTGCAGACAATGCTAATTTTAGATTGTGCCACACCTCCGATTGCAAACTTCACACCCCTACTGTATAGGACTCCAGTGTCCCCTAGAGGATTCAGAGAAATGGATTTATCGGTAAGTACCAAAATCCTCCTTTTTCAGTAACTTTTTATATGATCTTCACGATGAAGCTCATAGGGCAACTGTGGAAACACTCAGTGACAGGTTTATTTTTAAATCTATTGAAACAATTTAATTGTGCGCAGGTGGATTTGAATTAGTCATGACCTCTGGCAAATTATTTGGTTTATTTAAATAAAAAAATAAAAAAAATAAGACCCTTTTTATTACTAGACATAAAAAAAAAAATCTTTTTGTGGTGCTCAGTGATAGAGACTTTTAAATAAATCCATTTTGAAATATTCAAAGGGGATGAATGTTTTTATTTAATATTGCAACTGTACAGGTGCTTTTTCATATTTATTTATATGGCTCCAGTATATTCCATTGTGCTTTACAGTTTTCTTTGTCCTGAACTTTATACAACTGACGTGTCCCTATTTCCCTGCAGATGAGGCAGAAAGGAACAGTCCGAGGGATGACTGCAAAAGATGAATAAACTCGCTGGCTCCATGGATTTAACAGGTGATTCAGTACACCGTGGTTGTCTCATTAGTATATTTTTATCGGATAATGCAATGCTCTGTATGACCACAGAGTGGCAGCACTTGCTTGTTATACTTCCATGTGTGGTTGTTAAAGCTGACCTACCGTCTGCTCTCCATTTATGCAGCTGTCTTATGGCCTTGTGCGTCCTAGCGATGCGGCTGGGGCGCACAAGAAGACTGTGCTGATTGGGTTTGACACTTGTAGATTGTGCAACTGAGTCTCTATACGAAGCACACCAGAGCTTGTATTGGAAAATAAGCTGCGGCTGCTACATTGTTGCACTTCGTATACAGAGTCAGAGACTCAGTGGCACACAGATATACAGGTGTTGCATATAAAATTAATCGGCGCAGTCTCCTCGTGCGTCATAGTTGCATTGCGACTAAGACGCCTGACGCTAGCTGACCCTCGCCGGGACCTGACATGCCGAGAGGGGCTGTTTGGCGCAACTGCTGCAAAGATGTAGGAGGATACATCTGTACACTTATTTTACAGACTCTCCCCTAAGCCTTTCCTCAAATTCTCGGAACCCGCCATGTTTGTCAGATTCTTTTTTTTTAAGCATAAACTACTCTTATTATCTTTGTGCTGTATGTTCTCTTTCTGGGAAATCCCGTAAACCTGAAATGTTCCAGACGCTATAAGGAGCTGGTGCGGCAATCCTCGTCAATACCTGAGCAGTGCCAGTCACTCCGTCGGTATTGTAATGCACCAGGCCGGAGTACTAGTAGACTGGTGCAACCGAGGCAGCAGTGGTCTAATTTCTTTCTCCTTCATCCACTAGGGGCCACTGGAGCGTAGTTACAATGGGGATATAGTAGGCAGTAATTGGGAGCTGGCACTTTAAAATTCTCAACCTGTGGCTAGCTCCTCCCCTACTATCTCCCCTCCAAGCCAGTCTTAGTATGTGCCCGATGTGAGCTGGTTCACTTGGGTTTAGCTGAAGAAATTTTTCTTTTTTCTTTATTATTTTATTTTTCTTTCTTACAGACTGGCAGCTCTGCCACTGCCAGTCTGCACCGTGGGAGCTGCCGGCGGGGTCCCATCGCAGCTGCGTGCGGCTAGGGATGGGCCCCGGCTGAGGGAGACACTGAGCTCTCCTGAGTCGGCGGACACCGCTGCGTGCGGCGCGTGTCGCGGCCACTCCATCCAGCAGAAGATTCCGGCAGCATGGCAGCGGTGAGTATCAAAAATGGCCGGACACCGCTGCGTGCGGCTCGTGTCGGGGCCACTCCATCAGAAGATGAGTACAAAAGGGACCGGACACCGCTGCGTGCGGCGTGTGTCGGAGCCTCGGGGTCGAGTTGGAGTACGCCTAAAGTGTGGTGAGTACAAACATCCCCCCTTGTCACTGATGTATGTTTTATCATGTGTTTGAAGTGCTTGCTTCGGCAGCACTAAATTGGAACGATATAGAGAAGTTTAGCAAAGCCCCTGCGCAGCATGAGCCCTGTGCAAGGATGACATGCAAATTCTTGAAGCGTTCCATATAATCCTGACCAGAATTAAACAGTTTCAGTTTTCAACATAGGTATGGTCCCCTATACTCCAGTCATAGAAGGCTGGAGTGCATCAAAGGCGCTTAATAATTTGAACTTGGCGCCATTATATGGGGGGCGGAGCTTCAGCCCGCTCTGTAAGCGGGCTCAGCGCTCTTCACTACCCGGCTGCAGAAGGCAGCCGGGGGATACACAGTGAGAATAGAAGCTGTATGCCAGAGTCTAAGGAGCATACTTAGCACATTATTATTTGCAAAAGTGAGTCATTATTGCTCACACAGCTAGGCTCCAGACTCTGGCACACAAGGTCACATGGGACTCGGTGCATGAAACGCTCCCCGGCCACAGCTTACAAGCGGCCGGGGAGATACAGGGCGCTTCCCGCTTATGGTAGAGCAGGTTTAAATTTGGCGCCGAAGCGGAGGGGGCGGAGCTAACTCCCGCTCTGTTCGGCGGGCTAAGCGCACTCCGTCCCCCGGCCGCTACAGGACACGCCGCTGCACTGTCACACCGCTCCCCGGCCGCTGCAAGCTCCCTTCCCTCTCCGGGCTGTTCAGGGAGGATAAAGGTAGGATGTGGGGGTGAAGGCTATTCCCGCTTTGCTCAGCGGGCTCCCGGCGGCGGATCGCAGCGTTCACTGCCTCTAGACACAAATCCTGTCTCAGGGGGGGTTTTTAAATTTTCTGTGCAGGGAGTTGCTGACATTCCTCCCTGCAGGAGAGTCCTCTGACAGGCATTTCATACAGGAGCCTGCTCTATTACAGGAGCTGGGGCTCATCTCATAATGATTCAAAAATGTGCACAATTTATTTACCATACATATACTACAGTATTTATCTACCCTAATGGGTTCACATACAGGGTTGGATTCACTGTGGGTGTGTATATATATATATATATATATATAGATGTGTATGTATGAATATATATATATATAGATGTGTGGAGGTATGTATATAGATATATGCATACAATGCCGTATATAGGGCAGTGCGGATGGTGTGGTGGTTGGCGTTGCTGCCTTGCGGCATGGAGGGCGTGGGTCTGGTTCCTACCAGTGCCCTACTTTTGTGTAGTTTGTACAGAGGTGTCCACATACATCTTTAAGATAAAACAAACCACTTCCGCAATGTTTTCTAATAACAAAATACCTCCTTGCCACATAACAATTTCCCCCATCTTTTCTCACAGTCTGGTCACCATTTTGAAAAGCCAGCGGAACCTCCGAGAAACATCTGGTGCACCTAAATTTAGCGGTACACTACATACAGTGTGGTCTTCCCTTTATTATTCCTTGGCTAGTTACTAATGCTATTTGTAATTTGGGGAATGCGTGTAAGGCATCAGACAAATAGCGCTGCGGCTCAGTACGCTAGTAGCGGGTATCTGTACAGGGGGACCAGGGTTTGAAAATAAAGAAACTTTAAGGGGAGCCCCTATAGCCTAGGGCTAAGACTCCTGTCCCACAGCGCAGCGCTACTGGTTCAGGTCTCCGCTGCTCCAGAAAGTTTATTTGATGTCGGTCACTATATATTATAGTGCAGACTTTACATATGGCTGTGTTTCTTTAACCCACCTTTTCTCCTCTCACCTGGGATAGTTAAAGAATTCCCTCTTAGGTGTGAAGTATGCGGTGGAGCCATCTGCAGAGCCCTCCACGCGCCTGCAGGACACTCCTGTTGAACAGCTCAGATTATACAGGTAATGTCACTATTAACCAGAGATCTTGTACGTCATTTCACCTCTCCAGGTTTCTAAAGGAACCTTGCTAACCTTCCAGGTTACAATACTAATGATGTCTGTTTTCTGTGGAGTCTGAACCAGTGTCTCAGAATATCCAGGTGCATTATACAGCAGTTCGTCTGGTACTGCAGGTAAAGGAGGCGGACACGTCAAGTCCATCAGGGTTCGACGCCAATGACGAAATGACAGCGACTGGCCCAGTCTCGGATGAGCTGGGCAGGCTCCGGTAGGCGGCCGTCAGACACCCGAACACACAAAATCAGGTATCAAACAATGTTTGTTTTCCCTACCCTCTTCCCACAGTCGTCAGGAGATGGTATCAGAACCTTTCTAGGATATACCCCTCGATGTACCGCCGGTCCAACAAGCTGCCGTTTTCCTGAGCAACCTTGTTCAGGGACCCATCGAAGACATATACGGCAGCATGTTTCTACCTTGTCCGGAACAGGTAGGTTGTGGAACAATTGTCCTCTAGGTTACAGGATGTTTCACATCAGGATCAATTGATACTTTGGTACAGGTCCGAATCACGATTCTGCTCTATGATCTTTGAAGGTCACCACGTCTGCAGACTCGGACCCTGCATTTTCGCTTGGGCTGTCTTAAACCGTCGACCTCTGGGGCTGCGACTGTGACAGGTGAACATGTAATCCTACGGGGCAGATGGTTCAGGGGAAGGAACTTTCTGCAGGATTTCTTGAACCATTGGAGGTAAGTCCACTTTGCTTTCTCCTAATACTGCCCCAGCTCCAAGACAGACCGTTACCGGTCTTTCCTTTAGATTTTTCCGTGACCCTTCGGAAACTTTCGACTCCACACGGGCGATATTTCAGTCGCCAGGGGATCTCAAAAAAAAAAAAAAAAAAAAAAAAAAGAGCTGAAGCAGAGGTTCAGCATCATCCTTATAAACCCACTACAGGTCAGACTTTCCTACCACCTGGAGGGTCCCAGGGTAGGCGCAGGTCGGTGGTCCTATGGGAAGAACTGAGAAGGCTGGGGCAAACTAGATTTCGGAACAACCATCTCAGGAGTCCCTCGGCAGGGGGCGGCCGATTTACGATGACAAGAGTCATACTGCAGGCGGCGCTCCATATGCTTCTAACCGCAAAGAGTGTTGATCCCTGTTTTTCACATATCATTTGAATCGGGACAGTTCTCAGGCCTTTGTTTTCTTCTCACGTTCCGAAGCCAGTTGGCTCGGCCAGACCTATTCTGGCCTTACAATCCTTTCAGTCTGTGATTGTTTTTTTTTTTGAACAAGAAAGGGAGTTTTTACGTGTCCCTTGTCTTCAGAGATGCCTGTTTACTGATTTCAGTTGGACGGGCTTTTCTCAGATTCACATTACAGGATTCTCATTTTCACTGTCAGTCCTTTCCTCTCGGTATCTCTTCCGCTCCCACAGAGTTCAGGAAGATCACAGAATAACTCTTTCAAGGGCAGAAGGTGACGTTGGTTCCCTAAATGGACAATCTACTGCTGCTTTCCCACTCTGTACATTAGGTGGCTTCTGAATATCCGGAGGATCCAGGAGCTTATGGTTCAACACAGATCCAATTTATGCTCCTCATAGACGTTTCTCAACTTGGTCCGTCAGAGGATTTTTCCTTCCTCGGCACCAGGTACTCTATTCCTTCAGTCAAGTTGCGACGCAAGGAGTGGTCGCCTCCATTCCTCTCTGAGCGGGGGACAACATTCCTCTCTGAACGGGGGACAACATCCCTCTCTGAGCGGGGGACAACAATCTTCTTTCCGGGTCAAGCCACCAGGTCAGACTCCCGGGGGAGAAAACATTCCCCGGAGTTTTGTCAGCTGGTCCGCTGTGGGCGGAGATTTCGGATCGACCTCAGGGCGTTCTGACTGACTTTTTAACCCTTTACTACTCTCGGGCGTGAGCTCGGGCAGTAGCCGAGGAGGCCCTCAGGGCTCCGGGGAGTTTTCTGGTTATTCTATCCGGCCTCCCTTTTTAATTTCTACCTCCGGTTCGGTAACACAGGAGGGGATTATGCGTGCTAGTCCTCTCGGTGGCTCTGGTTGGGCCACAGATGTCTTGAAGATACAGATACACCTGTTGTCAGTAGAGGAGCCTATGCTACTACCTCGACTGGACTGTCCACTTCAACAACTTTTCCTTGTTCAATCTTACACTGGTTCCGTGTAACCGTGTGACTGTTCACGAGACCTCAGAAGGGAGTAGTTCCCTAGGTTGGTTAGGCCTACCGGGCCCCGATTTCAGAAGTCTGTTACCTCTTCTCGCTTTTGCCACTTTTGGAAAACTGTATCGGACATAATAAGCATAAAAGGGGTTTTCCCCTTCTTTCAGTTACCATTCAGCCGTCATCTTTGGTTTCTCTGGGAGGTTTTGCTCCGCTGCGCTTCATACCACACTGACCTGAATTTTAGGTCTCTGTTTTTTTCGGTTTTCTTCCAAAAGAGATTAGCCTAGCGGCCGTAGGTTCGGCCTCTTTTTCAGGGAGTGCTCTATGGCATCTCCCCCGGCTGAGTTTCGGTCTCAGCGGTCGTTTCTTCCTGAGGGGATGTCCATTTTTCCGACAAATCTGACACTAGTGTTTTTTGGTCCTCTTTGAATGTTGTCATGGCTCGCCGACTCTCCCTACAGAGGTCTTCGGCTATTCGACAAAGTGTTTTCTTCTTGGTGCTGTACAATGCTCCCGTGCTAAATAGCCGGGGTCCCAACATACGCTGGGCCGTTGGATACATCTAACCATCAGACAGTCTTCTTGGAGGTTGCTAGGGAGCCTCCGTATTCCATTTCAGCGCACTTAACGCGCGTGGTAAGACCTTTGTGGGCGGCTGCCCGTGGGGTCTCCATAAATAGTTTGTCGGGCGGCTACTTGGTCGGACTGACATTCCTATTGTCAAATTCTACAAGTTTGACACTTTTGCGGCCTCTGCATCACAATTTGGCCGAGCAGTTTTTACAGGACTCGCAGCGCTCTCCCGCCCGTTTTTGGGAGCTCTGGGACGTCCCCATTGTAACTACGCTCCAGTGGCCCCTAGTGGATGAAGGAGAAAACAGGATTTTGGTACTTACCGATAAATCCCTTTCTCCGATTCCACAGGGGCCACTGGACGCCCGCCCAGCGCTGTTCCTCCTTGTTTTTTGCTTAACGGTTTGCAGATCACCATATGACTGCTTGTTGAGTTCAGGCTAGCCTGGTTTTTTGTCAGGTTCTGTTCCAGGTTTAGTTTGGGTTATCCTGGTTTACAGGGCGTCATTAACCTCCTCTACCTTAAGGTTTGTTTATTCCATCTCTCATCGGGCACAGTTTTACGTAGACTGGCTTGGAGGGGAGATAGTAGGGGAGGAGCTAGCCACAGGTTGAGAATTTTAAAGTGCCAGCTCCCAATTACTGCCTACTATATCCCCATTGTAACTACGCTCCAGTGGCCCCTGTGGAATCGGAGAAAGGGATTTATCGGTAAGTACCAAAATCCTGTTATCTCCTTAATAGGAGTTGCTTATTTCCATGTTGTCCGCAGGGAGTAAGTCGTGCACCTCCCCACTATTACAGTAATTCTGTATAGACCTATGTCCTCTTCAGACGTCCTAGTGGGAAGACGACGATACCCAGAAGTCTCTGAGTAGGAGTGGCTTATCTTTTAGACCCGTTCCATTACCATTTCTTTTCTTTTTTTTCTCTTAGTTTCCTCTCATATACGGAGCCTGAACCATCATCCTTCCTCTCATTGGCTGGACTGCGCAGGGGCCCTGTTCCCAGGGGCGTGAGGAACAGAACGGAGTGAAAAAGCTGCTGCCCACCTCCTCCAGCTGCTTCTTACCCACCCGTTCCATGTTTCTCTTGTTCTTGCCTAGCTCTTCAGCGCAGAGTTCAGGCGCGCCCCCTGCTGGCTGTTCCTGTCAGTGTCGGACTCCGTTAACCCTTTCACTGCTGCTGGGTTGCGCTACCTCTCAGCGGGGGGATACAAGATGGCGGCATTTCCAGGGTTGGACACTGTTATGAGGGCGGGCTGAGGTTCAATAGTGAAATTAACCCTTCCCTGCTGGAAACTGAAGCTGAGCTGCCAGCGTTTATGTACATAATGTATTTGGGTTGTGTCAATATGCAGAACGGTTAGTACACAGCGCCCATCGTTACTTCTGTTGTGTCCCTGCGTATACAGCAGGTTGATACGTGCTGTCCTGCCAGCATTTATAAAGCTCTACGAGGGGCTCAGCTACTACTCGGATGTCTCGGAATCGGGAAGGAGGCGGAAATGCATTTAAGCAAAAAAGAGGTTTCTACTTCCTAGGTTGAGGATATAGCACTGCTGTCCAGCAGTGGAGTGGTTAATGCTGTATGCTACTGGCCGGCAGTGTAGGGGTTAATGTCACTATGCACTACTGTCTGTCAGTGCAGGGGTTAAGGGTGCAATTTATGACAGGTCCTTCCACTTCAGGGGGCTTCATAGGTGCGGCCCTTTCTGGGGGCTTCCCGGTGCACTGAGTGCCGTTTTTTTTGTTTTCTTGAGTTGAGAGGAGAGAGCGATTTTTACTGAGAAGGGACCAGGAGGGTTGTGGGCGGGGCTGTAATCATGCCTATGATGGGATTGGTGGGTGGGGTGTTCCATTTTTGTTTTTAAGGGTGTCATGTGACAGCATTTATGGAAATAAAACAAAATTATAATAACAAGGTCTAAGTTGGTCTATGGGGAGGTGATTTTTGGAGGGGTAACTTCACTGCAAAAAAAAATAAGTTTCCGTCGTCTCTAATAATTGTCTGTTTAACACGATTGGGGTTTGTTCGTAGTCGCAGCTGAATGGGTTAATCGCTGAAGGGGTATGTGGCGAGCGAGACCGTGATGATGTCTCCGCCTTTCCTTAATGACCAGATAGAGGGGGACGGCAGCCGATCCGAGCGAGAGAGCCAGGAACACACAGTGAATCTAGAATGCAGAGAGAACATTTTAGAGGATGATTTAACGCTTACAAGCACAATTGACAAAGTTTTATGGTAAGCTTCCTAGAATAAAGGCGTTGGGCCATTTATGATGGCTGTAGCGTACAACTGGGGCAGACTATGGATGTTCCTAGTCTATGCACAGCTTCTACACTTCTGTTGTGTAGAAGCTGTGCATAGATTTCTGAGGTTGGGACCTCAGAAATTGTGTAATGTGACAGTGCTTTCCTAGCGTGAGGGGCTCCTGCTGTTGTTGGGGCCTCGGAAATGCTGCAGGGTGACGATGGTCTCTACCCTGTGTGGCTCCATCTAGAATGAGACAATGGATAGTTAAACAAGCGGAAACGCTGGAGGTCCAAAGCTGGGGACCAGCTAACTAGCAAAAGCTGAAGTACAAAGCTGTCAAAGCAAGATTGCAAGGAAGTATAAGACCTTTAGCTGCTGTTTAGTAAGGAACAGAAGTATCTGTGGGAGAGTAATAACCATCCAGACTGGAACCAATGACGTTAGACACTAGGCCGTCACTCACCCAGAACGGGTTCCCCTGTAGACTGCCTGTGAACAGCAGGAAGATAGGATGCTGGATGAGTGTCAGGACTGAAGAGATGAGGGTGTGGATTCCCAGCAGCACCCCAAAGTGGGTGTTCGGAAACCTGAGTGGAAGAAGAGAGAGAGATGCCCGTGAGCCATCTGTTCACGTAGCAGGTGCTGACCGTGGTTTGGTCATGTGACGGCGTCCATACTCACACACAGTGATACAGGGTGCAGCTGAGAAGAAGCATTGATGTTCTCACAACCACATGAAGGATAAATGCTATAACCTGTGGGACAAAGTAGAAGGGAGACCGTTAAGAGTAATCAAAGTGCCACGGTCGCGGACACCGTTGAAGTGGTTAAGCTGTGAACTGCGCCAATATTCCTGCAAATGCAGCCTATTCATTTCTTAAGCACACGTACCTTATGCCCGAGCGGTGTGAGGAAGGATCTTACCCATTGATATTTATCCATGCAAGGAAAGAACTGAACCTACCAATGCTTTCCTAATAGAAGCGTGTCTGAAAGGCAATTGGTTGATTGAGTGCAATACTCAACAAATCCTGCAGATGGCGCAGTGGCAGCTTAGCGGACCATATGGCAATCTTATTTCGCAGCATCTGATAGCAGTGAGGTTCTGCTGCGTGCTATAGACACATTCTCACACCAATACAGTCTAGCTTGATAAAGTGAAACTTCCATCATGTTGGCGAAAACTTTAATTTGGTTAAAAAAATATATATATCTTATTTACCTGGGCCCAGAGGGATGAGATGAGACAGCTTATTCCAAAGCAGGCGACCACAAGAATCCTCAGCATGTAGACCGCAGACAGTCTCTTAATGCTGCATTTACTTCTATGTGTACTCCTAGGAGACATCAGATCATTGTTTATACATTAGAAAGAACAGCGAGATCTCATGACCAAATATTATCAGGACAGGATCAGACAGCGCCGGGTGTCTATATATAATATACAGAGATCTGACTGGGTGTTATTATCAGGACAGGATCAGACAGCGCCGGGTGTCTATATATAATATACAGAGATCTGACTGGGTGTTATTATCAGGACAGGGTCAGACAGTGCCGGGTGTCTATATATAATATACAGAGATATTCTGACTGGGTGTTATTATCAGGACAGGATCAGACAGCGCCGGGTGTCTATATATAATATACAGAGATCTCCTGACTGGGTGTTATTATCAGGACAGGGTCAGACAGCGCCGGGTGTCTATATATAATATACAGAGTTCTCCTGACTGGGTGTTATTATCAGGACAGGATCAGACAGCGCCGGGTGTCTATATATAATATACAGAGATCCTCTGATTGAGTGTTATTATCAGGACAGGGTCAGACAGCGCCGGGTGTCTATACATAATATACAGAGAGTTCCTGACTGGGTGTTATTATCAGGATAGGGTCAGACAGTGCCGGGTGTCTATATATAATATACAGAGATCTCCTGACTGGGTGTTATTATCAGGACAGGATCAGACAGCGCCGGGTGTCTATATATAATATACAGAGATCTCCTGACTGGGTGTTATTATCAGGACAGGGTCAGACAGCGCCGGGTGTCTATATATAATATACAGAGATCCTCTGATTGAGTGTTATTATCAGGACAGGGTCAGACAGCGCCGGGTGTCTATATATAATATACAGAGAGCTCCTGACTGGGTGTTATTATCAGGACAGGATCAGACAGCGCCGGGTGTCTATATATAATATACAGAGATCCTCTGATTGAGTGTTATTATCAGGACAGGGTCAGACAGCGCCGGGTGTCTATATATAATATACAGAGAGTTCCTGACTGGGTGTTATTATCAGGATAGGGTCAGACAGCGCCGGGTGTCTATATATAATATACAGAGATCTCCTGACTGGGTGTTATTATCAGTACAGGATCAGACAGCGCCGGGTGTCTATATATAATATACAGAGAGCTCCTGACTGGGTGGTGTTATCAGGACAGGATCAGACAGCGCCGGGTATATATATAATATACAGAGATCTCCTGACTGGGTGTTATTATCAGGACAGGATCAGACATAGACCGGGTATATATATAATATACAGAGATCTCCTGACTGGGTGTTATTATCAGGACAGGATCAGACAGTGCCGGGTGTCTATATATAATATACAGAGATCCCCTGACTGGGTGTTATTATCAGGACAGGATCAGACATAGCCCGGGTGTCTATATATAATATACAGAGAGCTCCTGACTGGGTGTTATTATCAGGACAGGATCAGACCGTGCCGGGTGTCTATATATAATATACAGAGATCTCCTGACTGGGTGTTATTATCAGGACAGGATCAGACATCGCCGGGTGTCTATATATAATATACAGAGATCTGACTGGGTGTTATTATCAGGACAGGGTCAGACAGCGCCGGGTGTCTATATATAATATACAGAGATCTGACTGGGTGTTATTATCAGGACAGGGTCAGACAGCGCCGGGTGTCTATATATAATATACAGAGATCTCCTGACTGGGTGTTATTATCAGGATAGGGTCAGACAGCGCCGGGTGTCTATATATAATATACAGAGATCTCCTGACTGGGTGTTATTATCAGGACAGGGTCAGACAGCGCCGGGTGTCTATATATAATATACAGAGAGCTCCTGACTGGGTGTTATTATCAGGACAGGATCAGACAGCGCCGGGTGTCTATATATAATATACAGAGATCTCCTGACTGGGTGTTATCAGGACAGGATCAGACATAGACCGGGTATATATATAATATACAGAGATCTCCTGACTGGGTGTTATTATCAGGACAGGATCAGACATAGACCGGGTATATATATAATATACAGAGATCTCCTGACTGGGTGTTATTATCAGGACAGGATCAGACATAGCCCGGGTATATATATATAATATACAGAGATCTCCTGACTGGGTGTTATTATCAGGACAGGATCAGACCGTGCCGGGTCTCTATATATAATATACAGAGATCTCCTGACTGGGTGTTATTATCAGGACAGGATCAGACATCGCCGGGTGTCTATATATAATATACAGAGATCTGACTGGGTGTTATTATCAGGACAGGGTCAGACAGCGCCGGGTGTCTCTATATAATATACAGAGATCTGACTGGGTGTTATTATCAGGACAGGGTCAGACAGCGCCGGGTGTCTATATATAATATACAGAGATCTCCTGACTGGGTGTTATTATCAGGACAGGGTCAGACAGCGCCGGGTGTCTATATATAATATACAGAGAGCTCCTGACTGGGTGTTATTATCAGGACAGGATCAGACAGCGCCGGGTGTCTATATATAATATACAGAGATCTCCTGACTGGGTGTTATCAGGACAGGATCAGACATAGACCGGGTATATATATAATATACAGAGATCTCCTGACTGGGTGTTATTATCAGGACAGGATCAGACATAGACCGGGTATATATATATAATATACAGAGATCTCCTGACTGGGTGTTATTATCAGGACAGGATCAGACATAGCCCGGGTATATATATATAATATACAGAGATCTCCTGACTGGGTGTTATTATCAGGACAGGATCAGACAGTGCCGGGTGTCTATATATAATATACAGAGATCTCCTGACTGGGTGTTATTATCAGGACAGGATCAGACATCGCCGGGTGTCTATATATAATATACAGAGATCTGACTGGGTGTTATTATCAGGACAGGGTCAGACAGCGCCGGGTGTCTATATATAATATACAGAGATCTGACTGGGTGTTATTATCAGGACAGGGTCAGACAGCGCCGGGTGTCTATATATAATATACAGAGATCTCCTGACTGGGTGTTATTATCAGGATAGGGTCAGACAGCGCCGGGTGTCTATATATAATATACACAGATCTCCTGACTGGGTGTTATTATCAGGACAGGGTCAGACAGCGCCGGGTGTCTATATATAATATACAGAGATCTCCTGACTGGGTGTTATTATCAGGACAGGGTCAGACAGCGCCGGGTGTCTATATATAATATACAGAGATCTCCTGACTGGGTGTTATTATCAGGACAGGATCAGACAGCGCCGGGTGTCTATATATAATATACAGAGATCTCCTGACTGGGTGTTATTATCAGGACAGGATCAAATAGCGCCGGGTGTCTATATATAATATACAGAGAGCTCCTGACTGGGTGTTATTATCAGGACAGGATCAGACAGCGCCGGTTGTCTATATATAATATACAGAGATCTCCTGACTGGGTGTTATTATCAGGACAGGATCAGACAGCGCCGGGTGTCTATATATAATATACAGAGATCTGACTGGGTGTTATTATCAGGACAGGGTCAGACAGTGCCGGGTGTCTATATATAATATACAGAGATCTGACTGGGTGTTATTATCAGGACAGGGTCAGACAGCGCCGGGTGTCTATATATAATATACAGAGAGCTCCTGACTGGGTGTTATTATCAGGACAGGATCAGACAGCGCCGGGTGTCTATATATAATATACAGAGATCTCCTGACTGGGTGTTATTATCAGGATAGTGTCAGACATAGACCGGGTATATATATAATATACAGAGATCTCCTGACTGGGTGTTATTATCAGGACAGGATCAGACATAGACCGGGTATATATATAATATACAGAGATCTCCTGACTGGGTGTTATTATCAGGACAGGATCAGACATAGCCCGGGTATATATATATAATATACAGAGATCTCCTGACTGGGTGTTATTATCAGGACAGGATCAGACCGTGCCGGGTGTCTATATATAATATACAGAGATCTCCTGACTGGGTGTTATTATCAGGACAGGATCAGACATCGCCGGGTGTCTATATATAATATACAGAGATCTGACTGGGTGTTATTATCAGGACAGGGTCAGACAGTGCCGGGTGTCTATATATAATATACAGAGATCTGACAGGGTGTTATTATCAGGACAGGGTCAGACAGCGCCGGGTGTCTATATATAATATACAGAGATCTGACTGGGTGTTATTATCAGGACAGGATCAGACAGCGCCGGGTGTCTATATATAATATACAGAGAGCTCATGACTGGGTGTTATTATCAGGACAGGATCAGATAGCGCCGGGTGTCTATATATAATATACAGAGAGCTCCTGACTGGGTGTTATTATCAGGACAGGATCAGACAGCGCCGGTTGTCTATATATAATATACAGAGATCTCCTGACTGGGTGTTATTATCAGGACAGGATCAGACAGCGCCGGGTGTCTATATATAATATACAGAGATCTCCTGACTGGGTGTTATTATCAGGACAGGGTCAGACAGCGCCGGGTGTCTCTATATAATATACAGAGAGCTCCTGACTGGGTGTTATTATCAGGACAGGATCAGACAGTGCCGGGTGTCTATATATAATATACAGAGATCTCCTGACTGGGTGTTATTATCAGGACAGGATCAGACAGCGCCGGGTGTCTATATATAATATACAGAGATCTCCTGACTGGGTGTTATTATCAGGACAGGATCAGACAGTGCCGGGTGTCTATATATAATATACAGAGATCTCCTGACTGGGTGTTATTATCAGGACAGGGTCAGACAGTGCCGGGTGTCTATATATAATATACAGAGATCTCCTGACTGGGTGTTATTATCAGGACAGGATCAGACAGCGCCGGGTGTCTATATATAATATACAGAGATCTCCTGACTGGGTGTTATTATCAGGACAGGATCAGATAGCGCCGGGTGTCTATATATAATATACAGAGAGCTCCTGACTGGGTGTTATTATCAGGACAGGATCAGACAGCGCCGGGTGTCTATATATAATATACAGAGATCTGACTGGGTGTTATTATCAGGACAGGATCAGACAGCGCCGGGTGTCTATATATAATATACTGAGAGCTCCTGACTGGGTGTTATTATCAGGACAGGATCAGACAGCGCCGGTTGTCTATATATAATATACAGAGATCTCCTGACTGGGTGTTATTATCAGGACAGGATCAGACAGCGCCGGGTGTCTATATATAATATACAGAGATCTCCTGACTGGGTGTTATTATCAGGACAGGATCAGACAGCGCCGGGTGTCTATATATAATGTACAGAGAGCTCCTGACTGGGTGTTATTATCAGGACAGGGTCAGACAGTGCCGGGTGTCTATATATAATATACAGAGATCTGACTGGGTGTTATTATCAGGACAGGGTCAGACAGCGCCGGGTGTCTATATATAATATACAGAGAGCTCCTGACTGGGTGTTATTATCAGGACAGGATCAGACAGCGCCGGGTGTCTATATATAATATACAGAGATCTCCTGACTGGGTGTTATTATCAGGACAGGATCAGACATAGACCGGGTATATATATAATATACAGAGATCTCCTGACTGGGTGTTATTATCAGGACAGGATCAGACATAGCCCGGGTATATATATATAATATACAGAGATCTCCTGACTGGGTGTTATTATCAGGACAGGATCAGACCGTGCCGGGTGTCTATATATAATATACAGAGATCTCCTGACTGGGTGTTATTATCAGGACAGGGTCAGACAGCGCCGGGTGTCTATATATAATATACAGAGAGCTCCTGACTGGGTGTTATTATCAGGACAGGATCAGACAGTGCTGGGTGTCTATATATAATATACAGAGAGCTCCTGACTGGGTGTTATTATCAGGACAGGATCAGACTGCGCCGGTTGTCTATATATAATATACAGAGATCTCCTGACTGGGTGTTATTATCAGGACAGGATCAGACAGCGCCGGGTGTCTATATATAATATACAGAGATCTCCTGACTGGGTGTTATTATCAGGACAGGGTCAGACAGCGCCGGGTGTCTCTATATAATATACAGAGAGCTCCTGACTGGGTGTTATTATCAGGACAGGGTCAGACAGTGCCGGGTGTCTATATATAATATACAGAGATCTCCTGACTGGGTGTTATTATCAGGACAGGATCAGACAGCGCCGGGTGTCTATATATAATATACAGAGATCTCCTGACTGGGTGTTATTATCAGGACAGGATCAGATAGCGCCGGGTGTCTATATATAATATACAGAGAGCTCCTGACTGGGTGTTATTATCAGGACAGGATCAGACAGCGCCGGGTGTCTATATATAATATACAGAGATCTGACTGGGTGTTATTATCAGGACAGGATCAGACAGCGCCGGGTGTCTATATATAATATACAGAGAGCTCCTGACTGGGTGTTATTATCAGGACAGGATCAGACAGCGCCGGGTGTCTATATATAATATACAGAGATCTCCTGACTGGGTGTTATTATCAGGACAGGGTCAGACAGCGCCGGGTGTCTATATATAATATACAGAGATCTCCTGACTGGGTGTTATTATCAGTACAGGATCAGACAGCGCCGGGTTTCTATATATAATATACAGAGAGCTCCTGACTGGGTGTTATTATCAGGACAGGATCAGACAGCGCCGGGTGTCTATATATAATATACAGAGATCTCCTGACTGGGTGTTATTATCAGGATAGGGTCAGACAGCGCCGGGTGTCTATATATAATATACAGAGAGCTCCTGACTGGGTGTTATTATCAGGACAGGATCAGACAGCGCCGGGTGTCTATATATAATATACAGAGATCCTCTGATTGAGTGTTATTATCAGGACAGGGTCAGACAGCGCCGGGTGTCTATATATAATATACAGAGAGTTCCTGACTGGGTGTTATTATCAGGATAGGGTCAGACAGCGCCGGGTGTCTATATATAATATACAGAGATCTCCTGACTGGGTGTTATTATCAGTACAGGATCAGACAGCGCCGGGTGTCTATATATAATATACAGAGAGCTCCTGACTGGGTGGTGTTATCAGGACAGGATCAGACAGCGCCGGGTGTCTATATATAATATACAGAGATCTCCTGACTGGGTGTTATTATCAGGACAGGGTCAGACAGCGCCGGGTGTCTATATATAATATACAGAGAGCTCCTGACTGGGTGTTATTATCAGGACAGGATCAGACAGCGCCGGGTGTCTATATATAATATACAGAGATCTCCTGACTGGGTGTTATTATCAGGACAGGATCAGACATAGACCGGGTATATATATAATATACAGAGATCTCCTGACTGGGTGTTATTATCAGGACAGGATCAGACATAGACCGGGTATATATATAATATACAGAGATCTCCTGACTGGGTGTTATTATCAGGACAGGATCAGACATAGCCCGGGTATATATATATAATATACAGAGATCTCCTGACTGGGTGTTATTATCAGGACAGGATCAGACCGTGCCGGGTGTCTATATATAATATACAGAGATCTCCTGACTGGGTGTTATTATCAGGACAGGATCAGACATCGCCGGGTGTCTATATATAACATACAGAGATCTGACTGGGTGTTATTATCAGGACAGGGTCAGACAGCGCCGGGTGTCTATATATAATATACAGAGATCTGACTGGGTGTTATTATCAGGACAGGGTCAGACAGCGCCGGGTGTCTATATATAATATACAGAGATCTCCTGACTGGGTGTTATTATCAGGATAGGGTCAGACAGCGCCGGGTGTCTATATATAATATACAGAGATCTCCTGACTGGGTGTTATTATCAGGACAGGGTCAGACAGCGCCGGGTGTCTATATATAATATACAGAGATCTCCTGACTGGGTGTTATTATCAGGACAGGATCAGACATCGCCGGGTGTCTATATATAATATACAGAGATCTGACTGGGTGTTATTATCAGGACAGGGTCAGACAGCGCCGGGTGTCTATATATAATATACAGAGATCTGACTGGGTGTTATTATCAGGACAGGGTCAGACAGCGCCGGGTGTCTATATATAATATACAGAGATCTCCTGACTGGGTGTTATTATCAGGACAGGATCAGACAGCGCCGGGTGTCTATATATAATATACAGAGATCTCCTGACTGGGTGTTATTATCAGGACAGGATCAGATAGCGCCGGGTGTCTATATATAATATACAGAGAGCTCCTGACTGGGTGTAATTATCAGGACAGGATCAGACAGCGCCGGTTGTCTATATATAATATACAGAGATCTCCTGACTGGGTGTTATTATCAGGACAGGATCAGACAGCGCCGGGTGTCTATATATAATATACAGAGATCTCCTGACTGGGTGTTATTATCAGGACAGGGTCAGACAGCGCCGGGTGTCTCTATATAATATACAGAGAGCTCCTGACTGGGTGTTATTATCAGGACAGGATCAGACAGCGCCGGGTGTCTATATATAATGTACAGAGAGCTCCTGACTGGGTGTTATTATCAGGACAGGGTCAGACAGTGCCGGGTGTCTATATATAATATACAGAGATCTGACTGGGTGTTATTATCAGGACAGGGTCAGACAGCGCCGGGTGTCTATATATAATATACAGAGAGCTCCTGACTGGGTGTTATTATCAGGACAGGATCAGACAGTGCCGGGTGTCTATATATAATATACAGAGATCTCCTGACTGGGTGTTATTATCAGGACAGGATCAGACAGTGCCGGGTGTCTATATATAATATACAGAGATCTCCTGACTGGGTGTTATTATCAGGACAGGATCAGACAGCGCCGGGTGTCTATATATAATATACAGAGATCTCCTGACTGGGTGTTATTATCAGGACAGGATCAGACAGTGCCGGGTGTCTATATATAATATACAGAGATCTCCTGACTGGGTGTTATTATCAGGACAGGATCAGACAGCGCCGGGTGTCTATATATAATATACAGAGATCTCCTGACTGGGTGTTATTATCAGGACAGGGTCAGACAGCGCCGGGTGTCTATATATAATATACAGAGAGCTCCTGACTGGGTGTTATTATCAGGACAGGATCAGACAGTGCCGGGTGTCTATATATAATATACAGAGATCTCATGACTGGGTGTTATTATCAGGACAGGATCAGACAGTGCCGGGTGTCTATATATAATATACAGAGATCTCCTGACTGGGTGTTATTATCAGGACAGGATCAGACAGCGCCGGGTGTCTATATATAATATACAGAGATCTCCTGACTGGGTGTTATTATCTGGACAGGGTCAGACAGCGCCGGGTGTCTATATATAATATACAGAGATCTCCTGACTGGGTGTTATTATCTGGACAGGGTCAGACAGCGCCGGGTGTCTATATATAATATACAGAGATCTGACTGGGTGTTATTATCAGTACAGGATCAGACAGCGCCGGGTGTCTATATATAATATACAGAGAGCTCCTGACTGGGTGGTGTTATCAGGACAGGATCAGACAGCGCCGGGTGTATATATATAATATACAGAGATCTCCTGACTGGGTGTTATTATCAGGACAGGGTCAGACAGCGCCGGGTGTCTATATATAATATACAGAGAGCTCCTGACTGGGTGTTATTATCAGGACAGGATCAGACAGCGCCGGGTGTCTATATATAATATACAGAGATCTCCTGACTGGGTGTTATTATCAGGATAGTGTCAGACATAGACCGGGTATATATATAATATACAGAGATCTCCTGACTGGGTGTTATTATCAGGACAGGATCAGACATAGACCGGGTATATATATAATATACAGAGATCTCCTGACTGGGTGTTATTATCAGGACAGGATCAGACATAGCCCGGGTATATATATATAATATACAGAGATCTCCTGACTGGGTGTTATTATCAGGACAGGATCAGACCGTGCCGGGTGTCTATATATAATATACAGAGATCTCCTGACTGGGTGTTATTATCAGGACAGGATCAGACATCGCCGGGTGTCTATATATAATATACAGAGATCTCCTGACTGGGTGTTATTATCTGGACAGGGTCAGACACCGCCGGGTGTCTATATATAATATACAGAGATCTCCTGACTGGGTGTTATTATCAGGATAGTGTCAGACATAGACCGGGTATATATATAATATACAGAGATCTCCTGACTGGGTGTTATTATCAGGACAGGATCAGACATAGACCGGGTATATATATAATATACAGAGATCTCCTGACTGGGTGTTATTATCAGGACAGGATCAGACATAGCCCGGGTATATATATATAATATACAGAGATCTCCTGACTGGGTGTTATTATCAGGACAGGATCAGACCGTGCCGGGTGTCTATATATAATATACAGAGATCTCCTGACTGGGTGTTATTATCAGGACAGGATCAGACATCGCCGGGTGTCTATATATAATATACAGAGATCTCCTGACTGGGTGTTATTATCTGGACAGGGTCAGACAGCGCCGGGTGTCTATATATAATATACAGAGAGCTCCTGACTGGGTGTTATTATCAGGACAGGATCAGACAGCGCCGGGTGTCTATATATAATATACAGAGATCTCCTGACTGGGTGTTATTATCAGGACAGGATCAGACAGCACCGGGTGTCTATATATAATATACAGAGATCTCCTGACTGGGTGTTATTATCAGGACAGGGTCAGACAGCGCCGGGTGTCTATATATAATATACAGAGAGTTCCTGACTGGGTGTTATTATCAGGATAGGGTCAGACAGCGCCGGGTGTCTATATATAATATACAGAGATCTCCTGACTGGGTGTTATTATCAGTACAGGATCAGACAGCGCCGGGTGTCTATATATAATATACAGAGAGCTCCTGACTGGGTGGTGTAATCAGGACAGGATCAGACAGCGCCGGGTGTCTATATATAATATACAGAGATCTCCTGACTGGGTGTTATTATCAGGACAGGGTCAGACAGCGCCGGGTGTCTATATATAATATACAGAGAGCTCCTGACTGGGTGTTATTATCAGGACAGGATCAGACAGCGCCGGGTGTCTATATATAATATACAGAGATCTCCTGACTGGGTGTTATTATCAGGATAGTGTCAGACATAGACCGGGTATATATATAATATACAGAGATCTCCTGACTGGGTGTTATTATCAGGACAGGATCAGACATAGACCGGGTATATATATAATATACAGAGATCTCCTGACTGGGTGTTATTATCAGGACAGGATCAGACATAGCCCGGGTATATATATATAATATACAGAGATCTCCTGACTGGGTGTTATTATCAGGACAGGATCAGACCGTGCCGGGTGTCTATATATAATATACAGAGATCTCCTGACTGGGTGTTATTATCAGGACAGGATCAGACATCGCCGGGTGTCTATATATAATATACAGAGATCTGACTGGGTGTTATTATCAGGACAGGGTCAGACAGCGCCGGGTGTCTTTATATAATATACAGAGATCTGACTGGGTGTTATTATCAGGACAGGGTCAGACAGCGCCGGGTGTCTATATATAATATACAGAGATCTCCTGACTGGGTGTTATTATCAGGATAGGGTCAGACAGCGCCGGGTGTCTATATATAATATACAGAGATCTCCTGACTGGGTGTTATTATCAGGACAGGGTCAGACAGCGCCGGGTGTCTATATATAATATACAGAGATCTCCTGACTGGGTGTTATTATCAGTACAGGATCAGACAGCGCCGGGTTTCTATATATAATATACAGAGAGCTCCTGACTGGGTGTTATTATCAGGACAGGATCAGACAGCGCCGGGTGTCTATATATAATATACAGAGATCTCCTGACTGGGTGTTATTATCAGGATAGGGTCAGACAGCGCCGGGTGTCTATATATAATATACAGAGAGCTCCTGACTGGGTGTTATTATCAGGACAGGATCAGACAGCGCCGGGTGTCTATATATAATATACAGAGATCCTCTGATTGAGTGTTATTATCAGGACAGGGTCAGACAGCGCCGGGTGTCTATATATAATATACAGAGAGTTCCTGACTGGGTGTTATTATCAGGATAGGGTCAGACAGCGCCGGGTGTCTATATATAATATACAGAGATCTCCTGACTGGGTGTTATTATCAGTACAGGATCAGACAGCGCCGGGTGTCTATATATAATATACAGAGAGCTCCTGACTGGGTGGTGTTATCAGGACAGGATCAGACAGCGCCGGGTGTCTATATATAATATACAGAGATCTCCTGACTGGGTGTTATTATCAGGACAGGGTCAGACAGCGCCGGGTGTCTATATATAATATACAGAGAGCTCCTGACTGGGTGTTATTATCAGGACAGGATCAGACAGCGCCGGGTGTCTATATATAATATACAGAGATCTCCTGACTGGGTGTTATTATCAGGACAGGATCAGACATAGACCGGGTATATATATAATATACAGAGATCTCCTGACTGGGTGTTATTATCAGGACAGGATCAGACATAGACCGGGTATATATATAATATACAGAGATCTCCTGACTGGGTGTTATTATCAGGACAGGATCAGACATAGCCCGGGTATATATATATAATATACAGAGATCTCCTGACTGGGTGTTATTATCAGGACAGGATCAGACCGTGCCGGGTGTCTATATATAATATACAGAGATCTCCTGACTGGGTGTTATTATCAGGACAGGATCAGACATCGCCGGGTGTCTATATATAACATACAGAGATCTGACTGGGTGTTATTATCAGGACAGGGTCAGACAGCGCCGGGTGTCTATATATAATATACAGAGATCTGACTGGGTGTTATTATCAGGACAGGGTCAGACAGCGCCGGGTGTCTATATATAATATACAGAGATCTCCTGACTGGGTGTTATTATCAGGATAGGGTCAGACAGCGCCGGGTGTCTATATATAATATACAGAGATCTCCTGACTGGGTGTTATTATCAGGACAGGGTCAGACAGCGCCGGGTGTCTATATATAATATACAGAGATCTCCTGACTGGGTGTTATTATCAGGACAGGATCAGACATCGCCGGGTGTCTATATATAATATACAGAGATCTGACTGGGTGTTATTATCAGGACAGGGTCAGACAGCGCCGGGTGTCTATATATAATATACAGAGATCTGACTGGGTGTTATTATCAGGACAGGGTCAGACAGCGCCGGGTGTCTATATATAATATACAGAGATCTCCTGACTGGGTGTTATTATCAGGACAGGATCAGACAGCGCCGGGTGTCTATATATAATATACAGAGATCTCCTGACTGGGTGTTATTATCAGGACAGGATCAGATAGCGCCGGGTGTCTATATATAATATACAGAGAGCTCCTGACTGGGTGTAATTATCAGGACAGGATCAGACAGCGCCGGTTGTCTATATATAATATACAGAGATCTCCTGACTGGGTGTTATTATCAGGACAGGATCAGACAGCGCCGGGTGTCTATATATAATATACAGAGATCTCCTGACTGGGTGTTATTATCAGGACAGGGTCAGACAGCGCCGGGTGTCTCTATATAATATACAGAGAGCTCCTGACTGGGTGTTATTATCAGGACAGGATCAGACAGCGCCGGGTGTCTATATATAATGTACAGAGAGCTCCTGACTGGGTGTTATTATCAGGACAGGGTCAGACAGTGCCGGGTGTCTATATATAATATACAGAGATCTGACTGGGTGTTATTATCAGGACAGGGTCAGACAGCGCCGGGTGTCTATATATAATATACAGAGAGCTCCTGACTGGGTGTTATTATCAGGACAGGATCAGACAGTGCCGGGTGTCTATATATAATATACAGAGATCTCCTGACTGGGTGTTATTATCAGGACAGGATCAGACAGTGCCGGGTGTCTATATATAATATACAGAGATCTCCTGACTGGGTGTTATTATCAGGACAGGATCAGACAGCGCCGGGTGTCTATATATAATATACAGAGATCTCCTGACTGGGTGTTATTATCTGGACAGGGTCAGACAGTGCCGGGTGTCTATATATAATATACAGAGATCTGACTGGGTGTTATTATCAGGACAGGGTCAGACAGCGCCGGGTGTCTATATATAATATACAGAGAGCTCCTGACTGGGTGTTATTATCAGGACAGGATCAGACAGTGCCGGGTGTCTATATATAATATACAGAGATCTCCTGACTGGGTGTTATTATCTGGACAGGGTCAGACAGCGCCGGGTGTCTATATATAATATACAGAGATCTGACTGGGTGTTATTATCAGTACAGGATCAGACAGCGCCGGGTGTCTATATATAATATACAGAGAGCTCCTGACTGGGTGGTGTTATCAGGACAGGATCAGACAGCGCCGGGTGTATATATATAATATACAGAGATCTCCTGACTGGGTGTTATTATCAGGACAGGGTCAGACAGCGCCGGGTGTCTATATATAATATACAGAGAGCTCCTGACTGGGTGTTATTATCAGGACAGGATCAGACAGCGCCGGGTGTCTATATATAATATACAGAGATCTCCTGACTGGGTGTTATTATCAGGATAGTGTCAGACATAGACCGGGTATATATATAATATACAGAGATCTCCTGACTGGGTGTTATTATCAGGACAGGATCAGACATAGACCGGGTATATATATAATATACAGAGATCTCCTGACTGGGTGTTATTATCAGGACAGGATCAGACATAGCCCGGGTATATATATATAATATACAGAGATCTCCTGACTGGGTGTTATTATCAGGACAGGATCAGACCGTGCCGGGTGTCTATATATAATATACAGAGATCTCCTGACTGGGTGTTATTATCAGGACAGGATCAGACATCGCCGGGTGTCTATATATAATATACAGAGATCTCCTGACTGGGTGTTATTATCTGGACAGGGTCAGACACCGCCGGGTGTCTATATATAATATACAGAGATCTCCTGACTGGGTGTTATTATCAGGATAGTGTCAGACATAGACCGGGTATATATATAATATACAGAGATCTCCTGACTGGGTGTTATTATCAGGACAGGATCAGACATAGACCGGGTATATATATAATATACAGAGATCTCCTGACTGGGTGTTATTATCAGGACAGGATCAGACATAGCCCGGGTATATATATATAATATACAGAGATCTCCTGACTGGGTGTTATTATCAGGACAGGATCAGACCGTGCCGGGTGTCTATATATAATATACAGAGATCTCCTGACTGGGTGTTATTATCAGGACAGGATCAGACATCGCCGGGTGTCTATATATAATATACAGAGATCTCCTGACTGGGTGTTATTATCTGGACAGGGTCAGACAGCGCCGGGTGTCTATATATAATATACAGAGAGCTCCTGACTGGGTGTTATTATCAGGACAGGATCAGACAGCGCCGGGTGTCTATATATAATATACAGAGATCTCCTGACTGGGTGTTATTATCAGGACAGGATCAGACAGCACCGGGTGTCTATATATAATATACAGAGATCTCCTGACTGGGTGTTATTATCAGGACAGGGTCAGACAGCGCCGGGTGTCTATATATAATATACAGAGAGTTCCTGACTGGGTGTTATTATCAGGATAGGGTCAGACAGCGCCGGGTGTCTATATATAATATACAGAGATCTCCTGACTGGGTGTTATTATCAGTACAGGATCAGACAGCGCCGGGTGTCTATATATAATATACAGAGAGCTCCTGACTGGGTGGTGTAATCAGGACAGGATCAGACAGCGCCGGGTGTCTATATATAATATACAGAGATCTCCTGACTGGGTGTTATTATCAGGACAGGGTCAGACAGCGCCGGGTGTCTATATATAATATACAGAGAGCTCCTGACTGGGTGTTATTATCAGGACAGGATCAGACAGCGCCGGGTGTCTATATATAATATACAGAGATCTCCTGACTGGGTGTTATTATCAGGATAGTGTCAGACATAGACCGGGTATATATATAATATACAGAGATCTCCTGACTGGGTGTTATTATCAGGACAGGATCAGACATAGACCGGGTATATATATAATATACAGAGATCTCCTGACTGGGTGTTATTATCAGGACAGGATCAGACATAGCCCGGGTATATATATATAATATACAGAGATCTCCTGACTGGGTGTTATTATCAGGACAGGATCAGACCGTGCCGGGTGTCTATATATAATATACAGAGATCTCCTGACTGGGTGTTATTATCAGGACAGGATCAGACATCGCCGGGTGTCTATATATAATATACAGAGATCTGACTGGGTGTTATTATCAGGACAGGGTCAGACAGCGCCGGGTGTCTTTATATAATATACAGAGATCTGACTGGGTGTTATTATCAGGACAGGGTCAGACAGCGCCGGGTGTCTATATATAATATACAGAGATCTCCTGACTGGGTGTTATTATCAGGATAGGGTCAGACAGCGCCGGGTGTCTATATATAATATACAGAGATCTCCTGACTGGGTGTTATTATCAGGACAGGGTCAGACAGCGCCGGGTGTCTATATATAATATACAGAGATCTCCTGACTGGGTGTTATTATCAGTACAGGATCAGACAGCGCCGGGTTTCTATATATAATATACAGAGAGCTCCTGACTGGGTGTTATTATCAGGACAGGATCAGACAGCGCCGGGTGTCTATATATAATATACAGAGATCTCCTGACTGGGTGTTATTATCAGGATAGGGTCAGACAGCGCCGGGTGTCTATATATAATATACAGAGAGCTCCTGACTGGGTGTTATTATCAGGACAGGATCAGACAGCGCCGGGTGTCTATATATAATATACAGAGATCCTCTGATTGAGTGTTATTATCAGGACAGGGTCAGACAGCGCCGGGTGTCTATATATAATATACAGAGAGTTCCTGACTGGGTGTTATTATCAGGATAGGGTCAGACAGCGCCGGGTGTCTATATATAATATACAGAGATCTCCTGACTGGGTGTTATTATCAGTACAGGATCAGACAGCGCCGGGTGTCTATATATAATATACAGAGAGCTCCTGACTGGGTGGTGTTATCAGGACAGGATCAGACAGCGCCGGGTGTCTATATATAATATACAGAGATCTCCTGACTGGGTGTTATTATCAGGACAGGGTCAGACAGCGCCGGGTGTCTATATATAATATACAGAGAGCTCCTGACTGGGTGTTATTATCAGGACAGGATCAGACAGCGCCGGGTGTCTATATATAATATACAGAGATCTCCTGACTGGGTGTTATTATCAGGACAGGATCAGACATAGACCGGGTATATATATAATATACAGAGATCTCCTGACTGGGTGTTATTATCAGGACAGGATCAGACATAGACCGGGTATATATATAATATACAGAGATCTCCTGACTGGGTGTTATTATCAGGACAGGATCAGACATAGCCCGGGTATATATATATAATATACAGAGATCTCCTGACTGGGTGTTATTATCAGGACAGGATCAGACCGTGCCGGGTGTCTATATATAATATACAGAGATCTCCTGACTGGGTGTTATTATCAGGACAGGATCAGACATCGCCGGGTGTCTATATATAACATACAGAGATCTGACTGGGTGTTATTATCAGGACAGGGTCAGACAGCGCCGGGTGTCTATATATAATATACAGAGATCTGACTGGGTGTTATTATCAGGACAGGGTCAGACAGCGCCGGGTGTCTATATATAATATACAGAGATCTCCTGACTGGGTGTTATTATCAGGATAGGGTCAGACAGCGCCGGGTGTCTATATATAATATACAGAGATCTCCTGACTGGGTGTTATTATCAGGACAGGGTCAGACAGCGCCGGGTGTCTATATATAATATACAGAGATCTCCTGACTGGGTGTTATTATCAGGACAGGATCAGACATCGCCGGGTGTCTATATATAATATACAGAGATCTGACTGGGTGTTATTATCAGGACAGGGTCAGACAGCGCCGGGTGTCTATATATAATATACAGAGATCTGACTGGGTGTTATTATCAGGACAGGGTCAGACAGCGCCGGGTGTCTATATATAATATACAGAGATCTCCTGACTGGGTGTTATTATCAGGACAGGATCAGACAGCGCCGGGTGTCTATATATAATATACAGAGATCTCCTGACTGGGTGTTATTATCAGGACAGGATCAGATAGCGCCGGGTGTCTATATATAATATACAGAGAGCTCCTGACTGGGTGTAATTATCAGGACAGGATCAGACAGCGCCGGTTGTCTATATATAATATACAGAGATCTCCTGACTGGGTGTTATTATCAGGACAGGATCAGACAGCGCCGGGTGTCTATATATAATATACAGAGATCTCCTGACTGGGTGTTATTATCAGGACAGGGTCAGACAGCGCCGGGTGTCTCTATATAATATACAGAGAGCTCCTGACTGGGTGTTATTATCAGGACAGGATCAGACAGCGCCGGGTGTCTATATATAATGTACAGAGAGCTCCTGACTGGGTGTTATTATCAGGACAGGGTCAGACAGTGCCGGGTGTCTATATATAATATACAGAGATCTGACTGGGTGTTATTATCAGGACAGGGTCAGACAGCGCCGGGTGTCTATATATAATATACAGAGAGCTCCTGACTGGGTGTTATTATCAGGACAGGATCAGACAGTGCCGGGTGTCTATATATAATATACAGAGATCTCCTGACTGGGTGTTATTATCAGGACAGGATCAGACAGTGCCGGGTGTCTATATATAATATACAGAGATCTCCTGACTGGGTGTTATTATCAGGACAGGATCAGACAGCGCCGGGTGTCTATATATAATATACAGAGATCTCCTGACTGGGTGTTATTATCTGGACAGGGTCAGACAGTGCCGGGTGTCTATATATAATATACAGAGATCTGACTGGGTGTTATTATCAGGACAGGGTCAGACAGCGCCGGGTGTCTATATATAATATACAGAGAGCTCCTGACTGGGTGTTATTATCAGGACAGGATCAGACAGTGCCGGGTGTCTATATATAATATACAGAGATCTCCTGACTGGGTGTTATTATCAGGACAGGATCAGACAGTGCCGGGTGTCTATATATAATATACAGAGATCTCCTGACTGGGTGTTATTATCAGGACAGGATCAGACAGCGCCGGGTGTCTATATATAATATACAGAGATCTCCTGACTGGGTGTTATTATCTGGACAGGGTCAGACAGCGCCGGGTGTCTATATATAATATACAGAGATCTCCTGACTGGGTGTTATTATCTGGACAGGGTCAGACAGCGCCGGGTGTCTATATATAATATACAGAGATCTGACTGGGTGTTATTATCAGTACAGGATCAGACAGCGCCGGGTGTCTATATATAATATACAGAGAGCTCCTGACTGGGTGGTGTTATCAGGACAGGATCAGACAGCGCCGGGTGTATATATATAATATACAGAGATCTCCTGACTGGGTGTTATTATCAGGACAGGGTCAGACAGCGCCGGGTGTCTATATATAATATACAGAGAGCTCCTGACTGGGTGTTATTATCAGGACAGGATCAGACAGCGCCGGGTGTCTATATATAATATACAGAGATCTCCTGACTGGGTGTTATTATCAGGATAGTGTCAGACATAGACCGGGTATATATATAATATACAGAGATCTCCTGACTGGGTGTTATTATCAGGACAGGATCAGACATAGACCGGGTATATATATAATATACAGAGATCTCCTGACTGGGTGTTATTATCAGGACAGGATCAGACATAGCCCGGGTATATATATATAATATACAGAGATCTCCTGACTGGGTGTTATTATCAGGACAGGATCAGACCGTGCCGGGTGTCTATATATAATATACAGAGATCTCCTGACTGGGTGTTATTATCAGGACAGGATCAGACATCGCCGGGTGTCTATATATAATATACAGAGATCTCCTGACTGGGTGTTATTATCTGGACAGGGTCAGACACCGCCGGGTGTCTATATATAATATACAGAGATCTCCTGACTGGGTGTTATTATCAGGATAGTGTCAGACATAGACCGGGTATATATATAATATACAGAGATCTCCTGACTGGGTGTTATTATCAGGACAGGATCAGACATAGACCGGGTATATATATAATATACAGAGATCTCCTGACTGGGTGTTATTATCAGGACAGGATCAGACATAGCCCGGGTATATATATATAATATACAGAGATCTCCTGACTGGGTGTTATTATCAGGACAGGATCAGACCGTGCCGGGTGTCTATATATAATATACAGAGATCTCCTGACTGGGTGTTATTATCAGGACAGGATCAGACATCGCCGGGTGTCTATATATAATATACAGAGATCTCCTGACTGGGTGTTATTATCTGGACAGGGTCAGACAGCGCCGGGTGTCTATATATAATATACAGAGAGCTCCTGACTGGGTGTTATTATCAGGACAGGATCAGACAGCGCCGGGTGTCTATATATAATATACAGAGATCTCCTGACTGGGTGTTATTATCAGGACAGGATCAGACAGCACCGGGTGTCTATATATAATATACAGAGATCTCCTGACTGGGTGTTATTATCAGGACAGGGTCAGACAGCGCCGGGTGTCTATATATAATATACAGAGAGTTCCTGACTGGGTGTTATTATCAGGATAGGGTCAGACAGCGCCGGGTGTCTATATATAATATACAGAGATCTCCTGACTGGGTGTTATTATCAGTACAGGATCAGACAGCGCCGGGTGTCTATATATAATATACAGAGAGCTCCTGACTGGGTGGTGTAATCAGGACAGGATCAGACAGCGCCGGGTGTCTATATATAATATACAGAGATCTCCTGACTGGGTGTTATTATCAGGACAGGATCAGACATAGCCCGGGTATATATATATAATATACAGAGATCTCCTGACTGGGTGTTATTATCAGGACAGGATCAGACCGTGCCGGGTGTCTATATATAATATACAGAGATCTCCTGACTGGGTGTTATTATCAGGACAGGATCAGACATCGCCGGGTGTCTATATATAATATACAGAGATCTGACTGGGTGTTATTATCAGGACAGGGTCAGACAGCGCCGGGTGTCTTTATATAATATACAGAGATCTGACTGGGTGTTATTATCAGGACAGGGTCAGACAGCGCCGGGTGTCTATATATAATATACAGAGATCTCCTGACTGGGTGTTATTATCAGGATAGGGTCAGACAGCGCCGGGTGTCTATATATAATATACAGAGATCTCCTGACTGGGTGTTATTATCAGGACAGGGTCAGACAGCGCCGGGTGTCTATATATAATATACAGAGATCTCCTGACTGGGTGTTATTATCAGGACAGGGTCAGACAGCGCCGGGTGTCTATATATAATATACAGAGATCTCCTGACTGGGTGTTATTATCAGGACAGGATCAGACAGCGCCGGGTGTCTATATATAATATACAGAGATCTCCTGACTGGGTGTTATTATCAGGACAGGATCAGATAGCGCCGGGTGTCTATATATAATATACAGAGAGCTCCTGACTGGGTGTTATTATCAGGACAGGATCAGACAGCGCCGGTTGTCTATATATAATATACAGAGATCTCCTGACTGGGTGTTATTATCAGGACAGGATCAGACAGCGCCGGGTGTCTATATATAATATACAGAGAGCTCCTGACTGGGTGTTATTATCAGGACAGGGTCAGACAGCGCCGGGTGTCTCTATATAATATACAGAGAGCTCCTGACTGGGTGTTATTATCAGGACAGGATCAGACAGCGCCGGGTGTCTATATATAATATACAGAGATCTCCTGACTGGGTGTTATTATCAGGACAGGGTCAGACAGTGCCGGGTGTCTATATATAATATACAGAGATCTGACTGGGTGTTATTATCAGGACAGGGTCAGACAGCGCCGGGTGTCTATATATAATGTACAGAGAGCTCCTGACTGGGTGTTATTATCAGGACAGGGTCAGACAGTGCCGGGTGTCTATATATAATATACAGAGATCTGACTGGGTGTTATTATCAGGACAGGGTCAGACAGCGTCGGGTGTCTATATATAATATACAGAGAGCTCCTGACTGGGTGTTATTATCAGGACAGGATCAGACAGTGCCGGGTGTCTATATATAATATACAGAGATCTCCTGACTGGGTGTTATTATCAGGACAGGATCAGACAGTGCCGGGTGTCTATATATAATATACAGAGATCTCCTGACTGGGTGTTATTATCAGGACAGGGTCAGACAGTGCCGGGTGTCTATATATAATATACAGAGATCTCCTGACTGGGTGTTATTATCAGGACAGGATCAGACAGCGACGGGTGTCTATATATAATATACAGAGATCTGTCTGGGTGTTATTATCAGGACAGGATCAGACAGTGCCGGGTGTCTATATATAATATACAGAGATCTGACTGGGTGTTATTATCAGGACAGGATCAGACAGCGCCGGGTGTCTATATATAATATACAGAGATCTCCTGACTGGGTGTTATTATCAGGACAGGGTCAGACAGCGACGGGTGTCTATATATAATATACAGAGATCTGTCTGGGTGTTATTATCTGGACAGGGTCAGACAGTGCCGGGTGTCTATATATAATATACAGAGATCTCCTGACTGGGTGTTATTATCTGGACAGGGTCAGACAGCGCCGGGTGTCTATATATAATATACAGAGATCTCCTGACTGGGTGTTATTATCAGGACAGGGTCAGACAGCTCCGGGTGTCTATATATAATATACAGAGATCTCCTGACTGGGTGTTATTATCAGGACAGGATCAGACAGCGCCGGGTGTCTATATATAATATACAGAGATCTCCTGACTGGGTGTTATTATCTGGACAGGGTCAGACAGCGCCGGGTGTCTATATATAATATACAGAGATCTCCTGACTGGGTGTTATTATCAGGACAGGATCAGACAGCGCCGGGTGTCTATATATAATATACAGAGATCTCCTGACTGGGTGTTATTATCTGGACAGGGTCAGACAGCACCGGGTGTCTATATATAATATACAGAGATCTCCTGACTGGGTGTTATTATCTGGACAGGGTCAGACAGCGCCGGGTGTCTATATATAGTATACAGAGATCTGACTGGGTGTTATTATCAGGACAGGATCAGACAGCGCCGGGTGTCTATATATAATATACAGAGATCTCCTGACTGGGTGTTATTATCTGGACAGGGTCAGACAGCACCGGGTGTCTATATATAATATACAGAGATCTCCTGACTGGGTGTTATTATCTGGACAGGGTCAGACAGCGCCGGGTGTCTATATATAATATACAGAGATATGACTGGGTGTTATTATCAGGACAGGGTCAGACAGTTCTTGATTTTTCCATCTAATGTAGTGGTTCTCAATCTCGCTCCTCCAGTCCCCAAACAGCTATTGTTTTCCATATCACCTAGCTTGTGCACAGGTGTACTCCTTACTCACTGACACAATTTAAAGGATCCACAGGTGGAGCAAATTATCTAACTTGCGGTTCTGTGAGGAGACCTGGAAACCGTAAACTGTTTGGGGTCCTGAGGACTGAATTTAAGAACCTGCTACCTAATCTATCTCAGTTTCTGGATGGACCTTGTGCTGGTCGTCCTGTTCTTCTTCTTGAGCCTCTGCTCGAGCCGGTGGTTGTGCAGCAGAACATAGATGAGGGGGGCTATGAACAGGCCAAGCATCTGCAGAGCTCCAAACACTGACGAGTAGAGATCTACAAAGAGGGGGCACAGTTAGTTGGAGCGTTGGTGCTTTCTCCCGGTGGGTAGGACAGTAGTGGGCCCTCACCTGTTTGCAGGGGGATCTCCGTCACACTGAGGAGCTGTAAGTTCACTGAAGAAACATAGAAGTAGATCCAGGTGAGGAGCACGGAGTCTGACAGGAGGTGCAGGATAAATGTAGGGGTCAGGAGACTGTCATGTAGAGGTGGCTCTGCGTGTACCGCTGAGAACAGAAAGTAGACATCAAAGGTCAGTGGTTGAAACTCTTTGGAAGAGGTGGTTCCTGCACAATCACAGGTTGCTAGAATGTGATATATTCCTGTAAAGGAAACCATAACAATGGCTTGGTATAACTTGGAATCATTTCTAGGCCCTGACGATATGATTTCTTTCTTTTTTGGGGCTTTTTTTTATGACAGAATGACAGATTTCACTCCAGTATATTCACTCAAGTAATACTTCGCTTTAGCTGTTGCTATACTCCAACAACCCTTCACAACACCCTTTTTCCTACACCACTTGCCTGGTGTGGTAGCATCAGATGTGACCACGCCCGGCTAGGCTTTTTCCTGACATGCTTGCGTCTGATGCAAGTAGTGAGAACAGCCCACAGGGTAGCTGCCGGAATATAGTGAAGAGAAGTAAAGTTTTGGAGAGAGATAAAGTACCGAGCAACGAGCTCCTAGCTGTCATTTTTCAAACACAACCTGTAATATGGGCGTTAGGAGATGATTAGTTAGTACTTTATCTCTCTCCATTTTATCTCTCTCCAAGGCTTAGTACATAGAGCCCAAAATCTTTCATCAGCCGCCAATCTCAGAGGCTTCTCCCGCCCCGCTGCGTCCTTGATCCCTCCCCTAGTGGCAACCATGCAGCCAGCCGCTGCTGATCAGGCATCCAGGCAGCTATAGAGAGGAGCAAATGCAAACCTGATCATTGATGGTCCGATGTATCAGCCATCAATGTTGAAAAAATAGATATTTAAAAAAAAAAAATTAAAATAAAAACGTGTTGAATCAGTTTTACATGTTCTTAACCTAATTCAATAATAATAATAGAAAACAACACAATTTCTAAGCGTTTTTTTTGGAAAAAATATTAGGCAATGAAGTGGTTAACAGCTTGTGATGTTTTTCACCCGGTAAAGGTTCTGCTCTTGACTCTGTCGCCCCACCAACCACTTTTCACCCTCGCAAGTCAATACCTCAACCCTGGCAAACCAAATGCACCAGATATCTGCAAAAATGCTCACGTACCGCTGAGCGACAGTGGAGGAAATCACGCAATAAGGCCGACTTCCTCCACTACAAATGAATGCTCTCATCCTACTTTCCAGCCCTTGCCCTCTCTAAACAATCTTACTTCAAATACCTCATCTCCTACCAATCCTCAAACCCCAGGCGCCTCTTTGCCACTGTCAAATCGCCCCTCTGCCCACCCCCGCCTCAACTCCCCTCTTCACTTTCTGCTCTTGACTTTGCCACCTACTTCACATCCAAAATTGACTCCATTCGACAGGACATAACATCCCACCAGAACCTGAGCAACCCCCCTCCTCCATTTCCTGACCCCCCCATCCCCACCCCCCTCTCCTTCCCTCTTACCAACTCTGATATCTTTCTTCCCTGTATCTTGAGAGGAAGTCACGGTCCTCATCCCCCTCCACCTCCCCACTTGACCCTATTCCCTCAAACCTCCTCCGCTACCTCTCTTCTTCTGCCTGTTCACATCTTGCCCACATACTCAATCTCTCACTCTCATCAGGCACTGTCCCTTCTGCCTTCAAGCATGCACTTGTCTCCCCTATTCTTAAAAAACCTACCCATGATCCAACCAATCTCTCCAACTACCGACCCATCTCTCTTCTCACTTTTGCCTCCAAACTCCTTGAGCGTATTGTCTACAACCGCCTCACTGTCTTTCCTTCTTCCCACTCACTGCTTGACCCTTTCCAGTCTGGTTTCCGTCCTCAGCACTCCACTGAAACTGCCCTCAGGAAAGTCTGCAATGACCTCCTTGCTGCTAAATCCAGGGGCCACTACTCTGCTTATTCTCCTTGACCTCTCTGCTACTTTTGACACTGTAGACCACCCTCTCCTCCTGCAAATCCTTTACTCACTTGGTTTGCGTGATACTGCTCTCTCCTGGCTGTCCTCCTACCTTTTTGACCGTTCCTTCTCTGTCTCCTCTCATGACTCCACCTCCCCCCCACTTCCTCTACCAGTAGGTGTCCCAAAAGGTTCTTGGGCCTCTCCTTTTCTCTCTCTACACATCCTCATTATGTGAGCTCATTAGCTCTTTTGACTTAAAATATCATCGCTTTGCTGATGATATTCAAATCTACCTTTCCATCCCTGACCTCTACCCTGCTCTCCTCACTCATATCTCCTACTGTCTCTCTGCTATCTCCTCCTGGATGTCCCAGCACTTTCGTAAAAACTTAACATGTCTAAGACTGAGCTGATCATCTTCCCTCCCTCCCGCATAACCTCACCTCCCACAATTTCATTATCCATTGATGGCACAACTATCTCCTCTAGCCCCCAAGTGCGTTGTCTTGGAGTAATCCTTGACTCCTCCCTCTCCTTCAAAACACATTCTGTACCTCTCAAAAACCTGCCATTTCTATCTCAAAAACATCTCCAAGATCAGACCCTTTCTCACCCAGGATGCTACTAAGACCCTTATCCACTCACTGGTCATCTCCAGATTGGACTACTGCAATCTCCTCCATCTGGCCTCCCTCAAAAATGCCTCTCTCCACTTCAATCTATCCTCAGTGCTGCTGCCCGTCTCATCTTCCTCACCAAACGTACTACATCCACATCCCGTCTCTTGCAGGATCTTCACTGGCTCCCCTTCCCATTTAGAATTCAATTCAAGCTTCTCACACTCACCTACAAAGTCCTCACCCACTCTTCTCCCACTTACATCTCTGACCTTATCTCCCTTTACTCTCCCACCCGTCCTCTTCGCTCTGCTAATGCACGCCGTCTCTCCTGCCAACTGATTACGTCCTCCCACTCCTACCTACAAGATTTTGCACGTGCTGCTCCCTTTCTCTGGAATTCCCTACCTCTCCCCATCCGACTCTCCACCTCTCTACAAAACTTCAAACGGGCTCTCAAGACCCACTTCTTCACCAAACCCAGCCAACTCTCCTCCTAACCCTCTTGTCTATGCTCACTGTCTACCCCATCTGTGTCACCCCGGTCTGTTAGCCCCTCACCTTTTAGATTGTAAGCTCACAAGAGCAGGGACTTCTTTCCTCCTGTGCCTTTCCTTTTCTTACTTACACTATCTTATACTCCATACTCCCTTTGATGGCACCTAACCCTGGGTTTTCTATACCTGTCCTATATTGCCTTGTACTGTAAGTGCTATTTTCTTGTTTGCTCATTTTATTATGTACTGTGTAATGGGCGCTGCGGATCCCTTGTGGCGCCATATAAATAAAGGATAATAATAATAATCTGTACAAACAGATCTTGTGCAGTCTCCGCGCAGCCCAGGAGTTACTCAGCCGCTGCGATCACATCAGCCTGTCCGGGGCCGGAATTGACGTCAGGAACCCTCCCTGCAAACGCATGGACACGCCTGCGTTTATCCAGACACTCCCTGAAAATGGTCAGTTGACACCCACAAACGCCTTCTTCCTGTCAGTCTCCTTGCGATCGCCTGTGCGAATGGATCCTTCGCACAAACCCATCGCTGAGCGGCGATCCGCTTTGTACCCGTGCGACACGCCTGCGTATTGTGGTGCATGCGCAGTTTAGACCTGACTGCCCGCTGTACAAAAACGCAGCCTAGCGATCAAGTCTGAATTACCCCCCCCCCCCTATGTTTTATAGTCGTAAAGTCAAGATGGTCTCCCGGACCGTCACGAATCAGACAAAAACATTGGGGGCTAAAGTTTCCTATCAAGTGTACAAAGTCATTTGCAAAGGCGCCGTCTTGTATAAAGTTATTTCTCATGTAACCTTATCGTTATTTCAGATAAAAGTTTGATTGTATAGAGTTTTACAGTTTTGTATAAAAAGAAAACTAATTTGAAACATACAAAAACAGAGGCAAATACTGAAATTGCTGAACCGTGCCCGCTAACTCCATCTATACTAGTACCGTACAACTCACTGCCCGTGGACTGCACCCAGGCCGCCAGGTATCTTCCTGCAGCCCGCAGGATGACAGTGACAGCAGCCAAACCCTTACACCATGGAATCGGCTATAGCTGCATAGAGGAGCAGAGTGGATTTAATATACTCTACGTTCTGGTTTTACTATTGCAACTGAAAATTGCATACGTGTGCCAGTCTTCTTTCTACTGGTTCTCCAAGTGGCTCCTTACGTGTCCCACGGTGGAGTGTCTGTGAGCGTCAATGAGTGGGGAGAGAGAGAGAGCTGGTGGCAAAAGATCAATGGGCACATTTGGATTTTATTTTTTCTTCAAGTTGGGTCATGAGGGCATGTATAGGAGGTCAAAGGTCCACACAGACTGGACAGGAAATCACTGAACTTGGAGCAGATGTATTGGGATAAGGAAAAGAAACACTAATACTGTATCTAGATATATTACAGTATACTAGTGTGTGTTCTAGAAAGACATGCTATTACTATAGGTGTCCAGGATGCCTCTGCTTTGTATATACAGTAGACGTTTTAATACTGAGTTGTTCTTTATACATTAGCAAAGCCCAGCTCGCATACTGTAGTTGTCTGTGTGTACCATCCTATATGTAACCGTAGAATGCCCCACAGTGTCAGACTGGGGTATGAAGGGCCCACTGGGGGAATGCAGTGATAGGGGCCCATACTTAGGGGTGTGGCCAGACTACAAAGGGGGTGTGGCCAGCCTCCACAGAGGCTTGAAATACACAATAGTCTAGTGCAGTGTAATGCAACATATCTACCATGTATAATACAAGTGCACAGTCTGGAACCTGATCCCTAGAGTAAGGAGTGGGCACTCAGGCAGTGGGGCCTACCGGTGGTTTCCCTGGCACCCCTGTGGGCCAGTCCGACCCTGATGCCCCATATTATACATCTAGCCAACCTCTCTAGGGTATCCAAATCAAGCGGCTCAAAGAACTTAGGCAGGACAGACCTGTACCTTACTCCGCCTTATTACCTGGAAAAAATAACTCTCAAAGTTCCGTCTCCCATCTGCTAACCCTACTGCCATACTGGCTAAATATCGCCATTATTCCAGTGGCGTTTATGCGACCACAATGACTCTGCGCAGACGGCCTGTGCTGGATCAGTACTAGATTGCTGTTAGGACAAATAGACAAATATGTCAACAGCTCACAATTCCTAATGTTTTATCTAATTATGGCGCAATGTTATTTCTGCTGCGGGGTACACTGGGCTCCACAAGGATTGGACAATGGGGTGTAGAGTAGGATCTTGATCCGAGGCACCAACAGGCTCAAAGCTTTGACTGTTCCCAGAATGCACAGCGCCGCCTCCTATATCACCCCGCCTCCCTGCACAGGAGCTCAGTTTTGTAAGTTGGTGCTGCAGTAAGCAGGCACTTAACAGAGGGGCTGCTCTAAGCAGCCCTAAGAAAAGCTTTTTATGAGGTAAAAAGTGAAGACTTCAAGGGCAGCAGCGGTGGTAAATGTTTTGTGACATTCACTGCTGCAGCTCCAGCTCTCCCCAGCGGCGCTGTACACTCCCGAGCCCTGGTTGCCGGGTACCTACAGCGGAGGCTCCGGTTTTCTTCACGTTAGACACACACGGGGCTGGGGCTCTCCAGGATTGCGTGGCCACGCTTTGGGAGGTGGTAAGTGGGTACCGCTTGCGGGACCCGGTCTTTATCGCGATCCGGCGCGGTCAGTGGGAGGCGGGCCGCGCGCGCTGGCGGTGGACACTGTGGCAGTACAGGCGATCCCACTAGATCACCAGGGCATGGGCGCAGGTCAGGTTTTCTCTCTAAACCAATTCTTATATCGCCCACAGTACCCGGTGGTTTTGCCAGCAGAGGGGATAAGGCTTAGACCTGAAGACCCTCCCCCAGCCCCAGGGCGCCATTTCCAGCAAGTGTTCCCGCCCTGGAGCTGCATCTCTGTCTTTCCTCACTCCCTGTCAGTGTCTGCGGCGCCATTACTCCTCAGCTCACTGTTCCTGGGACTGCTTGGGCAAATCCTCCTGTGTAAAACCGCCTGGTTGTCAGTGCTGTGACTTTACATGACACTTAAGTATTCTACCTGCCTTTTTAGACAGTGATAGTTAAGAAAGAGTGCACTTAGTCAGGGTTTTATAGTACAATTACCCTGTGATATACATCCAGTTCTTACTGTGTACTGTTATATCTATTGTTATATAGCTGTGTAAGCTAGTCCAGTGCAGTATTATTGTTGGTAATAACCTCTGCATTGTACAAACTGTGACTTTCTGTGTGTGCATTAGATAGCTGAGTGGTGTCCATTTCGTGTCTTTCACTCAACCTGCTATCCCTATATTCCATAACCTGAGGGGGCTTGGTGCGTCAGGTGTTATCTAATATAGGATTTTCACAAAGATATACTGTATTACGTATTTTTCTCTGTGATTTAGTCACCATATCTCTCCTTTATCTCTGCTGGTGCTGACTACACTGCGCAGGGGTTTGAGTTTAGAGGTATTGTGCTGCTGACAAATTGTACTGTGTTACCTGATACTGCAAGTTATATCATGTCTGCTTCTGAGGGTAACGGTTCTGGAGCTGAACACACTGCCGGTGTTGCTGACGCCACGGGGCCATATGAGGAGAATATAGCAGCTGTGGGCTCTGGTTCTTGGGGCTCCTTGCCCCCCAGTGGGACTGTGGCAACGGAGGCAAATACTGACCCACCATGGGCCGCTTTTTCCACGCTTCTGCATACGCTAGTTCATAAATTAACTCCGCCTGTGGGACCCCCAATGCCGGTACAGCCGTATGTGGTCCCTGCAGCTAACCCGCCGTGGGCAGATGATTTATCTGCTTAATTAAAGAAGTTGAACCAGTCCTTGACTACTAAACAGTCTGACCAACGCTCGCCTAAGTCCAAGAGGTTCTTTAAGCGAGCGCTTATCTCCTCACAATCCACTGCTGTCACTGACACCTCGTCTGATGAAGACGGCACTTACACTGACCCCACAGGTTCTGACTCAGATACGGCTGATGGGGAGGGTAGTTCACACGTGGATGTTCCTGATCTTTTGGAGGCTATTAAGTTAATTCTGCAGATTACGGATGATCCCGAGCCATCCGTCCCTCCTAAGAAACCAGATAGGTTCAAGCGTCAGAAGGTGGTTAAGCAAGTTTTACCTCACTCTGACCACCTAGTGGATATACGTCAGGAACCCTGGGAAAACCCGGGTACGAAGTTTGTACCTCAAAAGAAGATGCTGGCTTGCTATCCCCTCGCGCCAGAGCTGTCTAAAAATTGGGAAACGCCTCCTCCAGTAGACTCACATGTGGCTAGGATGGTGGTTTCCTCAGCTCTACCTGTCGCTACCGTCACGTCTCTAAAAGAGCCTACGGATAAACGTGTGGAGGGTTGTCTGAAAGCGATTTACACCCTCACGGGTGCTGCACAAAGGCCCACTATTGCAGCTACATGGGCTGCAGAGGCTATTGAAGCATGGGCCTTGGAGTTAGAAGCTGAAATCTCTTCTGACCATGCTAGACAATGCTTGTCATATATTGTCACAGCTTCTCGATATATTAAAGAGGCGGCTTCTGATGCCGGTATCCTAGCAGCCAAGGCCTCTACTACGTAAGTCCTGGCTCGCCGGATATTGTGGCTGAGATCCTGGTCTGTGGATCTGGACTCTAGAAAAACCCTGGAGGTACTCCCTATCAAGGGTTATATTCTGTTTGGGGAGGACTTAAATAAGATTGTGGCTGACTTGGAACCACTGAGAACCAGTGCCGTCTGGGCCACACTGGAGCTATGAGAAGCAGATTTCCTTTTTCTTGCTTGAACTTCCAAATTACCCTGGGCAGGAGTGACACCGGAGGGCACACATACGGCAGCCTGTCGTCATAATTGCAGGGCCTGTCGTCAGAGCGTCCAATTCTACTTCCACAACGCCCAGACCTCCTCGTTCAGGGCCCCTGTGTCTACCAGGACCTAGCCCAGCTGTCTTTGACGGCGTGGCTCTTGAAGCGTCCGTCTTGAGGGCTAAGGGTTTTTCTGAAGAGGTCATTAAAACTATGTTGCGGGCCCGGAAACCGGCTTCTGCTCGGATTTACCATCGGGTCTGGCATTCCTACTTTGTTTGGTGCGCCTCTAACAATTATGACGCTTCCAAGTTTAGTACAGCCAAACTTTTGGCTTTTCTGCAGCAAGGCCTAGATTTAGACCTGCGTCTGGCCTCCCTCAAGGTTCATATTTCTGCCTTGTCTGTGTGGTTTCAGAGAAAAATTGCGACTTTACCTGATGTTCATACTTTCACTCGGTGTGTTGCATATCCAACCTCCCTATGTCCCGCCTGTGGCTCCTTGGAACTTGTCGTGGTTTTGGAGGCGTTGCAGGAGCCTCCATTTGAACCTCTTGGTTCAGCTGACCTTAAGTGGCTTTCCCTTAAGGTGGTGTTCTTGCTGGCTATTGCCTCTGCTAGAAGAGTGTCGGATCTGGGTGCCTTGTCTTGTAGTTCCCCATATCTGATTTTTCACCGTGACAGGACTGTTCTTAAGACTCGTCCCGGATATTTACCTAAGGTGGTTTCTTCGTTCCACCTTAATCAGGAGATTGTGGTTCCGGCCTTTGTCTCTCCTGATTTGTCTCCCAAAGAGCTGTCTTTGGATGTAGTACGGGCTCTCCGTATCTATGTGAAGAGAACTGCTTCTATTCGAAAGTCTGATTCTCTCTTTGTTTTGTTTGGATTTCACAAACGTGGCTGGCCTGCTCACAAGCAAACTCTGGCCAGATGGATTAGAATGGTGAGGGCACATGCTTATGTGAGGGCTGGTCTGTCGGCTCCTGCTCACATTATGGCCCATTCTACTCGGTCTGTTAGACCTTCTTGGGCGGCCCAACGTGGTGCGACCCTTGATCAATTGTGCAAGGCGGCTACGTGGTTCTCAGGGAACACGTTCATAAGGTTCTATGCCTTCGATACTGCCACTTCCCAGGATGCTTCCTTTGGACGCCGGGTTCTTGTGCCCGCTACAGTGCGTCCCCTCCCATACGGAACTGCTTTAGGACATCCCCATTGTCCAATCCTTGTGGAGCCCAGTATACCCCGCAGCAGAAAACGAGTTTTATGGTAAGAACTTACCTTTGTTAAAACTCTTTCTGCGAGGTACACTGGGCTCCACAAGGCGCCCACCCTGACGCACTTAGCTTCTTCAGGTTGGTATGGCATTAGCCGCTGACACTTCTCCTGTCGTGAGAGTGTGATGTATGTGGCTACTAACCGTTGTCGTCTCTTTTCCTGCTACTGCATTGGGCTGGTTAACTAAAAACTGAGCTCCTGTGCTGGGAGGCGGGGTGATATAGGAGGCGGCGCTGTGCATTCTGGGAACAGTCAAAGCTTTGAGCCTGTTGGTGCCTCGGATCAAGATCCTACTCTACACCCCATTGTCCAATCCTTGTGGAGCCCAGTGTACCTCGCAGAAAGAGTTTTAACAAAGGTAAGTTCTTACCATAAAACTCGTTTTTCTGGCCACATTTCCCTCGTACACAGCAAAATCGCAATATTCCCAGCAGCGGTCTGCCGTATCCATGCAGCGATGGCGGGAGATGAGATGCAATAAAGTATGTGTTACATGTTCTGATCAATGGAAAGATGGATGGAATGATCTGCAGTATCTTTCAACGTGTCATACGCTGGCATTTTCATGGCAAGTTTCTACTTCATGACTAAGTTGTGTTAATATTGGTAACTTTCAGTGTTGGCCCTGGTGCTGGTCTTAGAAGCTGGTGGTCACATCCCGTAGATAACCAACAAAAGGGGAAACCCCCGGCTGTCCTCACGCTCTGTAAAGGTTTGTATCACTATATTAGTTTTAGTAGAGACTGGAGGGGACCCTGCGATGGTTTATTGTTTGCCACTTTTAGTGCACATTCAAACAGATAATGATCCTGAAAAAGTTGTGGGGATTCCAGCGATATAATCGTATTATTACAATGTTGTTTGGTAACTGGACCCGAGGGGCAATTTATTAAACAGTTTTAGCAGCACAGAAAACACCTTGAAAAGCATTGTGCCGACTGTAGCATACTGGGGGTTATTCAGAGTTGTTAGCACACCAAAAAAGGTAGCAATTGGGCAAAACCATGTGCACTGCAGGTGGGGCAGATGTAACATGTGCAGAGAGAGTTAGATTTGGGTGGGTTATAGTGTTTCTGTGCGGGGTAAATACTGGCTGCTTTATTTTTACACTGCAATTTAGATTTCAGTTTGAACACACCCCACCCAAATCTAACTCTCTCTGCACATGTTACATCTGCCCCACCTGCAGTGCATCATGGTTTTGCCCAATTGCTAACTTTTTGGTTTGCTAACAACTCTGAATAACCTCCACTGTGTGCTACACTAATGTACTAAAATTACATTTTCTCTATTTTACACACTGGATTTTCTTTTATTGTTTACTGGTGGCCTGTCCTATTGTTTTCTTTCTGAATCAGAATGATAGTAATAGTTGGACATAAATCTTTCTCTGGGTTGATTTCCGACGTTTTGCATGGTTGGTGATTTTGCAAAATGCTAGACGGAACACTGAGTGTCAGGTTTTCGTGAACTTTATTAAAAAAAAACTGATGAATCCTATTGTTATCAGAAGTTCAAACCTGACCAGCTTAAGTAGAAAAAACCTTGTGAACTTGATATTATTAGTCTAAATCTAGTTCTCAGATTCATCAAAATATATTGTACTGATCTTCTTCTGAAAAAGTGGTTAAAAAACAGTTTCTTAGGGATTGTAGAAAATGTAAGTGATCCGCTCCCAAGTAATCCTGTCTTCAAGTAACTGCAAAGTTCCTCTGTGAGTCAACCAATTTGACACGTTGTGTAATGAAATTGCTCACTTCTTCTAAAATCTGATTTGCTTATGAAAAGTGTCTATTTTCTGGTCACTCATGAAACGCGCAACAGTGGTTGGGTCACTGAGGATTTTTTGCAGTTACTGAAAGATGGGATTATGTAGAAGCAGACCACTTGCATTTTCATTCAGATGATACTGGATTTATATGGGAGATCTATCACTATCAGGATCTGCCAGATGGGGTCACACACCACTGCAAATACCGGGAACTTCATTAAAAGCTGTATTTGTATGACTGGAACAGTAAACAAATGAACGATACTGCTGATATTGGGCCTAATTCAGATCTGATCGTAGCAGCAAATTTGTTAGCAGTTGGGCAAAACCAGGTGCAGTGCAGGTGGGGGCAGATGTAACATGTGCAGAGAGAGTTAGATTTGGGTGGGGTGTGTTCAAACTGAAATCTAAATTGCAGTGTAAAAATAAAGCAGCCAGTATTTACCCTGCACAGAAACAAAATAACCCACCCGAATCTAACTCTCTCTGCACGTGTAACATCTGCCCCACCTGCACTGCACATGGTTTTGCCCAACTGCTAGCAAATTTGCTGCTGCGATCAACTCTGAATTACCCCCATTGTACAGCATCAGTTTGTAGAGTTATAGCTCACACTGTGGGGCTGAGGCTGAGGTCAGAGTAAAGCGGGGGGAAAAAAGCAACCACATGAGTACCTGGGTCAAACCATGCCGTGTGCATGTAGCCAACACATGCCCAGCATGTGTTGGCTACATGCACACCACAAAACTGCTGTAAAACAGATGGACATTGATGAACGTCGACAAAACCCCACCAAAACCACTGAATAGTGAATAAATACAGTGGTTCGTGCGTCAATGTGTCGGCAGTGACCAGGGGTTTAAAACATCAGAAGAAGTGGCGCTTAGTAAAGTCACCCTTAAAATGAGTTTCATAATAGTCCATGCTTAACCAAAGCCAAGAAAGTTAATTTATAGAAATGGAGAACAGCTACACTTACAGAACAGTAAGTACTAAACTAGTTATACAATATGACATTACATCCAATTTTAAATAATGACATTCATTTGAAATTGTTGCAACTTAAATTTTTTTTGTTTTTTTTTATTTGCAACCCCAAAAAATAATAAATCATTACTTCTAAAAAATGCCAATGTGGAGTTATTTGTTATGTCAAAGTAGAAAAGAAATAGACCTAATTAATAATGTTAATTTCTGCCAAGCTGAAAGCCTCAATATTATGACCCAAATGGATACAGTCATCTGGCAGAACGTTGCTGTAGCACTGCAGCAGGTTTTAGTACATGTGAGGTGTTTAGTTGTTTGTTACCCTGTCCATGGTATGGGGTTTCCAGTGGCGTGATCCTATTATTACAACGTTCTTACACTTTGTTTTGTGTCTTTTGGGGACTGGACCCAAGAGCAGTTTCTTCGTGTGTTTTTGGATATATTTTTGGTGCAGGGAAAACACCACGAAACGCGTCGTACGCACAACACATTTTAGAATACTTCGTAATTCCTTTTTTTCAAGTCATTTTGCTCTTTATGGCAAAAATTTACATTTTGTGTTGAATCTGTCTATAGGCTTCTACGTTTATTCAAACGTTATCATAGGAAGGTATGATAGTGATTATATAATGGCTGAGCGTTTGGCAATAGCACATATTTCTCATTGTGTCTGGTACCTGCTGGTCTCTTAAAACTCATCGTCCTCCTCTGGCTCCAGATCCTCTCTCTGTCCCTCAGAGATTCCTGGAACTTGTGCTTCAGCGATTTCTGGCACCATTCCTCCTCCTGTGGCTTCTTGTGCACGGTCTCATAGAGGTTCAGCTGCAGCCGGACCCTGGGAGGGAACACAGATCATCTTCTTTATTCTGCCAGTACCAGGATAGTTACACTCACTCCCCTCACTATCCTGCACTCAGCTCTTACCCACCACCACGTACTGCAGTCCTCACTCACTTGTACTCCAATGTTACTCCTTCATTTCCTAAACTTCAGTGTCACTCCTTGCCCACATGTACTCCAGTATTACTATTCAATATGCTGTATTCCAGATCATCTTCTTCCTTCTGCCAATCCCAGGATTATTACACTATTATCTCCCTCCTTAAACACCTCACTGTCCTGCACTCATCTCTCTCCCTACACACCTCACTGTCCTGCACTCATCTCTCTCCCTACACACCTCACTGTCCTGCACTCATCTCTCTCCCTACACACCTCACTGTCCTGCACTCATCTCTTTCCCTGCACACCTCACTGTCCTGCACTCATCTCTCTCCCTACACACCTCACTGTCCTGCACTCATCTCTCTCCCTACACACCTCACTGTCCTGCACTCATCTCTCTCCCTACACACCTCACTGTCCTGCACTCATCTCTCTCCCTACACACCTCACTGTCCTGCACTCATCTCTTTCCCTGCACACCTCACTGTCCTGCACTCATCTCTCTCCCTACACACCTCACTGTCCTGCACTCATCTCTCTCCCTACACACCTCACTGTCCTGCACTCATCTCTCTCCCTACACACCTCACTGTCCTGCACTCATCTCTCTCCCTACACACCTCACTGTCCTGCACTCATCTCTCTCCCTACACACCTCACTGTCCTGCACTCATCTCTCTCCTCACTCACCTCACTGTCCTGCACTCATCTCCCTCCTCACTCACCTCACTGTCCTGCACTCATCTCTCTCCTCACTCACCTCACTGTCCTGCACTCATCTCCCTCCTCACTCACCTCACTGTCTTGCACTCATCTCCCTCCTCACTCACCTCACTGTCCTGCACTCATCTCTCTCCTCACTCACCTCACTGTCCTGCACTCATCTCCCTCCTCACTCACCTCACTGTCCTGCACTCATCTCTCTCCTCACTCACCTCACTGTCCTGCACTCATCTCCCTCCTCACTCACCTCACTGTCCTGCACTCATCTCTCTCCTCACTCACCTCACTGTCCTGCACTCATCTCTCTCCCTACACACCTCACTGTCCTGCACTCATCTCCCTCCTCACTCACCTCACTGTCCTGCACTCATCTCTCTCCCTACACACCTCACTGTCCTGCACTCATCTCTCTCCCTACACACCTCACTGTCCTGCACTCATCTCTCTCCCTACACACCTCACTGTCCTGCACTCATCTCCCTCCTCACTCACCTCACTGTCCTGCACTCATCTCTCTCCTCACTCACCTCACTGTCCTGCACTCATCTCTCTCCCTACACACCTCACTGTCCTGCACTCATCTCTCTCCCTACACACCTCACTGTCCTGCACTCATCTCCCTCCTCACTCACCTCACTGTCCTGCACTCATCTCCCTCCTCACTCACCTCACTGTCCTGCACTCATCTCTCTCCTCACTCACCTCACTGTCCTGCACTCATCTCTCTCCCTACTCACCTCACTGTCCTGCACTCATCTCCCTCCTCACTCACCTCACTGTCCTGCACTCATCTCCCTCCTCACTCACCTCACTGTCTTGCACTCATCTCCCTTCTCACTCACCTCACTGTCCTGCACTCATCTCCCTCCTCACTCACCTCACTGTCCTGCACTCATCTCTCTCCCTACACACCTCACTGTCCTGCACTCATCTCTCTCCCTACACACCTCACTGTCCTGCACTCATCTCTCTCCCTACACACCTCACTGTCCTGCACTCATCTCTCTCTCCCTACACACCTCACTGTCCTGCACTCATCTCTCTCCCTACTCACCTCACTGTCCTGCACTCATCTCTCTCCCTACTCACCTCACTGTCCTGCACTCATCTCTCTCCCTACTCACCTCACTGTCCTGCACTCATCTCCCTCCTCACTCACCTCACTGTCCTGCACTCATCTCCCTCCTCACTCACCTCACTGTCCTGCACTCATCTCTCTCCTCACTCACCTCACTGTCCTGCACTCATCTCCCTCCTAACTCACCTCACTGTCCTGCACTCATCTCCCTCCTCACTCACCTCACTGTCCTGCACTCATCTCTCTCCTCACTCACCTCACTGTCCTGCACTCATCTCCCTCCTCACTCACCTCACTGTCCTGCACTCATCTCTCTCCCTACACACCTCACTGTCCTGCACTCATCTCTCTCCCTACACACCTCACTGTCCTGCACTCATCTCTCTCCCTACACACCTCACTGTCCTGCACTCATCTCCCTCCTCACTCACCTCACTGTCCTGCACTCATCTCTCTCCTCACTCACCTCACTGTCCTGCACTCATCTCTCTCCCTACACACCTCACTGTCCTGCACTCATCTCTCTCCCTACACACCTCACTGTCCTGCACTCATCTCTCTCCCTACACACCTCACTGTCCTGCACTCATCTCTCTCCCTACACACCTCACTGTCCTGCACTCATCTCCCTCCTCACTCACCTCACTGTCCTGCACTCATCTCTCTCCTCACTCACCTCACTGTCCTGCACTCATCTCCCTTCTCACTCACCTCACTGTCCTGCACTCATCTCCCTCCTCACTCACCTCACTGTCCTGCACTCATCTCTCTCCCTACACACCTCACTGTCCTGCACTCATCTCTCTCCCTACACACCTCACTGTCCTGCACTCATCTCTCTCCCTACACACCTCACTGTCCTGCACTCATCTCTCTCCCTACACACCTCACTGTCCTGCACTCATCTCTCTCCCTACTCACCTCACTGTCCTGCACTCATCTCTCTCCCTACTCACCTCACTGTCCTGCACTCATCTCCCTCCTCACTCACCTCACTGTCCTGCACTCATCTCTCTCCTCACTCACCTCACTGTCCTGCACTCATCTCTCTCCCTACACACCTCACTGTCCTGCACTCATCTCCCTCCTCACTCACCTCACTGTCCTGCACTCATCTCTCTCCTCACTCACCTCACTGTCCTGCACTCATCTCTCTCCCTATACACTTGTACTCATGTATTACTATTTACAAACTTTTATTGCAGTCTCACTCCCCAGTCACCTGTACCCCCATCCTACTCCTGAGCCACCTGTACCCCCATCCTACTCCTGAGCCACCTGTACCCCCATCCTACTCCTCAGTCACCTGTACCCCCATCCTACTCCTGAGCCACCTGTACCCCCATCCTACTCCTCAGCCACCTGTACCCCCAAGCTACTCCTCAGTCACCTGTACCCCCATCCTACTCCTCAGCCACCTGTACCCCATCCTACTCCTCAGCCACCTGTACCCCCATCCTACTCCTCAGCCACCTGTACCCCCATCCTACTCCTGAGCCACCTGTACCCCCATCCTACTCCTCAGCCACCTGTACCCCCATCCTACTCCTCAGTCACCTGTACCCCCATCCTACTCCTCAGCCACCTGTACCCCCATCCTACTCCTCAGCCACCTGTACCCCCATCCTACTCCTCAGCCACCTGTACCCCCATCCTACTCCTCAGTCACCTGTACCCCCATCCTACTCCTGAGCCACCTGTACCCCCATCCTACTCCTCAGCCACCTGTACCCCCATCCTACTCCTCAGCCACCTGTACCCCCATCCTACTCCTCAGCCACCTGTACCCCATCCTACTCCTCATCCACCTGTACCCCATCCTACTCCTCAGCCACCTGTACCCCCATCCTACTCCTCAGCCACCTGTACCCCATCCTACTCCTCATCCACATGTACCCCCATCCTACTCCCCAGCCACCTGTACCCCCATCCTATTCCTCAGCCACCTGTACCCCCATCCTACTCCTCAGCCACCTGTACCCCCATCCTACTCCTCAACCACCTGTACCCCCATCCCACTCCTCAGCCACCTGTACCCCCATCCTACTCCTCAGCCACCTGTACCCCCATCCTACTCCTCAGCCACCTGTACCCCCATCCTACTCCTCAGCCACCTGTACCCCCATCCTACTCCTCAGCCACCTGTACCCCCATCCTACTTCTCAGCCACCTGTACCCCCATCCTACTCCTCAGCCACCTGTACCCCCATCCTACTCCTCAGCCACCTGTACCCCCTCATCCTACTCTTCAGCCACCTGTACCCCCATCCTACTTCTCAGCCACCTGTACCCCATCCTACTCCTCAGCCACCTGTACTCCCATCCTACTCCTCAGCCACCTGTACTCCCATCCTACTCCTCAGCCACCTGTACCCCCATCCTACTCCTCAGCCACCTGTACCCCCATCCTACTCCTCAGCCACCTGTACCCCCATCCTACTCCTCAGCCACCTGTACCCCCATCCTACTCCTCAGCCACCTGTACCCCCCATCCTACTTCTCAGCCACCTGTACCCCATCCTACTCCTCAGCCACCTGTACCCCCCATCCTACTCCTCAGCCACCTGTACCCCCATCCTACTCCTCAGCCACCTGTACCCCCATCCTACTCCTCAGCCACCTGTACCCCCATCCTACTCCTCAGCCACCTGTACCCCCATCCTACTCCTCAGCCACCTGTACCCCCATCCTACTCCTCAGCCACCTGTACCCCATCCTACTCCTCAGCCACCTGTACCCCCATCCTACTCCTCAGCCACCTGTACCCCCATCCTACTCCTCAGCCACCTGTACCCCCCCATCCTACTCTTCAGCCACCTGTACCCCCATCCTACTTCTCAGCCACCTGTACCCCATCCTACTCCTCAGCCACCTGTACTCCCATCCTACTCCTCAGCCACCTGTACTCCCATCCTACTCCTCAGCCACCTGTACCCCCATCCTACTCCTCAGCCACCTGTACTCCCATCCTACTCCTCAGCCACCTGTACCCCCATCCTACTCCTCAGCCACCTGTACCCCCATCCTACTCCTCATCCACCTGTACCCCCATCCTACTCCTCAGCCACCTGTACCCCCATCCTACTCCTCAGCCACCTGTACCCCCAACCTACTCCTCAGCCACCTGTACCCCCATCCTACTCCTCATCCACCTGTACCCCCATCCTACTCCTCAGCCACCTGTACCCCCAACCTACTCCTCAGCCACCTGTACCCCCATCCTTCTCCTCATCCACCTGTTCCCCCATCCTACTCCTCATCCACCTGCACCCCCATGCTACGCCTCAGCCACCTGTACTCCCATCCTACTCCTCAGCCACCTGTACCCCCATCCTACTCCTCAGCCACCTGTGCCCCCATCCTACTCCTCAGTCACCTGTACCCCCATCCTACTCCTCAGCCACCTGTACCCCCATCCTCCTCCTCATCCACCTGTACCCCATCCTACTCCTCAGCCACCTGTACCCCCATCCTACTCCTCAGCCACCTGTACCCCCATCCTACTCCTCAGCCACCTGTACCCCCATCCTACTCCTCAGCCACCTGTACCCCCATCCTACTCCCCAGCCACCTGCACCCCCATCCTACTCCTCAGCGACCTGCACCCCCATCCTACTCCTCAGCCACCTGTACCCCCATCCTACTCCTCAGCCACCTGTACCCCCATCCTACTCCTCAGCCACCTGTACCCCCATCCTACTCCTCAGCCACCTGTACCCCCATCCTACTCCTCAGCCACCTGTACCCCCATCCTACTCCTCAGCCACCTGTACCCCCATCCTACTCCTCAGCCACCTGTACCCCCATCCTACTCCTCAGCGACCTGTACCCCATCCTACTCCTCAGCCACCTGTACTCCCATCCTACTCCTCAGCCACCTGTACCCCCATCCTACTCCTCAGCCACCTTTGCCCCCATCCTACTCCTCAGCCACCTGTACCCCCATCCTACTCCTCAGCCACCTGTACCCCATCCTACTCCTCAGCCACCTGTAGCCCCCTCCTACTCCTCAGCCACCTGTACCCCCATCCTACTCCTCAGCCACCTGTACTCCCATCCTACTCCTCAGCCACCTGTACCCCCATCCTACTCCTCAGCCACCTGTGCCCCCATCCTACTCCTCAGCCACCTTTGCCCCCATCCTACTCCTCAGCCACCTTTGCCCCCATCCTACTCCTCAGCCACCTGTACCCCATCCTACTCCTCAGCCACCTGTACCCCCCTCCTACTCCTCAGCCACCTGTACTTCCATCCTACTCCCCAGCCACCTGTACCCCCATCCTACTCCTCAGCCACCTGTACCCCCATCCTACTCCTCAGCCACCTGTACCCCCATCCTACTCCTCAGCCACCTGTACCCCAATCCTACTCCTCATCCACCTGTACCCCCATCCTACTCCTCAGCCACCTGTACCCCCATCCTACTCCTCAGCCACCTGTACCCCCATCCTACTCCTCAGCCACCTGTACCCCCCATCCTACTCCTCAGCCACCTGTACCGCAATCCTACTCCTCAGCCACATGTACCCCCATACTACTCCTCAGCCACCTGTACCCCCATCCTACTCCTCAGCCACCTGTACCCCCATCCTACTCCTCAGCCACCTGTACCCCCATCCTACTCTTCAGCCACCTGTACCCCCATCCTACTTCTCAGCCACCTGTACCCCATCCTACTCCTCAGCCACCTGTACTCCCATCCTACTCCTCAGCCACCTGTACTCCCATCCTACTCCTCAGCCACCTGTACCCCCATCCTACTCCTCAGCCACCTGTACTCCCATCCTACTCCTCAGCCACCTGTACCCCCATCCTACTCCTCAGCCACCTGTACCCCCATCCTACTCCTCATCCACCTGTACCCCCATCCTACTCCTCAGCCACCTGTACCCCCATCCTACTCCTCAGCCACATGTACCCCCATCCTACTCCTCAGCCATCTGTACCCCCATCCTACTCCTGAGCCACCTGTACCCCCATCCTACTCCTCAGCCACCTGTACTCCCATCCTGTACCCCCATCCTACTCCTCAGCCACCTGTACCCCCATCCTACTCCTCAGCCACCTGTACCCCCATCCTACTCCTCTGCCACCTGTACCCCCCCATCCTACTCTTCAGCCACCTGTACCCCCATCCTACTTCTCAGCCACCTGTACTCCCATCCTACTCCTCAGCCACCTGTACTCCCATCCTACTCCTCAGCCACCTGTACTCCCATCCTACTCCTCAGCCACCTGTACCCCCATCCTACTCTTCAGCCACCTGTACTCCCATCCTACTCCTCAGCCACCTGTACCCCCATCCTACTCCTCAGCCACCTGTACCCCCATCCTACTCCTCATCCACCTGTACCCCCATCCTACTCCTCAGCCACCTGTACCCCAACCTACTCCTCAGCCACCTGTACCCCCATCCTACTCCTCATCCACCTGTACCCCCATCCGACTCCTCAGCCACCTGCACCCCCATGCTACGCCTCAGCCACCTGTACCCCCATCCTATGCCTCAACCACCTGTACCCCCATCCTACTCCTCAGCCACCTGTACCCCCATCCTACTCCTCAGCCACCTGTGCCCCCATCCTACTCCTCAGCCACCTGTACCCCCATCCTACTCCTCAGCGACCTGTACCCCATCCTACTCCTCAGCCACCTGTACTCCCATCCTACTCCTCAGCCACCTGTACTCCCATCCTACTCCTCAGCCACCTGTACTACCATCCTACTCCTCCTGTACCCCCATCCTACTCCTCAGCCACCTTTGCCCCCATCCTACTCCTCAGCCACTGTACCCCCATCCTACTACTCAGCCACCTGTACCCCATCCTACTCCTCAGCCACCTGTACCCCCCTCCTACTCCTCAGCCACCTGTACCCCCATCCTACTCCTCAGCCACCTGTACTCCCATCCTACTCCTCAGCCACCTGTACCCCCATCCTACTCCTCAGCCACCTGTGCCCCCATCCTACTCCTCAGCCACCTTTGCCCCCATCCTACTCCTCAGCCACCTTTGCCCCCATCCTACTCCTCAGCCACCTTTGCCCCATCCTACTCCTCAGCCACCTGTACCCCATCCTACTCCTCTGCCACCTGTACCCCCCTCCTACTCCTCAGCCACCTGTACTCTAATCCTACTCCCCAGCCACCTGTACCCCCATCCTACTCCTCAGCCACCTGTACCCCCATCCTACTCCTCATCCACCTGTACCCCCATCCTACTCCTCAGCCACCTGTACCCCCATCCTACTCCTCAGCCACCTGTACCCCCATCCTACTCCTCAGCCACCTGTACCCCCATCCTACTCCTCAGCCACCTGTACCCCCATCCTACTCCTCAGCCACCTGTACCCCCCTCCTACTCCTCAGCCACCTGTACCCCCATCTTACTCCTCAGCCACCTGTGCCCCCATCCTACTCCTCAGCCACCTGTACCCCCATCCTACTCCTCAGCCACCTGTACCCCCATCCTACTCCTCAGCCACCTGTACCCCATCCTACTCCTCATCCACCTGTACCCCCATCCTACTCCTCAGCCACCTGTACCCCCATCCTACTCCTCAGCCACCTGTACCCCCATCCTACTCCTCAGCCACATGTACCCCACTCTACTCCTCAGCCACCTGTACCCCAATCCTACTCCTCTGCCAGATGTACCCCCATCCTACTCCTCTGCCACCTGTACCCCCATCCTACTCCTCAGCCACCTGTACCCCCATCCTACTCCTCAGCCACCTGTACTCCATCCTACTCCTCAGCCACCTGCACCCCCATCCTACTCCTCAGCCACATGTACCCCCATCCTACTCCTCAGCCACCTGTACCCCCCATCCTACTCCTCAGCCACCTGTACCCCCATCCTACTCCTCAGCCACCTGTACCCCCATCCTACTCCTCAGCCACCTGTACCCCCATCCTTCTCCTCAGCCACCTGTACCCCCATCCTACTCCTCAGCCACCTGTACCCCCCCATCCTACTCCTCAGCCACCTGTACCCCCATCCTACTCCTCAGCCACCTGTACCCCCATCCTACTCCTCAGCCACCTGTACCCCATCCTACTCCTCATCCACCTGTACCCCCATCCTACTCCTCAGCCACCTGTACCCCCATCCTACTCCTCAGCCACCTGTACCCCCATCCTACTCCTCAGCCACCTGTACCACCATCCTACTCCTCAGCCACATGTACCCCACTCTACTCCTCAGCCACCTGTACCCCAATCCTACTCCTCTGCCAGATGTACCCCCATCCTACTCCTCAGCCACCTGTACCCCCATCCTACTCCTCAGCCACCTGTACCCCCATCCTACTCCTCAGCCACCTGTACCCCCATCCTACTCCTCAGCCACCTGTACCCCCATCCTACTCCTCTGTCACCTGTACCCCCCCCATCCTACTCTTCAGCCACCTGTACCCCCATCCTACTTCTCAGCCACCTTTACTCCATCCTACTCCTCAGCCACCTTTACTCCCATCCTACTCCTCAGCCACCTGTACTCCCATCCTACTCCTCAGCCACCTGTACCCCCATCCTACTCCTCAGCCACCTGTACTCCCATCCTACTCCTCAGCCACCTGTACCCCCATCCTACTCCTCAGCCACCTGTACCCCCATCCTACTCCTCAGCCACCTGTACCCCATCCTACTCCTCAGCCACCTGTACCCCATCCTACTCCTCATCCACCTGTACCCCCATCCTACTCCTCAGCCACCTGTACCCCCATCCTACGCCTCAGCCACCTGTACCCCCATCCTACTCCTCAGCCACCTGTACCCCCATCCTACTCCTCAGCCACCTGTACCCCCATCCTACTCCTCAGCCACATGTACCCCACTCTACTCCTCAGCCACCTGTACCCCAATCCTACTCCTCTGCCAGATGTACCCCCATCCTACTCCTCAGCCACCTGTACCCCATCCTACTCCTCAGCCACCTGTACCCCCATCCTACTCCTCAGCCACCTGTACCCCCATCCTACTCCTCAGCCACCTGTACTCCATCCTACTCCTCAGCCACCTGCACCCCCATCCTACTCCTTAGCCACATGTACCCCCATCCTACTCCTCAGCCACCTGTACCCCCACCCTACTCCTCAGCCACCTGTACCCCCACCCTACTCCTCAGCCACCTGTACCCCCATCCTACTCCTCAGCCACCTGTACCCCCATCCTTCTCCTCAGCCACCTGTACCCCCATCCTACTCCTCAGCCACCTGTGCCCCCATCCTACTCCTCAGCCACCTTTGCCCCCATCCTACTCCTCAGCCACCTTTGCCCCCATCCTACTCCTCAGCCACCTGTACCCCATCCTACTCCTCAGCCACCTGTACCCCCTCCTACTCCTCAGCCACCTGTACCCCCTCCTACTCCTCAGCCACCTGTAATCCCATCCTACTCCCCAGCCACCTGTACCCCCATCCTACTCCTCAGCCACCTGTACCCCCATCCTACTCCTCATCCACCTGTACCCCCATCCTACTCCTCAGCCACCTGTACCCCCATCCTACTCCTCAGCCACCTGTACCCCCATCCTACTCCTCAGCCACCTGTACTCCCATCCTACTCCTCAGCCACCTGTACCCCCATCCTACTCCTCAGCCACCTGTACCCCCCATCCTACTCCTCAGCCACCTGTACCCCCATCCTACTCCTCAGCCACATGTACCCCATTCTACTCCTCAGCCACCTGTACCCCAATCCTACTCCTCAGCCACATGTACCCCCATCCTTCTCCTCAGCCACCTGTACCCCCATCCTACTCCTCAGCCACCTGTGCCCCCATCCTACTCCTCAGCCACCTTTGCCCCCATCCTACTCCTCAGCCACCTTTGCCCCCATCCTACTCCTCAGCCACCTGTACCCCATCCTACTCCTCAGCCACCTGTACCCCCTCCTACTCCTCAGCCACCTGTAATCCCATCCTACTCCCCAGCCACCTGTACCCCCATCCTACTCCTCAGCCACCTGTACCCCCATCCTACTCCTCATCCATCTGTACCCCCATCCTACTCCTCAGCCACCTGTACCCCCATCCTACTCCTCAGCCACCTGTACCCCCATCCTACTCCTCAGCCACCTGTACTCCCATCCTACTCCTCAGCCACCTGTACCCCCATCCTACTCCTCAGCCACCTGTACCCCCCATCCTACTCCTCAGCCACCTGTACCCCCATCCTACTCCTCAGCCACATGTACCCCATTCTACTCCTCAGCCACCTGTACCCCAATCCTACTCCTCAGCCACATGTACCCCCATACTACTCCTCAGCCACCTGTACCCCCATCCTACTCCTCAGCCACCTGTACCCCCATCCTACTCCTCTGCCACCTGTACCCCCATCCTACTCCTCAGCCACTTGCACCCCCCCATCCTACTCTTCAGCCACCTGTACCCCCATCCTACTTCTCAGCCACCTGTACCCCATCCTACTCCTCAGCCACCTGTACTCCCATCCTACTCCTCAGCCACCTGTACCCCCATCCTACTCCTCAGCCACCTGTACCCCCATCCTACTCCTCAGCCACCTGTACCCCCCATCCTACTCCTCAGCCACCTGTACTCCCATCCTACTCCTCAGCCACCTGTACTCCCATCCTACTCCTCAGCCACCTGTACTCCCATCCTACTCCTCAGCCACCTGTACTCCCATCCTACTCCTCAGCCACCTGTACCCCCATCCTACTCCTCATCCACCTGTACCCCCATCCTACTCCTCAGCCACCTGTACCCCCATCCTACTCCTCAGCCACATGCACCCCCATCCTACTCCTCAGCCACCTGTACCCCCATCCTACTCCTCAGCCACCTGTACCCCCATCCTACTCCTGAGCCACATGTACCCCCATACTACTCCTCAGCCACCTGTACCCCCATCCTACTCCTCAGCCACCTGTACCCCAATCCTACTCCTCTGCCACCTGTACCCCCATCCTACTCCTCAGCCACTTGCACCCCCCCATCCTACTCTTCAGCCACCTGTACCCCCATCCTACTTCTCAGCCACCTGTACCCCATCCTACTCCTCAGCCACCTGTACTCCCATCCTACTCCTCAGCCACCTGTACCCCCATCCTACTCCTCAGCCACCTGTACCCCCATCCTACTCCTCAGCCACCTGTACCCCCCATCCTACTCCTCAGCCACCTGTACCCCCATCCTACTCCTCAGCCACCTGTACTCCCATCCTACTCCTCAGCCACCTGTACCCCCATCCTACTCCTCAGCCACCTGTACCCCATCCTACTCCTCATCCACCTGTACCCCCATCCTACTCCTCAGCCACCTGTACCCCCATCCTACTCCTCAGCCACATGTACCCCCATCCTACTCCTCAGCCACCTGTACCCCCATCCTACTCCTGAGCCACCTGTACCCCCATCCTACTCCTCAGCCACCTGTACCCCCATCCTACTCCTCAGCCACCTGTACCCCCATCCTACTCTTCAGCCACCTGTACCCCCATCTTACTTCTCAGCCACCTGTACTCCATCCTACTCCTCAGCCACCTGTACTCCCATCCTACTCCTCAGCCACCTGTACACCCATCCTACTCCTCAGCCACCTGTACCCCCATCCTACTCCTCAGCCACCTGTACTCCCATCCTACTCCTCAGCCACCTGTACCCCCATCCTACTCCTCAGCCACCTGTACCCCCATCCTACTCCTCATCCACCTGTACCCCCATCCTACTCCTCAGCCACCTGTACCCCCAACCTACTCCTCAGCCACCTGTACCCCCATCCTACTCTTCAGCCACCTGTACCCCCATCCTACTCCTCATCCACCTGTACCCCCATCCGACTCCTCAGCCACCTGCACCCCCATGCTACGCCTCAGCCACCTGTACCCCCATCCTATGCCTCAACCACCTGTACCCCCATCCTACTCCATAGCCACCTGTACCCCCATCCTACTCCTCAGCCACCTGTGCCCCTATCCTACTCCTCAGCCACCTGTTCCCCCATCCTACTCCTCAGCGACCGACTACCCCATCCAACTCCTCAGCCACCTGTTCTCCCATCCTACTCCTCAGCCACCTGTACTCCCATCCTACTCCTCAGCCACCTGTACTCCCATCCTACTCCTCCTGTACCCCCATCCTACTCCTCAGCCACCTTTGCCCCCATCCTACTCCTCAGCCACTGTACCCCCATCCTACTCCTCAGCCACCTGTACCCCATCCTACTCCTCAGCCACCTGTACCCCCCTCCTACTCCTCAGCCACCTGTACCCCCATCCTACTCCTCAGCCACCTGTACTCCCATCCTACTCCTCATCCACCTATACCCCCATCCTACTCCTCAGCTACCTGTGCCCCCATCCTACTCCTCAGCCACCTTTGCCCCCATCCTACTCCTCAGCCACCTTTGCCCCCATCCTACTCCTCAGCCACCTTTGCCCCCATCCTACTCCTCAGCCACCTGTACCCCATCCTACTCCTCAGCCACCTTTGCCCCCCTCCTACTCCCCAGCCACCTGTACCCCCATCCTACTCCTCAGCCACCTGTTCCCCCATCCTACTCCTCAGCCACCTGTACCCCCATCCTACTCCTCATCCACCTGTACCCCCATCCTACTCCTCAGCCACCTGTACCCCCATCCTACTCCTCAGCCACCTGTACCCCCATCCTACTCCTCAGCCACCTGTACTCCCATCCTACTCCTCAGCCACCTGTACTCCCATCCTACTCCTCAGCCACCTGTACCCCCATCCTACTCCTCAGCCACCTGTACCCCCCATCCTACTCCTCAGCCACCTGTACCCCCATCCTACTCCTCAGCCACATGTACCCCATTCTACTCCTCAGCCACCTGTACCCCAATCCTACTCCTCAGCCACATGTACCCCATTCTACTCCTCAGCCACCTGTACCCCAATCCTACTCCTCAGCCACATGTACCCCCATACTACTCCTCAGCCACCTGTACCCCCATCCTACTCCTCAGCCACCTGTACCCCAATCCTACTCCTCTGCCACCTGTACCCCCATCCTACTCCTCAGCCACTTGCACCCCCCCATCCTACTCTTCAGCCACCTGTACCCCCATCCTACTTCTCAGCCACCTGTACCCCATCCTACTCCTCAGCCACCTGTACTCCCATCCTACTCCTCAGCCACCTGTACCCCCATCCTACTCCTCAGCCACCTGTACCCCCATCCTACTCCTCAGCCACCTGTACCCCCCATCCTACTCCTCAGCCACCTGTACTCCCATCCTACTCCTCAGCCACCTGTACCCCCATCCTACTCCTCAGCCACCTGTACTCCCATCCTACTCCTCAGCCACCTGTACCCCCATCCTACTCCTCAGCCACCTGTACCCCATCCTACTCCTCATCCACCTGTACCCCCATCCTACTCCTCAGCCACCTGTACCCCCATCCTACTCCTCAGCCACATGTACCCCCATCCTACTCCTCAGCCACCTGTACCCCCATCCTACTCCTGAGCCACCTGTACCCCCATCCTACTCCTCAGCCACCTGTACCCCCATCCTACTCCTCAGCCACCTGTACCCCCATCCTACTCTTCAGCCACCTGTACCCCCATCTTACTTCTCAGCCACCTGTACTCCATCCTACTCCTCAGCCACCTGTACTCCCATCCTACTCCTCAGCCACCTGTACACCCATCCTACTCCTCAGCCACCTGTACCCCCATCCTACTCCTCAGCCACCTGTACTCCCATCCTACTCCTCAGCCACCTGTACCCCCATCCTACTCCTCAGCCACCTGTACCCCCATCCTACTCCTCATCCACCTGTACCCCCATCCTACTCCTCAGCCACCTGTACCCCCAACCTACTCCTCAGCCACCTGTACCCCCATCCTACTCTTTAGCCACCTGTACCCCCATCCTACTCCTCATCCACCTGTACCCCCATCCGACTCCTCAGCCACCTGCACCCCCATGCTACGCCTCAGCCACCTGTACCCCCATCCTATGCCTCAACCACCTGTACCCCATCCTACTCCATAGCCACCTGTACCCCCATCCTACTCCTCAGCCACCTGTGCCCCTATCCTACTCCTCAGCCACCTGTTCCCCCATCCTACTCCTCAGCGACCGACTACCCCATCCTACTCCTCAGCCACCTGTACTCCCATCCTACTCCTCAGCCACCTGTACTCCCATCCTACTCCTCAGCCACCTGTACTCCCATCCTACTCCTCCTGTACCCCCATCCTACTCCTCAGCCACCTTTGCCCCCATCCTACTCCTCAGCCACTGTACCCCCATCCTACTCCTCAGCCACCTGTACCCCATCCTACTCCTCAGCCACCTGTACCCCCCTCCTACTCCTCAGCCACCTGTACCCCCATCCTACTCCTCAGCCACCTGTACTCCCATCCTACTCCTCATCCACCTGTACCCCCATCCTACTCCTCAGCTACCTGTGCCCCCATCCTACTCCTCAGCCACCTTTGCCCCCATCCTACTCCTCAGCCACCTTTGCCCCCATCCTACTCCTCAGCCACCTTTGCCCCCATCCTACTCCTCAGCCACCTTTGCCCCATCCTACTCCTCAGCCACCTGTACCCCATCCTACTCCTCTGCCACCTGTACCCCCCTCCTATTTCTCAGCCACCTGTACTCCCATCCTACTCCCCAGCCACCTGTACCCCCATCCTACTCCTCAGCCACCTGTGCCCCCATCCTACTCCTCAGCCACCTTTGCCCCCATCCTACTCCTCAGCCACCTTTGCCCCCATCCTACTCCTCAGCCACCTTTGCCCCATCCTACTCCTCAGCCACCTGTACCCCATCCTACTCCTCTGCCACCTGTACCCCCCTCCTACTCCTCAGCCACCTGTACTCCCATCCTACTCCCCAGCCACCTGTACCCCCATCCTACTCCTCAGCCACATGTACCCCCATCCTACTCCTCAGCCACCTGTACCCCCATCCTACTCCTCAGCCACCTGTACCCCCATCCTACTCCTCAGCCACCTGTACCCCCATCCTACTCCTCAGCCACCTGTACCCCCCTCCTACTCCTCAGCCACCTGTACTCCCATCCTACTCCCCAGCCACCTGTACCCCCATCCTACTCCTCATCCACCTGTACCCCCATCCTACTCCTCAGCCACCTGTACCCCCATCCTACTCCTCAGCCACCTGTACCCCCATCCTACTCCTCAGCCACCTGTACCCCCATCCTACTCCTCAGCCACCTGTACCCCCATCCTACTCCTCAGCCACCTGTACCCCCATCCTACTCCTCATCCACCTGTACCCCATCCTACTCCTCAGCCACCTGTACCCCCATCCTACTCCTCAGCCACCTGTACCCCCATCCTACTCCTCAGCCACCTGTACCCCCATCCTACTCCTCAGCCACCTGTACCCCCATCCTACTCCTCAGCCACCTGTCCCCCATCCTACTCCTCAGCCACCTGTACCCCCATCCTACTCCTCAGCTACCTGTACCCCCATCCTACTCCTCAGCCACCTGTACTCCCATCCTACTCCTCAGCCACCTGTACCCCCATCCTACTCCTCAGCCACCTGTACCCCCATCCTACTCCTCAGCCACCTGTACCCCCATCCTACTCCTCAGCCACCTGTGCCCCCATCCTACTCCTCAGCCACCTGTACCCCCATCCTACTCCTCAGCCACCTGTCCTTACTCACCTGAATTCCATTCAGCTCTCTACCTCCCTCTCTATGTTCCTCTCACATTTCATCATTCACTTACACTGCCTTCTTCATCTCCTTCAAACATGCCCTCCCTCTCATGTCATCACTCACCTGCACTCTAGGGGGTAAATTTACTAAGATGGGAGTTCTATTTAAGATGGGATGTTGCCCATAGCAACCAATCAGATTTTACTTCTCATTTATCTAGTACCTTCTAGAAGATAATACCAGGAATCTGACTGGTTGCTATGGGCAACATCCCATCTTAAATAGAACTCCCATCTTAGTAAATTTCCCCCAAGGTCTGTAACTCCCTCTCACCTGTCATCACTCACCTGCACTCCAGCTCTGTAACTCCCTCCCATCAATCACCTGTCATTTATTACAGCTCTCTTTTTTTCCCTCTCAACTGTTCTCCTCCCTGTCCTCATGTATATTTCTCACTTACCTGTACTCAAGCTCTTTAGCATTCTCACCTGTACATGTTCTCCTCATCTTTTCTAGGGTGTTCAAGGTTCCAGAAGAAGAAACTGTTCAGCAGCATGGCACAGGAAATAGCTCCGTACCCTAATATTATAGGGACAAAGGGGACCCCAGCTCTATACATAACCTGAAGTGAAAAACAAGAGATAGCCGTGCAACATTTATTAGGTCACTTTCTCCTATAACTGAACTTGTTTCATTTAAAGTGCATCAGTGATGTCATTGGCTCCTAGTGACTGGATAGGCTGCACTCTCAGTGATGTCACTGGTTCCTAGTAACTGGATAGGCTGCACTCTCAGTAATGTCACTGGTTCCTAGTGAGTGGATAGGCTGCACTCTCAGTGATGTCATTGATTCCTAGTGAGTGGATAGGTTGCATTCTCAGTGATGTCACTGGCTTCTAGTGACTGGATAGGCTGCACTCTCAGTGATGTCACTGGTTTCTAGTGACTGGATAGTCTGCATTCTCAGTGATGTCACTAGTTCCTAGTGACTGGATAGGCTGCACTCTCAGTGATGTCACTGGTTACTAGTAACTGGATAGGCTGCACTCTCAGTAATGTCACTGGTTCCTAGTGAGTGGATAGGCTGCACTCTCAGTGATGTCATTGGTTCCTAGTGAGTGGATAGGCTGCACTCTCAGTTATGTCACTGGTTCCTAGTAACTGGATAGGCTGCACTCTCAGTGATGTCACTGGTTCCTAGTGAGTGGATAGGCTGTACTCTCAGTGATGTCACTGGTTCCTACTGACTGGATAGGCTGCATTCTCAGTGATGTCCCTGGCTCCTAGTGACTGGATAGGCTGCACTCTCAGTGATGTCACTGGCTTCTAGTGACTGGATAGGCTGCACTCTCAGTGATGTCACTGGTTCTTAGTGAGTGGATAGGCTGCACTCTCAGTGATGTCACTGGTTACTGGTGGTTACAGCACTGTCAGAATGAACGTCTCCCTGGCTTGGTACCCTCACAGTTCTGTTAATCAAATGTAATGTTGGGTTTACCATCTAGCTTTGTCATGGTTACAGAAGTGTGTATACTGACAGTTTGGTACTGCATTGATTTATCTTGTCTGAGTACCAGCCATCTACACACTATACTTCATTGTCCTGCAGTGTTTCTTTTGTTCATGTTCTATCTATGGGCCGGATGTGTACGCAAACACAATGGTTTACATACAGATCCGATGAGGGGTGATCTGCACATGTGCAGAATGGGTCCTACCATCACGTTTGCAGTGCCTGACTTCTGCAGCCTGTCATTTGGGTGCAGGGAGGTGGAGTGGGTGGCATTGGCCGGCTTTCCCAAAAATGGGGGTGAGTCACCCCCATTATCTGGGAGTACCGAGGCCAGGGTCTGCGTATTCCGAAGCAGACTTTCTGGCCTCATTTGCGGAGCTGGGGCGGCCTGTCAGAGTAATCTGAAAGTTTCTCAGTCAGCCGATGGCCCCGTAGAGTGAATGGTTGCTGCGTACATATCTCTGTAACCCCTTTCTGTCTTCTGTTGCATTTGTAGCCCCCGTTCCCCACTATGGGTGATCCACCAAGTGCTAAGCTACAGTAGCAGCTCAGGGGCCTAATTCAGACCTGATTGCTCGCTAGCTATTTTTGCAGCGCTACGATCAGATAGTCAGCGCCTATAGGGGAGTGTATTTTTGCTTTGCAAGTGTGCGATCGCATGTGTAGCCGAGCGGTACAAAAGAGTTTTGTGAAGTTTCTGAGTTGCCCAGAACTTTCTCAGCCGCTGTGATCACTTCAGCCTATTCGGGGCCGGAATTGACGTCAGACACCCGCCCTGCAAACCTTGGACACGCCTGCATTTTCCCAAACACTCCCAAAAAACGGTCAGTTGACATCCACAAACGCCCTCTTCCTGTCAATCTCCTTGCGATCGGCTGTGCGAATGGATTCTTCGTTAAATCTATCGCTCAGCAACGATCCGCTTTGTACCCGTACAATGCGCCTGCGCATTGCGGTGCAAATGCATGCGCAGTTCCGACCTGTTTGCAGCGAAAAAAACCTAGCGTGCGATCAGGTCTGAATGACCCCCAGATCTCTTATAGAGGAGAGGTCCCGAAGCTGAATACGTTGGGTCCTGAGCTGCATGACAGATGATCTGGGTCCTTACCTTAATGATGGTGAAGACCGTGGCAGATGCAGAGAAGCTGGCGATAACCAGAGCGGTGTATAGAGACGTAACATCTGCCAAGACTTGTGGGAGCTGTGGGAGAAATGACAGACGGCTGGGTATGAAAGCTCTGTCACATGTTCTAATGAGTGTATGGGGCATAATTATCCTGTCCTGCATTTTACCCCTGAAGACTATTCGTTCTTATTACTGCAAATCGCCGCAATAAGAAATGTTTTTGGTTTTTTTGCAATCACATGGGTTACGATAGGAGCACGTCCCTGGCCAGACGGCTTGCTCCGTTACTTTACTTCCAGGTGCAGCATTTTCCCTGTATACTCCCGGTCACTGGATTGCACAAATGACGGTGCCGGTTAATGGAGAGGGATTCTTTGGATCCATCTCCTGAAAAAAAAAATGCTATAATGTACTATAGCCCCCAAGGCTACAATGGCGTCCGCTATTGTGGCCGAGCTAAGCTTTCTGAAGTACGTTTTATATTTTAGCAGCCCTGAAAGAAACACAATGGGGTTGCTTTAGTAAATGAAAACAGAGGGATCGCTCTGGGAAACTTTAAATCTCTTCCTGGGGGGCCAGCATTGGCACACGAGATTTGGGGGGCCTCCCGGACATAGGCAAGTCTGGCCTAAATAAATGTAACCCAGTAACCCCTGACCGTGAGCAGACAACATGGCTGCCCCATAAGTATCATCACTTTACATTTTACTTTACATTGTTATTCCTCTACCTTATGTATCAACTGCTCCCCGCGCCTTTTAGATTGTAAGCTCCTTGGTCAGTGCCACATTTAGCTTCTGTTTAATGTCATCGTATGTAAATGGTTTGTGTTACAAATGATTCCTCAATGTACAGTGCTGTGTAACAGGTCAGTGCTTTATAAATAAAAGATAATGATAAAGACAGAAAGTGAGGGGCGCACCAGGTGAGTATAAAAGTATCAATGATTTAATAACAAAGTAAAAGGTTCACATACATCTAAAGGCCCGTACACACTGGTCGATATATCGGCTGTTCTCTTGAACGGCCGATACATCGCGGGACCGTCGGCCAGTGTGTACGGGCGATACGTCTGTGAACTCCGTCGTTCACAGACGTATCGCGTCAGCTGCGCAGCACAGCCGACGGCCAATATATCTAACGATATATTGGCGCGTCGCTGTGTGTGTATGGGGCGGTCGTCCGACCGCCCGTACACATGCTGCGGCGGCCGGCGGTGATTGACAGGTGAACTGGGCGGGCGCCCGCCCAGTCCATGACGTCAGTCCCCCGACGGATCGGGCAGTGTGTATGCACAGCACACTGCCCGATCCGTACATAGATATATCTGCAGATCAATTGATCTGCAGATATATCTACTAGTGTGTACCCACCTTAAGAAAGAAATCATGAGCCCCACACTCCTCCTGCGGTACCTCTGGATGGCTCTCATTGTAAATGCTGTACGGCTGGTAGCTGCGGGGGCTCCGGCTCCAGCGTTTAGATAGTTTAGATAGATAGATAGATAGATAGATAGATAGATAGAATGATATATGTGCACCAACGGAAGTACATCCAGTGTAGGTGTCTGCTGCCACACCGCACCACCAGCGCACTATTTGGTGACGTATTCTCACTGTGAACCTTCTACATGTTAGTATAACACTAGTGCCCCGCGCGGCCGGATGTGTAAGCCTCACACACTCTTTGGTCAGTGTGACGCGGTGTAGTGTGAGTGATCTGGGTTAATTTAAACTGTTCTGTTTCCTGCACAGTCCTGGTTATGTGTTGAGTCCACTTATCATAATTGATAATCGTCCCTACTCTCCTGGGGCAGTCTGGGTTTTAAAGACTTGTCTCTGCAAATGTCCCTATTTTTTATGTTCTTGTACAATAAAAAAAAATTACCATCTACTTGTAATTTCTGTAAATTTACATTTATTAAACATCTAAAATGCATAATTTATTTTACAGCAAGTGTCGCGCTTAGATTTGCCGGATCTCCTGCAATGTGTCCCTGGAAACTACTGAAAATACTGGCACAGGGGTCTCGTGTGACGCATGCATACAATATGGCACAGTGCAGTGTATTATGTCACTCCGTCATTTCCCACTGACGCGGCTTCATCTCTTGTCATTACTTTCTTGCGTGTAAAAGACATTGTAAAAAATGAAGTTTAAATGTCCCCAGCATATTGTGCTGGAAATCTGGGTGTGAACAGGAGCCGTTCAGGTGGAACTGTTGTGTAAACAGGTGCTGTTGTTATATGACACACGGGACGTCACAATGTGTGTACAGACGGTTCATGTGAAAACACAATAAATACAGATAAGGACGTCCTTTACCCATACAGACCTCTCCTACAGAGTCCCCACTTACCATGAGAGAGGAGAACAGGATGCAGCTTCCGCCGACCCCCTGCGCCACCAGCGCAAATGGCAGAAACAGCGACAGGCCTGAGAGAGATCAACCAAAGAAGGAAAAACACAGGAGAAGTGATACTGTGCAGTTATACATACACATGGTAAAAGAACAGATACTGAGAATTGCAGCTAGCATACAGAGCTCTGAGAAGTGATACTGTGCAGTTATACATACACATGGTAAAAGAACAGATACTGAGAATTGCATCTAGCATACAGAGCGTGAGAAGTGATACTGTGCAGTTATACATACACATGGTAAAAGAACAGATACTGAGAATTGCATCTAGCATACAGAGCTCTGAGAAGTGATACTGTGCAGTTATCCATACATATGGTAAAGAGCAGATACTGAGAATTACATATAACATGCAGAGCGTGAGAAGTGATACTGTGCAGTTATCCATACATATGGTATAAGAACAGATACTGAGAATTACATATAACACGCAGAGCGTGAGAAGTGATACTGTGCAGATATCCATACATATGGTAAAGATCAGATACTGAGAATTACATATAACACGCAGAGCGTGAGAAGTGATACTGTGCAGTTATCCATACATATGGTAAAAGAACAGACACGGAGAACTACATATAACACGCAGAGCGTGAGAAGTGATACTGTGCAGATATCCATACATATGGTAAAAGAAAAGATACTGAGAATTCATATAACAAGCAGAGCGTGAGAAGTGATACTGTGCAGTTATCCATACATATTTTAAAAGAACAGATACTGAGAATTACATATAACATGCAGAGCGTGAGAAGTGATACTGTGCAGTTATCCATACATATGGTAAAGATCAGATACTGAGAATTACATATAACATGCAGAGCGTGAGAAGTGATACTGTGCAGATATCCATACATATGGTAAAAGAAAAGATACTGAGAATTACATATAACATGCAGAGCGTGAGAAGTGATACTGTGCAGTTATCCATACATATGGTAAAAGAAAAGATACTGGCCCTCATTCCGAGTTGATCGCTCGCAAGGCGATTTTAGCAGAGTTACACACGCTAAGCCGCCGCCTACTGGGAGTGAATCTTAGCTTCTTAAAATTGCGAACGATGTATTCGCAATATTGCGATTACAAACTACTTAGCAGTTTCAGAGTAGCTTCAGACTTACTCGGCATCTGCGATCAGTTCAGTGCTTGTCGTTCCTGGTTTGACGTCACAAACACACCCAGCGTTCGCCCAGACACTCCCCCGTTTCTCCGGCCACTCCTGCGTTTTTTCCGGAAACGGTAGCGTTTTGATCCACATGCCCATAAAACGCCGTGTTTCCGCCCAGTTACACCCATTTCCTGTCAATCACACTACGATCGCCGGAGCGAAGAAAAAGCAGTGAATAAAAATACTATCTTCATTGTTAAATTACTTGGCGCAGTCGCAGTGCGAATATTGCGCATGCGTACTAAGCGGGATTTCACTGCGATGCGATGAAAATTACCGAGCGATCAACTCGGAATGAGGGCCACTGAGAACTACATATAACATGCAGAGCGTGAGAAGTGATACTGTGCAGTTATCCATACATATGGTAAAAGAAAAGATACTGAGAACTACATATAACATGCAGAGCGTGAGAAGTGATACTGTGCAGTTATCCATACATATGGTAAAGATCAGATACTGAGAATTACATATAACATGCAGAGCGTGAGAAGTGATACTGTGCAGATATCCATATATATGGTAAAAGAAAAGATACTGAGAATTACATATAACATGCAGAGCGTGAGAAGTGATACTGTGCAGATATCCATACATATGGTACAAGAAAAGATACTGAGAATTACATATAACATGCAGAGCGTGAGAAGTGATACTGTGCAGATATCCATACATATGGTAAAAGAACAGATACTGAGAATTACATATAACATGCAGAATGTGAGAAGTGATACTGTGCAGTTGTCCATACGCATGGGAAAATAACAGATACTGAGAATTACAGCTAGCATACAGAACGTGAGAAGTGATACTGTGCCGTGGTCTATACACCTGGGAAATGAACAGGTACTGAGAATTACATCTAGCATACAGAACATGAGAAGTGATACTGTGCAGTTGTCTATACACACAGGAAAAGAACAGATACTCGGAACTACATCTAGCACACAGAATGGTAGAAGTGATACTATGCAGTTGTCCATTCACACGTTAAAAGAACATATACTGGAAAGGACATCTAGCATACAGAACATGAGAAGTGATACTGTGTAACTGTCCCTACATACAGAATAAGAACACATACAGGGAAATGTATGGCAACATTTCAGATGTCAACACTGAGACATGGTTACTGTCGACCATTCAACTGAATACACAGCGAGAGAAGTGATACTATGCATCTGTCCTTACATAGAGAATAAGAGCAAATACTGAGAATTTAGCTCAGCGTGCAGGAGGAGTGGTACTGTCTGTGTAGTTTCTTATATTGTTTCATAAAGCTTTACTGGTACAGTGCAGATGTGTAAGAGACTGAACATTGCATCCAGCAAGAAACGTTGGACTGCCGGTCGGTCAACATTATAAAAGCGGAAAATCTTCCGCTGCCAGCCTGTAAATCAGGGACAGTTACAGGACTGTATAAAGCAGAGGTTCTCAAACTCGGTCCTCAGGACCCCACACAGTGCATGTTTTGCAGGTAACCCAGCAGGTGCACAGGTGTATTAATTACTCACTGACACATTTTAAAAGGTCCACAGGTGGAGCTAATTATTTCACTTGCGATTCTGTGAGGAGACCTGCAAAACATGCACTGTGTGGGGTCCTGAGGACCGAGTTTGAGAACCTCTGGTATAAGGGATTAGCGGGAGCTGGTTCATACTCACTACGAGGGTTACTGCAGCAATACGTCAGCATCAGGCAGGACACAGATGTCAGGGCTCTGTGGAGGAGAAGGGCGTTTAGGGTGTGACTGGGGCAGAACGCAGACAGTTATATAGAGACATGTATCTGTTACTCACCCTCCAATCTGGCGCAGTGACCTGATGTGCACATACCCCATCACCAGCTGCAGCGGCAGGAAGGTTCCCCACAGGAAGAAGGATCCCACCGTGAACCCTAAATTGAGGCTCCGCATCTGAGAGGTGCAGAAATCTGGGGGGTCTCTGTGTCCCATTTTCATCTCAGCCAGCGGGGACGACACATCTGGATTAAATATAATTATACGTGAAGGGAGAGATATTTATTTCCATTCTACATACCTACACAGTATACATGCATGTGTCTATAGTGACATCTCATGTGTTATGAGGATAACAGAAGAGTCATCTGTGGTCATTTTCTGATGCATGGTCATCTTCTGATCTGTGGTCATCTTCTGATCAGTGGCCATCTTCTGATGGTTATCTTCTGATCTGTGGGCATCTTCTGATGGTCATCTTCTGATATGTGGGCATCTTCTGATCTGTGGGCATCTTCTGATGGTCATCTTCTGATGGTTATCTTCTGATATGTGGGCATCTTCTGATGGTCATCTTCTGATCTGTGGGCATCTTCTGATGGTTATCTTCTGATATGTGGGCATCTTCTGATGGCCATCTTCTAATCTGTGGGCATCTTCTGATGGTTATCTTCTGATATGTGGGCATCTTCTGATGGCCATCTTCTAATCTGTGGGCATCTTCTGATGGTTATCTTCTGATCTGTGGGCATCTTCTGATGGCCATCTTCTGATCTGTGGGCATCTTCTGATGGTTATCTTCTGATCTGTGGGCATCTTCTGATGGTTATCTTCTGATCTGTGGGCATCTTCTGATGGTCATCTTCTGATCTGTGGGCATCTTCTGATGGTCATCTTCTGATCTGTGGGCATCTTCTGATGGTTATCTTCTGATATGTGGGCATCTTCTGATGGTCATCTTCTGATCTGTGGGCATCTTCTGATGGTTATCTTCTGATATGTGGGCATCTTCTGATGGCCATCTTCTAATCTGTGGGCATCTTCTGATGGTTATCTTCTGATCTGTGGGCATCTTCTGATGGCCATCTTCTGATCTGTGGGCATCTTCTGATGGCCATCTTCTGATCTGTGGGCATCTTCTGATGGTTATCTTCTGATCTGTGGTCATCTTCTGATGCATGGTCTGCAGTTATCTTCTGATCTGTGGGCATCTTCTGATGGTTATCTTCTGATCTATGGTCATCATCTGATGCCTGGTCTGCAGTTATCTTCTGATCTGTGGGCATCTTCTGATTGTTATCTTCTGATCTGTGGTCATCTTCTGATGCGTGGTCTGCAATTATCTTCTGATCTGTGGGCATCTTCTGATGGTTATCTTCTGATCTATGGTCATCATCTGATGCATGGTCTGCAATTATCTTCTGATCTGTGGGCATCTTCTGATTGTTATCTTCTGATCTGTGGTCATCTTCTGATGCGTGGTCTGCAATTATCTTCTGATCTGTGGGCATCTTCTGATTGTTATCTTCTGATCTGTAGGCATCTTCTGATGGTTATCTTCTAATCTGTAAGCATCTTCTGATGGTTATCTTCTGATCTGTGGGCATCTTCTGATGCCTGGTCTGCAGTTATCTTCTGATCTGTGGTCATCTGTTGATGTGTCGTCTGCAGTCAACTGTAATCTCTGGTCATCTATTGATGTGGTCTTCTTATTATGTGTGCTCTGGTCATCTTCTGATCCATGGCCTGTGGTCTGTGCTCATTTTATGATGCTTGGCAGTGGTTATTGCCTAATCTGTAGTCATCGTCAGATGCGTAGTCTGTGTTCATCTTCTGATCCACGGTCATCTTTGGGTCTGTGGTCATCTTCTGACCCATGGTCTATGGTCATCTTCTGATCCGTGGTCTGTAGTCATCTTATGATTCCTGGTCTGTGGCCATCTTCTAATCCATGGTCATCTTCTGATCCATGTTCTGTGGTCATCTTCTGAACCATGGTCATTTTCAGATCTGTGGTCTGTGCTCATCTTCTAATCTATGGTCTGTGATCAGCGCTTGACCACCTTTTGTCAACAAGACCGATGATGATCTGATTGAGCAGATTATTATTGGGCATCATGGCTTTTTCCAAGACCTGGACACTGTGATAGCTGGCCAATGACGTGCGACTCCCCCTAGCAGTCGGTAAACCCCACACAAGATATAGACAATGCGATAGCAGGCCAATGGCGTGTGAACTCCCATAGCAACCTCTAACCCCCATAAAATTGTTATTGACCCTAGAGTGATGATAGAAGGAGAATTATAAACAAGAATGTTTTTTTTTTGTTTTGTTTTTTTGTTTTTTGTTTTCAATTAACTGAACCTCCACCAAAGAAGTACAACACAGGCGTGGGACTTCTGTGGACCAGGCCATACTGACCACTGACACAACTTGAGAGAAGTCTAATTGTGAGCGGTGTAGAACTGTTAAGGGCAGCTGATTGGACAGCTAAGACAGCTCGCCCAATCAGGTCTCACAGACAAGCTTACATTGCACACTTTACAATCATAATCACAACACGACCTCTGTGTTATCACTGGAATGGAGCTACTTACCTGCGCTGGGATTGCTGTGAGACCCCGCTGCTGCGGTATCGTTACTCCAAGCTGCAGACAGCCCTGGATCTGGGACACAGAATGGGAATGACTAGTTATTAGACATAAAGGTCACACACGTAGTGGGGAGATTTATTAATCGCTGTCACCTAGCGACATCACTACAGCAAATACAGCAGTACGTTCATAGGGTGAGGTGACCAGGGGTCTATTTACCTGTACAAGGAGTTCACCTGTTTTCCCTCTCTGATTAATGTGTCACATTGCATATTATAGGTGGAAGTAGATATCTGTCCTTGGACATCTCATTAAACATATATGAAAAGAACTGATGATAAATTAAGTCCAAATTCTCTAAGTAAATATAACTCTTCTTTTCTCCAGTTTTGTACAAACTCCAAATTACATTGTTCAAAAGGGAACTAAAACTTTATCCTTCTCTGTTACTATAGAGCAGGCTTTTTCAACCAGTGTGCCGTGGCACACTAGTGTGCCGCGACCAGTTGTAAGGTGTGCTGCGGAGCCAGAGCAGCTTCCTGCACCTTCAGAGCGAACTGTTATCCCAGGCTCTTCTTAGAGGATTAGTTTTGCTCCGGCTGTGACCTGTGCCTTGAAGACGCGGCGGTGTGATATCATAGGTCACGGCCTCCGTATATCACCACCCAGCCAGCCCACCCGCCTGCATACAGATCTTCCAGTTCCCGCCTGCATACACCGCTTTCCTTGCCCACCCACATCCACATCTGCCCAACTGTCCGCTGCTCAGTATTCGCAGCACTCCACTATGAACAACCCCCGCCACTGAGGGACAGGGAGGAGGACAGCTGACCGGTAGGGGCTAATATTTGTTATTTTAGTTCTCCTATGGGTAACAATAGGATTTATGTGGGGAGAATAAGGATTTATGGGGGGAGCAATGTGAATAATTCATGTGGGGAGAAATAGGATTTATGTGGGGAGAAATGTGATTGATTTATGTGTGAGCAACATGATTTTGTTGGGAGCAATGTAATTGATTTATGTGGGGAGCAATAGGATTTATGTATTGAGCAACATGATTTATGTGGGGAGCAATGTGATTGTTTTTTCTGTGTAGGCCAATGTATGTGTAAATTTTTTTTTTACTGTGAGGGCCAATGTGTGTGTTTTGTTTTTTATCTGTGGGGAACTTATGGTGTGCCTTGGCAAGTTTAAAATATTGTTCGGTGTGCCGCGAGTAAAAAAGGTTGAAAATCACTGCTATAGAGGCTCTAGAACAGTGATGGCTACCCTTTTCAGCTTGGTGTGTCGAAAATCGGAAAAAAGTGTAGCCTTCCTCGAGTCGCCTGTCACTTCAAGAAATATCAATAATTTGGTGATATTTGCAGCCATAATAAAGAAAGAGTTATATTTTTAAAATATTTATTATATTTATTAATTTAAAAAGCAAAAAAGAAATAATGATTTACCGGGCTTAGTGACTTTTCTGTTGCTGAATTGCATTTGCTAAATCTTCAATTGCAGGGTTGTATTTTGTGCACTTCAGGGCCAAGCAAGCGCTACTAACTTCATCTGTCAGTCTGTTTCTTTTATTTGTTTTAATATTATTTAATGTTGAGAATAAGGTCTCACAAAAGTATGTTGAGGGAAAAATTGTGAGTAAAGCCATTCCTAGTTTTTTTCAGGGCGCTAAAAGTGTCTGGTAATCTGTTCCAAGCACTCCAAATTTCCTGTTCGTAGTGGCACTCTTCATTCTCCAAACGATTTCTTTCCAGATTCTCAAGTTTGGTAAATTCAGAAATTAACTTATATTATTTTGTACCAGGAGTCAGTCCAACAACACTGTTACAGAGGTAATTAAAAACCTATAAAATTAAATGCTTTATTACCTCTGTAACGGTGTTGTTGGACAGACTCCTGGTACAAAATAATTGAAAGCACTACACTACGTAATGATTGCACTTACAGGAGAGCCACACAATGCTGATTATCGCAAATCCTCCTGCGCAGTTTATGACGGACTGGGCTGGGGTGATCACACAGGGCTGTGAAACTCGTCTCCCGGGTCTCAGGCCTGCAGGTGCAGGATGTGGGGATCCGAAGGCCACCTTACTTGGCTGTCTACAGGGCTGTGAACCTCGCCAATCTCCTTTCCTCCTGTAGCGTTCTTCCGACCGGTTCTCTGCAGAGCTCTCGCGCCAGCGCTAGCGGTGACACCACGCCTCCAAGCACGCAACAAGCAGGGATTGGAGCAGAGCGGCACATGACGCAACAAGCAGGGATTGGAGCAGAGCGGCACATGTAACCAAAGGGCAGCACCAACAGGCGTGTCAGTCAAAGTGCCTCGGCGTGTCACGAGTGACACGTGTGTCATAGGTAATACCCCTTTCACATCGCACAAATAACCCGGTATCGACACGGCAAATTGCCGTGTCGACACGGGTCAGTGTGCGATGTGAAAGCACTTTCTGTGAATTAGCGGGTCGCCTGACCCGGTAATTCAACCCGGTATAAAAGAAGGATTATACCCGGGTTGATTACCGGGTCAGGTGCGGTGTGAATGGGAGCCGTGTCGATGCGACACGGTTCCCATTCACAGCATAGGGAGAGGCGGCGCAGGAGATGAGCTCATCTCCCAGCGCCGCCTCCACCCCCGCCCCTGCTGCTGCTGCGCCCTCCCGCTGCTATGGCAACCGACCCGGTATATTGCTGGGTCGGAAAGCCTGCAGACGGGAGCAAATGCCGGATCCCACCCGGTAAGGACACGTTTCTTTTACCGGGTGGGATCCGGCATTAGCGATGTGAAAGCGGTATTAGCCATCACAGCTCTAGAACCTCCTCAGTCTATCTATCCTTCTCTGTTACTATAGAGGCTCTACGACTACACTGGTTTATCTATCCTTATCTGTTACAGAAGAGGCTCTAGAACCACACAAGTCTATCAATCCTTCTCTGTTACTCTAGAGCAGGGGTAGGGAACCTTTTTTCTACCAAGGGCCATTTGGATATTTATAAAATCCTTCGGGGGACATACAAAAATTATCAACTTAAAAATTAGCCTGCCCCCAGTCAGTAGTTATGCCCCCAGTCACTTGTTATGCCCGATTAGATTTGCCCCCAGTCAGTTGTTATGCCCCATTAGATATGCCCACTGTCAGTTGTTTTGGCCCATTAGATATGCCCCGTCAGTTGTTATGCCCCAGTAAATATGCCCCCTGTAGTTATGCCCCATTAAATATGCCCCCTATTAGTGCCACTTACACACACACATTAAAAGAAAGAAAAAAAAAACACAGTGCTCACCAGCCCTGCTCCTGCTGCTGCCCTCCCTCTCCTCGAAACTATGGGAGATGTCATGACGTCTCTCCCATAGCGCCACACAGCCACACATGTACACTGTCTCAGCCAGAAGCTGGAGCTCAGGAGTAAGCTCCTGCCTCCGGCTGCTGCTGAGGAGCTGGGCGCTCGCTGGTGGTAAAATCTCAGTGGGCACTCGGCATCTCCTCTCGTTTAGGTGAGCCTGGCCGGGCCGGATCAAGTGGCTTTGAGGGCCTTATACGGCCCTCGGGCCTGAGGTTCCTCACCCCTGCTCTAGAGGCTCTAGGACTACACTGGTTTATCTATCCTTGGGGTCAATTCTATTCGGCAACTAAAGAATAGCGCCGGGAATTAGCTCCTGACGCTATTCAATTCTGCTACTAGTTGCCCGCAATTGTCGGGAATTCTTCTCTCATCCCCGGGGGATGAGAGAAGAAACCCGACAAAAGTGCTGCCGCGCGGCCGGTGCGAGGCTGATTCTGTCGGGAATCAGCCTCGCGCCGGGTAGTTAAGTCGGAGAATGCCCGTTCTCCCGACAAAACTACCTGTTAAGTCGGCGAGAACGGGACATCGCCGACTTAACTTTAGCTGAATTGAATAGCGTCGGGAGCTAATTCCCGGCGCTATTCTTTAGTTGCCGAATAGAATTGACCCCCTTATCTGTTACAGAAGAGGCTCTAGAACCACACAAGTCTATCTATCCTTCTCTGTTACTCTAGAGGCTCTAGGACTACACTGGTCTATCTATCCTTATCTGTTACAGAAGAGGCTCTAGAACCACACAAGTCTATCTATTCTTCTCTGTTACTATAGAGGCTCTAGGACTACACTGGTTTATCTATCCTTATCTGTTACAGAAGAGGCTCTAGAACCACACAAGTCTATCTATCCTTCTCTGTTACTCTAGAGGCTCTAGGACTACACTGGTCTATCTATCCTTATCTGTTACAGAAGAGGCTCTAGAACCACACAAGTCTATCTATCCTTCTCTGTTACTATAGAGGCAATAGGACTACACTGGTCTATCTATCCTTATCTGTTACAGAAGAGGTTCTAGAACCACACAAGTCTATCTATCCTTCTCTGTTACTATAGAGGCTCTAGGACTACACTGGTCTATCTATCCTTATCTGTTACAGAAGAGGTTCTAGAACCACACAAGGCTATCTATCCTTCTCTGTTACTATAGAGCAGGCATTCCCAACCGCGGTCCTCAAGGCACACCAACAGTGCAGGTTTTAGTGATATCCAGGCTTCAGTACAGATGGTTAAATCAAAAAAACTGAGGTACTAATTAAGTCACCTGTGCTGAAGCCTGGATATCACTAAAACCAGGACTGTTAGTGTGCCTTGAGGACCGAGGTTGGGAAACACTGCTATAGAGGCTCTAGGACTACACTGGTCTATCTATCCTTATCTGTTACTGAAGAGGCTCTAGAAACACATGAGTCTGTCTATACTTCTCTGTTACTACAGGGGCTCTAGGTCCTCAATGATCTATCTTTCTATCCTTATCTGTTACAGAAGAGGCTCTAGAACAGGGGTGGGGAACCTCCGGCCCGCGGGCCGTATAAGGCCCGCGAAGCCGTTTGCTCCGGCCCACCTGCTTCTCTCAGTGAGACACGCCGCCGCTCAGTCCGGCAGCAGCGTGTCTCAGCTGTCAGTGTCAGGACAGGGAGAAGAACGCGGCGGCGGCATGTAGCACTTGAAACCAGCCGCCGGTTCGTGAGCCAATCAGAGCTCGCGGACCGGCAGCCAATCAGGAGCCGCGGCTGGCGGTCCGCGAGCTCTGATTGGCTCTCGAACCGGCGGCTGGTTTCAAGTCCTACACGCCGCCGCCCAACATAGCCGCGCTCTCCTCCGTGTCCCGCCGAAAGGAGCGGTAAGTAGCACGGGGGGGCACTGTGGGGGCATTTGTATACCTGGCACTGTGGGGGCATCTGTATACCTGGCACTGTGGGGGCATCTGTATACCTGGCACTGTGGGGGGCATCAGTATGCACTGTGGGGGCATTTGTATACCTGGCACTGTGGGAGCATCTGTATACCTGGCACTGTGGGGGACATTTGTATACCTGGCACTGTGGGGCATCTGTATACCTGGAACTGTGGGGGCATTTGTATACCTGGCACTGTGGGGGCATCTATATACCTGGCACTGTGGGGGCATCTGTATGCACTGTGGGGGCATTTGTATACCTGGCACTGTGGGGGCATCTGTATACCTGGCACTGTGGGGGGCATTTGTATACCTGGCACTGTGGGGGCATATGTATACCTGGCACTGTGAGGGGCATTTGTATACCTGGCACTGTGAGGGGCATTTGTATACCTGGCACTGTGGGGGCATCTGTATACCTGGCACTGTGGGGGGGCATTTGTACACCTGGCACTGTGAGGGGCATTTGTATACCTGGCACTGTGAGGGGCATTTGTATACCTGGCACTGTGAGGGGCATTTGTATACCTGGCACTGTGAGGGGCATTTGTATACCTGGCACTGTGAGGGGCATCTGTATACCTGGCACCGTGGGGGGGCATTTGTACACCTGGCACTGTGAGGGGCATTTGTACACCTGGCACTGTGAGGGGCATTTGTATACCTGGCACCGTGAGGGGCATTTGTATACCTGGCACTGTGGGGGCAATTGTGGATCTGGTACTGCACTATTGGGGGCATATGTGTATCACGTCCCATTTTAACTGGCCACACCCATTTTTTTGTCGCTCGCGCCTCCGGCGCGCACACACAGTACCTCTAAGGGGCAGACCTACTGGGGGGCAGAGTCATTTTTTAAGTTGATAATTTTTGTATGGCCCCCGAAGGATTGTATAAATATCCAAATGGCCCTCGGTAGAAAAAAGGTTCCTCACCCCTGCTCTAGAACCACACAAGTCTGTCTATCCTTCTATGTTATTCTAGAGGTTCTAGCACCACACCGGTCTATCTATCCTTCTCTGTTACTACAGAGGCTCTAGGATCACAGGGGTCTGTCTAACCTTTTCTCTAGGACCACAAGTGTCTATATATCTTCTCAGTTATCGAAGGGTCTCAAGAACTACACCGGTCTATCTTTCTCTGTTACAGTAGAGGCTGTATTGGATATATTTATTAAAGATTGATTTTTATCGATTTCAAATGAATGCAAATTGACCTAAATATAATCCTAGGAGCAACCAGTCTACCTATCTGAAGCTCAATTGATTGGGGCACTTTCTTCAGCAATAACTGACTCAAATCAGCCTTATGGTCCAGTTGGGAGCTCATGGCTACCGGTGATAGGAGTCACATTGGAAGTGTGTCTGGTGTTCTCAAAGGCTTGTCAGCCAAGGAGGAAACCCACCTGGGTGACATGTGTGAGAGAAGTAATAACCTTATTCAGATGGTCGGTAACATTTTTGCAAACACCTGAGATCCACATTGAGTAAATATTAATAATAATAATAATTTTATTATTTATATAGCGCTCTTTCTCCAATAGGACTCAAGGTGCTTAACAGATACATAGCATAATATAGTACACAAAGTACAGAACAACTTTTCATAGAATACAGAAGCATGAAGATACTAAAGGGACATTATGGAAATGCTGAGTAAACAGGAAAGTCTTGAGTCTACTTTTGAAGGAGATCGGACGATAATTACTGTAGGATGGTGACTGCTGACATGTAACATATTATTGTAAACGTTTCCCTTAGAATATATGGCACAAGTTATGGCACAAGTTACTTTATTATCAATAACTCTTTTGAAAGAAAAGTAGTGGGAACCGCACAAGTCCTTAATCAGGTAGATAGTAACCTCTGAAAAACGGAATTATCACTGAATTGCTTCTAGATATAGCAACCAAATGTGTGTGGATAATCAATCCTAATACCAATGCTTGTTGCTTTCAGTGGTGCTCCCAAGAGTCAGATTTAACAGTCAAGAGAAACCTAAACAGAGAAGTGTTGGAAAGTAGACTCTTTTTTGGGAGCACTCTAATTCAGAGGGTAACATTGTAACATGTTGATACTGATAAAAAACATTTTTAATAAGTAAATCATAAAATAGGATTTAAGGAGTATCTGCGTATGAATATAGAAGCTTCGCCAAAATATAAAAAAAGATTATAAATCATGCGTGATCAGGGCCGTAACTACGTGTGTGCCAAGGGGGCTTGGCTCACAGCGCAGTTGCCCTGAGGGCGCAACGGCCAGCGGCATGTAATGAGTCAAATTGACTCATTACGTGCCGCCTCTGCTGTGTGCGCCGCCGCCGCGCCGAGCAGCGGTGAGAAGGAGGAGGAGGGAGGGGGACTGGAGCCGCAGCAGCGCTATTTGATTGGTAGTAAGCGCCGCTGCAGCATCCCCCTCTCCTTCTGGATTGGCTACCCGGCGCTGCTATGGATGCTGGGATGCGGTTCCTTCATCCCAGCATCCACAGCAGCGCCAGGCAGCCAATACAGAAGAAGAGGGGGATGCTGCAGCGGCGCTTACTACCGATCAAATAGCGCTGCTGCGGCTCCCTGCTCCCCCTCCCTCCTCCTCCTTCTCATCTCACTGCCTGCACCGAGGGTGCTGCCAGCACGAGGAGCCTGTCAGGTAAGTATCTCTCTCTCTCTCTCTCTCTCTCTCTCTCTCTTTTAGGGGGACACCGTCTGCCATAATGTGTAAAAAGGGGTCCTGGCCGCCGCATTGTGTAAAAAGGGGTCCTGGCTGCCGCAATGTGTAAAAAGGGGGACTGGCTGCCGCAATGTGTAAAAAGGGGGACTGGCTGCTGTAATGTGTAAAAAGGGGGACTGGCTGCTGTAATGTGTAAAAAGGGGGACTGGCTGCCGCAATGTGTAAAAAGGGGTCCTGGCCGCCGCATTGTGTAAAAAGGGGTCCTGGCTGCCGCAATGTGTAAAAAGGGGGACTGGCTGCCGCAATGTGTAAAAAGGGGGACTGGCTGCTGTAATGTGTAAAAAGGGGGACTGGCTGCTGTAATGTGTAAAAAGGGGGACTGGCTGCTGTAATGTGTAAAAAGGGGTCCTGGCTGCCGCATTGTGTAAAAAGGGGTCCTGGCTGCCGCATTGTGTAAAAAGGGGGACTGGCTGCCGCAATGTGTAAAAAGGGGTCCTGGCTGCCGCATTGTGTAAAAAGGGGTCCTGGCTGCCGCATTGTGTAAAAAGGGGGACTGGCTGCCGCAATGTGTAAAAAGGGGGGACTGGCTGCCGCATTGTGTAAAAAGGGGGACTGTCTGCCGCAATGTGTAAAAAGGGGGACTGGCTGCTGCAATGTGTAAAAAGGTGGACTGGCTGCCGCAATGTGTAAAAAGGGGGACTGGCTGCCGTAATGTGTAAAAAGGGGGACTGTCTGCCGTAATGTGTAAAAAGGGGGCCTGGCTGCCGCAATGTGTAAAAAGGGGGACTGGCTCCCGTAATGTGTAAAAAGGGGGCCTGGCTGCCGCAATGTGTATAAAGGGGGACACCGTCTGCCGTAATGTGTATAAACAGGGACGCTGTCTGCTGTAATGTGTAAAAAGGGGGACTGTCTGCTGTAATGTGTCAAAAGGGGGACGCTGTCTGCTGTAATGTATAAAAGGGGCTCTACCTGGTGTAGTGGCGCTACTGTGCAGCGTAATTTGAATAATGTAGACTACTGTGCACCGTAGTATGAATTGCTATTATTTTGTGGCCACGCCCCTTCCCCATGAAGCCACGCCCCTCTAAATTTTTCGCGCGTGGTAATACTTTGATGCGCTAGCTTAATTATTTGAAACAGTTGTGTAGATAATAGAATAAAGTTCTTAATTAGATCATTGGTTGATGTCATTAATTTATAAACCTATGGTGCAGTAAGTGAGAAAATGGTTTTATAAATCATGAATATGTGGCTCAATAGAAGGCTTCTCTTAGTAGCATGTGTGTATATAATTAATTTTTTAGCATGATATTATAAAATATATACAAATTTGTAAAAATGAAAAAACACAAGAAGTGAATAGGAAAATAGAAAGAAGAAGAGAGTGGAGAAGGTAAATAAGAGAATAAAAGTGAAAATAGAAAGAAAGATAAATAGGATAGATTATGATAAATTATAATAAGATGATGAAAGTGAGAAGAAAGAGAGTGATCTTTATTATGTGAGTGCACATTGAACAGTGACATATTGTTCACTTTAGGATTGTGAACAATAATTAAGGTGAAATAAAGTGTATAAATATTGGAACACTATGAGGGCAAGGTGGAAGTTCCCGATAAATTACACGATGAGCCCATTGTGAAAATCATGTGATATAAGGTGAGAATTGTGCATGTTGCGTAAATGGTATTATGCATATATTTATGTGGGCTGGTGATGCAAGATAAGGTGTGCACTTATTATTTTTTCAGAGATAATAGGAAATAATAGGAATGCAGTGAACTTGTGTGTCAGAATTTATAATGTTAGTCCATGACAAATCTGGTGCTGGTTGCCGTGGGTAATAATAGGCATTAATTCAGAAATACTCCATAATTTATATTTTCATTCATCCCTGCTGGGTATATGGATCCGATCTTGAAGATCCACTCACTCTCTTTTCTTAACAGATTTTCAGTTAAGTTGCCCCCTCTAATCCCCAGTCAGATCCTCTCCAAGCCAAAGACTTTCAGTTCTTCCCACCTACTTTCATGATATGTATAAAAATGACGGGTGACAGATGTCAATTGTTTCATCTTGGCTTTATCTGAGGCGGCATTGCGGATGGTCCTATATGCTCTAAGATGCGCTGCTTGAAGGGACGAGTTGTCATGCCAATATACTTTTGATTGCAGCTGCATCTGAGGCAGTAGATGACTCCTTCAGTTAAACAATTCATGTAATCCACGATCTGTATTGTCTCCCCATACTTGTCCTCTATTTCCTTTGTTGGATCGATATATTTGCAGGCTTTGCATCTACCGCAAGGATGTGTACCAGTGACTACAGGTTTTTTAATAGGACATTTTTGAAAGTGACTCCGTACGAATCGATCCCTCAGATTTTTTGATCTGCGCCAGCTCATGGCGACCTTAGGGCCCAAGTTTTTGGATAGGGTCGGGTCTGCATGTAAAATATGCCAGTGTTTCTGTATTGCCTCCTGGACCTTTCTCCATTCTTGACAGAAATTCCCGACAAACCAAATGGTTTTATCGGTGCTCTTGTCTTTAGGATCTCTTTTAAAGATGATATCCTCTCTTTTTATAGACTTAACTGTTTTCATGGCTTTTTTGATTGAAGTTTTGCTATACCCTCTCTCACCCAATCTCTTAGTCAAATCCGCACCTTGCACTTTGAATTCTTTGTCATCTGAGCAGTTTCTGCGGAGACGGAGAAATTCACCTTTCGGTATATTCTCTATAGTCGGAGGGAAATGAGAACTAGTCTGGTGTAATAGTGTGTTGGTTGCTGTACTCTTTCGATATAAATTTGTTGCAATCATTCCTTCTGAGTTTTTAGAGATCAACAGATCCAGAAAGGGTAATTCTGACTGACTTATACTGTGTGTGAGATGGATATTGAAATTATTTTTGTTGAGATGTTCAATGAATTGGTGCAGTAGCAGCAGGTCGCCTTCCCAGATCATAAGGATATCGTCTATATATCGATTCCACATGATAACGTGGGTTGTAAAAATATCATTAGTATCCTTGAAGACAATTTCCTTCTCCCACCATCCGAGAAATATGTTGGCATATGTGGGTGCGCAAGCTGCCCCCATAGCCGTGCCTCTTGTTTGGAGGTAGAATTGATCGTTAAATGTGAAGAAGTTGTAATGTAACACAAAGTGAAGTAGCTTGATTAGAAAGAGATGAACATCTAGTGATACCAGATATTGGTTGTCCTCTAGTCTTAGATCATGTACTTTCCTTAATATATCAGTTGTGTCCTGGACGTATGAAGGAAGATCTAAGACAAATTCTCGGAGGTGCAAATCAAGAAAAAGAGCAAGCATTTTTCTTGATTTGCACCTCCGACAATTTGTCTTAGATCTTCCTTCATACGTCCAAGACACAACTGATATATTAAGGAAAGTACATGATCTAAGACTAGAGGACAACCAATATCTGGTATCACTAGATGTTCATCTCTTTCTAATCAAGCTACTTCACTTTGTGTTACATTACAACTTCTTCACATTTAACGATCAATTCTACCTCCAAACAAGAGGCACAGCTATGGGGGCAGCTTGCGCACCCACATATGCCAACATATTTCTCGGATGGTGGGAGAAGGAAATTGTCTTCAAGGATACTAATGATATTTTTACAACCCACGTTATCATGTGGAATCGATATATATAAGGGGACAATACACAGAGCTTGCGCGGGACCTGTTTTTGGTTAGATAAACACAGAGGACTCGTGGACACTCGCTCAGGTTAGAGGAGAGGAGATTCCACACAATACGGCATAAAGGCTTTTTCACGGTAAGGACAATACATGTTTGGAATTCCCTGCCCGAGGGAGTTGTAATGGCGGAATCTGTCAACACCTTTAAGAATGGGTTAGATAAATTCCTAATGGATAAGGATATCCAGGGGTATGGTGCATAGTCATGCATTATAGTTACTATAAATAGGGATAAAATGTAACGGCTGACATCAGCATCAGTCAGAAATTTTAGTCAAATCATCATGCATAGGAGACCACAAATAGGTTGAACTCGATGGACAATTGTCTTTTTTCAACCTCAGATACTATGTTACTATGATATATAGACGATATCCTTATGATCTGGGAAGGCGACCTGCTGCTACTGCACCAATTCATTGAACATCTCAACAAAAATAATTTCAATATCCATCTCACACACAGTATAAGTCAGTCAGAATTACCCTTTCTGGATCTGTTGATCTATAAAAACTCAGAAGGAATGATTGCAACAAATTTATATCGAAAGAGTACAGCAACCAACACACTATTACACCAGACTAGTTCTCATTTCCCTCCGACTATAGAGAATATACCGAAAGGTGAATTTTTCCGTCTCCGCAGAAACTGCTCAGATGACAAAGAATTCAAAGTGCAAGGTGCGGATTTGACTAAGAGATTGGGTGAGAGAGGGTATAGCAAAACTTCAATCAAAAAAGCCATGAAAACAGTTAAGTCTATAAAAAGAGAGGATATCATCTTTAAAAGAGATCCTAAAGACAAGAGCACCGATAAAACCATTTGGTTTGTCGGGAATTTCTGTCAAGAATAGAGAAAGGTCCAGGAGGCAATACAGAAACACTGGCATATTTTACATGCAGACCCGACCCTATCCAAAAACTTGGGCCCTAAGGTCGCCATGAGCTGGCGCAGATCAAAAAATCTGAGGGATCGATTCGTACGGAGTCACTTTAAAAAATCTCCTATTAAAAAACCTGTAGTCACTGGTACACATCCTTGCGGTAGATGCAAAGCCTGCAAATATATCGATCCAACAAAGGAACTAGAGGACAAGTATGGGGAGACAATACAGATCGTGGATTACATGAATTGTTTAACTGAAGGGGTCATCTACTGCCTCAGATGCAGCTGCAATCAAAAGTATATTGGCATGACAACTCGTCCCTTCAAGCAGCGCATCTTAGAGCATATAGGACCATCCGCAATGCCGCCTCAGATAAAGCCAAGATGAAACAATTGACATCTGTCACCCGTCATTTTTATACATATCATGAAAGTAGGTGGGAAGAACTGAAAGTCTTTGGCTTGGAGAGGATCTGACTGGGGATTAGAGGGGGCAACTTAACTGAAAATCTGTTAAGAAAAGAGAGTGAGTGGATCTTCAAGATCGGATCCATATACCCAGCAGGGATGAATGAAAATATAAATTATGGAGTATTTCTGAATTAATGCCTATTATTACCCACGGCAACCAGCACCAGATTTGTCATGGACTAACATTATAAATTCTGACACACAAGTTCACTGCATTCCTATTATTTCCTATTATCTCTGAAAAAATAATAAGTGCACACCTTATCTTGCATCACCAGCCCACATAAATATATGCATAATACCATTTACGCAACATGCACAATTCTCACCTTATATCACATGATTTTCACAATGGGCTCATCGTGTAATTTATCGGGAACTTCCACCTTGCCCTCATAGTGTTCCAATATTTATACACTTTATTTCACCTTAATTATTGTTCACAATCCTAAAGTGAACAATATGTCACTGTTCAATGTGCACTCACATAATAAAGATCACTCTCTTTCTTCTCACTTTCATCATCTTATTTTCTCTATCGTCCTAAGTGGATGCTGGGGTTCCTGAAAGGACCATGGGGAATAGCGGCTCCGCAGGAGACAGGGCACAAAAAAGTAAAGCTTTTACCAGATCAGGTGGTGTGCACTGGCTCCTCCCCCTATGACCCTCCTCCAGACTCCAGTTAGATTTTGTGCCCGAACGAGAAGGGTGCAATCTAGGTGGCTCTCCTAAAGAGCTGCTTAGAGAAAGTTTAGCTTAGGTTTTTTACTTTACAGTGAGTCCTGCTGGCAACAGGATCACTGCAACGAGGGACTTAGGGGAGAAGTAGTGAACTCACCTGCGTGCAGAGTGGATTTGCTGCTTGGCTACTGGACACTAGCTCCAGAGGGACGATCACAGGTACAGCCTGGATGGTCACCGGAGCCGCGCCGCCGGCCCCCTTGCAGACGCTGAAGAGAGAAGAGGTCCAAAATCGGCGGCTGAAGACTCCTGAGTCTTCATATAAGGTAGCGCACAGCACTGCAGCTGTGCGCCATTTTCCTCTCAGCACACTTCACACAACAGTCACTGAGGGTGCAGAGCGCTGGGGGGGGCGCTCTGAGAGGCAAATAAAAACCTTATTAGAGGCAAAAAATACCTCACATATAGCCCACAGAGGCTATATGGAGATATTTAACCCCTGCCTAACTTCAAAAATAGCGGGAGACGAGCCCGCCGAAAAAGGGGCGGGGCCTATCTCCTCAGCACACAGCGCCATTTTCTCTCACAGAAAAGCTGGAGAGAAGGCTCCCAGGCTCTCCCCTGCACTGCACTACAGAAACAGGGTTAAAACAGAGAGGGGGGGCACTGATTTTGGCGATATTGTATATATATAAAAGATGCTATAAGGGAGAAACACTTATATAAGGTTGTCCCTATATAATTATAGCGTTTTTGGTGTGTGCTGGCAGACTCTCCCTCTGTCTCCCCAAAGGGCTAGTGGGTCCTGTCCTCTGTCAGAGCATTCCCGGTGTGTGTGCTGTGTGTCGGTACGTGTGTGTCGACATGTATGAGGACGATGTTGGTGAGGAGGCGGAGAAATTGCCTGTAATGGTGATGTCACTCTCTAGGGAGTCGACACCGGAATGGATGGCTTATTTAGAGAATTACGTGAGAATGTCAACACGCTGCAAGGTCGGTTGACGACATGAGACGGCCGACAATCTATTAGGACCGGTCCAGGCGTCTCAGAAACACCGTCAGGGGTTTTAAAAACGCCCATTTACCTCAGTCGGTCGACACAGACACAGACACGGACACTGAATACAGTGTCGACGGTGAATAAACAAACGTATTTCTCATTAGGGCCACACGTTAAGGGCAATGAAGGAGGTGTTACGTGTTTCTGATACTACAAGTACCACAAGAAAGGGTATTATGTGGGAGTGAAAAAACTACCTGTAGTTTTTCCTGAATCAGATAAAATAAAATGAAGTGTGTGATGATGCGTAGGGTTACCCCGATAGCAAATATTGGCGTTATACCCTTTCCCGCCAGAAATTAGGGTACGTTGGGAAACACCCCTTAGGGTGATAAGGCGCTCACACGCTTATCAAGTGGCGTTACCGTCTCCAGATACGGCCGCCCTCAAGGAGCCAGCTGATAGGAAGCTGGAAAAATATCCTAAAAAGTATATACACACATACGGTGGTTATACTGCGACCAGCGATCGCCATCAGCCTGGAGATGCAGTGCTGGGTTGGCTTGGTCGGATTCCCTGACTGAAAATATTTTATTCATGTAGAGCATTTAATAGGATGCATTCTATATATATGTATGTGAGATGCACAGAGGGATATTTGCTCTCTGGCATCAAGATAAGTGCGTTGTCCATATCTCCCAGAAGATGTCAGGGACACGACAGTGGTCAGGTGATACAGATCCCATACGGCAGATGGAAGTATTGCTGTATAAAGGGAAGGAGTTATTTGGGGGTCGGTCCATCGGACCTGGGGACCACAGCAACAGCTGGGAAATCCAACCTTTTTTACCCCAAGTTACATCTCAGCTAAAAAAGACACCGTCTTTTCAGCCTCAATCTTTCCTTTCCCATGAGGGCATGCAGGCAAAAGGCCAGTCATATCTGCCCAGACATAGAGGTAAGGGAAGTAGACTGCAGCAGGCAGCCCTTTCCCAGGAAAAGAAGCCCTCCACCGCGTCTGCCAAGTCCTCAGCATGACGCTGGGGCCGTGCAAGCGGACTCAAGGTGGGGGGGTAGTCTCAAGAGTCTCAGGGCGCAGTGGGATCACTCGCAAGTTGACCCCTAGATCGTACGAGTATTATCCCAGGGGTAAAGATTGGAGAGTCGAGACATCTTCTCCTCGCAGGTTCCTGAAGTCTGCTTTACCAACGACTCCCTCCGACAGGGAGGCAGCATTGGAAACAATTCACAAGCTGTATATCCAGCAGGTGATAATCAAAGTACCCCTCCTACGACAAGGAAAAGGGTATTATTTTTCCACACTATATTGTGGTACTGAAGCCAGACGGCTTGGTGACACATAGTCTAAATCTAAAATGTTTTGAACACTTACATAAAAGGTTCAAATCGAGATAAAGTCACTCAGAGCAGTGATAGCGAACCGGAAAAAAGGGGACTATATGGTGTCCCTGGACATCAAGGATTACCTCCATGTCCAAATTTTGTCCTTCTCATCAAGGGTACCTCTGGTTCGTGGTACAGAACTGTCAATATCAGTTTCAGACGATGCCGTTTGAATTATCCACGGCACCCCGGGCCTTTTTACCAAGGTAATGGCCGAAAAGATGTTTCTTCAAAGAAAAAAGGCATCTAAATTATCCCTTACTTGCACGACCTAAAAAGGGCAAGTTCCAGAGAACAGTTGGAGGTCGGAAGAGCACTATCTAAAGTAGTTCTTCGACGGCACGACTGGATTCTAAATATTCCAAGAATCGCAGCTGTTTTCCGACGATACGTCTGCTGTTCCTAGGGATGATTCTGGACACGGTTCAGAAAAAGGTTTTTCTTCCCGAGGAAAAAGCCAAGGAGTTATCCGACCTGTCAGGAACCTCCTAAAACCAGGAAAGGTGTCTGTACATCAATGCACAAGAGTCCTGGGAAAAATGGTGGCTTTTTACGAAGCAATTCCATTCGGCAGATTCCATGCAAGAATTTTCCAAAGGGATCTGTTGGACAAATGGTCAGGGTCGCATCCTCAGATGCACCTGCGAATAACCCTGTCGCCAAGGACAAGGGTATATCTTCTGTGGTGGTTGCAAAAGGCTCATCTATTGGAGGGCCGCAGATTCGGCATACAGGATTTGATCCTGGTGACCACGGACGCCAGCCTGAGAGGTTGGGGAGCAGTCACACAAGGAAGAAACTTCCAGGGGGTATGGACGAACCTGGAAAAGTCTCTTCACATAAACATTCTGGTACTAAGAGCAATCTAAAATGCTCTAAGCCAGGCGGAACCACTCCTGCAAGGAAAACCGGTGTTGATTCAGTCGGACAACATCACGGCGGTCGCCCATGTAAACAGACAGGGCGGCACAAGAAGCAGGAGTGCAATGGCAGAAGCTGCCAAGATTCTTCGCTGGGCGGAGAATCACGTAATAGCACTGTCAGCAGTGTTCTTCCCGGGCGTGGACAACTGGGAAGCAGACTTCCTCAGCAGACACGATATTCACCCGGGAGAGGGGGGTCTTCATCCAGAAGTCTTCCACATGCTAATAAACTGTTGGGAAAGACCAATGGTAGACATGATGGCGTCTCGCCTCAACAAGAAACTGGACAAGTATTGCGCCAGGTCAAGAGATCCACAGGCAATAGCTGTGGACGCACTGGTAACACCTTGGGTGTACAAATCAGTATATGTTTTTCCTCCTCTGCCTCTCATACCAAAGGTATTGAAGATTATACGGTGAGGAGGAGTAAGAACAATACTAGTGGCTCCGGATTGGCCAAGAAGGACTTGGTACCCGGAACTTCAAGAGTTGGTCACGGACGACCCGTGCCCTCTACTTCTGAGAAGGGACCTGCTACAACAGGGTCCCTGTCTCTTTCAAGACTTACCGCGGCTGCGTTTGACGGCATGGCGGTTGAACGCCAGATCCTAAAAGGGAAAGGCATTCCAGAAGAAGTCATTCCTACCTTGATTAAGGCAAGGAAGGAAGTCACCGCGAAACATTATCACCGCATTTGGCGAAAATATGTCGCGTGGTGCGAGGATCGGAGTGTTCCGACGGAGGAATTTCAACTGGGTCGTTTCCTACATTTCCTACAATCAGGATTGTCTATGGGTCTCAAATTGAGATCTATTAAGGTTCAAATTTCGGCCCTGTCAATATTCTTCCAAAAAGAATTGGCCTCAGTTCCTGAGGTACAGACTTTTGTTAAAGGAGTACTGCATATACAGCCTCCTGTGGTGCCTCCGGTGGCACCGTGGGATCTTAATGTAGTTTTAGATTTCCTCAAATCCCATTGGTTTGAACCATTGAAAAAGGTGGATTTTAAATATCTCACATGGAAAGTGACTATGTTACTGGCCCTGGCTTCCGCCAGGAGAGTATCTGAATTGGCGGCTTTATCTTATAAAAGCCCTTATCTAATCTTCCATTCGGATAGGGCAGAACTGAGGACTCGTCCGCATTTTCTCCCAAAGGTGGTATCAGCGTTTCACCTGAACCAACCTATTGTGGTGCCTGCGGCCACTGGCGACTTGGAGGACTCCAAGTTGTTGGACGTTGTCAGAGCCTTAAAAATATACATTTCAAGGACGGCTGAAGTCAGAAAATCTGACTCGCTGTTGATACTATATGCACCCAACAAGTTGGGTGCCCCTGCTTCTAAGCAGACGATTGCTCGTTGGATTTGTAACACAATTCAACTTGCTCATTCTGTGGCAGGCCTGCCACAGCCTAAATCTGTTAAGGCCCATTCCACAAGGAAGGTGGGCTCATCTTGGGCGGCTGCCCGAGGGGTCTCGGCATTACAATTCTGCCGAGCAGCTACGTGGTCGGGGGAAAACACGTTTGTAAAATTCTACAAATTTGATACCCTGGCAAAAGAGGACTTGGAATTCTCTCATTCGGTGCTGCAGAGTCATCCGCACTCTCCCGCCCGTTTGGGAGCTTTGGTATAATCCCCATGGTCCTTTCAGGAACCCCAGCATCCACTTAGGACGATAGAGAAAATAAGAATTTACTTACCGATAATTCTATTTCTCGGAGTCCGTAGTGGATGCTGGGCGCCCATCCCAAGTGCGGATTATCTGCAATACTGTACATAGTTATTGTTAACAAATTCGGGTTATATTGTTAAGGAGCCATCTTTAAGAGGCTCTTTCTGTTATCATACTGTTAACTGGGTTTAGATCACAAGTTGTACGGTGTGATTGGTGTGGCTGGTATGAGTCTTACCCGGGATTCAAATTGCCTCCCTTATTGTGTACGCTCGTCCGGGCACAGTACCTAACTGGAGTCTGGAGGAGGGTCATAGGGGGAGGAGCCAGTGCACACCACCTGATCTGGTAAAAGCTTTACTTTTTTGTGCCCTGTCTCCTGCGGAGCCGCTATTCCCCATGGTCCTTTCAGGAACCCCAGCATCCACTACGGACTCCGAGAAATAGAATTATCGGTAAGTAAATTCTTATTATAATTTATCATAATCTATCCTATTTATCTTTCTTTCTATTTTCACTTTTATTCTCTTATTTACCTTCTCCACTCTCTTCTTCTTTCTATTTTCCTATTCACTTCTTGTGTTTTTTCATTTTTACAAATTTGTATATATTTTATAATATCATGCTAAAAAATTAATTATATACACACATGCTTCTAAGAGAAGCCTTCTATTGAGCCACATATTCATGATTTATAAAACCATTTTCTCACTTACTGCACCATAGGTTTATAAATTAATGACATCAACCAATGATCTAATTAAGAACTTTATTCTATTATCTACACAACTGTTTCAAATAATTAAGCTAGCGCATCAAAGTATTATCACATCAATCTTATTTATTAAAATCTCATGTCATAGCATCAGCATTCACTAACCCACCTCCTCAAACCCTCCTCCCATTGCACCTCAGAATATTTATTCCTTATTTATAATTCCCACCTCTATTTCAAATAACAGGGAATATTAAGGAGCCACAGCCATGCAATCAAGTGGCCAAATATGGGTGGATCCAGTGTCTAACAATCAGCAGGTCCTATTAATTACCAGCACTCTTGTTTAAAAACTGCAACTTTCAGCAAACACATCACGTCCTGTGATCAAGCTCACTATGCGAAACGTACGTCAGGAAGGAAGGATTGCGATCACGTGATGCGCACACGTGACCGCACCAGCCGGAATCCCTAGAACGGTCACCAGGCAACGGCCGCGAAGCTCCGTTCCTCGGACGGTGAGACTCCGGCCATACGCCGCTTTAGCCCCCGGAGCCCAGGCACGGCGGCAAGCGGGTCCCTTAGCGACGGCACCATTACTGGAGTTGGTATCGTATACCTTGCACCCCGTTTTGTGAACTGCACCTAAATAACTCAGTTTGTCAGCACAGATTTTTGAGCAACCAGCAGCCATTAGAGCACTGTATGCATGGTCAGTAACCATGTATACCAACATCTGAAACAACTGAGACACTATATTTCTAATTATAGCTACATTGTCACTTTTTTAATCATGGTTAAGAGCACTACTGGATAAACTGTCCCAGCCAGCAATACCATAAGGACCTAATTGCCTCTCTTTCTCCACCAATAAAGGTATACAATGCTGGGATAATTTATACTTGCTACAAACAACAATAGCAAGTTATTATCAACATCACTGGGATTATTTTCAGTCTCTTTCCTGAAATTGATCTCATTCATTCAATAACTGCATATTCCAGCAAATGCTCTGAACTTTAGTGCTCATCAGGTTCAATTATTCAAAAACTGTGCAAGTTTTCTACAACACCAGCAGTAATCTGCTGGCAAGCACTTAGTTAAAGCCTGCTTTCCCATAACAGCGCAGGGATTTGCTACAGGTTCCAGGCACTAGTCATAAAAAATATTTTAGCATTTGTCTGGTTTAGTGCATAGGGGTGAATAATTATATCTTATTATTTTGCAAATTTACTGCTATTCTCGCAGTCTGTGCAGCATAATTATATTTTGGACCTATAAATTGGTATAACCTGATACGGCCGTTCTGGTGCCCCTAGGACTTTCTAGGAGTGAAAGGCCAGTCCTAATTGTGGACGTTGTGTGGTGTCAAGGAATTTTTCCCACATAATAGGCCCTCACTCATGTGTGTACCTTTCTTGTGGCTGATGTGTCACATGGTGACTAAACCAGGTGGCTGCACATAATCTCATTTTTCTGTTGACCATTGTACCATATATGTTTACAAATCCTTAATATATAGCGGTTACACTATATAAACCTGGGTGACTCAAGAGGGTGAGTACAATATTTGTGGTCATACCTCACTGGAGATGCCCAATCTCTTCTGACCTTGGAAGCTAAGCAGTGAAAGGCCGGGTTAGTACTAGGATGGGAGACCACCTCTGAACACCCTGGTACTGCAATAAATTGATTCCCCAATACAGTGTCACTTATACATATATTATTGGATACTTGGTTCTCACATGAGTAATGATTTAATTTTCTGCATCTGTGAAAGGCAAGTCCTATTTGTGGACGTTGTGTGGTGTCAAAGAATTTTTCCCACATAACATGCCGTCACTCATGTGTGTATTTCTCTTGTGGCTGATGTGTCACATGGTGACTAAACCAGGTGGCTGCACATAATCTCATTGTTCTGTTGACCATTGTACCATATATGTTTATAGCAGTCTTACTATATATACCTGGGTGACTCAAGAGGGTGAGTACAATATTTGCGGTCATACCTCACTGGAGATGCCCAATCTCTTCTGACCTTGGAAGCTAAGCAGTGAAAGGCTGGGTTAGTACTAGGATGGGAGACCACCTCTGAACACCCTGGTACTGCAACAAATTGACTCCCCAACACAGTGTCACTTATACATATATTATTGGGCACTCGCTTTCCACATGACCAATGATTTAATTCTCTGCATTTATAATAATCCATAATGGATATCTGCAGAATAAATGATGGTCACATATTACATGAGTTTCAATGTGCAATGTTTAATTAATTTTGGTACCACAGATATTAATTTCCGGCAACTGGTAGACTGTGATATGGATATCACGCATGATTTATAATCTTTTTTCATATTTTCGCGAAGCTTCTATATTCATACGCAGATACTCCTTAAATCCTATTTTATGATTTACTTATTAAAAATGTTTTTATCGGTATCAACATGTTACAATGTTACCCTCTGAATTAGGGTGCTCCCAAAAAAGAGTCTACTTTCCAACACTTCTCTGTTTTGGTTTCTCTTGATTGTTTATTATCAATAACTCCAGTCTCTGTGTCCAAGTAGTTGATGGACTGACATTCATAGTCTAAGGCAGTGGTTCTCAAACTGTGTGCCGTGGCTCCCTGGGGTGCCTCGTTACACTTGCAGGGGTGCACTGGGTTGGTGGCCCAGGACCAATTTCAATTATTTATGGTCAATGTAACAGGCAAAACCCATGCTGATGGCTGCCAGTGTTAGGTTCCTGGTGCTCAGAACAAGGGAGATGTTATGAAGCGAGTCCAGAGCACCAGGACGGAATGCTGGGAAAGGGGAATGGAAAGGGAATAGCCCCTGGCGCCCTATCTCCGTTGTCTCACCCGTGCTGTCAGTACACTCTTGCGAGACTATGGTTGCTTGAGCCCATGGCAGCCGCGTTTGAAGGGCGGATTACGTCTGCCCAACTTCGATGCCCCCTCAGGTCTTAATGAGAGACAAAGAGTGAACCGAGACAGGGTGATAACAAGGGGCCCTCTGACTAAACAACAAGGCCAGGGGCTACTAACAAACCTAAAACCAAAGTATGTGCGGCTTGCCGCCAAAGGAAAAGAACAACAAAGGAAATGCTGACCACACACCGACACAATACTCGTGTACCGGCGGTGACAGCATAAGCAGAACCCTCTGCAAAACACCAGTGACAGAAATAATAAGGGAATACAGCGGCCTACGCCAACGGACGCGGCCGTGCCGCTACTCACGGAACCGGTACAAATACTGGCAAACGGACAGGAACTCCCAATGCTGCTGACACAGACTCTCAGAACTGGAGGACAGGCAGAATCCCAAACGACAGACCGGTGGACACCAAGAAGCCAGAAACTTGCACAGGCAAAGGTACTGGACCTCAGGACAGGAACGCCTCACGGCAGGACACGGGATCAGACATAGGAATCGACACAGGGACTGACACAGGAAGCTCAGGAACTAGCAGGAACCAAGCTCAGAACTCAAGCAGACTGAAAACCCAGGAATATCACCAGCATCTGTGAATTGCAAACAGCCAGCATATAACAGAGAGGCCTAATTAATAATCCCATGCAGCTGCCTTGTTGCAAGATTCCAAACTGACCAGATGCAATTAGCAGCCAGGTGAGGCTGAACACAAGGGAACAAGCTGCAATTACACAGACTCACCAGCGGCAGCAGACAAGAGTATTTTAAAACAGAGCAACAGGAAATCCTGGCATGCAAGACAACTTTATAAACATAAAATAGGAATGAACCACTACCTGTGGTTCATAACAGCCAGTCATAAAATATGTCGACAAACAGAAGCAAATCTTGTCCCTCACCAAACAATTGATCCTAAGGATGACATATACACATAGGGGGTAATTCCAAGTTGATCGCAGCAGGATTTTTGATAGCAATTGGGCAAAACCATGTGCACTGCAGGGGAGGCAGATATAACATGTGCAGAGAGAGTTAGATTTGGGTGGGTTATTTTATTTCTGTGCAGGGTAAATACTGGCTGCTTTATTTTTACACTGCAATTTAGATTGCAGATTGAACTCACCACACCCAAATCTATCTCTCTCTGCACATGTTATATCTGCCTCCCCTGCAGTGCACATGGTTTTGCCCAATTGCTAACAAAAATCCTGCTGCGATCAACTTGGAATTACCCCCATAATTTACTTAATATAATATTGCTTTCTAAATCTCCCAATAAGAAACTTTTAGCCTAGGGGTGCCATGAAAGAACTTCTGATATTCTAGGGCGCCGTGATTCCAAAAAAATTTGAGAACCATTGCCCTAAGTTAAACTTTACCGGACTATTAAGCCTTATACACACTGGGTGATTTTGAGCTGAAAGCAGATCACTTTTGGTGCTTTGAGCTGCTTTCAGCTCAAAACCGTCCAGTATGTATGCCCCGGCGATGAGCGCTGATGCGCGCTCCGGCTTCATCGCCGGTGGACGCCGTTCATCTGCTGGTATTACCACTATTTTATAACATTTTCTTGTAGTGGAACAAAGACAACTTACACAACATTACAATACACATAGAAAAATAAAATCTATAATTTATGTAGTCACTTGCAAGAATAGCAGCAGCCTCTGTACTACTTACACACTGGGACAGGACTCAGGAGGTCTTGCGCTAGACCCTCTTTAGATAACAGGTTACACAGGACCTAGAAACCCAGGCAGGGAAGAGGAGAAGCTGGGATCTCTGTGTCACTTAAACCCTCTACCCTCCTATCTCTCCTCTGGTCAGAAAGCTCCAGAGGTAGGTCTTGACACCTGATACTCCTGTGTCTCTGCCTGCACTGCATTCTATCCTGCTCGCATTCTGGCTGCCTGGTTCTGCTGCTGCATAAGAGGGACAGCTGTCCTCTGGCAGGGGGCACCTGAGAAAGGGGGGACCAGGGTACAGTATGCCTCGTGCCCCTTCCCCTCAATCTGGCGATGTATGTACTGCATTTAACCTTCCTAGGATGTTCGGGTCTTTTTTTGACCCATATTGCAATGGCGCATAGCTGTATGCTCATGCTGCACTGCTGACTGGTGCTGATTGTAGTGGCTGGTGTTTGGTGACAGACCACGTGGGACCAATGAGAAGGGGAGCGGATGAGGAAGAGGAAGTGCCTCGCCCCTCCCCATACCTGGAAGTGCCCCGCTCCCTGGCTATATTCACCATCATTGTGACTGTAGTCACAGAGAGTGTCAGAGTGCAATACGCTTCTGAGAGTCCGGCAGTGGATGAGTACTGCTAAGGGATGTACTCAGTGAGAACTACTATGTCATTCTACCCCCTGGCGTGGGTGGCACTGCCAGACGGCGCCCCTGGCAAGTGCCATCCTGGCCAATAAGAAGATACACCCCTGACTACAGCCAAAGAGTAAATAAAGAGAATAGAACTAAAGTAGACTGGATGAGTACAGATAGCCAAGCTTGTACAGTCCTCAAGGAAGCTTCTCATACACTGCAGTCTTTTGTTATATCTATGTTTATCTTTATATCTATGTCAATCTTTGCTATATTGAGCAATAAGCATCCCATGACTAGCTCCCAGAGGGGCTATAACCTCAAAGATCAATTACTGAAGTATCACAAATATGCAAGTCAATGAAAATACACATGGAGCGGCTGTTTCAAGTGATAGTGAAGAGATGTGTAAAACATCCACTGGGGTTCTTGAAGACCAAATGCCACTAAGCATGTGCAGCAGCTCCCTTCTTTCCCTGATACTAAATGTCGTGGCTGTATGGTAGTAAAATTGTACTGTATACTAATGCTATCCAGGCAACTGGAACCCCCCCTTCCTGCCTTTCATGGTTCAACCCCTCATGTCCTCCCTCACTTCCACACTCACTCCTGTCTGTCTTCCTGAAATATAAAATAAAAACCCATTCCAGATGAGGTTGTCTTGACGTCCCGTGTAGGCTTTATACTTTGCACTGTACAGTTGTGGTGTTTTCTGTTTACCAGCTTTATTGCAGTAAAGGATACAGCTCTGTAGATTGAAATGTGGTTACTCCTCTATTCTATAGCGGCTCCTCTGCATGATGTGGCTGATAACAGATAAGAGTAGCTGCACTCAGCTGGGAAAGTCAAGTATGTATAATCTTAGGTTCTGCCTAGATACGGCGTTTTTACACACTTGTGGATGTTATTTGTAGCTCTTTTATGTGTGGTACAAGTATATACAGTTAAGGTGCATACACACTGGGCGTTTTTTTCTCAGCGTGTATGCACATCGATGATGTGAACATCACTGGCAGGAAAAGCGCTCAGTGTATACATACTGAGTGATTTTTACCTGGCCCAGCGATGTTCATGGGGGTGAACCACTATTTGGAAAGTGGTTCACTCGGCTGTTCAAACAGCCTGACGGACGGCGGCGGCTGGCGATGAGGGGGGAGCGCGCATCAGCGCTCATCGCTCATTGCCCGCCCATACACCCTGGCCGAGTTTGAGCTCAAAGTAGCTCAAAACGCCCAAAGTAAGCTACTTTGAGCTCAAAATCGGGTAGTGTGTATGGGCACTTCTATGGTCTTCGACTGCATTGCAATATTTATTCTACACCACTGTACAGCTGGGGTATACATTTCCGAGATATCATCCTTTTGTTTGTCTCTCATCCAGGCCTGGGGCTACCAGGATACAAGATACAAATCTCAATAAATATTACAATGCAGGGACAGTCACTCAGAGCCGGACCTAACCAATATGATGCCCTAGGCAAGATTTTGGCTGGTGCCCCCTAGCACTGTCACTAGTTCCGCCTCTGACCCTGCACCCCTTTCCCAGCACCATCACCTCTTAGTCATAGCAGTCAGTAGTGCAACTGTATTCACATTTTATCATGCGATAGTGTCCCTTATTCACGTTACATTACACAGTAGTACCACCTTACCTTATATACGTTACTCCTCACAGTAGGGCCCCTTATTCACATTACATCACACTGAATTGCTCCTTATTCACATTACACCACACCATAGTGCTCTTTATTCACAACAGACCACACAGTGGTGCCCTTTCTATACATTACACCACACAGTAGAGCACCTTATACACATAATGCCACACATTAGTAATGCCTTTATACACGTAATGCCCCTTACACATATGCCGCACATTATTAATGCCCTTATACACATAATGACACACATAATGTCCCATTCACATATGCCGCACATTATTAATGCCCTTATACACATACTGACACGTATACTGTTGCTTTCACATATGCTGCACATTATTAGTGCACTTGTACACATGACACACATAGTGCCCCTTACACATATGCCGCACATTATTAATGCATTTATACACATGACACACATAGTGCCTCTTACACATGTCGAACACTACTGCACAACCAACCCACACAGTACTCACATGGCCGCTAACACTGTGACCTCTGCCTCTACTTGGATACAGATGTGTCCTCATACATATTGCCTCAATACATCATGCAGCAGGAGATGCCTGGCGTGAGTCAGCTGGCAGCTCTGCTAACGCCAGGTGCCTTTTTTGACGAAAATGCGTCTTATTTGCATCACTATGTGGCTAGGATGCACAAGCAGCTTCTGCTGATTAAAATGATATGTGGCATGTCTATATGCTATGTGCGACTGTGGCTGTATCTGCATATGAAATGCTACGTTACAGTGATTTCCAGGAATACACTGCAACGTAGCATTTCGTATGCAGATACAGCCGCAGTCACACACAGAATATAGGCATGCCGCATATCATTTTAATCAGCAGAAGCTGCTTGTGCCCCTAGGCATACCAAAAGCCCTAGGCATTTGCCTAGTTTGCTTATGTCTAGGACCGGCTGTGCAGTCACTTAGACCCCTTTCACACCAGCACCTCTGAACATGGGTTATTGGCACATGAACGCGCATAACCCATGTTCATGTGCGGTATGAAAGGGTACCGGGCTGAAATACCAGGTCCAGTGACCCGGTATTTCAACCCTGCTCTTGAGCAGGGTTGAACCCGCGTTCAACTCGGCTCACTGTGCGGTGTGAACGGGCGGCGGGTCAATGTGCCCCGGCTCCCATTCACTCTCTATGGTATAGGCGGCGCTTGGAGATCATGTAATCTCTAGCGCCGCCCCTGCCGCGTCACCGCTGACGTCAGCAACCCGGCAATATGCCGGGCTACTGACTGCGGTATGCAAGGCGTCTTACCCGGGAATGTCCCTGCATGATCCCGGGACCGTATTCCCGGGTAAGACCCTGCATTTTTGGTCTGAAAGGGGTATTATTGTCAAACTATTACAGTTACTAATGAAGGATTTCAATTAGGTGAAAGTTTGCAAAAGGTGTTAAACTCGCACACTTCATCTATAAACTCACACACTTCTATAAATGTGCGCACTTCATCTATAAACGCGCACACTTCATCTATAAACTCACACACTTCACCTATAAACTCACACACTTCTATAAACATGCTCACTTCATCTATAAACATACACTTCACATATAAACTCACACACTTCTATAAACATGCACACTTCATCTTTATTCACTTCTATAAACATGCACACTTCATCTTTATTCACGTTTATCTATAAACGTGCACACTTCATCTATAAACATACACTTCACCTATAAACTCGCACACTTCTATAAACGTGCACACTTCATCTATAAACGCGCACACTTCATCTATAACCTCACACACTTCACCTATAAACTCACACACTTCTATAAACATGCTCACTTCATCTATAAACATACACCTGACCACATATAAACTTGCACACTTCTATAAACATGCACACTTCATCTTTATTCACTTCTTGCACACTTCATCTTTATTCACGTTTATCTATAAACGTGCACACTTCATCTATAAACTCACACACTTCACATATAAACTCGCACACTTCTATAAACGTGCATACTTCATCTATAAACGTGCACACTTCACCTACAAACTCGCACACATCTATGAACTTGCACACTTCACCTGTAAACTTGCACACTTCTCCTATAAAATTGCACACTTCTATAAAATAGCAGACTTCACCAATAAATGCGCACACTTCTATAAACTCACACACTTCTATAAACCTGCACACTTCTATAAACTCGCACACATCTATGAACTTGCACACTTCTATAAACTCGCGCACTTCACCTATAAACTCGCACACTTCTATAAACTTGCACACATCTATGAACATTCACACTTCTATAAACTCGCACACTTCACCTATAAACTTGCACACTTCACCTATAAACTCACACACTTCTATAAACTCGCACACTTCACCTGTAAACTCACACAATTCTATAAACTTGCACACTTCTATAAACTCGCACACATCTATGAACTTGCACACTTCTCCTATAAACTCGCACACTTCACCAATAAACTCGCACACTTCTATAAACTTGCACACTTCACCTATAAACTTGCACACTTCACCTATAAACTTGCACACTTCACCTATAAACTTGCACACTTCATATATAAACTTGCACACTTTGCCTTAATGTGGACACCTGAGATTCACACATTTCAGTTAGAAATGACAATTCGCACTACTCTGGCGAATTTTGTCCAAAAAACAAACTGGGAAAATAGCATGAAAAAGTGGGGAGATGTTCAAGACCCCCAAAATGTGATAAGTTCATTAGCAGAAAATAATTTAGAAGGCTGTTAGTGGGTATAAGAAAAATACTGGACTTTTTAAAAGGTGTCAAATGGCTGATTTGTGCATTTAAAAAAAGTAAAACAATGTAAAAAGCGTATGTATTTCATTTAATTGCCAGGGAATTTAACAAAATATTAGTAAAGAAAAAGTAGAAAAAAAAGGTTGTTTGGGGGTAATGTGAGGCCACGTTTATTATTTTTAAAATTATTATTATTATTATTATTATTATTATTATTATTAAAAACAATAATTTTTCATTTAAATAAATTTGGGGTGCATAAACTACCAAAAAAGTTGATTTTGGGATACTTTGAGGCCATTTCTATTTTATCACCCAAAAGATGACATGTAATTTTTGGCCCAATTAAGCTAATTGAAAAGGGAATGTGTCCAAGGGGTTCTGAAGCAAGCCCTGAATTTTTTTTACCTTAATATAAAATTTTTCCCTACCTCTTCACCGGCTCAGAAAGGTGGGAGATGCGGAAAAACAGTTGAATTCACTCTAAAAAAGGAATGCAGGTTTGGAATTGAATTGCAAATATAATTTGCCGTGAATTCGCCTTGCGGGACCAAACTCTCACCTAACTGAATTCCCCCCTAAGCTACAGATACTGTGTACAACATATAAAAGGGGGGCGATTCATTTACTGGCAATGTGTGCATGGGTGTAGTATGTTATGCCGGTGCTTGGAATCCCGACCGCCGGCATGCAGGCAGTGGGGGCGGGCGCTGCACTGAGTGCACTCACCACGCTGCGGGCACGGTGAAGCGCGCCACACTTTTTATTCTCCCTCCAGGGCTGTCGTGGACACCCCAAGAGGGAGAATAATTGTCGATATGGCGACTGTCGGGAGTCTGCCATCGGTATGCTGAGCATCCGGAAGGATTCAAGTGTGGGCGATCCGCGACTAATATCTCTCCATACGTTTCCTCTGCAACACAGATTTGTGCAAAGCTTGCCTATTGCATTACACGGTAATGTGCGCAGCTGGACATCCCTGAGATGAGAATATGTTCCATACTGTTACCAACTTCCCACTCACCGAGGTAAGTGAGAGCTACTGACACCACCATTACCAGGTAAGAAGCAGACAGGCCACGCGGGAAATAAATATAAATAAATGAGTTATTGCCGTTCAGCTTCATGCCCAGCTTTTAGGGTAAAAGTACACAACATTCGCACGGTGTGTAACTGTTCTGTAGCCATGACAATATATAGAGGGTGAAGTGATACAGACCTGGATAGCAGTCCTGGGACAACACCCTCAGATCCATCAAGATAGGGCTCAGGGAATTCCAGCCAAGGAGACACCCTGAAAATAACATAGTTTCCACCAGCGCCGAGCTCAGCACCCACAACCGCAGAATCCGCCCCATATCCCTGCAGTGCACCGTATTGTGTGGGGTGCAGTGTGTGTATATGTGCAGGGTGTATGGGGGGGCGGTGTATATATCAAGGTGTACGGAGGGAATATTTAGGTGTATGAGGTGCAGTGTGTGTATGAAGTTGTATGGAGGCAGTGTATGAGGTGCAATGTGTGTATACAGGTGTATGAGAGGGCTGTGCGTCTCTGCCTAGTGTTACCCCGGTGTGTCCTGTATGACGAGGGCTGTGTGTGGGGTCAGTGCGTACACAATCCTTACACACCCCTGTGTTTACACATGATACAGCAGCATTCCTGTCCCACAACTATAGGAGCCAATCCTGGGAGACATTACACAAGGGAGAGTATGTACAACACAAGTATAACATAAACATACACACAGCAGCAGGGCTCAGCTGCTCACTGATGGAGAAACAGAGGAAGACTCCGGCCTCACATTTCCAGGATTACTTCATTCACAGTATTTCCATTGCCCACTTACACAGGACGCAGACATGTCCGTGGTGTTAGCAGGTGTAGGCATGATGTCAGAGGTAGCGTCATGCGTTACACCATATACCGGCTCTCTCGGCGATTAGCCATGTACCCTGTAGATGTACAGGGTCTAATTCACAGGAGCCATTAAATAAAAAGGGATTAAACAAAGCGTAATTTGCTCCTGGAACAACCATGCTGCAATGCATAGGTGTGCGGGTGCATTTATTGTTTGGCTTGCAGGCTAAGGGGGACATTTACTAAGCAGTGATAAGAGCGGAGAAGTGAGCCAGTGGAGAAGTTGCCCATGGCAACCAATCAGCACTGAAGTAACATCTATAATTTGCATACTATAAAATGATACAGAGCTGCTGATTGGTTGATGGGGAAATTTCTCCACTGGCTCACTTCTCCACTCTTATCATTGCTTAGTAAATATACCCCTAAGTACTGTCTGCTTTTGCATGTGGCCTACTAATGCTGGACAGTAATACTGAAATGTAGAAATAAGATAGGACTCGCCCCTTTTTCCAGCTGTATAAATCTCTCCGCACATTTTTCATCTGGCCCACATGCCGCGCAACGTGGTTTTATCAAGGTGCAAATTGCTCCTGTTTTTGCTCCTTTTTTATTTGATCCTACCCCAGAATCAAACAGTGTTCTGTAAACACCCTGTCGCCATTGAAACCCCCGCTAGAGTGTTACTGCCTTTTGCTAAATTTGCCCTATACTGTGCAGCACTAAAGGGGCCCAGTTATCATTGTATATTGGGCCTAATTCAGACCTGATCGCTCCTCTGTGAATTTGCAGAGGTGTGCGATCAGACAGCCGCCGCCCAGACAGAGTGAAAACCCGCCCTGTGCAAGTCTGCGAATGCATGTGTACGCCGTGCGAAAACTTCACCACAGCTGCAAATCCATTCGCATCTCACTCAGGGCCGGATTTAGGGGGGGGGGGGGGGGGCAAGGGGGCGACCGCCCCCCCCCTAACACAGTCATAGCCACGCCCACTTTTGAGCAGAAGAGAGCTCTCCAGGGAGAGCCTGAGGCAGAACGCTGTGCTGCAGCCTATACCACAGCAGCACAGAGGAGCCAGGAGAGCAAGGGTTACAGAGCATTTGCCCCTCTCTTGCAGTTGTGTGGGTACTAGGGCTAATAAATACAATTACCCAACAGCACAGTCACATGTACATAGAACAATCACAAAGCTCTATCTCAGTCTCACTCAAAAAATTCAGTTTTTCAGGACTTGAGAGAGGAGGAGTTAGAATTGCAGATGGGAGGAGTTGGGACTGGAGAGAGGAGGAGTCAAGATTAAACAGTAAACCGCCCCCCCCTAAAAGAAAAGTCTAGATCCGTCCCTGATCTCACTCACCATCTAATGATTTTTCCAGTCTGTGTGTAGCCCAGGATTTACTGCTACAGTGCAATAGAATCAGGCTGATCGGGGCCGGAGCTGACGTCACACACCCTCCCTGAAAACGCTTGGACACGCCTGCGTTTTTCCTGACACTCCCAGAAAACGTCCAGTTACCACCCACAAACGCCCGCTTCCTGTCAATCACCTTTTGTACGCCATAGGATCAACATTTTTGCATGATTTTTACGCTGTTTGGCATCACCCGTGCACACTACGATCCGTACGCATGCACAATCGTTCGATGATGGCCTGTCATGCGAAACCGCACAACAGCGATCAGGTCTGAATTAGTCCCTTTGGCCACTGTGCACGTGCAGACAGCGGGACCACGCAGAAGCCCTTGCAGCCCTTACAGCACATCGCAGTGATGAGCTCCTTTCAGGGCCCCTGTCTCTGTGGGCATAGGCATTTCTATAATGGGTACAGTGTGTGGGGTGCACGCGGTTCGGGGGGGTCACACCGCATACACTGCACCCATAGAGTATACTTACTCCTCCAGGAGTCCCTCGGCCGCGGCCCTGCAGTGCGGGCACAAATCACTTGGAAATGGCCGACATGGGAGATGTCCCCGGGAACAAGGAGCAGGCGCCATGTTCCCGGAGACCTGCACATGCATAGTAGACTCTAGCATTATGCCGGAGTCTACTAGCTGCCGTAGAGGAGGGGGCCCGCGGGTCCCCTCCTCTCTTAAAACGCCCCTGCCTGTGGGTGCATGATAATACATTTACCTGCAGGGCACTAATATGGCACCCTGGTCACAGTGAATATTCAATTAATGATAAATGGGCCCCTTTGAGCGTTATGAGGCGGTGAAGAGCTAAGTTGGGTCATTTTGCTGAGAAATTGTATCTCTGGTTAAAATGGCGGTACCTCACTGCTAGCGCCCAGGGAACAGATCTCCACTGACGTGCCCCCATCTCTCCTCCTGGAGTTGAAGTGCACCACCCCAACCACCCCCCAACCACCTTCAACTAATGTGGGCGGTGGGGGCATTGACATAACCCCTCTCACACGTGGTGCCCAGAGGCAAATGCAGGTCCCGCAGGCAACCGCTTCCACAGCAGCTGGCAGTTGCGCCACTGTCTGGCTTATTATTATAGCATATTATTATACGTTGAAGAAATTGTGGGAGAAGGAAGTTACAGAGGGTGCACAGCACAGGCAAGGACAGGAGAATACAGCAGGAGCCGACTGGAAGGTCATAGGTAAACAAGATGGGGGGTTTGCTCCCTATAAAACAAGTTCTAGATAGCCGCATAATAATCTTGTCCGAGTTGATCCCAGACCAACTTTGAACACGTTCAGTGCCATCAACATCCGGGTTTGAAGGCAGATATTGGTTATCCGGTCGCGCTCTGAGATTCGGAGGGGGCGGTCTATGAAATTGTGTATTTTTCAGAACGTTACAGCCCTCATGTAGTAAATGCATTCAAAAGGTGTCACAGATTTGGGGAAAATGAAACAAGTTATTGGACCGGGTTCAGTATGTTTGACCCCCGGACTGGGTGCCGGCCGTCACAATACCAACGTCAGCATCCCGATGTTTGAAATCCCAGTAGGATCGAGGTAAGTATGTTACCCTTTCTTCCGTAACCCTAACACCCCTTCCCCATAACCTAACTGTCCCCCCTTAGTGCCTAAACCTTACCTCCCCCTGGTGGTGCCAAGCCCCAACCCCCCTCCCTGCAGTCTAACTCGAACTCGGGAGCCATGAGGCATGAGGCATTTCAGGTGCAATTATGATGGTTTATATATCACTGAACACGTGTGACCCTGTATCAGTCAGTGGAATCCGTGGCGCAGTCCTTACAGCCACAAGAATCGGGACAATCACAATGCGTCTGAGAATTAAAGGTGACACCATAGATTTGTGGACCAACCTTTAAAAGGAGAAAGATTGAAGTTGGCAGAGGTAAGTGTGTTACTATGACAGAACAAACCAAGGAAACAGCTCGCGGGAAACATTCTTTCTTCTTACAATAGTGGAAATTATACGAAAGTAAGCAGTGATGCAATTAATTGCTCTGCGCTATAAATATCGTCTGTGATAAGGGAAGACTCATTATACAGAAATTCCATAAAGGAAATAAACCCTATACCTGCCAAACGATTAATACAATCTAAAACATAGTCCACATTTATGTATTATATCTAAAGATCATGCTTAAGAATCCCATAACACAAAATATTTAACAACTGACATCTGTCCCTGCCCCACTGAGCTAACAATCTATATTCCCTGCCACATGGACACACGCCAGGGTTACTTAACAAGAAGCCATTTACCCTACCGTTATGTTTGTTCACTGTGGGGGGTATTGCAAGCACCCAAAGGAAGCTCCGGCAAAGGTGGGGGTCACATACAAACTCTACACAGATACACTGGTCAGGTGGAATCTATGACTCAAGAGGCTGTGGGGCTGCAATGCTAACCACTGGTTTTGGTGATACACTCAAGGGTCTCGTCCTAAGAGGACAACTCAGGTACAGAAACACAATGAGATATTTTGTAAGCCTTAGCAGCCAATCAGATTCTGCCATATTTCCTGTTCAGTTTGGAAAATGAAAGCAAACCTCTGACTGGTCTGGGAAGCAGAGCAGCTGTGCACATTAGTAATAACTTAATTAATCAATTAATTAATTCATTCATTCATTAATTAATTAGTAACTGACTATATTTTATTGTTGTTTTTTTCCATTGCACTTATCGTCTCAACATTTTTTTGAAATGTTAAATATTTTCTGGCGCTAAAGTATTTTGAAATGTGAGGATTTTTTTTTCCGAAGAGCGGGGAATTATGGATTGTTTACATATTTGCAAAGAAAAAAAGGAAATAATTTAATGACTGTTCAAAAACAGCCCCAGATATTGCTGACTGCAGACGTTCAGTTCCACACAGCCGGCAGAAATCCTCACTGATATTTATGTCCCAACCGAGAAGAGTAATACTGCGCTGTGTGCGCCGGAGAGAAATAAACATTGACAGATTACAGAAGTGAAACACTTACTGGTCGATCCTACCCCACAACACCCACATTTCCTTTCAAAAGAGAATCCAACAGAGTGAGGGGGAGAGGTATCAAGCCTTGGATAGAGATAGAGTGGGGAAGTGTCCCAAAGCAATCAGCGTCTGTCATTTCAAAGACTGTGCTAGATAAATAACAGTTAGGAGCTGATTGGTTGCATTGCACAATGTCTCCACTTCCAAGGCTTGAGACATCTCCCCCTAGAGGAAGATAAATTAGACCAGTTTAACTGTTATAAGAGGAATTTGAACCTGGAGATGTAAGAGGTCGCTCTTGTTCTTGTTTTACAACATACATCCAACGTCAGAGAGACAGAGAGAAAACTAGAATTCATTACTTTATCAGGCACTAGCGTTTTACCACAGCTTCGCTGGGTATGGGTCATTTGGTCGACCTAATGCATGTCGACCAATAGTGGTCGACCTAATGACTGTTGACCTAATGACCGTATCCCACTTCGCTCACATGGATCTCTATTATTGCTCAGCGGAACTAATTTTACAAAGACCATCTAATGTTGTGATGTATATTTTATATTGTACACATTGATCACAACATTTCTCTGTAAACAATATTTGCCGTTTTTCCTTCAGGGATATTAACACATCTGACTCATGAGCAAGCCATGTAAAGCTGCCCCGGGGAGAAGCAGCTGGTCCTGGGATCTGCACCTGCAGTCCTGAGCACTTGCCAATGCAATTTGATCATCATAGTGAGCAGACGTTTCGCGGACACTGCAAGTGCTTGAAAAGCAAAATTGTTGGGGATAAGGGGTATACGTGGTATAAACACAGTCTCACCTGCGCCATATCCTGTTAGAATCTCTGTCTCTATTATACCCCTTTCAGACCGCATTGCTGGGTCGCACCTGGATTTTGTACACGGATCCTTCCTGGGTGCCATCCCGCTGAGGCCTCTTTCAAACTGGCAGCCTGATGATCTCAAAGCGCCACCTATTACGACTTTGCATCTCCCGTCCATGTGCGTGCGCCCATTTTCTTTGTTTGCGCTGTGAGAATTGTTATAAGATACACTCAGCAAATAGACGTCAGTCTGACCTTGCATCAGCTCCTCAGATGTTACTCAGAGTTAAAGGAGGATACGCTTGGGTGATGACCTCTCTGTGTCTGCAGTCACCGTCTGAGCGCACTCACTGCGCCCTAACCTCAGAGATCTTTCTATGTTTCAGATTCTAAGATTGACATTTGAACACAATTCACAGTAATCTGCAATTCCCAAAAAATGCCATGGTCCATCACTGGGGGGTTTCCACTACCAGCTCTGATACACACCTGGGGGGCATTCAACCAAGGAATGTGCTAATCAAGGTGATCCCTTCCCTACCTGGCCAGATGCTAATTACCATGCACTATCCCATCTCACAGTGTACGTACCTTCAGACAGCTCCTGCATTTACACTAAGGGGGTAATTCAGACCTGAATGCTCGCTAGCGCTGCGTTCAGGTCAAAACTGCGCATGCGTATATGCACCGCAATGCACAGGCGCGTCGCACAGGTATAAAGAGGATCGCCGCTCAGCGATGGGTTTGTGCGAAGAATCCATTCGCACGGGCGATCGCAAGGAGATTGACAGGAAGAAGGTGTTTGTGGATGGTAACTGACCGTTTTCAGGGAGTGGTAGGGAAAACGCAGGCGTGTCCGGGCGTTTGCAGGGCGGGTGTCTGACGTCAATTCCAGCACCAAAAAGACTAAAGTGATCGCAAGCGCTGAGTAAGTCCACAGCTACCCTGAAACCACAGAAAAATGTTTTTGCAGAGCGTTTGCAGGGAGGGTTCCTGACGTCAATTCTGGTCCCGGACAGGCTGAAGTGTTCGCAGCGGCTGAGTAAGTCCTGGGCTGCCAGAGACTGCTGTTTGCACAGCTCTGCTACACATGCGATCGCACACTTGCACAGCTAAAATACACTGCCCTATGGGCGGCGACTATCTGTTCGCAGCAGTGCAAATAACCCCTAGCGAGCGATAGGGTCTGAATTAGGCCCTAAATGTGGGGGAAGGAGCACACAGCCACAGGTAATAACAGGTATGGACGTGTAGGCAGGGCAGCCATCGGGGGGGACTATGGGGACTGGTGTCCCGGGCTCTTATAGAGAGGGGGGCCAACCCTTTCTCCTAGCACCAAAACCTGGAGAGCTGCACCAGTCTGTGAAACAACAGCAGTCTGATGCACGTCACTGCTATGTAGGCACATCTGTAAGCTAGACAAGTGTCTCTGAGGGGCCAATATATCAAACCCTTCAACCCCATAAACTGTAGAAACAGCAGTTTCTGTATTAGTTCAATAAAGTAGCTATTTACTAAGTGCAATGTGAACGGCCGCCCCCAGGCAATGTTTGGGGATATTGCAGTAATGAAAGTCATCCAGCACCAATAACCAAGTGTTTTCGGATATTGTCTGCGTAAAGTAATGCCATCTGAGAGAGAATGGCAGTACCCCGCTTACCTCTATGGAGCAGCCAGCCAGAGATGAGTCTTGAGACCCCTTCCTGGTGGACCTGAGCTGGTCACCATGAACATACGCAGTTACGTGGCCAACACCAAACTCAGAAGTAAAGTGATAGCGTTGGGCAGAGGAAGGAATGTCCCCACTCTACCCAACGGTGCCTATCGGCCGGTATTAAGATCCGCTCCTCCACAATTCCCGCCATGATAGAAATGTTGCTCATCCAACCAAAGCCACCACCGCTACGCCCACCAGTGTCCACTTTCGGATACAGTGACGCTTTGGGTGGCTGTGTCCAATTTGGGTGTAATGTTTGGTTTGGGCATGTGTTCAGGGTTTCTAAATAGCTCTGCTCTGGTCTCTGGTTGCTGAAGATGCCTGTCTGCCTACAACAGTACCTCTAAGTACCTTCACTGATATCCAGGGGGTCTGCAGACCCTCACGCTGGCTGCTGTCTCAGTAAAGGAACTCAGGTTGGACTTGGGGAATGGTGCAAGACAGATACATTAGAAGTGGTGGAATTACCATGGGCACAGGGAGCGTGCCTGCTACGGGGGTATGGAGGTGAGAGAAACCCAGCAATGTCAGGTCATCCTCCTGGTCCTAGGCCCCCACTCCTAAATTTAGATATGGGGATGACAATACACTGTTGTGCCTCAGTGTTAATGAATTAAGATTTATAAAAGTCACCATTTAGTTCGTGAACAGCCAGGAGGTAGCTGGCTATAGCGTTATCTCTCTGGGAGCACGTGTTGTGAAACACTAGTTTCCTTTTAAACAGCAGAAAGTTGTCAAGTTTCTTGTGGTCTGCAGGATGAGGTTTCGAGTTCCATGGGTTGTGTGTATGAGAAAAGCACTGAGAACGCATCCAGATCGCCCCCGTATTAGCCAAAGAGGAAGACAATGGGGCAGATAATTGAAATGACACAAAAATTAAATGAGTGATCAGTGACAAACCAGTCCTGTATCTCTAGTCAATGAAACTGAAGGGACCCAACCGGGTTTTACATTAAAGGGGCTTATTTAGTGACGTAACACATTGCTTTTATACGCGCAAATTATTAATTGAGAATAATTAAAATACGTCAAAATTTATATATATATATATATATATAAATATCCCAAATGGGACTGGCACTCTCCTGTCTGGCGTGAGGGTACCCCGGTGCCTTCTGTAGTAACAACGTAGAAATCCAGAAAAAACAGCGGCACTCGAGGATTTTAGTGAAGCAAACAAAGTTGTATTCAAAGAAAGTTACAAAAAGGCTTTTTGTAACTTTCTTTGAATACAACTTTGTTTGCTTCACTAAAATCCTCGAGTGCCGCTGTTTTTTCTGGATTTCTATATATATATATATATATATATATATATATAAAATTTATTTGAAAGTCCGCACTCACATCAGAAAAATCCATATATAGGGGTGCTCCTCAAAAAACCCCAAGGAGAGTTTCACATATACCAGGTATCCGAGACCAAAGAGATCTCAAAAGAGGGCACTCACCAGTCCAATAAATTAAAAGGCTTTTATTAGTTCATCGCAGTCATCAATAGATAGTCGACGTTTCGACCTATAAGGTCTTTTTCAGCATGCTGTTAGCTGGCATGCTGACTGGATGTCTGCGGTGACTGTCTTGAAAAAGACCTTATAGGTCGAAACGTCGACTATCTATTGATGACTGCGATGAACTAATAAAAGCCTTTTAATTTATTGGACTGGTGAGTGCCCTCTTTTGAGATCTCTTTGGTCTCGGATACCTGGTATATATATATATATATATATATATATACTTGCAATTCAGTCGGCACTCTATGGATTAAGAAATCACAACTAGCCTCCGTGCAGCGTTAGACATGTCAGATGCAGTACTCCAAGAAGAAAACGGCACTGGACGCAATGTATAAGAAAATAAGGTGTTTTTTGCAATACACCTTATTTTCTTATACATTGCGTCCAGTGCCGTTTTCTTCTTGGAGTACTATATATATATATATATATATATATATATATATACATATACAACTCAGCCGGCACTCAGTGTATAGTAGCAGCATGCCCCGGTGCCAGAATCCAGAAAAAAAAACATATAGATTCAACATTGGACAATAAAGGCACTCCAGAGGCTCAGTAATAATAGAAAAAGGTATATTGATGTGATGTTTCGGGGAGGGAGGGGCTCTGCCCCGAAACATCACATCAATATACCTTTTTCTGTTATTACTGATGAGCCTCTGGAGTGCCTTTATTGTCCACTGTTGGATCTATATATATATATATATATATATATATATAGTAAAACACAGGCGGCACTCCCAGACTTGTAAAAGTGAAGAAAACTTTATAGCAACGTTTCGGGGGGTCTCACCCCATCATCAGGATGATGGGGTGAGACCCCCCGAAACGTTGCTATAAAGTTTTCTTCACTTTTACAAGTCTGGAAGTGCCGCCTGTGTTTTACAATATCGATGGGAAATATCGTCTCTTGGATGGCACACCAGCAAGTTTTTAGGAGGTAACGCTGTCCTCAGAGTGCCGGATCCTGCACCAATATATATATATATATATATATATATATCACACTGGAAGGATATATATATATATATATATATATATTACTGTACAAACGTTTTAGGCAGGTACAGTACCTTTTTTATGGTCTGTACCGATTTTTGGTTCTCCAAACTTCCATTGAAAGTATAGGAAAAGGGGCGTATACCTGCGGCCACACCCCCTTTCCTAATGTGTACCGATTTTTATGTGTAAAATGTTGGAGGGTATGTTGTTATTATGTGTTGTGCTTAATAAATGTGCCCTATTCTCTTGTGTATCTATAAAACACAGGCCATATATAACACATCTCACGTATATCACAGTACATATATAACATAGCCCATGTATAACACAGTCCATGTACAGTATAACACAGCCCATATATTAATTATGTATTTATTATTATTTATTAACAGTTTCTTATATAGCGCAGCATATTCCTTTGCGCTTTACAGTTGGAACAACAATAATAGATCAAAACTGGGTAATAACAGACAGTGATAGAGGTAGGAGGGCCCTGCTCTCAAGCTTACACTCTATAGGGAAATAGACATTGATACGCAAGGTAAGGCGCTGTCTATTGCATAATGGTCCAGCAGATTGCACAGGTTCTCAGTTGGTTGTATGATATGATCACCCAACAATGTTGGCCAAAGGTCAAGTGAATGGGAAAGTGAAGAAAGAGAAAATATGTGAGGATATGTGTGTGGACTGTGTAGAGGGAGTTGGGTTCGATTTGCTGGCGGTAAGGAAGCCGGTGGTGAGAATATTGACCGCGACATCCCGATGTTCAGAATTGCGACAGGGGAAGCTAAGTATACTTACCTTCCCCCCCAAGCTACCCTCCCCTCACCCTACACCTAAACACCCCCCCCTCCCCTCCCTGTAGCCTAACCCTAACCATCAACGGTGGTGCCTAACCCTATCCTCCCTTCCCCGCAGCCTAAACCTAACCCTCACACTGCAGCTTAACCCTATCCCTCCCTGGTGGCTGCCTAACCTTAGCCCCCCCGGTGTTCAGCCTAACCCCAACCCCTCCAGGGCGCAGCCTGAACCCCCCCCCCCCGGCCAGTGTCCTCTCATTCGGCATCCCAGCTGTTGGGATTTTGGCTCCGGGATAGTGAACCTATTCGGGATGCCGGTGTCGGCAGTCCAAATAGTGTCGGGATTCGAGTTTTGGCATTCTTACCAGTGGCGTGCGGTGAGGTCAGTGGCTGGTGAGGCACTACAGCCATAATGTCCACCGAATCCTGCCGATGACCCCTACTGGCGCCGAGCCAATGCCCGCTACTGCCACTGAGCCGATGCCTGCTGCCACCGCCAATGGCTTACAAACTCGCCCACCATCAACTGACCCAGCCCTCCACCACTAATTTGCACCTCAGTCTGATGCCGCCTATGCCCGCTGCCTGCTCATCATACTTGTGATATATTGTACATTTTTATAGAAAAAAATAAAAATTAGTATTTGGGAAGGGAGTGGGAGGAGGACATGAATGCAATTTTGTTGTCCAGGGCTTCCATTAACTTAATGGAGAAGCATCTGAATGGGTTAAAAAAGGTAAAAAAAAATAAGAATTTACTTACCGATAATTCTATTTCTCGCAGTCCGTAGTGGATGCTGGGGACTCCGTCAGGACCATGGGGAATAGCGGGCTCCGCAGGAGACAGGGCACATCTAAAAAGCTTTTTAGGTCACATGGTGTGTACTGGCTCCTCCCCCTATGACCCTCCTCCAAGCCTCAGTTAGGTACTGTGCCCGGACGAGCGTACACAATAAGGAAGGATCTTGAATCCCGGGTAAGACTCATACCAGCCACACCAATCACACCGTACAACTTGTGATCTGAACCCAGTTAACAGTATGATAACAAAACGAAGTAGCCTCCGAAAAGATGGCTCACAACAATAGTAATAACCCGATTTTTGTAACAATAACTATGTACAAGCATTGCAGACAATCCGCACTTGGGATGGGCGCCCAGCATCCACTACGGACTACGAGAAATAGAATTATCGGTAAGTAAATTCTTATTTTCTCTAACGTCCTAGTGGATGCTGGGGACTCCGTCAGGACCATGGGGATTATACCAAAGCTCCCAAACGGGCGGGAGAGTGCGGATGACTCTGCAGCACCGAATGAGAGAACTCCAGGTCCTCCTTAGCCAGAGTATCAAAATTTGTAAAATTTTACAAACGTGTTCTCCCCTGACCACGTAGCTGCTCGGCAAAGTTGTAATGCCGAGACTCCTCGGGCAGCCGCCCAGGATGAGCCCACCTTCCTTGTGGAATGGGCATCTACATATTTCGTCTGTGGCAGGCCTGCCACAGAATGTGCAAGCTGAATTGTACTACAAATCCAGCGTGCAATAGACTGCTTAGAAGCATGAGCACCCAGCTTGTTGGGTGTATACAGTATAAACAGCAAATCAGACTTTCTGACTCCAGCCGTCCTAACTATATATATATATATATATTTTTAGGGCCCTGACCACGTCTAGTAACTTGGAGTCCTCCAAGTCCCTAGTAGCCGCAGGCACCACAAGAGGTTGTTTCAGGTGAAAACGCTGACACCCCTTCATGAAGAAACTGGAGACGAGTCCCAGTTCTGTCCTGTTCAAATGGAAAATTTTAATATGGGCTTTTGTAAGACAAAGCCGCCCATTCTGACAATCGCCTGGCCGAGGCCAGGGCTAACAACATGGTCACTTCCCATGTGAGATATTTGTCAACAGCATGGTCACTTTCCATGTGAGATATTTCAAATCCACAGATTTGAGCGGTTCAAACCAATATGATTTTAAGAAATCCCAACACTATGTTGAGATCTCACGGTGCCCCTAGGGGCACAAAAAAGCTGTATATGCAATACATCCTTTACAATCTGGACTTCAGGAACTGAAGTCAATTCTTTCTGGAAGAAAATCTACAGGGCCGAAATTTAAATGTTAATGAACCCCAATTTGAGGTCCAAAACACTCCTGTTTTCAGGAAGTGTAGAAATCGACCTAGTTGAATTTCCGTCGTGGAGCCTTCCTGGCCTCACCCACGCAACATATTTTCACCACATGTGGTGATGACGTTGTGCGGTCACCTCCTTCCTGGCTTTGACCAGGGTAGGTATGACCTCTTATGGAATGCCTTTTCCCCTCAGGATCCGGCATTCAACCGCCATGCCGTCAAACGCAGCCGCGGTAAGTCTTGGAATAGACATGGTACTTGCTGAATCAAGTCCCTTCTTAGCTCCCCAGGCCCTTAGTCCTCTGTGAGCATTTCTTGAAGTTCCGGGTACCAAGTCCCTCTTGGCCAATCCGGAGCCACTAGTATAGTTCATACTCCTCTATGTCTTATAATTCTCAATACCCTGGTTATGAGAAACAGAGGAGGGAACACATACACAGACTGGTACACCCACGGTGTTACCAGAACATCCACAGCTATCGCCTGAAGGTCTCATGACCTGGCGGAATACCTGTCCCGTTTTTGTTCGGGCGGGACGCCATCATGTCCACCTTTGGTCTTTGCCAACGGTCCACAATCATGTTGAAAAACTTCCCTATGAAGTTTCCACTCTCCCGGGTGGAGGTCATGCCTGCTGAGGAAGTCTGCTTCCCAGTCGTCCACTCCCGGAAAGAACACTGCTGACAGTGCTATCACATGATTTTCCGCCTAGCGAAAAATCCTTGCAGTTTTCACTGCCCTCCTGCTTCTTGTGCCGCCCTTCTGTTTACGTGGGCGACTGCCGTGATGTTATCCCACTGGATCAATACCGGCTGACCTTGAAGCAGAGGTCTAGCTAAGTTTAGAGCATTATAAATTTGCTCTAAGCTTATTTATGCGGAGAGAATTCTCCAGACTTAATCACACTTCCCTGGAAATTTTTTCCCTGTGTGACTGTTCCCCAGCCTCTCAGGCTGGCCTCCGTGGTCACCGGCATCCAATCCTGAATGCCGAATCTGCGGCCCTCTAGAAGATGAGCACTCTGTAATCACCACAGGAGAGACACCCTTTTCCTTGGATATAGGGTTATCCGCTGATGCATCTGAGGATGCGATCCGGACCATTTGTCCAGCAGATCCCACTGAAGAGTTCTTGCGGGAAATCTGCCGAATGGAATTGCTTCGTAATAAGCCACCATTTTTACCAGGACTCTTGTGCAATGATGCACTGACACTTTTCCTGGTTTTAGGAGGATCCCGATTAGCTCGGATAACTCCCTGGTTTTCTCCACTGGGAGAAACACGTTTTTCTGGACTGTGTCCAGAATCTTCCCTAGGAACAGTAGACGTGTCGTCGGAAAAAGCTGCGATTTTGGAATATTTAGAATCCACTCGTGCTGTCGTAGAACTACTTAAGATAGTGCTACTCCGACCTCCAACTGTTCTCTGGACCTTGCCCTTATCAGGAAAGCGTCCATGTTTCTTTTAAGAAAAATCATCCATTCCGGCCATTACCTTGGTAAAGACCCGGGGCGCCGTGGACCATCCAAACGGCAGCGTCTGAACTGATAGTGACAGTTCTGTACCAGGAACCTGAAGTACCCTTGGTGAGAAGGGCAAATTTGGACCTGTAGGTAAACGTCCCTGATATCCAGTGACATCATATCGTCCCCTTCTTCCTGGTTCGCTATCACTGCTCCGAGTGACTCCATCTTGATTTGAACGCTTGTATGTAAGTGTTCAAATATTTCAGATCTCACCGAGCCGGTTGGCTTCAGTACCACAATATAGTGTGGAATACTACCCCCTTCCTTGTTGTAAGAAGGGTACTTTGATTATCACCTGCTGGGAATACAGCCTGTGAATTGTGTGAGGGGGAGACGTCTCGAATTTCCAATGTACACCTGGGATATTACATGTAGGATCCCGGAGTTCCCTTGCGAGTGTTGCTGAAACTCTTGAGATGACCCCCTACCGCACCTGAGTCCGCTTGTACGGCCCCAGCGTTATGCTGCGGACTTGGCAGAAGCCGTGAGGAGCTTCTGTTCCTGGGAATGAGCTGCTTGCTGCAGTCTTCTTCCCTTTCCTCTCCCCCTGGGCAGATATGACTGGCCTTCGCCCGCCTGCCCGTATGGGGACGAAAGGACTGAGACTGAAAAGACTGTGTCCTTTTCTGCCAATATGTGACTCGGGGTAACAAAAGGTGGATTTTTCAGCTGTTGCCATGGCCACCAGGTCCAATGGACCGCCCCTTTATACGGCAATACTTCCATATGCCGTCTGGAATCTGCCTCACCTGACCACTGTCGTGTCTTCGTCTGGCAGATATGTACATCACATTTACTCTTTGATGCCAGAATGCAAATATGCCTCTGCGCATCACACATATATAGAAATGCATCCCTAAAATGCTCTATAGACAATAAAATCCTGTCCCTGTCAAGGGTATCAAAATTTTCAGTCAGGAAATCCGACCAAGCCCCCTCAGCGCTGCACATCCAGGCTGAGGCGATTGCTGGTCGTAGTATAACACCAGTATGTGTGTATATACTGTTATGATATTTTTCAGCTTCCTATCAGCTGGCTCCTTGAGGGCGGCCGTATCTGGAAACGGTAACGCCATGTTTTTTATATGCGTGTGAGCGCCTTGTCCACCCTAAGGTGTGTTTTCCAACTCGCCCTTACTACTGGCGGGAAAAAGGGTATACCGCCCATAACTTTCTGTCGGAGGAACCCCACGTATCATCACACACTTCATTTAATTTATCTGATTCAGGCAAAACTACAAGTAGTTTATTCCCACCCTACAAAATACCCTTATTTGTGGTACTTGTGGTATCAGAAATACGTAACACCTCCTTCATTGCCCTTAACATGTAACTTGTGGCCCTAAAGGAAAAATACGTTTGTTTCTTCACCGTCGACACTGGGGTCAGTGTCCGTGTCAGTGTCTGTCGACCGACTGAGGTAAATGGGCGTTTTTACAAGCCCCTGACGGTGTCTGAGACGCCTGGACCGATACTAATTTGTCCGCCGGCTGTCTCATGTCGTCAACCGGCTTGCAGCGTGTTGACATTATCACGTAATTCCATAAGTAAGCCATCCATTCTGGTGTCGACTCCCTAGAGAGTGACATCACCATTACAGGCAATTTTCTCCGTCTCCTCACCAACATTTTCCTCATACATGTCGACACACACGTACCGACCTACAGCACACACATACAGGGAATGCTCTGATAGAGGACAGGACCCACTAGCCCTTTGGGGAGACAGAGGGAGAGTTTGCCAGCACACACCAAAAGCGCCATAATGTATATAACAACCCTAGAAGGTGTTGTTTCTATATATGGGCTCTTAATATATAATTATATCGCCAATTTATGCCCCCCTTCTCTTTAACCCTGTTTCTGTAGTGCAGGGGAGAGTGGGAGCCTTCCTCACCAGCGGAGCTGGTCAGGAAAATGGCGCTGAGTGCTGAGGAGAATAAGCTCCGCCCCTTTCACGGCGGGCTTTTCTCCCGGTTATTAGGAAAACTGGCCTGGGTTAAATACATACATATAGCCTTAATGGCTATATGTGATGTATTTATTTGCCAAATAGGTATTTATATTGCTGCCCAGGGCGCCCCCAGCAGCGCCCTGCACCCTCCGTGACCGTGTCAGTGAGCCGTGTAGCAACAATGGCGCACAGCTGCAGTGCTGTGCGCTACCTCTCTGAAGACTGTGAAGTCTTCTGCCGCCTGTTTCCGGACCTCCGTTCCGCCGTCTTTCTTCAGCGTCTGTAAGGGGGATCGGCGGCGCGGCTCCGGGACGAACCCCAGGCTGGCCTGTGTTCCGACTCCCTCTGGAGCTCAGTGTCCAGTAGCCTAAAACTTCAATCCTCCTGCACGCAGGTGAGTTGCAAGTCTCTCCCCTAAGTCCCTCGTTGCAGTGATCCTGTCGCCAGCAGGAATCACTGATTAGAAACCTAAAAAAAAACTTTACTAAACAGCTCCTTAAGAGAGCCATCCAGTTTGCACCCTTCTCGGACGGGCACAAAAACCTAACTGAGGCTTGGAGGAGGGTCATAGGGGGAGGAGCCAGTACACACCATGTGACCTAAAAAGCTTTTTAGATGTGCCCTGTCTCCTGCGGAGCCCGCTATTCCCCATGGTCCTGACGGAGTCCCCAGCATCCACTAGGACGTTAGAGAAAAAAAAAATGCGTGAGGTCCCCCTTCCTAAGTATAACCAGCCTCGGGCTCTTTGAGCCGGTCCTGGTTGTTTAAATACTGGGGGAAAATTGGACAGGGGTTCCCCGTATTTAGACAACCAGCACCGGGCTCTTAGACCGGTTCTGATTCCAAAAATATGGGGGACAAAAGATGTAGGGGTCCCCCGTATTTTTAAAACCAGCACCGGGCTCCACTAGCAAGGGACATAATGCCACAGCCGGGGGACACATTTATGTAGGTCCCTGCGGCCGTTGCATTACCCCCCCAACTAGTCACCCCTGGCCGGGGTTCCCTGGAGGAGTGGGGACCCCTTAAATCAAGAGGTCCCCCCCCCTCCAGGCACCCAAGGGCCAGGGGTGAAGCCCGAGGCTGTCCCCAGCACCCCTGGGCGGTGGGTGCCGGGCTGATAGCCATAAGTGTGTATAAAAAAGAATATTGTTTTTTGTTGTGGAACTACAAGGCCCAGCAAGCCTCCCCCGCTTGCTGGTACTTGGAGAACCTCAAGTACCAGCATGCGGGGAAATAACAGGTACCTGTAGTTCTACAACAAAAAAAATACCCAAATAAAAACACAACACACACACCGTGAAAGTAAAAATTTATTAAAACACACTTACACACTCACACATACTTACCTACATCCCACGCCGGTCACGTCCACTTGTCCATGTAGAATCCAATAGGTGGTTCCTGTAAAAATGAGAGAGAGATTACTTACCTACATCCCACGCCGGTCACGTCCACTTGTCCAGTAGAATCCAATAGGGCCGGTACCTGTAAAAATGAAAATTATACTTACAAACAAAGTAATCCACAGGAGGAGAGAGAGAAATTAATGAATATTGGCCCTCATTCCGAGTTGTTCGCTCGGTATTTTTCATCGCATCGCAGTGAAAATCCGCTTAGTACGCATGCGCAATGTTCGCACTGCGACTGCGCCAAGTAACTTTACTATGATGAAAGTATTTTTACTCACGGCTTTTTCTTCGCTCCGGCGATCGTAATGTGATTGACAGGAAATGGGTGTTACTGGGCGGAAACACGGCGTTTCAGGGGCGTGTGGCTGAAAACGCTACCGTTTCCGGAAAAAACGCAGGAGTGGCCGGAGAAACGGTGGGAGTGCCTGGGCGAACGCTGGGTGTGTTTGTGACGTCAACCAGGAACGACAAGCACTGAAATGATCGCACAGGCAGAGTAAGTCTGGAGCTACTCTGAAACTGCTAAGTAGTTAGTAATCGCATTATTGCGAATACATCGGTCGCAATTTTAAGAAGCTAAGATTCACTCCCAGTAGGCGGCGGCTTAGCGTGTGTAACTCTGCTAAATTCGCCATGCGACCGATCAACTCGGAATGAGGGCCATTATGCACTCGCTGACGCGGGAGGACATTAGCACAGACAGGGGAGAGTGCTGCTGCTAACTGGGAGGATGGAGCAGGCTCCCCCAATAGTTGTGAGCCTAGTAGCTGTACCCCCAGTAGCTTTGCCCCCTGTAGCAGTGCCCCCAGTAGCAGTGCCCCGAGTAGTTGTGACCCCTGTAGTTGTGCCCCCAGTCGCTGTGCCCCTTGTAGCTGTGCCCCTTGTGGCTGTGCCCCCAGTAGTTGTGACCCCTGTAGCTGTGCCCGTTGTAGCTGTGCCCCTTGTGGTTGTGCCCCCAGTCGCTGTGGCCCCTGTAGCTTTGCCCCCAGTCGCTGTGCCACCAGTAGTTGTGACCCCAGTCGCTGTGCCCCTTGTAGCTTTGCCCCCAATAGCTGTGCCCCCTAGCTGTGCCCGAAGTAGTTGTGCCCCCTGTCGCTGTGCCCCCAGTCGCTGTGCCCCCAGTCGCTTTGCCCCTAGTAGCTGTGACCCCTGTAATTGTGCCCCCAGTTGCTGTGCCCCTTGTAGTTGTGCCCCCCAGTTGCTGTGCCCCTTGTAGTTGAGCCGCCCAGTTGCTGTGCCCCTTGTAGTTGTGCCCCCCAGTTACTGTGCCCCCAGTTGCTGTGCCCCTTGTAGTTGTGCCCCACAGTTGCTGTGCCCCTTGTACTTGTGCCCCTTATAGCTGTGCCCCTTGTTGTTGTGCCCCCCAGTTGCTGTGCCCCTATTGCTGTGCCCCTTGTTGTTGTGCCCCCCAGTTGCTGTGCCCCTGTTGCTGTGCCCCTTGTTGTTGTGCCCCTGTTGCTGTGCCCCTTGTTGTTGCGCCCTCCAGTTGCTGTGCCCCTTGTTGTTGCGCCCCCCAGTTGCTGTGCCCCTGTTGCTGTGCCCCTTGTTGTTGTGCCCCCCAGTTGCTGTGCCCCTTGTTGTTGCGCCCCCCAGTTGCTGTGCCCCTGTTGCTGTGCCCCTTGTTGTTGTGCCCCCCAGTTGCTGTGCCCCTGTTGCTGTGCCCCTTGTTGTTGTGCCCCCCAGTTGCTGTGCCCCTTCTTGTTGTGCCCCCCTGTTGCTGTGCCCCTTGTTGTTGTGCCCCCCAGTTGCTGTGCTCCTCTTGCTGTACCCCTTGTTGTTGTGCCCCCCAGTTGCTGTGCCCCTCTTGCTGTGCCCCTTGTTGTTGTGCCCCCCAGTTGCTGTGCCCCTGTTGCTGCCCCCAACACAAACACATAAAAAAAAAAAAAACCACACACATACTTACCGCTCCTGCAGCGCTGTCCTCCGTCTCCGTCCGCCGGCTCGTCTCTGCTGTACTAAGGGAGAGACGTCATGACTCATGACGTCTCTCCCATAGTAGCGGCGCTGGCTGCAGCGGGCGCCCACACAGCCCACGGCGCCTGCTGCAGCCGGGAAGGGGGCTCGCTACGCTAGTGATTGGACAGCGGATCCAGCACTGGATCTGCTGGGCCAATCACATCTGGGGCACTGACAGGGGCGCGCATTCATCGGGGCTGAATGCACGCCCCTCTCATTGCGGCACCAGTATAGGTGCCGCTTGTCCATTCATTTTCAATGGTCTTTCACAGCCCATTGCTGCGCCCCGCCCCCTGCCCGCCCCCCGCTGCCCGGAGTTTTAGTGTTAGCAGCGGGAGGCACCTCTCCCGCTGCATCCCACCCTCACAAGCAGCCACAGGGGGGGAGAATTATTAAAATAATAAAAAAAGATATTTATAACAGACTGTGTTATAAATATCTTCTTTTTATTATTTTAATCATTATGACAGGGGAGGCACTGCCTCCCCTGCCTCCCCTGACTGCACGTCCCTGATTCTGACTGCGGGGATCCTGACCAGATCCTCAGAGGGGGTGTAATTGGATATATAACACAGTAAATGTATAATAACACAGCCCATGTATAATACAGTAAATATTTAACACAGCCCATGTATAATACAGTAAATATTGTATATAAAACAGCCCACATATAACACAGCCTATTTATTACACAGTACATATATAACAGTACTAATATAACATAGCCCATATTCAGTATAACATAGTACATATATAACACAGCCCATGTACAGCACAGTACGTACAATATAACACAGTCCATGTATAACACAATACATATACATAACACAGCCTATGTATAACAGTACATACAATATAACACAGCCCATATATAACACAATACATATACATAACACAGCCAATGTATAAGACAGCCCATACATAACACAATACATATACATAACACAACCTATGTATAACTCAGTACATACAATATAACACAGCCCATATATAACACAATACATATACATAACACAGTCTATGTATAACACAGTACATATAATATAACACAGCTATAACAGTACATACAATATAACACAACCCATATATAACACAATACATAACACAGCCTATGTATAAGACAGTACATACAATATAACACAGCCCATATATAACACAGTACATATATATAACACAGCCAATGTATAAGACAGCCCATATATAACACAATACAAATACATAACACAGCCAACAGTACATACAATATAACACAGGCCATATATAACAAAATACAAATATATAACACAGCCCCCTTCTGATATGAGTAGAGTATTACGGCAGGAGTGAAGGGGCGGTAATGAAGGGGTTGCAGTGTGATGAGTAGATGGACATTGCATAGATTTTAGGACACTACATGTTGTTTTCCCACCCAAGGTAACTCTCTGCAGTACCGCACTGCACCCAGTGATACAGGCAATCATTTAATGTTGAAATATGGATCTGCGTAGATAAATGCAGAATTTGCGTCCTTACCAGTGTGCCCAACAGCAAACTTTCTAACAGAAAAGTAAAAACGTATGTTTGTGTAAATTTCTTTTATCTATGCATGGCCATGGACTGAATGTTAATATATGGACTTTATGTCTCTTTCCAGATGAAGTGGAGCTGTATGACATCTGTTTACATGACAGAACACGTTTCTCTGACAGGAATCCCATGTGCCGGCTAGCTACAGAATGCACATTGTCGGCCATGTCTATGTCCCTGATATGCCCAAGCCACACTTTGTACCAAACACCATCCGTTCAAAGTCACATTCTACCCCCAATAATCTGGGCTGCCAAAACAGGAACTATCATGAAACAGTGTCGGCAGCCATTTTGTTTATGTGAAAGGGTCACAAGATGAAATGAAAGGACTGTCAGTGAAGGTGAAACACACCCAGATATGGTTTGCCCAAAGGTGCCCAAGGCTCCAAGACAATGTAAGTAAGACTGAGGATGCAATCCTGCTCGCGGGCCATAAAATTATCTACTGTTCAAAGGGGTTTAGAGAACAGAAGATGTTCAGACAGCTGGTCCTCCAAGAGAGTTTTTAAAAGACTGTCCTGAGTGCTCTATATCAGGGACATTTGGGAGAAGACAAGACCCTGCCCCTCATCTCTGACAGATATTGCTGGACCAGAATGGAGCAGGGAGAGTAAATGTATTCTGAGAATAGAATCCATCCACCCAGCGCCCGTTACCAGCAGAAGGTCCTAGGAGACCATATGCATGGACTCTGTGACAAATGAAGCCGACGGGGGGGGGGACACCAGACCACTACTCGCAAAATGATCATTATTAAAAAAACAATAGCGTGATGAATGCGTAATAAGAAAGTCCTGTGCTACCAAAGGAGTGGATACATTGGGCATATTGTGCACACTTATAACGCAGTGGGCTCTTACACCTTTTTATCAGGAGAGGGGTTAGACACCAGGTTGTCTTCTGCTTTGCCGTCTCCTCTGAAGGTGCCTCAGCTATGTTTAGCCTGCAGAACATTGACACACTGATAGAGGAACTGAAAGAGGACCTTAACAGCTTGAAGGTGTCACAGAGAATTCCAGGAAGAAAAACAATGGTGAAAGAACACGATTGTGAACCTGGCCCTGATCACATATTTAGCAGTACCTGGTGAGAACAAATAACAGGACTTCTGGAGAGGTCCTTGGAAGGAGACCTTTCGGGTTGCAGTCTACTAGGGTATATGGGGTTAATGTATCAAGCAGTGTAAAGACTGGAGAAGTGGACCAGAGGAGAAGTTGCCCACAGCAACCAATAATCTTCTACCCATCATTTTATAGACTGTAGGCTACTTGATCAATGCTACCTGGAAACTGATTGGTTGCCATGGACAACTTCTCCATCGGTCCACTTCTCTACTCTTCTCACTGCTTAATACATCACCCCAATATATCACTATTTAATTTATGTTCGGTTTCCTTTTTAGCCCTGTGATTCAGAACATAGAGCCACCAGATTGTGAAAACATCCAGACGATGTGAAGATCATGTGAAGTGGTTTCTGCCTGAGAGCAATTTATCCAAACCGCATAGTATTCTATGGAATCGTTCAGCCGTGTTCCGGCAACACTGTGAAACCCCAAAACTGCCTGCGCCGGTCTTCTTACCTCAGCGTAGAGTCTCCCAGAAGACGTAGATCTTGGCAGAACCAGTATTAGAAATATATTTATCATGCAATCAGGAACAGGATATTGAGAGATCTGCATTTAGTTGCAGAGTTCTCAGCGTTTGCAGCCTCTGTGGTTCACCTCAAATGTCAAGTGCCAAGTCTGCCCTGTTGTAAGGCTGGAAGCTTTCGTGCCAACACTGTGCATACAAACAAAATTAGTAACTAATAAACTATGAAAGAGGAGCACCTCTCTAGGGGTGACCACAATTGCATCCTCACGTTCAGAATAATACAGTGGTGCAAGTGGAAAAAATGTCTTAGTGGTGCCGTGCCAAAACATGGCTGTGGACAAATGCCATACATGGTGTGGTCAATGAAAATAGGGGCGTGATACACATATGGGTGGCCAAATACACATGTGACCGCAATGGTGTAGTGCCAAATACACATATGTCCCCAATAGTGCAGTGCCAGATACACATATGCCCCCACAGTGCCAGGTACACACATGCCCCCCACAGTGCTGTTCATTGCAGCTTGCTGCTGTGTGTGTGTCAAGGGAGGAGAGTGCAGTGCGCACTTACCCTGCCCCTCAGTGCTCAGTCCGGCGGCGGCGTGTATCTCAAACCAGGCACCAGTTTGTGAGCCAATCAAAGTTTGCGGTCCGGCAGCCAATCAGGAGCCGCTGTTGCCGGTCCACGAGCTCTGATTGGCTCACGAACAGGCGGCTGGTTTGAGATCCTACACGCCACCACCACCTGACTGAACAATGAGGGGCAGGAGAGGCGCTCGCTGCGCTCTCCTCCCCTGACACACACACAGCAGCGGCTGCAAGTAAGGTGGACGGCCGGCGGTACTACGTACCAGCCATCAATTTCTTACCGGTACGCAGTACCACCCCGTATAGCCACACTTGCAGCAGTTACATGTGTTATATACAGGGTGTAGCTACCATAGGTGCAGGGAGTGCAGCTGCTATGGGGCCCAGAGCTGAGAGGGGCCACCTTCCCTGTCACAGTTACATGTGTTATATACAGGGTGTAGCTACCATAGGTGCAGGGAGTGCAGCTGCTATGGGACCCAGAGCTGAGAGGGGCCACCTTCCCTGTCACAGTTACATGTGCTGTATACAGGGTATAGCTACCATAGGTGCAGGGAGTGCAGCTGCTATGGAGCCCAGAGCTGAGAGGGGCCACCTTCCCTGTCACAGTTACATGTGTTATATACAGGGTGCAGGGAGTGCAGCTGCTATGGGGCCCAGAGCTGAGAGGGGCCACCATCCCTGTCACAGTTACATGTGCTGTATACAGGGTATAGCTACCATAGGTGCAGGGAGTGCAGCTGCTATGGGGCCCAGAGCTGAGAGGGGCCACCTTCCCTGTCACAGTTACATGTGTTATATACAGGGTGTAGCTACCATAGGTGCAGGGAGTGCACCTATGTGTAATATACATTTTTCGCCACTGGGTAGTACGTAGGGGTCTTTCAAACTTTTTCATTGGGGTCTGCAATAGATCTAGGTATGCCCCTGGACCTGCTCATTGTAGTGTGGTATAAAATGAACTGGAGGGCATTTTAATGTTATATAATATGAACCGGGGCACTGTAATGAGGCACAATATGAACGGGGAGCACTATATATCATAATGTGAATTGGGGGTACTGTGCGGCATAATGTGTACTGGCAGCTCTGAAATGTGACATAGGGTGACCGTAAGCACTACTGTAATTCATAAAAGAAACCTGGGCACAAATATGGGGCATAACAAAACATAAGGCTCTACTATGGTTCAGAAAATGAACTAGGGCACTATTATAGGGCATAACAATAATAACTGTAGCAGAGAAGTGTCTCTCTAGAAGCATTGGGACGGGGGCCCCTTCAAAATGTTGCTATGGGGCCCACAAAGTTCTGGCTACGCCCCTGCATCCTGGCATTTGAAATACCATCTTTAATATCTGTAACATAGAGGGTTTTTTTTTAGTTTGTGGGTTTTTTTATTTCTACTTTTGCATTTTTAAGGCTTTTTAGACATTTCCCATTTCAGATGTGTGCTCCAACAAGAGGAATGATATTACTGAGCAGGATGAAGAAAAGAGAATGAAAAAAAAAGTAAAAAGAAAGAAAATTGTCAAAAAAATGACCCAAACTTTTCTCCTCAGAGAGTGTCCGAGGGGAGGGGGTGGAGGGCAGTTTCAGCAGAATCTCCGCACGTGCTGACAGAGTGGGAGGGGGACTTAGGGGAAGGGTATCGGCTTGTGCAGCCACTCTGGTTCCTCCTTCTCGTACTGTCCACAAGCTGCTGTGTCACTCAGGACTGTCTAACTAATGTGACTGAGATGAAGTTTCTCAGCCCACACAGTAACTTATGTGGTAGCTGACGTCATCTTCCTCTCTAGGTGGAAGCGATTTATTTAAAAAAAAATCAACAAAAATATACTTTAAGATGACGCCCAAATTCTGCACAATATAATGCTGGACCAAGGCTTGGGGTCAGGATAACAACGGTATGGGTACAATGACCTAAGGGGCTCATTTATCAACGAATGATAAAACTCATTGCGTATAATAAATGGTGAGACAGGAAGATCTAACATAAATCACTTTAATACATTGTTGCAACATTAAATTACAATACACATTTACATTTCAGTTGACTGAGGAATAAGTCGACTAAACGTTGGGTTTAGGGGGCCGGCAGCGACCTTGCAGCAGTGGCGTGCGGTGAGGTCAGTGGCTGGCGAGGCACAATCCGCTAACATCCCCCCCCCCCCCCCCCCCATAGAGGATAAAAAAAAAAAAAAAAGCGTAGCCCCCCCCCCCTTATTTGTAAAGCAGCACCAGGCAGAACCAGCCAGGGGGGGTAATGCCATAGCAGGGGAGACACTCGGTATGGGGTCCCCCTGCTATAGCATTAATCTACCCCCCCAAGCTAGTCAGCCCAGGGCTGGAATTCCTCGGAAGTGGGGACCCCAAAAAATAAACATGGGGTCCCCCTCCCGAGCAATAACCCCTGGTGGCGGTGGGTGCGGGGTTCATTGTTAAAATTGTTCTTTACAGGTGGCCTACAGATCCCAGCAAGCCTGCCCCAGCATGCTGGCACTTGGAGAACCACAAGTGCCAGCATGCCCGGACATAATGGGCCCGCTGGCACCTGTAGTCCGCCTGTAAAGAATAGTAATATTGTTCTTTACAGGTGGCCTACAGGTCCCAGCAAGCTTGCCCCAGCATGCTGGCACTTGGAGAACCACAAGTGCCAGCATGCCCGGACATAAATGGCCTGCTGGCACCTGTTGCCCACCTGTAAAGAAAATATTAAAATAAAAACACCACACAGTCTTAAAAAATAAGTTTTATTGCACAGGGTCTTCACCTGGGGGCGGCGGCCTTTAAGCTCTTTTGCGTGGCCGCCGCCTTCCCAGGGCTTCTGGCGTCTTCACCTGGGGGGGCGCCACCTCCCCAGGGCTTCTGGCGTCTTCCTCCGGCGTCTTCACCTGGGAGGCGGCGGCCTGTAAGCTGTTTTGCATGGCCGCCGCCTTCCCAGGACTTCCAGCGTCTTCACCTGGTGGGCGGCGGCTGCTAAGCTCTTTTGTATAGCCGCCGCCCATCCAGGACTTCCGGCGTCTTCAACCTTCAGGAGCTCTTCTCCGCTCCTCCTCCACCGTCGGACTGACAGCCGCTGCCTCGTGCTGACTTATATAAGTCAGCGGAGGGGGCGGGGCGTTGACGCGGCGAGCCATGATTGGCTCGCGGCGGCCATCTTGAATTTAAAAAATTACGCTGAGGCGCCATTTTTGAAATGGGTACCGCTTCCGCTGCCAAACTCTGCTGAACTGTACGTACTGCCGCGTCCCGCCACCAGCACCTCCGCCGCCCGGCCCGCCGCATCCCGCACCTCCGCCGCCCGCACCTCCGCCGCCACCGACGCCCACACAGTGATTGACAGCGGATCCAGTGACGGATCCGCTGGCCAATCACTGTGGCCTCACTGACAGGGGACGTGCTTTCCCTGTAGGAAAGCGGCACCTCTAATGGTGCCACTTTCCCATACAATTTCAATGGGCTTTTCCTGCCCATTGCTAGGCCACGCCCGCGCCCGCCCCCTGCTTCCATATATTTTATCAATCACTGCGGGAGGCACCACGATCGGTACCTCCCAAAGTGATTTTACACAGTTTAATCATGAGTAAAATAATAAAGAAGATATTTATGTGTCATAAGTATCTTCTTTGTATTATTTTACTCATTAATGACAGGGCTGACTGCACGTCCCTGCCTTGCAGGGTATAATTGGTGAGTATTTTCTGTCCCTCGGTGCAGGGTATACTTGTTGGTAATTCTCTGTCCCTCGTTGCAGGGTATAATTGAAGGGTATTTCCTGTACCTCGGTGCTGGGTATAATTGTTGGATATTTTCTGTCTTTTGGCGCAGGATATAATAGGTGGGTATTTTCTGTCCCTCATGAGGGTATAATTGGAGGGTATTTCCTGTCCCTCGGTGCAGGGTATAATTAGTAGTGATGTGCACCGGAAATTTTTCGGGTTTTGTGTTTTGGTTTTGGATTCGGTTCCGCGGCCGTGTTTTGGATTCGGACACGTTTTGGCAAAACCTCCCTGAAATTTTTTTGTTGGATTCGGGTGTGTTTTGGATTTGGGTGTTTTTTTACAAAACCCCCTCAAAAACAGCTTAAATCATAGAATTTGGGGGTCATTTTGATCCCATAGTATTATTAACCTCAATAACCATAATTTCCATTCATTTCCAGTCTATTCTGAACACCTCACAATATTATTTTTAGTCCTAAAATTTGCACAGAGGTCGCTGTGTGACTAAGCTAAGCGACCCAAGTGGCCGACACAAACACCTGGCCCATCTAGGAGTGGCACTGCAGTGTCAGACAGGATGGCACTTCAAAAAATAGTCCCCAAACAGCACATGATGCAAAGAAAAATGAAAGAAAAAAGAGGTGCAAGATGGAATTGTCCTTGGGCCCTCCCACCCACCCTTATGTTGTATAAACAGGACATGCACACTTTAACAAACCCATCATTTCAGCCACAGGGTCTGCCACACGACTGTGACTGAAATGACTGGTTGGTTTGGGTCCCCACCAAAAAAGAAGCAATCAATCTCTCCTTGCACAAACTGGCTCTACAGAGGCAAGATGTCCACCTCCTCCTCATCCTCCGATTCCTCACCCCTTTCACTGTGTAATCCTCACAGATTATTAATTCGTCCCCACTGGAATCCACCATCTCAGGTCCCTGTGTACTTTCTGGAGGCAATTGCTGGTGAATGTCTCCACGGAGGAATTGATTATAATTCATTTTGATGAACATCATCTTCTCCACATTTTCTGGAAGTAACCTCGTACGCCGATTGCTGACAAGGTGAGCGGCTGCACTAAACACTCTTTCGGAGTACACACTGGAGGGGGGGCAACTTAGGTAAAATAAAGCCAGTTTCTGCAAGGGCCTCCAAATTGCCTCTTTTTCCTGCCAGTATACGTACGGACTGTCTGACGTGCCTACTTGAATGCAGTCACTCATATAATCCTCCACCATTCTTTCAATGGTGACAGAATCATATGCAGTGACAGTAGACGACATGTCAGTAATCGTTGGCAGCTCCTCCTTCAATGTCTCCAGCTTCTTCTGCAAAAGCCTGATGAGGGGAATGACCTGACTCAGGCTGGCAGTGTCTGAACTGACTTCACGTGTGGCAAGTTCAAAGGGTTGCAGAACCTTGCACAACTTTGAAATCATTCTCCACGGCGCTTGATTCAGGTACATTCCCCCTCCTTTGCCTATATCGTATCTAGCTGTATAGGCTTGAATGGCCTTTTGCTGCTCCTCCATCCTGTGAAGCATATAGAGGGTTGAATTCCACCTCGTTACCACCTCTTGCTTCAGATAATGGCAGGGCAGGTTCAGGAGTGTTTTCTGGTGCTCCAGTCTTCGGCACGCGGTGGCTGAATGCCGAAAGTGGCCCGCAATTCTTCGGGCCACCGACAGCATCTCTTGCACGCCCCTGTCGTTTTTTAAATAATTCTGCACCACCAAATTAAATGTATGTGCAAAACATGGGGGTGCTGGAATTTGCCCACATGTAATGCACGCACAATATTGCTGGCGTTGTCCGATGTCACAAATCCCCAGGAGAGTCCAATTGGGGTAAGCCATTCTGCGATGATGTTCCTCAGTTTCCGTAAGAGGTTGTCAGCTGTGTGCCTCCTATGGAAAGCGGTGATACAAAGCGAAGCCTGCCAAGGAACGAGTTGGTGTTTGCGAGATGCTGCTACTGGTGCTGCCGCTGCTGTTCTTGCTGCGGAAGGAAATACATCTACCCAGTGGGCTGTCACAGTCATATAGTCCTGAGTCTGCCCAGCTCCACTTGTCCACATGTCCGTGGTTAAGTGGACATTGGGTACAACTGCATTTTTTAGGACACTGGTGACTCTTTTTTGAGGTCTGTGTACATTCTCGGTATCCCCTGCCTAGAGAAATGGAACCTAGATGGTATTTGGTACCGGGGACACAGTACCTCAAGAAATTCTCTAGTTCCCTGTGAATTAACGGTGGATACCGGAAACACGTTTTTCACCACCCAGACTGCCAAGGCCTGAGTTATCCGCTTTGCAGCAGGATGACTGCTGTGATATTTCATCTTCCTCGCAAAGGACTGTTGGACAGTCAATTGCTTACTGGAAGTAGTACAAGTGGTCTTCCGACTTCCCCTCTGGGATGACGATCAACTCCCAGTAGCAACAACAGCAGCGCCAGCAGCAATAGGCGTTACACTCAAGGATGCATCGGAGGAATCCCAGGCAGGAGAGGACTCGTCAGACTTGCCAGTGACATGGCCTGCAGGACTATTGGCTTTCCTGTGTAAGGAGGAAATTGACAATGAGGGAGTTGGTGGTGTGGTTTGCAGGAGCTTGGTTACAAGAGGAAGGGATTTAGTGGTCAGTGGACTGCTTCCGCTGTCACCCAAAGTTTTTGAACTTGTCAATGACTTCTGATGAATGCGGTCCAGGTGACGTATAAGGGAGGATGTTACTAGGTGGTTAACGTCCTTACCCCTACTTATTACAGCTTGACAAAGGCAACACACGGCTTGACACCAGTTGTCCGCATTTCTGTTGAAATAATTCCACACCGAAGAGGTGATTTTTTTTTGTAATTTGACAAGGCATGTCAATGGCCATATTCGTCCCACGGACAACAGGTGTCTCCCCGGGTGCCTGACTTAAACAAACCACCTCACCATCAGAATCCTCCTTGTCAGAAGTTCGGGCTGGTTCGGACTCCGACGAACCGAACCCGCTCATCACTAATAATTAGTGGATATTTTCTGTCCCTCGGTGCAGGGTATAATTGGTGGGTATTTTCTCTCCTGCGGTGCAGGGTATAATTGGTGGGTATTTTCTCTCCTGCGGTGCAGGGTATAATTGGTGGGTATTTTCTGTCCCTCGTTGCATGGCATTATTGGTGGGTATTTTCTGTCCCTTGTACAAGGTATAATTGTTGGGTATTTTCTGTCCCCCGGTGCATGGTATAATTGGTAGGTATTTATTGTCCCTCGGTGCTGGGTATAATTGGTGGGTATTTTCTGTCCCTTGATGCAGTGTATAATTGGAGGGTATATTCTGTCCCTCGGTGCAGGTTATAATTGGTGGGTACTTTCTGTACCTCGGTGCAGGGTATAATTGGAGGGTATTCCCTATCCCTTTGTGCAGGTTATAACTGGAGGTATTTTCTGTCCCTTGGTGCAGTGGACAGAAGGGTTTGGAGGGTATTTTCTGTCCCTCGGTGCAGGGTATAATTAATGGGTATTTTCTGTCCCTCGATGCAGGGTGTATTTGGTGAGTATTTTCTGTCCCTCAGTGCAGGGTATAATTAGTGGGTATTTTCTGTCCCTCGGTGCAGGGTATAATTGGTGGGTATTTTCTGTCCCTTGGTGCAGGGTATAATTGGTGGGTATTTTCTGTCTCTCGTTGAGGGTATAATTTGAGTGTATATTCTGTCCCTCGGTGCAGGGTATAATTGGAGAGTATTTCCTGACCCTCAGTGCATGATATAATTGGTGGGTATTTATCATCCCTCGGTGCAGGGTATAATTGGTTGGTATACTATTTTTTGTCCCTCGGAGCAGGGTATAATTGGAGGGTATTCCCTGTCCCTCTGTACAGGTTATAATTGGAGGGTATTTTCTGTCCCTCAGTGCAGGGTATAATTGGTGGGTATTTTCTGTCCCTCAGTGCAGGGTATAATTGGTGGGTAATTTCTGTCTCTCGTTGATGGTATAATTGTTGGGTATTTTCTGTCCCTCGGTACAGGGTATAATTGGTGGGTATTTTCTGTCTCTCGTTGAGGGTATAATTGTTGGGTATTTTCTGTCCCTCGGTACAGGGTATAATTGTTGGGTATTTTCTGTCCCTCGGTACAGGGTATAATTGGAGGGTATTCTCTGTCCCTCAGTGCAGGGTATAATTGGTGGGTATTTTGTGTCTCTCGTTGAGGGTATAATCATCACCAACGCCTTGTACACCCGGTGCGGCGCCGGAATAAAAAGGGGTGTGGCTTCACAGAGGGGGTGTGACTTCGCGGAGAGGGTGGGGCTTCGATTCCCGACCCCCAATTTTCGTCACTTGGGGGTTCGGGAGGTGTGTGCTGTCTCTCGTGGAGTGCTTTATGGCCCTCATACCGAGTTGTTCGCTCGTTATTTTTTTCCGCTACGGAGCGATTAGTCGCAAACTGCGCATGCGCAATGTTCGCAGTGCGGCTGCGCCAAGTAAATTTGCACAAAAGTTTGGTATTTTACTCACGGCCTAACTAAGTTTTTTCATCGTTCTGCTGATCGGAGTGTGATTGACAGGAAGTGGGTGTTTCTGGGCGGAAACTGGCCGTTTTATGGGAGTGTGCGGAAAAACGCAGGCGTTTCTGGGAAAAACGCGGGAGTGGCTGGAGAAACGGGGGAGTGTCTGGGTGAACGCTGGGTGTGTTTGTGACGTCAAACCAGGAACGACAAGCCCTGAACTGATCGCAGTGGCAGAGTAAGTCTGGAGCTACTCAGAAACTGCTAAGAAATTTCTATTCACAATTTTGAGAATCTTTCGTTCGCAATTCTACTAAGCGAAGATTCACTCCCAGTAGGCGGCGGCTTAGCGTGTGCATTTCTGCAAAAAGTAGCTAACGAGCGAACAACTCGGAATGAGGGCCTATGGGCAGTGCCGGCTCCTGCTCAGTGACAGGAATAATGTAACAGTGCAGCACTCTGCTCCTGTCACTGAGCAGGAGCAGGCATTTCGGTGTCACCCCACGGCGGGTGACACCCGGTTGCGGGCCGCACCCCCCCTGGGACGCCACTGGGTATAATTGATGGTTATTTTCTGTCCCTCTGTGTGGGATATAATTAGGGTATCCGTTCAGATGGTCGACCATGTAATGGTCGACAGTCATTAGTTCGACCACTATTGGTCGACATTGACATGGTCGACATGGACACATTGTCGACACATGAAAATGGTTGACACATGAAAGGTCGACATGAGTTTTTTTACTTTTTTTTCTTTTGGGGAGCTTTTCCATACTTTACGATCCACGTGGACTACGATTGGAACGGTAATCTGTGCCAAGCGAAGCGGTAGCGTAACGAAGGCACCATGCCCGAAGCATGGCGAGCGAAGCGAGCCATGCGAGGGGACGCGGTGCACTAATTGGGGTTCCCAGTCACTCTACGCAAAAAACAACACCAAAAGAAGTTAAAGAACTCATGTCGACCTTTTCATGTGTCGACCTTTCATGTGTCGACCATGTGTTCATGTCGACCATGTCAATGTCAACCAATAGTGGTCAACCTAATGACTGTCGACCATAACATCGTCGACCATTCATACCGGAACCATAATTAGTGGGTATTTTCTGTCCCTCGGTGAGAGTATAATTGGTAGGTATTTCCTGTCCCTCGGTGAGAGTATAATTGTTGGGTATTTTCTGTCCCTCGGTGAGAGTATAATTGGTAGGTATTTTCTGTTCCTCGGTGCAGTGTACAAATGGTGGGTATTTTCTGTCCCTTGGTGTATAATTGGAGGGTATTTTCTATTCCTCAGTGCAGGGTATAATTGGGGGGTATTTCCTGTCCCTCAGTGCAGGGTATAATTGGAGGGTTTTTTCTGTCCCTCGGTGAGAGTATAATTGGTAGGTATTTCCTGTCCCTCGGTGAGAGTATAATTGTTGGGTATTTTCTGTCCCTCTGTGAGACTATAATTGTTGGGTATTTTCTGTCCCTCGGTGAGAGTATAATTGGTAGGTATTTTCTGTTCCTCGGTGCAGTGTACAAATGGTGGGTATTTTCTGTCCCTTGGTGTATAATTGGAGGGTATTTTCTATTCCTCAGTGCAGGGTATAATTGGGGGGTATTTCCTGTTCCTCAGTGCAGGGTATAATTGGAGGGTTTTTTCTGTCCCTCGTTGCAGGGTATAATTGTTGGGTATTTTCTATCTTTTGGTGCAGGGTATAACTGGTGGGTATTTTCTGTCCCTCGATGAGAGTATAATTGGTAGGTATTTTCTGTCCCTCGGTGAGAGTAAAATTGTTGGGTATTTTCTGTCCCTCGGTGAGAGTATAATTGGTGGGTATTTTCTGTCCCTCGGGGCAGGGTATTACTGGTAGGTATTTTCTGTCCCTCGTGAGAGTATACTTGGGGGTATTTCCTGTCCATCGGTGCAGGGTATAATTGGTGGTATTTTCTGCCTTGCAATGCATGATATAATTGGTGGGTATTTCCTGTCCATCGGTGCAGGGTATAATAGGAGGGTATTTTCTGTCCCTCAATGCAGGGTATAATTGGTGGGTATTTTTTGTCCCTCTGTGCAGGGTATAATTGGTGGGTATTTTCTGTCCCTCGGTGCAGGGTATAATTGGAGGGTATTTTCTATCTCTTGATGCAGGGTATAATTGGTGGGTATTTTCTGTCCCTCGGTGCAGGTTATAATTGGTGGGTATTTTCTGTCCCTCAGTGCAGGGTACAATTGGTGGGTATTTACTTTCCCTTGGTGCAGGGTATAACTCGTAGGTATTTCCTGTCCCTCATTAAGGGTAAAATTGGTGGGTATTTTCTGTCCTGTGGTGCAGGGTATAATTGGTGGGTATTTTCTGTCCCTCAGTGCAGGGTATAATTGGTGGGTATTTTCTCTCCTGCGGTTCTGGGTATAATTGGAGGGTATTTTCTCTCCCTCGGTGCAGGGTATAATTGGAGGGTATTTTCTATCTCTCGATGCAGGATATAATTGGTGGGTATTTTCTGTCCCTCGGTGCAGGGTATAACTTGTGGGTATTTTCTGTCCATCGGTGCAGGGTATAATTGGTGGGTATTTTCTGTCCCTCTGTGCAGGGTATAACTGGTGGGTATTTTCTGTCCATTGGTGCAGGGTATAATTGGTGGGTATTTTCTGTCCCTCTGTGCAGGGTATAATTGGTTGGTATTTTCTGTCCCTCGGTGCAGGGTATAATTGGTTGGTATTTTATGTCCCTGGTGCAGGGTATAATTGGAGGGTATTTCCTGTGCATCTCGATGCAGGATATAATTCTTGGGTATTTTCTGTCCCTCGGTGCAGGGTATAATTGGAGGGTATTTTCTATTCCTCAGTGCAGGGTATAACTGGAGGGTTTTTTCTGTCCCTCGTTGCAGGGTATAATTGGTGGGTATTTTCTTTCCTGCAGTGCCGGGTATAATTGTAGGGTATTTTCTGTCCATCGGTGCAGGGTACAAATGGTCGGTATTTTCTGTCCCTTGGTGCAGGCCAGGTATTACTGGTAGGTATTTTCTGTCCCTCGATGAGGGTATAATTGGTGACTTTTTCCTGTCCCTCGGTGCAGGGTATAATTGGTGTGTATTCTCTGTCCCTCGGTGAAGGGTATAATTGTTGGGTATTTTCTGTCCCTCGGTGCAGGGTATACTTGGTGGGTATTTTCTGTCCCTCGGTGAAGGGTATAATTGGTGTGTATTTTCTGTCCCTCGTTTCAGGGTATAATTGGTGGGTATTTTCTGTCCCGTGGTGCAAGGTATAATTGTTGGGTATTTTCTGTCACCCGGTGCATGGTATAATTGGAGGGTATATTCTGTCCCTCGGTGCAGGCTATAATTGGAGGATATTTTCTGTCCCTCGGTGCAGGGTGTATTTGGTGGGTATTTTCTGTCCCTCGGTGCAGGGTATAATTGGAGGGTATTTGCTGTGCATCTCGATGCAGGATATAATTCTTGGGTATTTTCTGTCCCTCGGTGCAGGGTACAAATGGTGGGTATTTTCTGTCCCTTGGTGCAGGCCAGGTATTACTGGTAGGTATTTTCTGTCCCTCGATGAGGGTATAATTGGTGACTTTTTCCTGTCCCTCGGTGCAGGGTATAATTGGTTGGGTATTTTCTGTCCCTCGGTGCAGGGTATAATTGGTGGGTATTTTCTGTCCCTCGGTGCAGGGTATAATTGGTTGGGTATTTTCTGTCCCTCGGTGCTGGGTATAATTTGTGTGTATTTTCTGTCCCTCGTTTCAGGGTATAATTGGTGGGTATTTTCTGTCCCGCGGTGCAAGGTATAATTGTTGGGTATTTTCTGTCACCCGGTGCATGGTATAATTGGAGGGTATATTCTGTCCCTCGGTGCAGGCTATAATTGGAGGATATTTTCTGTCCCTCGGTGCAGGGTGTATTTGGTGGGTATTTTCTGTCCCTCGGTGCAGGGTATAATCAGTGGGTATTATCTGTCCCTCGGTGCAAGATATAATTGTTGAGTATTTACTGTCCAACAGAGCAGGGTATAATTGTTGGGTATTTTCTGTGTATATGATCTGTCTCTTAGTATAAGGCAGTGTCAGAATAAGAACAGGGTGTCCGGAGTGGCTGCCTAGGGGCCAGCACACACAGGGGGCTCCCACGCGTAGCTAGGGAGTGGCCCATGCTGCAGCAGTGTATAATGTGACTTGGGGCACTATAGGTCAGATTGAGAGGTGGACCTGCTACCGATGTCGGACGTAGTGGAGCACGTATAGCGTGTATAGATGCGACAATAGACTCCGCTGCGGGAGCTTCTGCCTCTACCTCTGAATCAGATCCATTGTGTTATAATGTGAATTGAGGGCACTATAGTGTGTTTAAAACATTTGTGGCACTGGGAGTATTTACACATTATACTTTTTATTAAAGTCACCAATATATAATTTGCCAATTTTATTTTTAAGTCCCTTACCAGGGCCATATTAACCAATGACCGGGCCCCTAGGCTTTCAGGTATTTCGGAACACCTCCGGCACTTCAATCTTTCACCCCACTACAGCTGACGTTTGGGAAGCAGAGCTTATGCCATCATTTACACTTTCAGTAGTCACGCGGGCACCGATACCCAGTTGAAATCAAGTTTGGTGACCTCTTTTCTCACAGCGCAATCATTCTTCCTTTTCTCTTTTGAAATAGCGCTAGTGTGCTATTGGTCCGCTGTCTCTCCCTCCCCTCCCCCATTGTCTCAAAACAAATCTCAGCTGACTACGAGTGAGACTTGCTACAGCGCAGAGTGCAAAGTGCCTTAAGCCACTGGAGCCAGCTAACAGTGCCTCCACACACACAAAAATTGACAGGCCCCTGGTCCTGGTGATGCCCCTAGGCTTCAGCCTAGTCAGCCTAACTGATAATATAGTCCTGTCCCCCACAAGTTACTGTAATTGCCCAGGAATTTGTACAAGAGCTATAATCCAGCTCTAGTGCAGGGTATACAGTAGTTGGTATCTATTTCCCTGCAGAGTAGAGCAGTTTTCACACCTTCAATGTTGGGCATGAACTATTTTTGCTGCACTGTCCCAAATGTATCCTAATATCTGAATTTGCTATAGTCAAGCTGATTTCTAGCAGATCACTTTGTGCAAGTAAAGAAGGTAACAGACATACTTCAGAGTGCTTTCTGCCATCTTACCCTGATTATTTACTCACAGATAGATACCCTGTAGCCATCCCTTTTTTAATTTCACATTAAATGTTTTAAGGACCCAAAAATAATGGCTAACATATTTGGCTCAATCCAAGTTAAGTATACTCTCCTTATGGGAAACATAATTGATCAAAGCCATAATATAAAGACCTCTGTATACCTTTGTGAACTCTAAATGCAAAAACATAAGTCAGTGACATTGACAGTTCCCATAAAAAAACTGGTATCCGTTCACATGGTCGACCATGTTATGGTCGACAGTCATTAGGTCGACCACTATTGGTCGACATTGACATGGTCGACATGGACACATGGTCGACACATGAAAATGGCCGACACATGAAAAGGTCGACATGAGTTTTTTTACTTTTTTTCTTTTGGGGAACTTTTCCATACTTTACGATCCACGTAAACTACGATTGGAACGGTAATCTATGCCGAGCGATGCGGTAGCGGAGCGAAGGCACCATGCCCGAAGCATGGCGAGCACTAATTGGGGTTCCCAGTCACTTTACGCAAAAAAAGACACCAAAAAAGTAAAAAAACGCATGTCGACCTTTTCATGTGTCGACCTTTCATGTGTCGACCATGTGTCCACGTCGACCATGTCAATGTCGACCAACAGTGGTCGACCTAATGACTGTCGACCATAACATGGTCGACCATTCATACCGGAACCAAAAAAACTATATTAATGATGTAGAGTCGACACGAATCAATATAATGTAATCATGTTTCATATGTATAAGTGCAGAAAATTATATCATTTTGTTGTCTTTTATTGTGCATCTACAGTGTTCCATAAGGGAGTTTAAATATATTTTACTACCCATTAATATAATTCTTATTGGATAATCAGTTGTAAAACAGATTAGTAGAACAGCACCCTACTTTCTGTAATGTCACATAGGTTTTGGGCAAGAAAGAAAAGCTATAACTTGTATTGAATACTTATGGGTTATTGTCAGTTTTTGGGAATAAGTCTGAAATTGTTAAATCTTCCATCTTTTGTGGTGTCTTTCTGTTAAAGTTACTTTCTTGCATTTATACTCAGTAAGCCAGTTTGCTTGTGACTTATGATCACATTGGATCCAAGACTCTTAAAGAATTTGCCTGACAGGCTATCTCCTATATAATAGCCCCGGTGGTCATTCCGAGTTGTTCGCGCGGTAATTTTTTTTGCATCGCAGCGATTTTCCGCTAATTGCGCATACGCAATGTTCGCACTGCGACTGCGCCAAGTAAATTTGCTATGCAGTTAGGAATTTTACTCACGGCATTACGAGGTTTTTTCTTCGTTCTGGTGATCGTAATGTGATTGACAGGAAGTGGGTGTTTCTGGGCGGAAACTGGCCGTTTTATAGGTGTGTGTGAAAAAACGCTGCCGTTTCTGGGAAAAACGCGGGAGTGTCTGAAGAAACGGGGGAGTGTCTGGGCGAACGCTGGGTGTGTTTGTGACGTCAAACCAGGAACGAAACTGACTGAACTGATCGCAGTTGGCGAGTAAGTCTGGAGCTACTCAGAAACTGCTAAGAAGTGTCTATTTGCAATTCTGCTAATCTTTCGTTCGCAATTTTACTAAGCTAAGATACACTCCCAGTAGGCGGCGGCTTAGCATGTGCAAAGCTGCTAAAAGCAGCTAGCGAGCGAACAACTCGGAATGAGGGCCCCAGATCTGTGACTTTGTGCTTCATTTGCTAACGCTGGGCGGAGTCAAAACACTGGGCGGAGTTAGTCAAATGAGTCACAGATCTGGGCAAATCTATAGGAGACTTGGAGCAGGAGCAGATGGTATGGGCATGGCACAGGCAGGGGTGCATACCTCCCAACTTTCTTCAGGCAGGAGGGACACACGCATAGCAAAAAGGGGGCATGGCCAACGGGTAAGGGGCATGGCTTCACGGGTGGACCCGCGATCGCGAGCCACGCCCCTGTTTTAGTCAGTGAGGGGGCATGCCCAGCGCTCTGTGAGCTGCTGGCATGCCCCCAGCGGCGGATTATGAGTCCGGGGGGGCCAGGGCACTTGAGACAGGAACCCTATCTCATTGCTGTGCCTGCTGTGGATTTAGGGGCGTGGCCTAATTGCGCCTCTCGTGGCCACGCCCCCTTATTCAAATTCCGGGGGGGGGGGTTATTTATTTTTTTATGGGATTTTGGTCCCTCAGCTAGGGGTAAATCCAGAGGGGGTGGTCGCTCCCCCCTACACACCCGCACAGGCAGAAGAAAGCAGGGAGGCTGCTGCCTCCCTGCAACACCACAGACCTGCCAATATGCAGCAGCGTGTGCTGACTGTAACACAATGCTGCCGCTGTTACTGGCAGGACGGGAGAGCTTCAGAGCTGGGACAGAGCTACTCCAGCTGGGGGCCCCCCTAAAACTGTGAGGCCCAGGATACGTACCCCCTGGGCCCACCCTTAATCCGTACCCCTTGATGCCCCCTCTCCCTCTGTCTCCACTAAATAGACGCTGTGTGCATGCTAAGCAGAACAGCGAGTACAGGAGCTTCCCAACTGCCCCCCCCCAACCGCGGGACACTGCGGCCCGCGGGTTGGACAGTGGGACAGACCCCAAAAAATGGGACTGTCCCGCGAGGTGTGTGAGGGGGTATGCCATACAGACAGACGGGCACTGGCTCACTGTGTACTTGACCCCCCCACATCAGCATACTCAGCAGGGTCACTTTCTGGCACATTCCACGCCTCTTAGCTGCAGTTTTGTGGGGCACCTGCCGCTGTGCAGGTTACGTACTGCCTTTGTTATCTCCAGCCCCGGCAACCCCACCGCTAGCTGCAGCGCTGCCGCCCGCAGTGAGGTGCGCCCAGCTCCTTCACACACTTTAGCCGGCGGGCAGCGCTGCAGAAGTCCGCGCTGCTTGCAGGCTCCGACCCCCTCCTCCCTCCAGCCGCAGCGTCTCCTGGGGGCTAACCAGTCACTCCCAGTCTCCCCTTACCACAGTGCCTGGCAGCCGCGAGGTCCGCGCCGCGTGCATGCAATGACCCCCTCCTCCCTCCAGCCGCAGCGTCTCCTGGGGGCTAACCAGTCACTCCCAGTCTCCCCTTACCACAGTGCCCGGCAGCCGCGCGAGGTCCGCGGTGTGTGACTGAGGAGTGGGGGGGAGGGATGCAGACGGGCAGTGGAAGCAGGACTCCAGCTTGAGAGAGTCAACCATGCCAAGTCTCTACCAGCAGCAGATCCAAACAGGTTGGAGTGGAACAGCAGCAGCCAGCAGCAGTGACACATCTGTCTGTCACCACTGTTTTGTCCCTAATACCAATCTCTCCCGTGCCCTGTGTTCTGTCATGTCCCTGTCACCCCTGGCCTTGCCCTGTCACCCTTATCCTGGCCCTGTCACCCCTTTCCTGGCCCTGTCTACCAAATCCTGGTCCTGCCGCCCCTACCCTGGCCCTGTCACCCCTATCCTGTCCCTGTCATTTCTGTCCTGGCCCCGTCACCCCTGTCCTTGCCCTGTCACCCCTGTCCTGGCCCCGTCACCCCTGTCCTGGCCCCGTCACCCCTGTTCTGATCCTGTCACCCCTGTCCTGGCCCTGTTACTGCATACCCTGGCAGGTACAGTACCCGCAGTGCCTCCAGACCCCTCCCCAATGCACCACACCTCCGCACCTTCCCCTCCAACACATGCGACACTCCACCCCTCCCCCACACCCTGTGCCTCCAGACCCCCTACACCACCAGCTGCTCCCACTCCCCCACCCTTCCACCACCCACAGCACCTCCAGACCCCTTCCACCATCCACCCCCCATATATGTCTCCCCCCACACCTGCCCCCTCCACCCACAGCATCTGCAGACACCCTCCTCCATTCGCGGTCCCCCCCTCACCCACCCACGGCACCTCCGCACATGCCCCTCCACCACCTGCAGCGCCTCTGGACCCCCTTCCCCATCCGCCGCACCACCCGCACCTGCCTCTCCCCCACCGCGGTGACTCCGGACACCCCTACCCCACCCCCGCCCCTTCCCATCCCACAGCACCTCCGGAACCCTTCACCCATCCGCAACATCCCTGCACCTGCCCCTCCCTCGTGGCACCCCTGCCTCTCCCCCACCTGCAGTGCCTCCGGACCCCTCCCCCATCTACAGCCCCCACTCTTCTGTCTCTCCCCCACCCGCAGCACCTCCCAACCCTTCCCCATCCGGGCCCCCCCGCATCTGCCCCCCCCTCCACCTGCAGCATCTACAGACACCCTCCCCCATCCGCAGTCCCCCCCGCACCCGGTCATTCTGTACATCGAGCCCTGCAGGTGCTGTTCACGCCGTCGCAAGGGGCTGCACCTCCTTCACCATCGCACGCCCTTTCATTGTGCAATATTTAACCACTAACAAAGGAATGCAGGTAATACTCCATATAATACAAATATTGAACCCCATATAGGCATGGAAGGATTAAAGGGGCGTAGCCCCCTGCGACGGTGTGAAGAGCGCCCGTAGGGCGCGATGAAGCACCTAGTGTTTTTATAACACTATATTTATAGAGGGAACTCTTTGGTTTACAGTAACTTTGATTAATTTTAGGCTGTGATTGAATTTTGGCATGTCAGGTAGTAACTCATTGCATTCTGATTGCAGAGTGGTGGGACAGTGCTCCAAAATCGGACTATCCTGAGAAACACAGGACAGTTGGTAGGAATGTGAGTACACATTTTTACTCCAATGGTAATTTGTAAAACCTAAAGTAGATAATTACTCTGAGATCAAAACCTGTTACTTCCATTTACCCAAGGTGAGTCTCTGACTGACGCATCATAATATTGTCTGTATGTATACAAGTCTATTTTGCCATGCTTTCATGGGAAATACAATAGAGTGATGATGATGTAATATAGTTTTGGTGCTCAACTAGAGACTTCTGCAAAAAAAAATTTTTAGATACAGTATAAATGATTTTATGCTGTTGTGTTGGAAAAGGAAGTGTAGGAAATCCCGAAGAAGATGAGATGGAGGGAATCCCCCCTCTCCCACTCTTGTAGCCATTTGGAAAATGAAAGCTTTGCAGGGTTATATAAAACCTTAGAGATGGTGCTGTCAAGACACAGACTCACAAGGAGTAGATACTGTGACATCAAGCACCAACCGACAAGATGAACATATTCATTCCAGGTATGTGGATGGCACATTAAGTTCTTTGGAGGCATGGTGGTTATAGGGTCCTTATAGAGAAGATGCCAACTGAGTACCAAAGCTGGCATCTGATCCATAGCTTTGGCCGTAGAAGAAGAGTATAGGAAACCTTCACTAATGACTATTCCACCACACCAGGTCTCCTGGGATGAAACTGGGCAAAAGCAGGATAGGTCCGAAATCAATTCAGTGGGCAAACTAGTCTTAAGCTGTCAGAAAGGGCAACTTCTGTATGGAAACCAAAGAGGAAAACTTGAGATACACTTTGATTTTTTTATTAAAGTCCTAAGTGTAGTTATTGGCCAGAGATATGGTTGGTCTGCTCTCCAACATTTATCAGGCTAGAAGTTACACTAGGTGGACAAATTGGACAGACCGAGTCGTTTCATCGCCCCATCCACCCTGGGTGACAGCAGGGCTAGAGTGACGTAGCAGCATTTTGTTTTTCTTGTGGTAATGTTTACTTGTTCATGCACAGATCAGCCTACTTCTCTACCGATGGGTTTGGCCTGACAGTAAACTCTGCTGAGTATCTTCCTCACGAGGAAGGAAATTCAGATGTTACCAATTATAAAACTGCCCAGAGAATATTGTGTAACCTCGGCTGTAGAGGAACATGAGACAGCTACGTTATGCAGAGAGAGAGAGAGAGAGAGAGAGAGAGACAGAGAAGAGGAACACTGTGGTAAAGCACAGGCCAAGGAGAAGGGGGGTTAGTCTCAGTAACGGACCGAAAGTAGAAAGCTAGTAGACCGTGGATGGGATGTGAGGAGGTACAGGAGACCAGTGAAGGCTTGGGAAGACTTGGCAAGGTGAGAGAAGAGGCAAGGCTCTGAGTTGAAGAGGTGCAATCCATGAAAGCGAGTCAATCGGAACAGTCTCTTGACCTTGGTGGCTCCTTTGATGCGGCCAGTGCATAGCTGTTTCACTTGGTCACTTTATACCCTTGATAGCTTTTTCCATCTCTGCAGGTGTCCATTGGTTGCCAGTTCTGCTCTGTGGCATCATCTGGGGCTGGGCAGTAGATGGAGCCCCCGTAACTGGTGGAATGACTGTAAAAGATGGCAGCCTGCTGGATGACTTTGGCAGGAGCCTGAAACTGTCCAGGAAGCTATTGCGGGAAACACGGTCATTGGCACATGGCTACGTAAGTGTCTCAAACCTCTGATTACACTCTGCCTGCCCAATTCCATGCTAATTATGTAATATTCATATTTTTTTATATGTAGCACAGTTCTACCCAGTGAGGTAACTAAAGTATTATAACTCCAGTACATTGTCACTGTCCAGTTCAGTTTCATATTTGGTGGCCTGAGTAATAATGTGACTCCTGGACTTATACTTTGTCTCTTAATCACTCTGCCTAATCTTCTGACAATTGACATCTGTCAACGTCAACCCAAATATGGCTGTATATTGTCTCAGTCAGTCCGACCTCTCTTGCAATAGTTGTATGTATAAACCTTGTGTTTCATTTCTCTGTCTCTTCTGCACATGAAGTGGCTTCTCCTTACATTTTATACTGCACTAGCTGTTCTACCCGTTCTTCGCCCTGGAGTTTCTGATTGTCACGGTTGTACATATAAAAGAGTGTTAAAAATTTGGTAAATCTATAGAGATGTAAATTTGAGACATCTTAATGTAAGTAAATATTAATCCATGGTTCTTGGCGTTACCCGAGGAGCACCCGTAGCAGATACGGTAAAAAGTGACAGGACTATTTTTGTAGTTTATTAAATTTTACACACTGGAGGTACAATCCAAATGTTCATCCAATTGTCCGCATTGGTAATGATGCCATGATGTCAACCCCCTTTTCATCACCTTTGGGGAGGTTTATTCCTATTATGATCCGGCACTCAATTAATAGGAATTATTGCCCCGGTGTCCTATGTCCAACACGGTCTGCCCGCCAATGTATACCATAGAAGGGACGGCACTCAGAAGTCGTTTTTATGCAGCAATATTTGTATTCAAAACTTCTTACGAGACATCACATCAACGTTTTGGTGCATGTAAGCACCTTCATCAGGATGAATCTCAGCTGTTTTTTGTCACACTTTTAAGCTGAGATTCATCCTGATGAAGGTGCTTACATGCACTGAAACGTTGATGTGATGTCTCGTTGTAAGAAGATTTGAATACAAGTATTGCTGCATAAAAAGACCTCTGAGTGCCGTCCCTCCTATGGTATGTATGTATACATGACGAAAAACACGGAGAGTTGAAACGGCCGTCAGGCTGTAGTACTAGGATCATGTCCAGATGTTTCTTCTGTAAGGAATAAACCCCTTTTTTCTTTTCATCATCAAAACGTGAGTGCTGGTCTTTTTTTTCTTTTCTTTTGCAAAAGTGAGTGTCTGTATGTATATATATATATATATATATATATATATATATATACACTTTGCCACCTTGACTTAGTTGAGTCTTCTCCCATTATAAACCTTTTGGTGAACTTGATGTGACTACTTTAGGTCTTCTCCTCAGTGTTACAAGGCTGGTGAACAAGAACCAATAAAGTCTTTATCTTTCTTCCTACTGATATTTTCCTGCCTCCTGTCAATTCTATATACGTCATTCAGTTTTCTTTTAATTTCCATATGTCGTGGTGTTTTCAGACAATAACCTTCCTCACAATATGTCCTAATCTTTTCAGCGGTTGTGGAAATTACCTGGAGCACACCTGGACTTCATAGGGCACTCCCAAAATGTTCCTTCTGTCAGCATAAGCTTTGGTTCCTGGCTGAAGATACTGGTGAGACTATATTCTCCCTCTCCCCCTCTCTATCCCTCTCTCTCCCTCTCTTTCTCTCTCCATGTCCTCCTGAATCTCACCTTTTCCACTCTCTGCAGCCAGGTGAGCGTCTCAGGCTGCTCAATGGAGCCCTGCAGGTTTTCCCTGTGTATCTGGAGGAGCTGGAGAAGTGGGTGATAGAGGACACCAGCAACAGAGCATCTCACCTCAAGGAAAAAGTCACCAATGTGCGCTTGCATCTTCGGGATCTTCTGCATCACATCCAGAATCAGGTAAGTGACCATCTACCAGCCTGACCGGGTAGCACTGTAAGCTGTATACTATCTGCAGTGATAGTCTTGCAGAGTTTCACTATAAATTGGTAGAAAATGGCTTTGGTGATTAATATGGCCCTCTAATTATTTATTCCCTCCACTGCTAAGAATGAGTGGGACTTGTCCTCAGCCATGCAGGGGTTGAGATGGGGGAAAGGCGGGGGGGGGGGGGGGTACTTATCTAAAGGTCACTAGAGAAGACCCCTGCAATGCTGAAGCCCAGCATCATCTCAGATCACCAGGTGCTTTATGTGCTCAATCTCCCCCCGTCCAGGCACATACACACTTGGAGGCACTCTTGTTGTCACCTGTACCCTCATTCAAACAATGTTCTTATGCCTAGATCTCCCCCTGACTTCAGTAAACATGGTGGGGGGGGGGGGGGGGGGGGAGGTTTGGTCGCTTCTTTTGCTATGCAGCAATGTTCTTTTCAAAATTGTATGTCTTACTGGGATATGGTACATTTATGTGTTTCATATAGACATATGCATTATCATTTTCAAGTGCACATGTTATTGTGAAAAAACATAAATTAATCTTTTTGCTGTTTTGGAATGAGAGGTTAATGCTGTAGAAGCACAGTTACTTCTTTGGCCATTTTCAAGAAATTATTATTTATTACCAGTTATTTATATAGCGCACACATATTCCGCAGGGCTTTACAGAGAGAATATTTGGCCATTCACATCAGTCCCTGCACCAGTGGAGCTTACAATCTATATTCCCTATCACATGTACACACTCATTCACGCTAGAGTTAATTTTGTTTGAAGCCAATTAACCTACCAGTATATTTTTGGATTGTGGGAGTACCCAGAGGAAACCCACGCAAGTACAGGGAGAATATACAAACTCCACACAGTTGGGCCATGGTGGGAATTGAACCCATGACCTCAGTGCTGTGAGGCAGTAATGCTAACCATTACACCATCCGTACTGCCTGATACAAAGTCTTCTGAGAGAGGTATCATTTGTGTGCATAAATAATCACTGATACAATTGTCTCAGAAGAGAAGGGGTTAAACATGCTAGCAGTAGATACTAAGAAACTGTAGATGTACATTTAGGAGTTAAAGGTGAAGACCTCAATTTTTGCATCACTTTTTTTCTTTGGTATTTATTATTTATTTATTTATTAACAGTTTCTTATATAGCGCAGCAAATTCCGTTGCGCTTTACAACTGTATTAAAGCAAATGTTATATCTGCAGTGCTGTATTTCCCACTGTGCAGTGTCAGTGCAGTGTCTGAGCAGTTTCAGTGCATTATCAGTATATGTGCAGTGTCAGCGCCGTATCAGTATATGTGCAGTGTCAGTGTAGCCTTTGTGCAGTGCCAGTATAGCCTCAGTATATGTGCAGTGTCAGTGTAGCCTTTGTGCAGTGTCAGTGTATGTGTAGTGTCAGTATAGCCTTTGTGCAGTGTCAGTGTATGTGCAGTGTCAGTGCAGTATCAGTATATGTGCAGTGTCAGTGCAGCCTCTGTGCAGTGTCAGTGTATGTGCAGTGTCAGTGCAGTAACAGTATATGTGCAGTGTCAGTGCAGTCTCTGTGCAGTGTCAGTGTATGTGCAGTAACAGTATATGTGCAGTGTCAGTGTAGCAGCCCCCGCTCCCCTCCTAGCACTGAATGCATGCTGTGCTCGCCCGCGGGACACTGCTGCCCACGGGTGGGACAGGGTCCGAATAGCGGGACTGACAGTGGGAGGTATGGTGTAGTATCAGTATATGTGCAGTGTCACTACAGCCTCTGTGCAGTGTCAGTGTATGTGTAGTGTCAGTGTAGCCTTTGTGCAGAGTCAGTGTAGCCTCTGTGCAGTGTCAGTGTATGTGCAGTGTCAGTGCAGCCTCTGTGCAGTGTCAGTGTATGTGCAGACTCAGTGTAGCCTCTGTGCAGTGTCAGTGTATGTGCAGTGTCAGTGCAGCCTCTGTGCAGTGTCAGTGTATGTGCAGACTCAGTGTAGCCTCTGTGCAGTGTCAGTGTATGTGCAGTGTCAGTGCAGCCTCTGTGCAGTGTCAGTGTATGTGCAGACTCAGTGTAGCCTCTGTGCAGTGTCAGTGTATGTGCAGTGTCAGTGCAGCCTCTGTGCAGTGTCAGTGTATGTGCAGACTCAGTGTAGCCTCTGTGCAGTGTCAGTGTATGTGCAGTGTCAGTGTAGCCTCTGTGCAGTGTCAGTGTATGTGCAGAGTCAGTGTAGCCTCTGTGCAGTGTCAGTGTATGTGCAGTGTCAGTGCAGCCTCTGTGCAGTGTCAGTGTATGTGCAGACTCAGTGTAGCCTCTGTGCAGTGTCAGTGTATGTGCAGTGTCAGTGCAGCCTCTGTGCAGTGTCAGTGTATGTGCAGACTCAGTGTAGCCTCTGTGCAGTGTCAGTGTATGTGCAGTGTCAGTGTAGCCTCTGTGCAGAGTCAGTGTAGCCTCTGTGCAGTATCAGTGTATGTGTAGTGTCAGTGCAGCCTCTGTGCAGTGTCAGTGTATGTGCAGACTCAGTGTAGCCTCTGTGTAGTGTCAGTGTATGTGTAGTGTCAGTGCAGCCTCTGTGCAGTGTCAGTGTATGTGCAGTGTCAGTGTGGCCTCTGTGTAGTGTCAGTGTAGCCTCTGTGCAGTGTTAGTGTATGTGCAGTGTCAGTGTAGACTCTGTGTAGTGTCAGTGTATGTGCAGAGTCAGTGTAGTCTCTGTGCAGTGTCAGTGTATGTGCAGTGTCAGTGTATGTGCAGTGTCAGTGTAGCCTCTGTGTATTGTCAGTGTATGTGCAGAGTCAGTGTAGTCTCTGTGCAGTGTCAGTGTATGTGCAGTGTCAGTGTAGCCTCTGTGTAGTGTCAGTGTATGTGCAGTGTCAGTGTAGCCTCTGTGTATTGTCAGTGTATGTGCAGTGTCAGTGTAGCCTCTGTGTAGTGTCAGTGTAGCCTCTGTGTAGTGTCAGTGTATGTGCAGTGTCAGTGTATGTGCAGTGTCAGTGTAGCCTCTGTGCAGTGTCAGTGTATGCGCAGTGTCAGTGTATGCGCAGTGTCAGTGTATGTGCAGTGTCAGTGTAGCCTTTGTGTAGTGTCAGTGTTTATGCAGTGTCAGTGCACTATTAGTGGCTATGCAGTATCATTGTTATGAAACCATTATGCATGGGCAGATTGGGATGGAAAACCAGCCCGGGAAATTTATGGAAGCAGCCCTATTCGGGGTGAGGTCTATTGAGGAGGGTGGGATTTCTCCTAATTGGGCCTGATTGTACGCAGTTGCGGCCTTCCTTGCATCTTGTGCTGCAGTTGTGTCTGAGACCAGGGGCGGATTGGGAACTAAAAGTGGCCCTGTGACATTGTGTAGAAGTGGCCGACATGGCAGCACAAGAGGTTTATCATACCGTGTAGCCATGGCAGCGTCACTGGATGGCAGAGTTACCATACCGCAGAGATGGCATCACAGAATGAATGGGGACAGTGCAGTGTACGAGTGCGGTGGGCTGCCTGTCACATACCTCCCAACATGACCCTCTCCAGGAGGGACAGAATGCTCTGCTTCTGGACTTTTCTCTTAATTTATGATTGCCGGCACCTGTGCTGAACAGGTTAATGGATAAGAAAGGTGTTTCAGCACAGGTGATGGCAATCATATAATAAGAGGGAAGTCCAGGAGCAGAGCATTGTGTCACTCCCGGAGAGGGTCATGTTGGGAGGTATGCTGTCATGTGGGGTGGGTGGGGCCATGTGACAACGCACAAAACACACCCCACAGACACGTCGGCCTACCAGGAATCTTCCTGGTGAGCCCTATGACCAGTCCGCCCCTGCCATTATGTCACATGCACTTGTGGCATCAATTCTACTTGATACAACTAACACAAGACATTTTGTATAAATACGTTTTTAATGACGGCATGATGACAGACACCCCTCTCTCCTTCCTCCCGCAGATGTCATCGCATGGAGTCAGTCTCCCAGCCGCTCTGTCCCCGCATGGACCACCGACCTCCGGCAAAGACTGGTGCAGCCGTGTGCTGATGTTCCAAGCTCTCCGCACCTTGGAGCAGAGCCTACACCGGGCGGTGAGGGATTACTCTCTGTTGAAAAGCTCTCTTTGATTAAACACTGGGGATGGTTTGGGGGGTCAGGGGTGTCACCCCCATATTGTGAGTACACCCGTCATTTCCACCGTAATGCAGACAAGGACACTATTAGAAATCTGTACTGCTCTCCTCAAAGGCTGATGGGAAGTTATACGTGACTGGGGGAAAAGAATGTAGACAACTGGGACCTGAGCTGCACAACATAGCAGTAATACTCGATGAGGCCTACCTCTCTAGGGTCTTATCTAGGGCATGCAGTATACAGCTGTATAACACCCATTAGACTATAGGTGTAGTTCCACTGTGGCTGGGGTGGGGGGGGGGGGAGTAGGGGGGGCTGCATGTTTAATACATCTGGTGCCAGAGGTTTTGATGACATCCTAAGGACTATTCATAAGGGCTGACACTTGTTTGGGGTTTAATCAGAAGACAACATTTAAAATCAAGATTAAATTTAAATGACTGCGAATCACCTACAGGTTATCTGTCCTCAGCGAAGTCGAGTGGGACAAAGGGATATATTCCAGTTCTAATCCAATACTGAGTAACAGATTTTTTTTGACATAATTTCGGAATTCAACGCACAAGTTATATCATGCTTGTTCTCAGTCACCGACTAACTTCCCAGCATGCCTTGAAGCTAGGTCCGTTATCCATCTCATATGGAAGTATTTATATAAGTTGCCTAAATAAGTATTTATTGTTATTTATTGAACAGTGAACAATGCACTGAGTGTTAGCGCTGGACTCTTGGCTTGTGTTCAGATTGGATTGGACATCTAAGGAACAGAAACATCAAAACAAAAAATCTTTTGTTTTTAATTAAAATCTTTTGATGTAATGCAGGTAATCAGTTATATAAAACTACCGTAGTCTTTTCACAGTTCTCTAAATGGTACATAGATCTTCCTGATCCATATGTTTCACTATTGGTGAAGACTAGAGAGCGCTGTTTACACAACCGGCGTCATATCTTCTCTGACACTTAACATGTCGAGAAAGGTTTGATGATTTGATGTTACTTTTCCTTTGAGGAGATTGAGAATATGGTAAGAAACGTCAGGTGGTGTCATGGCGAGGGGACCTCAGTGTGAAGTTACTGATGACGATTACTTGAAGAATTCTTTTTAGGATAAGGATAAACTCTACTTGTTGTTTGTTTTTTACTTCATGTATTTGAAATCTGCTGCACAAACAGTAACCTAATCTGGAACAATAATCTATTGTGTCTCTTGTTTGGTTCTATATGTTCATCATGTTGTTATTTTAACATATGGGATTGATATTGGAATGTCTTAGATACAAACACAAGGTACTTCTGTTCTGTGTTCTTGGTTGAAATTTCCTAGTTTACATGTATTAGATGACCAAATATTTTACCACCATGTGCTCTTCACATACACGTTCTACACTGCCACACTACATGTACCAGTTTGCCACACACTTCACCAACATGTCCTAGCTGCCATGTTCTTCACTAACACATTATAGATTGCCACACTCTTCACCAACACATTATAGACTCATACTTTTCACCAACTCTTTACAGACTGCCACATTCTACACCAACACATTATGGACTGCCACATTCTTCACCAACACATTATAGACTGCCACATTCTTCACCAACATGTGCTAGGCTGGCACTCTATTCACCAACACATTAAAGACTGCCACACTTTTCACCGTCATGTTCCAGACTGACACACTCTTCATCAACCCATTATAGTTTGCCACACTCTTCACCAACATGTGCTAGGCTGCCACACTCTTCATCAACACATTATAGACTGCCACACTCTTCACCAACATGTTCCAGACTGACACACTCTTCATCAACCCATTATAATTTGCCGCACTCTTCACCAACATGGTCTGGGCTGCCACACTCTTCACCAATACGGTCTAGGCTGCCACACTCTTCACCAACATGTTCTGGGCTGCCACACTCTTCACCAACATGTTCTGGGCTGCCCCACTCTTCACCAACATGTTCTGGGCTGCCACACTCTTCACCAACATGGTCTGGGCTGCCACACTCTTCACCAACATGGTCAGGGCTGCCACACTCTTCACCAACATGTTCTGGGCTGCCACACTCTTCACCAACATGTTCTGGGCTGCCACACTCTTCACCAACATGTTCTGGGCTGCCACACTCTTCACCAACATGTTCTGGGCTGCCACTCTCTTCACCAACATGTTCGGGGCTGCCACACTATTCACCAACATGTTCTGGGCTGCCACACTCTTCACCAACATGTTCTGGGCTGCCACACTCTTCACCAACATGTTCTGGGCTGCCACACTCTTCACCAACATGTTCTGGGCTGCCACACTCTCCACCAACATGTTCTGGGCTGCCACACTCTTCACCAACATGTTCTGGGCTGCCACACTCTTCACCAACATGTTCTGGGCTGCCACACTATTCACCAACATGTTCTGGGCTGCCACACTATTCACCAACATGTTCTGGGCTGCCACACTATTCACTAACTTGTTGCAGATAGCCATATTCTCCACCAACATGTTGTAGGCTGCCAATCTCTTCACCAACACATTATACTATATAAAATATGAAAGATAATTTCTCAGCTTATAACCGTGGCAAGCCTCTGGTACCACCACGAAGCCTTCACCAAGATTTTAGATTTTTAAGACATTATAGACTGTCAAACTTTTCACCAACACTATATATATATATATATATATATATATATATATACACACATTTAAGAATCTCCCTTTGTAATTTGCAATGACTGACACTTACGTTTTTGCTACCACACCCACTGGTAAATGTATTTAATGAAACAAATTTCAGTGTTTTTTTTTTACTTATTTAAAAATTTTTTATACAGTGTGACGTTTATTTATTGTGAATTCTGATATTGTTACATTTATTTATCATCAAAGCCGTTATTTTTGTAACTACTATTTAACTGAATTTATGTATTTTTTTTATTTCACCGTTAATAAAATAAGCTGCATTTGAAAATGTTTGGCGCTGTTTGACTGCAAAGAGACGCAACTAAGTTGTACGGATGGCGGAGAAAGTCCCAGTGTTACAGAGGAAGTTTAATCCTTACCTCGTGCCTCCAAGCTGCCTCCTCAGTGCAACTGGCAATCACACTCCTCATCTCCATCCAATTAAAGGAAGGCATTGAGATCTTGGAAGATCCCTATTAGTGGTGCTAGAGAACTCCGGTTACTTTTGAGTCACTGTATGATGGGGGAAATTCTGTATCTTACCATAAACACAACTCCCCCCTCCCCACGGGATAAATATGTGTCTATTATATACAAAGTTACAAACCACAAAACAAACACACAATAATCCCCCCTCCCCCATTTATACTGCAGAAACTCATTATTATTACATATTTGTATATAGATTGTAGTAAACACCCTATACATATCCTGACATATACAGGGAACAGTCTGCGAGCCACAAGAGGTGCGGGTCAACCTGGTGCTCTTAGATTGACATGGAACTATGGCCCTCATTCCGAGTTGATCGCTAGCTGCATTCGTTCGCTGTGCAGCGATGAGACAAAAAAACGGCAGTTCTGTGAATGCGTATGCGGCGCAATGCGCACATGCGTCGTACTATTACAAAGAACTATGTAGTTTCACACAGGGTCTAGCGATGCATTTCAGTCGCACTGGTGGCCGCAGAGTGATTGACATGAAGTGAGCGTTTCTGGGTGTCAACTGACCGTTTTCAGGGAGTGTTCGGAAAAACGCAGGCGTGGCTGGGCGAACGCAGGGCGTGTTCATGACGTCAAAACAGGAGCTGAACAGTCTGAAGTGATCGCAAGCGCTGAGTAGGTATTGAGCTACTCTAAAGTACAAATAATAAATAAGCAGGTGCGCGACCAACAGCAGCAGGTAGGAGGAAGGTCAGTTCCTCAAAACTAAACAATAAAAAGGATATGTGTACCAGCGCTGGCTGAATAAATTAATCAGTTAGAATTTATGTTAATAATATGATAGTAATAATAATAATAAGGATGGTTTACTCTATGTAAAAAGGTAACAATTTATTTGACATGACACATGTAACAAATCTAAAAGAAAGGAATTCCTGTTGCCACTAGGTGGCGATAAAATTTCAATATATCTTATCTGGATAAAATTTCATAAATTCTCCTGTATTAGAATTGTCCATTCCTAAAGGCTAGGACAGCCTCCCTTTGTGCATTCACTGTAATGGGTAAATAATTACCAGATCCCCACGTTGGTAAGCATCAGCGTTGGAACAAGTCCTTTAGTAGCTGTAGGGGTGAAGTAGACCAATTTGATGATAAGGTCCAGTGATGGGAGAGAAGTCCAAATTATGCCGAAGGATGACACGGCTTTGCGGGCCGGTTTGGAGAACAAAGTCCAGACAGATGAAGTAAGCTCAAGTCCAGATGGATAGAGTAGGCTCAACGCGTTTCACTGGTATGATCCAGCTTCCTCAGGAGCATAAATTTTTTGAGCATAGGGTACTCCATTTATACCCTTCCTAATGAACTAGTTAGCACCACCTGTTTGGGTTATTACTAATACAAAAAAGCAAACCATCCATAGTAATAATATAAAAGACTATCAGTCCAAAGTACAATCTTAACATCTCTTTATAAATTGTATTACATTTAAAAAACGAGTATTATTCGCCTATTTAAACAGAAAAAAACATAAGATAGTGCCGATCATGTGACTTGCCTCGTCACATGATCGGCAAAAACAGCAGTCCCATTGGTCCAAAATGTTTCTCAATGGTCACATGAAATCTAACATGTGACCACGTACTTAAAGTCCCTTCTTCCAAGGTACACCCTTGCTCCAAGGGGAACTTGCAAAGCGTGGGATGCGCTCACGTGACGGGTCGGGTGATGACGCACGTCACGTAGGCGCTCCGTCAGGTGGTATAGATCTACCTATGGAACGGAGGATCGTCGAGGTCTCCGTAGGAGCAAGGGTGTACCTTGGAAGAAGGGACTTTAAGTACGTGGTCACATGTTAGATATCATGTGACCATTGAGAAACATTTTGGACCAATGGGACTGCTGTTTTTGCCGATCATGTGACGAGGCAAGTCACATGATCGGCACTATCTTATGTTTTTTTCTGTTTAAATAGGCGAATAATACTCGTTTTTTAAATGTAATACAATTTATAAAGAGATGTTAAGATTGTACTTTGGACTGATAGTCTTTTATATTATTACTATGGATGGTTTGCTTTTTTGTATTAGTAATAACCCAAACAGGTGGTGCTAACTAGTTCATTAGGAAGGGTATAAATGGAGTACCCTATGCTCATAAAATTTATGCTCCTGAGGAAGCTGGATCATACCAGTGAAACGCGTTGAGCCTACTCTATCCATCTGGACTTGAGCTTACTTCATCTGTCTGGACTTTGTTCTCCAAACCGGCCCGCAAAGCCGTGTCATCCTTCGGCATAATTTGGACTTCTCTCCCATCACTGCACCTTATCATCAAATTGGTCTACTTCACCCCTACAGCTACTAAAGGACTTGTTCCAACGCTGATGCTTACCAACGTGGGGATCTGGTAATTATTTACCCATTACAGTGAATGCACAAAGGGAGGCTGTCCTAGCCTTTAGGAATGGACAATTCTAATACAGGAGAATTTATGAAATTTTATCCAGATAAGATATATTGAAATTTTATCGCCACCTAGTGGCAACAGGAATTCCTTTCTTTTAGATTTGTTACATGTGTCATGTCAAATAAATTGTTACCTTTTTACATAGAGTAAACCATCCTTATTATTATTATTACTATCATATTATTAACATAAATTCTAACTGATTAATTTATTCAGCCAGCGCTAGTACACATAATAAGAATTTACTTACCGATAATTCTATTTCTCATAGTCCGTAGTGGATGCTGGGACTCCGTCAGGACCATGGGGAATAGCGGGCTCCGCAGGAGACAGGGCACATCTAAATAAAGCTTTTAGGATCACATGGTGCGTACTGGCTCCTCCCCCTATGACCCTCCTCCAAGCCTCAGTTAGGTACTGTGCCCGGACGAGCGTACACAATAAGGAAGGATCTTGAATCCCGGGTAAGACTCATACCAGCCACACCAATCACACCGTACAACTTGTGATCTGAACCCAGTTAACAGTATGATAACAAAAAACGAAGTAGCCTCTGAAAAGATGGCTCACAACAATAGTAATAACCCGATCTTTGTAACAATAACTATGTACAAGTATTGCAGACAATCCGCACTTGGGATGGGCGCCCAGCATCCACTACGGACTATGAGAAATAGAATTATCGGTAAGTAAATTCTTATTTTCTCTAACGTCCTAGTGGATGCTGGGACTCCGTCAGGACCATGGGGATTATACCAAAGCTCCCAAACGGGCGGGAGAGTGCGGATGACTCTGCAGCACCGAATGAGAGAACTCCAGGTCCTCCTTAGCCAGAGTATCAAATTTGTAAAATTTTACAAACGTGTTCTCCCCTGACCACGTAGCTGCTCGGCAAAGTTGTAATGCCGAGACCCCTCGGGCAGCCGCCCAAGATGAGCCCACTTTCCTTGTGGAGTGGGCCTTTACAGATTTAGGCTGTGGCAGGCCTGCCACAGAATGTGCAAGTTGGATTGTGCTACAGATCCAACGTGCAATCGTCTGTTTAGACGCAGGAGCACCCATCTTGTTGGGTGCATACAATATAAACAACGAGTCAGATTTTCTGACTCCAGCTGTCCTTGAAATATATATTTTTAATGCTCTGACAACATCCAGTAACTTGGAGTCCTCCAAGTCGCTAGTAGCCGCAGGCACCACAATAGGCTGGTTCAAGTGAAAAGCTGAAACCACCTTAGGGAGAAAATGAGGACGTGTCCGCAGTTCTGCCCTGTCCGAATGGAAAATCAGATATGGGCTTTTGTATGATAAAGCCGCCAACTCTGAAACTCTCCTGGCTGAAGCCAGGGCCAATAGCATGGTTACCTTCCATGTAAGGTATTTTAAATCTACCGATTTTAGAGGCTCAAACCAATGAGATTTGAGAAAATTCAAAACTACGTTCAAATCCCACAGTGCCACTGGAGGCACTATTGGGGGTTGTATATGTAGTACACCTTTGACAAAAGTTTGTACTTCAGGCACTGATGCCAATTCCTTCTGGAAGAAGATTGATAAGGCCGAAATTTGAACTTTAATGGACCCCAATTTTAGGCCCATAGACAATCCTGCTTGCAGGAAATGTAAGAATCGACCCAATTGAAATTCTTCCGTTGGAGCCTTCTTGGCCTCACACCACGCAACATATTTTCGCCAAATGCGGTGATAATGTTGTACAGTCACTTCCTTTCTAGCCTTAATCAAGGTAGGAATAACTTCCTCTGGAATGCCCTTTTCTTTTAGAATCCGGCGTTCAACCGCCATGCCGTCAGACGCAGACGCGGTAAGTCTTGGAACATACAAGGTCCCTGCTGAAGCAGATCCCTTCTTAGAGGTAGAGGCCATGGATCCTCCGTGAGCATCTCTTGAAGTTCCGGATACCAAGTTCTTCTTGGCCAGTCCGGAGCCACCAGTATTGTTCTTACTCCTCTTTTCCGTATAATTCTCAGTACCTTTGGTATGAGAGGCAGAGGAGGGAACACATACACTGACTGGTACACCCACGGTGTTACCAGAGCGTCCACAGCTATTGCCTGAGGGTCTCTTGACCTGGCGCAATATCTGTCCAATTTTTTGTTGAGGCGAGACGCCATCATGTCCACCTTTGGTCTTTCCCAACGGTTCACAATCATGTGGAAGACTTCTGGATGAAGTCCCCACTCTCCCGGGTGAAGGTCGTGTCTGCTGAGGAAGTCTGCTTCCCAGTTGTCCACTCCCAGGATGAACACTGCTGACAGTGCTATGACATGATTCTCCGCCCAGCGCAGAATCCTTGCAGCTTCTGTCATTGCTCTTCTGCTTCTCGTGCCGCCTTGTCGGTTTACGTGGGCGACTGCCGTGATGTTGTCCGACTGGATCAACACCGGCTGACCCTGAAGCAGCGATTTTGCCAGGCTTAGAGCATTGTAGATCGCTCTTAGCTCCAGTATATTTATGTGAAGGGACGTCTCCAGGTTTGACCACACGCCCTGGAAGTTTCTTCCCTGTGTGACTGCTCCCCAGCCTCGTAGGCTGGCATCCGTAGTCACCAGGACCCAGTCCTGTATGCCGAATCTGCGGCCCTCTAACAGATGGGCACTCTGCAACCACCACAGGAGAGACAACCTTGTTCTTGGTGACAGTGTTATCCGCTGATGCATGTGCAGATGCGATCCGGACCATTTGTCCAGCAGATCCCACTGAAATGTCCGTGCATGGAATCTGCCGAATGGAATCGCTTCGTAAGAAGCCACCATCTTTCCCAGGACTCTTGTGCATTGATGTACTGACACAGTTCCTGGTTTTAGGAGGTTCCTGACAAGTTCGGATAACTCCCTTGCTTTCTCCTCCGGGAGAAACACCTTTTTCTGAACCGTGTCCAGAATCATTCCCAGGAACAGCAGACGAGTTGTCGGGGTCAATTGAGATTTTGGAAGATTCAGAATCCACCCGTGTTGCTGAAGCACTACCTGGGTTAGTGCTACACCGACTTCCAGCTGTTCTCTGGACTTTGCCCTTATCAGGAGATCGTCCAAGTAAGGGATAATTAATACGCCTTTTCTTCGTAGAAGAACCATCATTTCGGTCATTACCTTGGTAAAGACCCGAGGGGCCGTGGACAAACCAAACGGCAGCGTTTGAAACTGATAATGACAGTCTTGTATCACGAACCTGAGATACCCTTGGTGTGAGGGGTAAATTGGGACATGCAGATAAGCATCTTTTATGTCCAGGGACACCATGAAGTCCCCTTCTTCCAGATTCGCTATCACTGCTCTGAGTGACTCCATCTTGAACTTGAATTTCTGTATGTACAGGTTCAAGGATTTCAGGTTTAGAATAGGTCTTACCGAACCGTCCGGCTTCGGTACCACAAATAGTGTGGAATAATACCCCTTTCCCTGTTGTAGGAGGGGTACCTTGACTATCACCTGCTGAGAATACAGCTTGTGAATGGCTTCCAAAACCGACGTCCTTTCTGAGGGAGACGTTGGTAAAGCAGACTTTAGGAACCGGCGAGGGGGAGACCTTTCGAACTCCAACATGTAACCCTGAGATATTATCTGCAGGATCCATGGGTCCACTTGTGAGCGAGCCCACTGATTGCTGAAAATCTTGAGTCGACCCCCCACCGCTCCTGAGTCCGCTTGTAAAGCCCCAGCGTCATGCTGATGGCTTTGTAGAACCCGGGGCGGGCTTCTGGTCCTGGGCAGGGGCTGCTTGCTGCCCTCTCTTACCCTTTCCTCTGCCTCGCGGCAGATAAGACTGTCCTTTTGGTCGCTTGTTTTTATAGGAGCGAAAGGACTGCGGCTGAAAAGACGGTGTCTTTTTCTGTTGGGAGGGGGTCTGAGGTAAAAAAGTGGATTTGCCGGCAGTTGCCGTGGCCACCAGGTCCGAAAGACCGACCCCAAATAATTCCTCTCCTTTATATGGCAATACTTCCATATGCCTTTTGGAATCCGCATCACCTGACCACTGTCGCGTCCATAAACTTCTTCTGGCAGATATGGACATCGCGCTTACTCTTGATGCTAGAGTACAAATATCCCTCTGAGCATCTCGCATATAAAGAAAAGCATCCTTTAATTGCTCTAGAGTCAATAAAATACTGTCCCTATCCAGGGTATCAATATTTTCAGTCAGAGAATCCAACCACACTACCCCAGCACTGCACATCCAGGCTGAGGCTACTGCCGGTCGCAGTATAACACCAGTATGTGTGTATATACTCTTCAGTGTAGTTTCCAGCCTCCTATCTGCTGGATCCTTGAGGGCGGCCGTATCAGGAGACGGCAACGCCACTTGCTTTGATAAACGTGTGAGCGCCTTATCCACCCTAGGGGGTGTTTCCCAGCGCGCCCTAACCTCTGGTGGGAAAGGGTATAATGCCAATTACTTCTTGGAAATTAGCAGTTTTCTATCTGGGTTAACCCACGCTTCGTCACACACGTCATTCAATTCCTCTGATTCTGGAAAAGCTACAGGTAGTTTTTTCACCCCCCACATAATACCCCTTTTTGAGGTACCAGCAGTATCAGAGATCTGCAAAGCCTCCTTCATTGCCGTGATCATATAACGTGTGGCCCTATTGGAAAATACGTTTGTTTCTTCACCGTCGACACTAGATTCATCTGTGTCGGTACCCGTGTCGACTGACTGAGGTAAGGGACGTTTTACAGCCCCTGACGGTGTCTGAGACGCCTGAGCCGGTACTAACTGGTTTTCCGGCCGTCTCATTTCGTCAACTGACTTTTGTAATGTGCTAACATTATCACGTAATTCCATAACTAAAGCCATCCATTCCGGTGTCGACTCCCTAGGGGGTGACATCACCATTACCGGCAATTGCTCTGCCTCCACACCAACATCGTCCTCATACATGTCGACACACACGTACCGACACACAGCAGCCACACAGGGAATGCTCTAATCGAAGACAGGACCCTCTTAGCCCTTTGGGGAGACAGAGGGAGAGTTTGCCAGCACACACCAAAAGCGCTATAAATGTATATAAACAACCCTAGAAGGTGTTGTTTTTGATATAAGCGCTTTTAATATATCAATATCGCCAAATTATGCCCCCCTTCTCTTTGTTACCCTGTTTCTGTAGTGCAGTGCAGGGGAGAGTCCTGGGAGCCTTCCTCACCAGCGGAGCTGAGCAGGAAAATGGCGCTGAGTGCTGAGGAGAATAAGCTCCGCCCCTTTTCCGGCGGGCTTTTCTCCCGGGTTTTAAGAAAACTGGCCTGGGTTAAATACATACATATAGCCTTAATGGCTATATGTGATGTATTTATTTTGCCACTAAAGGTATTTAATATTGCTGCCCAGGGCGCCCCCAGTAGCGCCCTGCACCCTCCGTGACTGAATCAGTGAGACGTGTAGCAACAATGGCGCACAGCTGCAGTGCTGTGCGCTACCTTCATGAAGACTGAGGAGTCTTCTGCCGCCTGCTTTCCGGACCTCCGTCTTCAGCGTCTGTAAGGGGGATCGGCGGCGCGGCTCCGGGACGAACCCCAGGAGGACCTGTGTTCCGACTCCCTCTGGAGCTAAGTGTCCAGTAGCCTAAGACTCCAATCCATCCTGCACGCAGGTGAGTTGGAAATCTCTCCCCTAAGTCCCTCGATGCAGTGATCCTGTTGCCAGCAGGATTCACTGAGATTTAAACCTAAAAAAACTTTTTCTAAGCAGCTCTTTAGGAGAGCCACCTAGATTGCACCCTTCTCGGACGGGCACAAAAACCTAACTGAGGCTTGGAGGAGGGTCATAGGGGGAGGAGCCAGTACGCACCATGTGATCCTAAAAGCTTTATTTAGATGTGCCCTGTCTCCTGCGGAGCCCGCTATTCCCCATGGTCCTGACGGAGTCCCAGCATCCACTAGGACGTTAGAGAAATCCTTTTTATTGAGCTACTCTAAAACTGCACCAAAAAGTTTGCCGCCGCTCTGCGATCCTTTCGTTCGCACGTCTAAGCTAAAATACACTCCCAGTGGGCGGCGGCATAGCGTTTGCACGGCTGCTAAAAACTGCTAGCGAGCGATCAACTCGGAATGACCACCTATGGCCCTTATTCAGAGTTGATCGCACCAAGCAACTTTTTGCTGCTGGTGCGATCAACTAATCTCCGCCTATGGGGGAGTGTATTTTATCATTTAGGGATGCGATCGCTTGTGCAGCCCTGCTATGCTAAAAAAGTACCACACAAAACAAGACTAGCCCTAGACCTACTTACCCTGTGCGACGGATTCAGATGCAGGTCCCGGCTTTGACGTCAGACATCCACCCTCCGTTCGGCTGGACACGCCTGCGTTTTTCTTCCCACTCCCCGAAAACGGATGAAAACGATGAGTATCCGCACCGGAATGCCTCCCGCCTGTCCATCTTCTTGCGATCGCCGCTGCGATCACATTTGTCGCTGGCGGCGTCTTTGCCCGGCGATGACCGTTGCCAAGCAACGATGGCGTGCGCAATGCATCCGCCATGCATGCGCATTTCAGACATGTTCGCACCGCAGCGAAGAACCGCTGCGTGCGAACGGGTCGGAATGAGCCCCTATATGTCCCAGAAGGTTACGCAGAGCATGCTGGGACTTGTAGTTCTGCAACTGCCGAAAAGCAACATATTCCTCAGGTGTAACATAGGCAATTAGGAAATATATGCACAGGTATTAATTCAGCGGCGTGTATGACATGCAACTGCAGATAGAGATGCAACATGACAGTGCTAGCTATACATGGGAATGCGGCATTCCCCTACTCGTACACAATACAATAATGAGGCGACACAAGGGTTATTCTTAAATGCAAAAATTGCATTTTACATATACAGGTTGAGTATCCCTTATCCAAAATGCTTGGGACCAGAAGTATTTTGGATATCAGATTTTTCCGTATTTTGCAATAATTGCATACCATAGTGAGATATCATGGCGATTGGACCTAAGTCTAAGCACAGAATACATTTATGTTTCATATACAATTTAATACAATATTTTTATTAACTTTGTGTATTAAACCAAGTTTGTGTACATTGAGCCATCAGAAAACAAAGGTTTGACTATCTCACTCTCACTCAAAAAATTCTGTATTTCGGAATATACCGTATTTTGGAATATTTGGATATGGGATATTCAACCTGTACTGTCAAATGTAATTAAATACAAACACACATTATTTACCACTGTGTAAATCTTATGGGAGTCCAAATGGAAGTGACTCACTGAGGAATGCAAATAGAGGAACGCAACACAATATAATATACACTAGCCACAATGCTAATGAATGACTGGAGGGGTTTAATATGCAACCAGCCAATCAGAAGCGTGTACATAGTGCTGCTGGTGACATCATCATTGTGTGTCATTATGCCCGGCTATGGCAGATGCAAAAGATGTGCAGCTGGTGAAATGTATCTGGGATGGATCTAAGTCTAATCGCATCATCCTTAAGGTGGGGTGACCCTAGATGATTCGCACCTGTGAGCGGTATCGTCTAGTGCATGGGTCTTCAACCTGCGGCCCTCCAGCTGCTGTGAAACTACACATCCCAGCATGCACTGCCTCAGTTTTAGCATACCTTAATAGCAAAACTGTGGCAGGGCATGCTGGGATGTGTAGTTTCACAGCAGCTGGAGGGCCGCAGGTTGAAGACCCATGGTCTAGTGTTTTCTCTTGACTCTCAGGCGGCCGATATAGTGCATACACACTGGATGATATCGCTACCGATATCGTTCAGTGACATCATGCAGGGAGAAGGCAGAGGGTGAGGCAGTAAGTGATGGAGAGCGATAGTAGGAGATGGAAAGGCAGTGTGTGACACTGAGAAGCTGTGGGTGACGGGGGAAGCAGTGGGTGATGCCAGGGAATGGGTGACAGGGGGAGGCAGTTGGTGACAGGGGGAGGCAGTGGGTGATGCCAGGGAATGGGTGACATGGAGGCAGTGAGTGACAAAGGCAGTGGGTGACAGAGAGAGAGGCAGTGGTGGCAGGGAGTGGCAGAGGGCAACAAGGAGATAGTGGGTGACTGGGGAGGCAGTGGGTGACAGAGAGAGGCAGGGGTGATATATCCAGTCACTTTTATGCAGGGATATTATTATTATATACATTATATACTTATAACAGTCTGTGTCCATCTGTTGCTCATGATGCTAGCGTGATGCACATGGATCAACATGGTATGGCGGTGTCATGGTCAGGGAATATTTGAAGCAGTGATATTTGCAATCACTGTAGATGTGGGATCTTGAGATGACCACAAAAAGATAACAACATGGGAGCCGGTCATTCCGCCAATCGCCAAATGACGCCACACGTGTGTTGGCAAAATAGGACAAAAGATTAGCTCAACTGATGGTGATGTCATACAACTGGAACATCACGTGTGTCACCAGTTCTTCATCCGGGGGAACATCTGAGACACCAAGGGACCGGTAACAGGATGGATTCCATTTGTGTTGAGCTGGAGGTTGGCTAGGATCACTCCTGCTGTCCTCTGTATGCAAATGAGGAGATGGCCTAAAAGGCATAAATTACCCCTGTCATTGTAGCTTTCAGAGGGTAACATAGAATCATAGGGGGGAATTTAAGTAGCTCAGCTAATTTAATCCCCCCCTAGAGTTAACAACCATATGGCCCATCCAGTCTGCCCTTTAGGGTTAAGGTATTAGGGTTAGGGTTTAGAGTATCAGGATTAGGGCAATTAGGGTTAGTTTAGGGATTTCAGTTAAGGGTTAGGGTATTTTCGATTGGGTATTAGGATTGGTTTAGTGGTTTGGGTTAGGGTATTAAGGTTAGGGGAGTGGGTTAGGTATTAGGGTTAGTTTAGGGGATTGGGTTAGGGTATTAGGGATAGGATATTAGACCTGGTTTAGCAGCAGAGCCGGCTCCAAGCCTACTAGCACCATGAGTGAGAAATTTTTGAAGTGCCCCCCCCCCCACCTTCCCAATGCACACGCACTCCTGGGAAAGTGGACGTGGCCTCCCAACTTTATATTATCAAACTATATATTTTCACACCTCCTCTACACTCACAATTAGCAGCCTTACACATAACAGCCACAGTAGTGTTCCTTACACATAATGTCCCCAGGATAGTGCCAGATACACACAATGACCCCAGTATAATGCCAAATACACACACTGACCTCGTAGTGCAGTGCCAGATGCACATATGCCCCCAGTAGTGCCAGATGCACATATGCCCCCAGTAGTGCCAGATGCACATATGCCCCCAGTAGTGCCAGATGCACATATGCCCTCAGTAGTGCCAGATGCACATATGCCCCAATAGTGCCAGATACACATATGCACCCAATACTGTAGTGCCAGATACACATATGCACCCAATACTGTAGTGCCAGATACACATATGCCCCCAATAGTGCCAGATACACATATGCCTCCAGCAGTGCAGTGCCAGATACACATGCACCTCCAGCAGTGCAATGCCAGATTCACCCAACATGCCCCCACAGTGCAATGCCAGATACACATAACATGCCCCCACAGACTCAGTGATCGCAAAAACGCGCTATGGCACGTATTTTACCCAAGTATTTATGGTGGGGACTCAAAATTAAAAACCCGCAGGGTCCCTCAGGAGGCGCTCTGACTTAGCAGCGCTGTCCTGCGCTGTCAGTGAATTTTCGTCTCCACGGCAGCAGAGGGAGAAACTTGGAAGGGGAGGATTCGAGGGTGTATTCACTCCCACCTCCCCTCACTGTCTGCTCTGCGTGCACACCGCCCCCTCTCCTGCCGGCGCCTCCCAACTTAGCCTCGCTGGCCCCACCCCTTCTGGCTTCACCGTATCTGTGTGTGCGCAGCGGCGGCGGGACGTTTCCATGGTAACGGGCAGTGGCGGCTATCAGCGCTCCTCCCGTGGCAGCCCGGCCTGAGCACCAGCGGGTTCCAGTGTGAGCGGCGTCCGCCCAGTACACCATGGCGCCGTACAGTCAGGGGGATGGAAAGAAGGAGGGCTGCTGAAGGTAAGAGGTTGAGCACAGCGCGGGGTCAGCACCGGCCAGCGGGAGGTGGGACAGCAGTGGTCTCAGGCTTCTCCCATACACCACCGTGCACCCGCTCCTCTGCGAGACCCTGGCTTCACCTGGCCCGAACCTGCACTACAGGTGACAGATGGAGGATGCTGGAGGATGTGTGATTGTGCCCAGACTAAAATCCGGAGGCTGATGTCCTGTAATGCAGGGACAGCCGAGCCTCTGCCTGCCCACAGGACCCCTCTCTCAGTGCCTCCCTCCAAAGTTTGTGTGCAGGATCCCAGGAGGGGTCTGCACTGTTCATAGCGTCCTCCTGGCTGTGCGACTGCTGTGACTGACAGTGTGCTCTCTGTGGTCATGGCCTCCTCCTTGTTATGTGGCCTTAGCTAAAGTTGTTCTGAGAGAGCAGAATACGTGTTGTGTGACAAATGAAATGCCTATACATTACACTATGGGGGTAATTCCGAGTTGTTCGCTCGTTGCTGATTTTCGCAACGGAGCGATTGAGGCAAAAATGCGTATGGTACGCAGTGCGCATGCGGTTAGAATTTTAACACAAAACTTAGTAGATTTACTCACGGCCGAATGAAGATTTTTCATCGCTGAAGTGATCGGAGTGTGATTGACAGGAAGTGGGTGTTTCTGGGCGGAAACTGACCGTTTTCTGGGAGTGTGCGGAAAAACGCAGGCGTGCCAGGATAAAACACGGGAGTGGCTGAAGAAACGGGGGAGTGGCTGGCCGAACGCTGGGTGTGTTTGTGACGTCAAACCAGGAACGAAACTGACTGAGCTGATCGCAGTGGCAGAGTAAGTCTGGAGCTACTCAGAAACTGCTAAGAATTTTCTTCTCGCAATTCTGCTAATCTTTCATTCGTTATTCTGCTAAACTAAGATACACTCCCAGAGGGCGGCGGCTTAGCGTGTGCAATGCTGCTAAAAGCAGCTAGCGAGCGAACAACTCGGAATCACCCCCACTGATCCTGCAAACATTGCTGTTGTAGTGTCTTTACCGTAACTATCCCTGATGTAACATAGTACTGGTCACCTAGAAATCTAAGTTGTTTTTTTATGTTATTTTAGTCATACTGTACTGAATGATGGCATTAGCCTATTATCAATGTACATTACTACCTCCTATCTTCTGAAAGATGGATTATTTTGTATAAGTGCTCTACCTGGCGCAATCTGTATAATGTGCTTCACCTGGCGCAATGTGTGTAACGTGCTCTACCTGGCGCAATGTGTGTAACGTGCTCTACCTGGCGCAATCTGTATAACCTGCTCTACCTGGCGCATTGTGTATAACGTGCTCTACCTGGCGCAATCTGTATAACGTGCTTTACCTGGCGCAACGTGTGTAACGTGCTCTACCTGGCGCAATGTGTGTAACGTGCTCTATCTGGTGCAATGTATGTAACGTGCTCTACCTGGCGCAATCTGTATAACATGCTCTACCTGGCGCAATGTGTGTAACGTGCTCTACCTGGCGCAATGTATGTAACGTGCTCTACCTGGCGCAATCTGTATAACATGCTCTACCTGACGCAATGTGTGTAACGTGCTTTACCTGGCGCAATGTGTGTAACGTGCTCTACCTGGCGCAATGTGTGTAACGTGCTCTACCTGGCGCAATGTGTGAAACGTGCTCTACCTGGCGCAATCTGTATAACGTGCTTTACCTGGCGCAATGTGTGTAACGTGCTCTACCTGGCGCAATGTGTGAAACGTGCTCTACCTGGCGCAATCTGTATAACGTGCTTTACCTGGCGCAATGTGTGTAACGTGCTCTACCTGGCGCAATGTGTGAAACGTGCTCTACCTGGTGCAATGTGTGTAACGCGCTCTACCTGGTGCAATGTGTGTAACGTGCTCTACCTGGCGCAATGTGTGAAACGTGCTCTACCTGGCGCAATGTGTGAAACGTGCTCTACCTGGTGCAATGTGTATAACGTGCTCTACCTGGCGCAATGTGTGTAACGTGCTCTACCTGGCGCAATGTGTGTAACGTGCTCTACCTGGTGCAATGTGTATAACGTGCTCTACCTGGCGCAATGTGTGTAACGTGCTCTACCTGGTGCAATGTGTATAACGTGCTCTACCTGGTGCAATGTGTGTAACGTGCTCTACCTGGCGCAATGTGTATAACGTGCTCTACCTGGTGCAATGTGTGTAACGTGCTCTACCTGGCGCAATGTTTGTAACGTGCTCTACCTGGCGCAATGTGTATAACGTGCTCTACCTGGTGCAATGTGTGTAACGTGCTCTACCTGGCGCAATGTGTGAAACGTGCTCTACCTGGCGCAATGTGTGTAACGTGCTCTACCTGGTGCAATGTGTGTAACGTGCTCTACCTGGCGCAATGTGTGTAACGTGCTCTACCTGGTGCAATGTGTGTAACGTGCTCTACCTGGCGCAATGTGTGAAACGTGCTCTACCTGGTGCAATGTGTGAAACGTGCTCTACCTGGCGCAATGTGTGTAACGTGCTCTACCTGGCGCAATGTGTGAAACGTGCTCTACCTGGTGCAATGTGTATAACGTGCTCTACCTGGTGCAATGTGTGTAACGTGCTCTACCTGGCGCAATGTGTGTAACGTGCTCTACCTGGTGCAATGTGTGTAACGTGCTCTACCTGGCGCAATGTGTGTAACGTGCTCTACCTGGTGCAATGTGTGTAACGTGCTCTACCTGGCGCAATGTGTGTAACGTGCTCTACCTGGTGCAATGTGTGTAACGTGCTCTACCTGGCGCAATGTGTGAAACGTGCTCTACCTGGTGCAATGTGTATAACGTGCTCTACCTGGCGCAATGTGTGAAACGTGCTCTACCTGGTGCAATGTGTATAACGTGCTCTACCTGGTGCAATGTGTGAAACGTGCTCTACCTGGCACAATGTGTGAAACGTGCTCTACCTGGTGCAATGTGTGAAACGTGATCTACCTGGCGCAATGTGTGTAACGTGCTCTACCTGGCGCAATGTGTGTAACGTGCTCTACCTGGCGCAATGTGTATAACATGTATGGTGTGTATAAGCGGCACTACTATGATGTGGCCATGCCCCTTCTCCACGAAAACATGAACCTACATTTTTGCAGCTGTCCATTCACATTGTAGGAGGGGGAGAACCAATTCAGTTTCTGCGAAAGGGAACCAAAATGTCTACTTACAGCCCTGTTGCAGAGTGTCCTGTATGCTACACAGCCCAGCAGCACTGTCACCCCCCCCCCCCCCCCCCCTCCTCCCTATGCAGCACTTTTGTAATGTCAAAATGAAGTCTGTGTTTTTATATTGGAATCATTAATAAGATTAATAAGAACTTTTATTCCGATGGAACCCAAAAAAGGACAGCCAGGACCCCAATTTTTAAAAGTGAGGGGTCCCTGTGACCCACTTTTTTTGGGGCTTAGCGCAATCACTGAGTCAGTGCAATGCCAAATACACATAACATGCCCCCACAGTGCAATGCCAGATACACATTATATGCCCCCAGCACCAGATACACATTTGCCCCCAGTACCAGGTACACATAATATGTTGCCAGTGCCAGATTCACATTTGCCTCCAGTGCCAGATTCACATTTGCCCCCAGTGCCAGATTCACATCTGCTGCCATTGCCAGATTCACATTTGCCCTTAGTGCCATTTTCACATTTGCCCCTTGTGAAAGATTCACATTTGCGCCCAGTGCCAAGTACACATTTGCCCTTAGTGCCAGGTACACATAATATGCTGCCAGTGCTGCAAGATTCTCATTTGCCCTCAGAGCCATACTCGCCACTGCTCACCACCGCCGCTGCCTCTGCTCTTCCCGGTGCTGCTGAGGGTCCGGTCTCCGGTGTCGGGTAAGTGAAGTCATGCGCCGATTCATGAGACAATCATAGTTCGCGGTCCGGCAGCCAATCAGGAACCGCCTCTGATCCGCGAGCTGATTGTCTGATGAACCAGCGCCATGACTTAACTGACGACCCGGCTGATGGCCACTCTTGGGATTCGGGCGCCCTGCGCGGCTGCTCTTAAGGAATGTGCATCGAGCCGGCCCTGGTTCTGGTCCAAATCCCAACATTTTTATCTTGAAATTTTGAATTTTGCACTAATTATATGCTCAGAGTAGGTGAAATGAAATTTGTTATAAATTATCGCTGCCTAATTGGATAATTGTTTTATGTGAGTCACGAAGGGAAACACATTTTTATTTGCAAAATGCATTTCCACAGCTAACAGGATACCCCCCTTTAACGCTCTCTAAGCTTTAATAAATACCGCCTTATACATTTATTATCAAGTAATAACACAATATAGAAGCCACACAGCCAGAGATATGAAACTTGACCATACTTGCCTACTCTACCGAAAATTGGTTGGCGCTTCCGGCCTCCCAGAAGAGCGAGCAAGTCTCCCAACCGGCGCCTCTCCCCTGCATCGTCAATGAAACCCCACAGTCCAAAGTGGGCAGCCCGGGGGATCGATGACGCAATTCACACAGAATAGCTTAATCATGGCCCCACCCCCTGCCCCGCAATGTCGGTAACACTTGGCACTGTGTGGAGGGGCGGGGCTACGATGACATGATCAGGTGGCCACGCCCCTATATGACATCATCGGCACAGGAGTGGCTGCAATATACCTGTCCCCAGGGCCGGTGCTAGGGTGTTCGGCGCCCTCTTGCAAACTATAAAATTGCGCCCTCCCTCCCTTAACTCATAAAGGGTCAGTGTGTGTCACAAAAGAGGGGGATTTACAGGGAGAGTGAAGGCAGGGGCACTGACAGTGAGTTACAGGAAGAGTGAAGGCAGGGGTAGTGACAGGGAGTTACAGGGAGGGTGAGGGCAGGAATGCTGATGGGGAGTTATAGGGAGAGTGAAGGCATGGGCACTGACAGGGAGTTACAGGGCGGGTGAGGGTAGGCACGCTTAGGGGGAGTTAGAGAGAGGGTGAGGGCAGGGATGCTGAGGGTGAGTTAGAGAGGGTGAGGGCAGGGATGCTGAGGGAGAGTTACAGGGAGGGTGAGGGCAGGGACGCTGAGGGGGAGTTACAGGGAGGGTGAGGGCAGGGACGCTGAGGGGGAGTTACAGGGAGGGTGAGGGCAGGGACGCTGAGGGGGAGTTACAGGGAGGGTGAGGGCTGGGACGCTGAGGGGGAGTGACAGAGAGGGTGAGGGCAGGGACGCGTGCGGTGGTCTTCCTGGGCAGATAGGCGCAGTGGCGGAACTAGAGAATAGTGGGCCCAGGTGCAACAATATGCATTGGGCCCCATCGCATATTAAAAATAGGGAAATGACATCCCCCAAAATATGGTTTGTCTCACTAACAAGGGGTGTCGCCACACAATAGTACTCCCAATTCACGTTACACCACACAGTAGAGAGCCTTATACACCGTATGCCATACAGTAGAGAAGCTTATACATGGTACACCACACAGTAGAGAGCCTTATACATGTTGCGCCACAGTTTAGCGCCTTACACAGGGTACGCCACACAATAGAGAAGATTATACATGTTACAACACATAGGGGGGTATTCAATTATTGCCAGCTTTTTCGACCAGTCGAAAAATCGGCAATTTATCTTCCGTTTTTAGGGCGAATTAGAATCGCCCTATTTAATGCCTGTGCCGATTTTTCGACTTGTTGAAAAGTCTGGCACTGGCAAAAACAACATGAATCTGCGAATTTGCAGTCGATCTACGAGTTTTGACGAATTTGGGGGCGTTTTCGCCCATGCCGATTCAACAAACAAAAGGGGGAAAATTCATGGGCGAAAAGGGATTCAAAATTGGTCTCAAAACACCCGCAATTGAATACAGATGGTCCAATTTGGCACATAATTGAATACCCCCTATAGTTGAGAGGCTTATACACATTACGCCACACAGTACAGAAGCTTATACACGGTACGTCACACAGTACAGAAGCTTATACACGGTACGTCACACAGTACAGAAGCTTATACACAGTACGCCACACAGTTGAGAGCCTTATACACGTTGCGCCACACAGTAGAGAGCCTTATACAGGGTATGCCACACAGTAGAGAAGATTATACATGTTATAACACGGCCGGATTATTAATTATTGCCGGATTATTTGACCAGTCGAACAATCGTCAATTATCAGCCGATGTAGGGAGGATTAGATTCGCCCTATTCAATGTTTGTGCCAATTTTTCAACTGGTCGAAAAATATGGCACTGGCAAAAACGACGTGGATCGCCGAATTTGCCGCCGATCCACGTGTTTTGTTGAATTTGTGAAAACACCGGCAATTGAATACCCTTGGTCGAATTTGTGCCATTTTTTCAGCTAGCCGAAAACACAGCACATAATTGAATACCCCCCATAGTAGAGAAGCTTATACACTTTACGCCACACAGTTAAGATCTTAATAAACAGTACACCCCACAGTAGAAAGCCTTATACACGTTACATCACACAGTAGAGAGCCTTATACACGGTACGCCACACAGTAGAGAGCCTTATACACGGTACGCCACACAGTAGAGAGCCTTATACACGGTACGCCACACAGTAGAGAGCCTTATACACGGTACGTCACACAGTAGAGAGCCTTATACATGGTACGCCACACAGTAGAGAGCCTTATACATGGTACACCACACAGTAGAGCGCCTCATATACGTTACGTCACACAGTAGAGAGCCTTATACACGGTACGCCACACAGTAGAGAGCCTTATACAAGGTATGCCACACAGTAGAGAGCCTTATACACAGTACACCACACAGCACAGCGCCTTATATACGTTACGTCACACAGTAGAGAGCCTTATACACGGTACGCCACACAGCAGAGAGCCTTATACACGGTACATCACACAGTAGAGATCCTTACACACGGTACATCACACAGTAGAGAGCCTTATACACGGTACACCACGCAGTAGAGGGCCTTATATACGGTACACCACACAGTAGAGCGCCTTATATACGTTACGTCACACAGTAGAGAGCCTTATACACGGTACACCACACAGTAGAGCGCCTTATATACGTTACGTCACACAGTAGAGAGCCTTATACACGGTACACCACACAGTAGAGGGCCTTATACACGGTACGCCACACAGCAGAGAGCCTTATACACGGTACATCACACAGTAGAGAGCCTTATACATGGTACACCACACAGTAGAGAGCCTTATACACGGTACACCACACAGTAGAGAGCCTTATACACGGTACACCACACAGTAGAGCGCCTTATACACGTTACGTCACACAGTAGAGGGCCTTATACACGGTACGCCACACAGTAGAGCACCTTATACACGGTACACCACACAGTAGAGAGGCTTATACACGGTACACCACACAGTAGAGAGGCTTATACACGGTACACCACACAGTAGAGAGCCTTATACACGGTACGTCACACAGTAGAGAGCCTTATACACGGTACGTCACACAGTAGAGAGACTTATACACGGTACGACACACAGTAGAGAGCCTTATACACTGTACGACACACAGTAGAGAGCCTTATACACGGTACGCCACACAGTAGAGAGCCTTATACACGGTACGCCACACAGTAGAGAGCCTTATACACGGTACGTCACACAGTAGAGAGCCTTATACACGGTACGTCACACAGTAGAGAGCCTTATACACGGTACGTCACACAGTAGAGAGCCTTATACACGTTACACCACACAGTAGAGGGCCTTATACACGTTACGTCACCCAGTAGAGAGCCTTATACACGGTACGTCACACACTAGAGAGCCTTATACACGGTACGTCACCCAGTAGAGAGCCTTATACACGGTACGTCACACACTAGAGAGGCTTATACACGGTACGTCACACAGTAGAGAGCCTTATACACGTTACACCACACAGTAGAGGGCCTTATACACGGTACGCCACACAGTAGAGAGCCTTATATACGTTACGTCACATAGTAGAGAGGCTTATACACGTTACACCATACAGTAGAGAGGCTTATATACGTTACACCACACAGTAGAGAGGCTTATACATGGTACACCACACAGTAGAGAGGCTTATACACGTTACACCACACAGTAGAGAGGCTTATATACGTTACACCACACAGTAGAGAGGCTTATACATGGTACACCACACAGTAGAGAGGCTTATACATGGTACACCACACAGTAGAGAGGCTTATATACGTTAGACCACACAGTAGAGCCTTATACACGGTACGCCACACAGTAGAGAGCCTTATACACGGTACGCCACACAGTAGAGAGGCTTATATACGTTACACCACACAGTAGAGAGGCTTATACACGGTACGCCACACAGTAGAGAGGCTTATATACGTTACACCACACAGTAGAGAGGCTTATATACGTTACGTCACACAGTAGAGGCTTATACACGTTACGTCACACAGTAGAGAGCCTTATACACGTTACGTCACACAGTAGAGAGGCTTATACACGTTACACCACACAGTAGAGAGGCTTATATACGGTACACCACACAGTAGAGAGGCTTATATACGTTACACCACACAGTAGAGAGGCTTATACATGGTACACCACACAGTAGAGAGGCTTATACACGTTACACCATACAGTAGAGAGGCTTATATACGTTACACCACACAGTAGAGAGGCTTATACATGGTACACCACACAGTAGAGAGGCTTATACATGGTACACCACACAGTAGAGAGGCTTATATACGTTAGACCACACAGTAGAGCCTTATACACGGTACACCACACAGTAGAGAGCCTTATACACGGTACGCCACACAGTAGAGAGGCTTATATACGTTACACCACACAGTAGAGAGGCTTATACACGGTACGCCACACAGTAGAGAGGCTTATATACGTTACACCACACAGTAGAGAGGCTTATATACGTTACGTCACACAGTAGAGGCTTATACACGTTACGTCACACAGTAGAGAGCCTTATACACGTTACACCACACAGTAGAGGGCCTTATACACGGTACGCCACACAGTAGAGAGCCTTATATACGTTACGTCACACAGTAGAGAGGCTTATACACGTTACACCATACAGTAGAGAGGCTTATATACGTTACACCACACAGTAGAGAGGCTTATACATGGTACACCACACAGTAGAGAGGCTTATACACGTTACACCATACAGTAGAGAGGCTTATATACGTTACACCACACAGTAGAGAGGCTTATACATGGTACACCACACAGTAGAGAGGCTTATACATGGTACACCACACAGTAGAGAGGCTTATATACGTTAGACCACACAGTAGAGCCTTATACACGGTACACCATACAGTAGAGAGCCTTATACACGGTACGCCACACAGTAGAGAGGCTTATATACGTTACACCACACAGTAGAGAGGCTTATACACGGTACGCCACACAGTAGAGAGGCTTATATACGTTACACCACACAGTAGAGAGGCTTATATACGTTACGTCACACAGTAGAGGCTTATACACGTTACGTCACACAGTAGAGAGCCTTATACACGTTACGTCACACAGTAGAGAGGCTTATACACGTTACACCACACAGTAGAGAGGCTTATATATGGTACACCACACAGTAGAGAGGCTTATATACGTTACACCACACAGTAGAGGGGCTTATATATGGTACACCACACAGTAGAGAGGCTTATATACGTTACACCACACAGTAGAGAGGCTTATACATGGTACACCACACAGTAGAGAGGCTTATACACGGTACGCCACACAGTAGAGAGGCTTATACACGGTACGCCACACAGTAGAGAGCCTTATACACGGTACGGCGGCCACACAGTAGAGAGCCTTATACATGGTACGCCACACAGTAGAGAGGCTTATACACGGTACGCCACAGAGTAGAGCGCCTTATATACGTTACGTCACACAGTAGAGATGCACATGTCAACATTTACTACCAAGAATGATAGATAGATAGATAGATAGATAGATAGATAGATAGATAGATAGATAGAGATGTGGCCAGCCTCATTGTTGCCGCAATGTGTAGGAACCGGCATACGCATCATGGCAAGCAGCCTCCGTTCACTCCATAGAAGTACACATGCGCGCTTCATAGACATGGGCACAGTAGTGGTGCCATCCATGCCGCGATGCGTACGCATCATGGGATGGATGAGTGTGGCTACATCTGTAGATATGGATATACACACACACATAGTAAAACACACACACAGCAAAACACATATACACAGACACACAAACACATACATACAGCTAAACACATAGCAAAATACATATACAGTATACACAGAAAAACACACACACAGCTAAACACACACACCATAGTTGCCTACCTTCTGGCAGCTCTCTCCGGGAGAGAGCTGCCAGGACGGCTCAGTGGAGGGGCTGGGCAATGTCGAGAGGAGGGGGCGGGGAGGAGGCGGAACGGGGCGGGAGGAGGCGGAACGAGGGAGGGGTTATAGCGGACCCCGTTTAAACCACGCCCCCCACTCTGTAATGCCGCGATAACCGGCATTTTACAGCAGGGGGGCGTGACTATGATGACGCGATTCAACAAGAATCGCGTCATCTACTGTCCGGACCGCCCACTTTACTCTCAAAGTGGGCGGCCGGGCAGGGGGGGACTTAAAAAAACGGGAGACTTGTCTGCTCTTCCGTGGGGCCGGGAGGGTCACCCGATTTTCGGGAGCCTCCCGGCCATTCCGGGAGAGTAGGCAAGTATGACACACACACACACACACACACACACACACACACACACACACACACACACACACACACACACACACACACACACACACACACACACACACACACACCTAAACAGACATAGGAAAATACATATACAGTATACACAGAAACAGACACAGCCATAGCTAAACAAACACTCTTTACTTTCCATGTGTTTTCTTTTTCCACACTTTCACACTGTGCACCTCCTGGCTCTGGCTCCATCAAGGCTCCTCACTGCAGGGGCTGAGTGCACTGACTCACCCTTCTGTACACACACCACATACTGCTGCCATGACTCCCCCTACTCCCTCCCCCGTATGACCCAGTATGCAGTGGAGGGCCGGCCAACACGGAGACCAGGAAGCTGAGAGCTGCAGCAGCAGTGCGGTGCAGAGATGAAGGGTGATGTGAGTGATCACCCTCTCACGGCGCCAGTGAGGCTTTCTCTGTCAGAACTTGTAGCTCAGTGGCGGCAGTGTGTAATGAGTCAGTGTGACTCACTACACTGCTGCCAGCTGCGGGCTCCTTCACAGCGCTGGGAGGCTCCATCAGTGAGGAGGCAGAGAGAGGGGAGCCGCTGTTCATGCCGCTGGCGCCGCTGCTGATGTCTGTCAGAGTGACAGGCGCTGGCAGCCGGCATCAACAGCGCACATCAGAGCAAGGTTATAGAGCGGGGAGAGCGCCTCTCTGACCCAGCGCCTCACTGCTTTGCAGGACCTTGCTGAGCAGGTAGCGCTTGGCCTGCACTCTGGCATGGAATCTGCCAAACTGAATGGCCTCGTAAGCCGCAACCATCTTCCCCAGCAATCGAGTGCATTGATGGATTGACACCCTGGCTGGTTTCAGAATTTGTTTGACCAGACTCTGAAGTTCCAGAGCCTTTTCCACTGGAAGAAAAACTCTCTGTATTTCCGTGTCCAGTATCATTCCCAAAAACGACAACCGCGTCGTCGGAATCAACTGAGATTTTGGCAAGTTTAGGAGCCAACCATGTTGTTGGAGAACTGTCATGGAGAGTGCAATGTTTTTCACTAACTGGTCCCTGAATCTCGCCTTTATCAGGAGATCATCCAAGTACGGGATATCGTGACTCCTTGCTTGCGAAGGAGAACCATAATTTCCGCCATCACTTTGGTGAAAATCCTCGGAGCCGTGGACAGACCAAACGGCAACTTCTGGAATTGGTAATGACAATCCTGAATGGCAGACCTCAGGTAAGCCTGATGCGGAGGATAAATGGGAACATGTAAGTAGGCTTTCTTGATGTCCAACGACACCATGAAATCCCCTTCCTGCAGACTGGAGATCACCGCTCGGAGAGACTCCATCTTGAACTTGAATTTTTTTAGGTAGAAATTGCGAGATTTTAGGTTTAGGATTGGTCTGACCGAGCCGTCCGGCTTCGGGACCACGAACAGGCTTGAATAAAATCCTTCTCCCTGTTGTGACAGGGGAACCCTGATAATGACCTGGTTTAGACACAACTTTTGTATTGCGTCGCATACTACCTCCCTGTCCGGCAGAGAAGCTGGTAAGGCCAATTTGAAAAATCGTCGAGGAGGAACGTCTTGAAACTCTAGTTTGTACCCTTGGGACACTATTTGTAAAACCCATGGGTCCAGGTCTGAGCGAAACCATAACTGAATGAAGAGTTTGAGACGTGCCCCCACCGGTGCGGACTCCCAGCAGAGAAGCCCCAGTGTCATGCGGTGGATTTGGCAGAAGCCGGGGAGGACTTCTGCTCCTGGGAACCTGATGAGGCTGGTGATCTTTTACCTCTACCCCTTCCTCTAGTAGCAAGGAAGGAAGAACCTCATCCTTTCCTGTATTTATTGGACCGAAAGGACTGCATCTGATAGTGGTGCGTTTTCTTTTGTTGCTGAGGAACATAAGGTAAAAAAGATGACTTACCCGCGGTAGCCATAGATACCAAATCAGTGAGGGCATCACCAAACAAGGCGCCACCTTTATATGGTAGAGAATCCATATTTTTCTTTGAGTCAGCACCAGCATTCCACTGTTGAATCCACAATGCTCGCCTAGCTGAGACTGCCATGACATTGGCTTTTGATCCCAAAAGGCTAATATCCCTCGTAGTTTCCTTTAGGTATGCTGCAGCGTCCTTGATATAACCCAGCGTCAAGAGGATGCTATCCCTATCTAGGGTATCTATATCAGATGACAAGTTATCTGCCCACTTTTCGATAGCACTACTTACCCACGCAGACGCAATGACAGGTCTGAGTAGAGTACCTATGGTTGAATAAATGGATTTTAACGTAGCTTCCTGCTTACGATCTGCAGGGTCCTTAAGGGCTGCCGTGTCAGGTGACGGGAGAGCCACCTGTTTAGACAAACGTGATAGGGCCTTGTCTACAATGGGGGGTGACTCCCACTTTTCCCTATCCGCAGAGGGAAATGGATAAGCCACCGGAATCCTTTTGGGAATCTGAAATTTCCTGTCAGGAGTTTCCCAGACTTTTTCAAAGAGAGTATTCAGTTCATGAGAAGGGGGAAACGTTATATCAGGTTTCTTTTCCTTATACGAACAGACCCTTTTATCAGGAACAGCAGAGTCCTCAGTGATATGTAAGACGTCTTTAACTGCCACAATCATGTACTGAATGCTCTTTGCCAATTTTGGATCTAATCTGGAATCACTATAGTCGACACTGGAATCAGTGTCCGTGTCGGTATCAGTTTTTTTATATATGATAAACTGACATTCTTATGATTAAGTTTTAAGCTATTTATAAATGTCTTTTATTAGACCAGGTTTAATGAAAAACTCTGAGACACTTCTATCTGTGTTTTAAGGCTAAGATTCCAATGCACCTGTTGAGCCTCCATAAACACCTGCCCCTAATGATTACAATAGGACAAGGTATAAAAGAATTAAAAAAGTGCTCAGAGAGGAACACTCTGCCTCTTGAAGAAGCCTCCTGGGGTGCGGAGAAACACGTTGAGGGTGCAGAAGAAAGGGCCGCTTTTGACCATTAAGTGTCCCAAGGAGAGAAATACACACTGTTATTGGCTGTTTGTTACAAGTATCCGGTTAACTGTTCAGCCTGCGATCAAATTATCTCACTTAAACCTCCCTCTGCACTTGGAACATAGCAACACTCTGCCCACACTGTGCCGCACTGAAGGGAACGGTTCTTACCTGAACGTACCGCTGACGGATGTCTCACCCATGCACAGGGTGATAACAAGCGGCTTTCAACTACTGTACTTATCCCGTGCAGTAAGGGATTACAACGTCTCAGTGAGTAACAACAACCGCTTGGTTTTATTATTCCTATTTGCTCCATGGAAACAGCTATCTAAATTTGGACACTTTCATATGGTCATAGACGTTAATTATATCATTTGGAGGATTTATTCCCAATTGAACTGTGAGACAAGAATTCGATGGCCAAATAGGCCTGAGAATAAATAAGCGTCCTGGGTTTTTTAAAAGAAGGAAGCCTGAGGCAGGGAGTGGGAGAAAGGGGGAGGGGGTGGATAGAGCAGGTAGCATAGCAGCATCCTATAGGAAAAAGGGGAGGAGAGTTACCTGGGAGGTACAAAAGACCAGGAATGCCTGGCAGGCTCCCTCTTTCATGCTGATCAAGGATCCAAGAAGGCACCACCATCACAGCTCCTGGAATCAAGGAAAGAATAAGTACATTTTCAATTATTAATCCTCCCCGCGCTCCCCCTCTCCTACGCTGCAGGTATAGCCACACTGCAGTCGTATACCACAACCCACATTCAAATCCCCCCTCCATACACGCCAGCCGTTTATCCCAAGCTATATTCAAACACTGCCCCAAACGCAGCACCATCAGCCAGCACCCATCCCGCAGCATGCGCAGGCCCAGGAGGAATGCCCCCCCCCCGGCGTCTCATCCAGGCAGACGCTATCACGGCCACTCCAGCACACGGCGCTGCTCCCCCCCGAGGGCCCCGGCCGGGGTCGGCGGGACCACCGCCCGCTTCACCCCTCCATACGTGGCTGGCACGCGGCGGGCCCGAAGCAGGCTCCGGCGCGCCAGCCCACAGCCAGTCGCAGGACACCCCCCGCCTTCTGGCGCCGAGCGGTCGCGTCACGCTCGGCGCCGCAGCAGCAGCCACATACCTCAGCTCCGGCGGGACAGGCCCCACCGCCGGAGCCCGCACTGACACCCCAGCGACGCTGCACATTAACAGCACGTACACACACACGCTGGTACGTGCCCAGCAGCAGCAGCAGCCGCATATCCCGGCTCCGGCGGGACAGACCCCACCGCCGGAGCCCGTGCACACACCCCCCGCGGCGCTGCATATGAGCCACCCGTACCCACCAAGGTTGGTTCGGGGCACCCTCACACCGCACGCTCAGGCAGAGCAAGCTGCATACAGCCAGCCGCAATACGCAGCGGCGCAACAGCTGGGGTGGGGGCAGCAGCCCACAGCGATCCCCCCCCCCTGGTGGCAGGCAGGGCTGCACCTTCCCCCGGCCCATTACTCACAATGGGCGAGCTACTGGCCCACCAGTGCCCAACCCCCATGGTACCCACCCCCGTCGCAGCCCGCAGCAGCAAGCCAGTACTCACACTCGGGAGGAGCCCACCACAGCGCAACCCCCCACCAGCCATGCGGGCTACCCCTCCCCTTAGAGAGCGGGCCGCAGCAGCAGCAGGGTCAAGCAATGGGGGCGGGGGCCAGCGGAAGTTTGGGGTCAGGAGACCGCGGACAGAACCATGGGGCACAGGCCCTCCAGCCGCTTGAAGGGCAGCAGCAGCGGCACCCGGCGGAGCAGCCTCAGTTGCAACCAGCGGATACGTTACACATGTCCTCTGTGAGTTTACTGGTTCCAGCCTTCATAGAAGGTAGACAACCGACAGCCGGGTCATCATCGGATCAAGTCGCGGCGCGCGCGCTGCGCGACGAGGGACAGAACGGAGCGGCAGAGAAGGTCAACCAGACACCCTCGGCTTCAGGAACAGGTGAGCAAAAGTCTTCTTCAAGTCACTCATACACTGACTCTAGCGACTCATCTAGCTCCACCCAAAGGCCGCGACAGTTCAGAAAATATTTTAAACGCAAAAGGAGTAGCAAGAAGCGCAGCAAGGAAGCGGGGAAGAGGGGGGACGCGGGGCCAGATTCGCAAGAGAGCATGGTGCACTGCGCCAATACAGCGATATTGAGGGGGATTAGGCCAAAGATAAAGGATGGTATACGTAAGGGGAAGTTCGTGGACGTTTTCGCAATGACGGAGGAAGCGAAACGCAGTCTAGAGGCGGTTAAGGCAGCGGGCACAAGGGAGGAGGAGGCGCGGAGAGATTACGCGCATTGGACGGAGGGTATGTATGCTTTCGCGGCATGCTACATTGAATCGAGGCCGGCCGAAGCCTTGAACATCCTCCGTTACATGCACATGATACATAGCATGTACATGACGGCCAGAGCATGGGTTTGGAGGCAATATGATGAGAAATTTAGGAAAAAACAGGAAGGGTTGAAGGTTATTAGCTTTGGGGTGAAAGACGTAGAAGTTTGGCTGGAAGTCACAAATCAGGCGGCGCAAGCAGCAGAGCGCAGGCAGCACTTTCTGCCAAAAGCAGGCGGTAGCGCCGCAGCAAAAGGAAAATGCTATGCGTTTAATTCCGCCATATGCAGCAGGGGAGCGGGTTGCCGTTACAAACACACATGCATGCGCTGCAACGCAAATCACCCAGCCAAAGACTGCAGTCGCGCCTATGGCAAAGGGGGGGATAAGCAAGGCGCCCTCCCCAATAAATACTGAGCCGCTACAGCGTTGGCTAGGCCGCTACCTGCTGAGAGGGGAGGCGGACTTTTTGGAAAAGGGGTTCATGGAGGGTTTCAAGTTGCCACTAGAGAGGCCAGTGTCAGCAGTAGCGTCTCATACCACTCGTTCGAGCAGGCACTAGCGATGGTACAGGCTTGCGGAAAAGGGGCGTTGCTAGCGAAAGTGGATATCGAGTCCGCATTTCGCCTGCTACCACTCCACCCAAATTCCTTCAAGTACATGGGTTTTAAACTAGGGAAGCAATACTACATAGACAAATGCTTGCCAATGGGTTGCTCTATTTCCTGCTCTTTCTTCGAGCGGTTCAGCTCATTCCTAGAATGGTGCGTAAGGGCAGGGACAGGCGCGAAGGGGGTAACACATTACCTAGACGACTTCCTGCTAATGGGCCCTAAGGGCAGCCAGGAGTGCAAGGAGCTATTATTCTCGACACAGGCTCTTTTTAGACAGCTAGGGGTCCCGATAGCAGCAGAGAAGACTGAGGGGCCCACACCAAGGCTAACGTTTCTGGGCACAGAGATCGACACGGAGCTTGGCCTTTGTCGGCTACCGGTCGAGAAGATAGAAAAGCTGAGGGGCAGGCTGCAGGAATGCGCAGGGGCGAAAAAAGTCACTCTTAAACAGATGCAGTCACTGTTAGGTTTGTTGAATTTCGCATGCAGGGTCATTCCCATGGGCAAAGTGTTTTGTCGCAGGTTAGAGAAGGCGACCTGTGGGGTCAAGAAAGCGCGATATAACATACGCATATCAAGCGAGCTGAGGCAGGACATGCAGGTATGGTTGGAATTCCTAAAGGGCTTCAATGGGGTCCGGATATGGCTGCCCGAGCCGGTACACAGCACAGAGCTACAATTGTACACCGACGCCTCTGGGGCAGTCGGCTTTGGGGCTTACTTGGGAGGGGAATGGTGTGCACAGCCCTGGCCGGAGGCATGGCGAGCGGCCGGGTGGACAAAAAATATGTTGCTGCTGGAGCTCTTCCCGATAATAGTGGCGGTGGAGTTATGGGCAGACAGGTTGGCGAACAAAAGCATAGTGTTTTGGTGCGATAACTTAGGGGTGGAACAGGCGATAAGCAATCAGAAAGCGGAATCACCACAAGCGCTCAGGCTACTGAGGCACCTAGTGCTGCGCTGCTTGCAAAAGAACATAGACTTCATAGCGCGCCACGTCCCGGGGGTGGAAAATGAGATTGCGGATGCGCTTTCCAGGTTCCAGTGGTGTAGATTCAGGACGCTCGCGCCACAAGCCAGGGCAGAGGGGATTTACGCTGTCCTGATTATATCTGGCAGATTATCAAGCCGGGCTAGCAAGACTAGCACGAAAGGCAGTGGCACCGCGGACGCTGAGGACGTACGAGGCGGCTTTCAGCGAATGGCAGGCGTTCAGGATAGGAAAAGGAGAGGCGGGTAAGAACGCTCGCGAGGAACTGTTGGAGTACGTGTGGCAGGGGTATAGCGAGGGGAGGTCTAAGGCGGCAATGTCCGCAACATTGGCAGGGATTGCATACGTCTCAAAGCTTAGAGGGGAGGAGGACCCTACAAAGTAATTTTTGTTGGCGAAAGCCCTAAAAGGGTGGGCAAGAGAGAAAGCAACGCCAGGCAATGTACGCAGGCCCATAGGCCGCCCCATGCTTAAGAGCTTAATAGAAATAGTCACATCGCAGCGGACGAGTACGAAATAGGGCTATTCCGCCTGGCTTTTTCCTTCGCCTTCTTTGGAGCCTTCAGGGTAGGGGAGCTGGTAGCGAGCTCCAAGAGTTCAAAGGATTCTGGGCTATTGTCAGGCAACGTAGTGGTGGAAAAGGATAGGGTGCTCTGCAAAATACACAAGTCAAAAACAGATCAGTTTGGCCGGGGGCGCTGGGTAGCGATAGGCAGACAGGAAGAGGAAAGCACATGCGCAGTGACACTAGCAAGTGATTACGAGCGAAAACGCACGCAGGGGCCCTGGCCGCAGTGGCTAGTGCATGATAGCGGATCCCCCCCTGACTAAATTTCAGTTCCAAAGCATATTCAAGAAAGGCCTGAGGGCTTTGCAGCTTCCCCTGGGGCAGTACGGTACCCATTCCTTTCGGATAGGAGCGGCAACTTGTGCGGAGGCAGAAGGGTTGTCAGCAGGTGAGATTAAAAAGTTGGGCAGGTGGAAATCAGGAGCGTACAAGGTTTACTTGCGCGCAGAGGAACAAGACTAGGAGGCAGGTGCGCGGTGGCTTTCGCGAAACCCAAGGCCTTAAGCTGCCCGCCATAAATGGGGGAATGAAGGACTTTCCAATTTTGCCCTCAAACAAAAAGAGGTTTTGTGGTTTTCACCTTCATATGGGTCGCGCGAAAGTTCGCACCATAGGTCCGCATAGAACAGGGGTTAACGATTATGTGTAATTCTACTTTTCAGGAGGGCAAAAGAAGGACTGGAGAGTCTGGATGGTCGGCCACTCGTATATTTACTGGGCCAGCAGACACAAATCAGCAGGGAACCTAGCACAAAAGTGGGGGGCGAAGGTGGAATGGATAGGCATCAGAGGTTTGAGGTGGAACGGGCTGCGGGACCTGTTGTTAAAAAACGAGCCACAGGGAATACCAGAGAGGGTGGTCATACACCTAGGGGGCAACGATCTGGGAAAAAGCAAGGGGAGAGAGCTGATTATGGCAATCCAAGCCGACATACAATGGATGAAGGGCCGGTGGCCTAGTACAGGGATCACATGGTCGGATATAGTCCCAAGGGCGCAGGGGGGCCCGGGGCTAGAAAGGGTCAGAAGAAAGGTGAACAAGGCCGTAGCCCATCTCTTAACGGGAGAAGGCGATACGATCGCCAGGCACCCGTTGTTGAGGTACGGAGAGGAAGGGCTGTTTAGGCAAGATGGATTACACCTGACAGAGAGCGGTTTAGCTTTATTCTTGGGCGACATAGCAGAAAGCGTCAGTGGGAGGCCGGTGGTAGCAGCGGGTGGCGGGCCTGGGTTCTAGGAACCAGGCTATGGCGGCAAGCAGTGCTCCTCGGCAGTCTGTAGTAGCGCAACGTCGGTTGGCCGGCACTTCCCCCAGATACTCTGCGAGTTTGTCGTGGCCTCAAGGGCCGACACGGTCGTCATCTTAAGGGTGGACCGGTGCTATGCCAATGGTGGGAAGTGGTACCGCTCAGCTAAGTTGCGCAAGGGCGGGACTTAGGTTCCGTCCCGTTGTTTAATTTAAGAGAAATTAATATGTAGGCTGTAGCCGGGGGTACACACTGCTTTCTCGCCACCCACTTATAGAGTACCAATTCTAATTCGATCAATAAATTTGGCTGTGACCTTTTAAATCGCAATTCAGTTGTCCGAGTGTTTATTGGGGAGAAAAGGGGGTAGGGGGTGAAGGGCGAGAGCGTTAATAAAATCAATGGACGGCTTAATGGAATTACCTTGAGAGACTAATTCTATCCAACAGAGAGTGGCTCTCTCCTATATTTCAGCGTCCCTTTCACACATTAATACATTATATGTATGCATCTATGTAATCTTATAGGTTTATAATACCTCAGTCATATGCTTTGAGAATTGTTGTGGTCTTTTAGTAAGTCTGTTATTGTTTTTATGTTAATAAATTGCTTTTTATCAACATCATTGCTATTGTGCGCCGACCTGGTGGTTTGTTTTAGTTGATAATTTTTAAGGAGGCCGGCTACCTCTTTACCAGGCGGCTGCCAATATCAGTGTTATATTTACACGACTCTGCTCAGCGCCTACAAACCCTCTTTCTGCCGTGTCGGTATCAGTGTCTGCCAACTGGGCAAAAGTACGTTTCTGTGACCCCGAGGGGTCCCGGACTTGTAATAACACATCTTCCACAGATTTCTTCCATGCCTGGGTCAGAGATTCAGACTTATCCAATCTCTAACCAATAAGAGCCACATTAGCATTCATAGCATTCAAAACATTTACCCAATCAGGAGTCGGCGGTGCCATCAGGGTCACTCCCACAGCCGTTTGTGTCCCTAATACAGTCTCCTCCTGGGAAGAGCACTCAACCTCAGACAGGTCAACACACGTGTACCAAGCACCCACAGACACACTGGGGATATAGGGGACAGACCCACAATAAAGTCTGTCAGAGAGACACAGAGGGTATTTGCCAGCTCACAGCCCCAAATGTACAGGTCTGAAACACTAAAAAATGCCCCAGAACTGTAGCGCTTTTAATATTGCTCAAATTTACTGTGCCCCGCCCGTTTTTGCACCCTGATACTTGTCAGCAGTGTGAGGAAGGACCAGCGTCTCTGCAGCCTGAGGAGAGGAAATGGCGCTGAGATGAGAGTGAGCTGTGCGGAAGAAGCTCCGCCCCCGTAATGGCACGCTTCTGTCCTGCTTATTTCATTAATTATTTATACTGGCGGAGGTTAGGACAGTGCCGTGGCACTTATGTCCCCTCTAGCCAGTTTAAAAATGAGGATTTATGCTGCCCAGGGCACCTCCCCCCGCACCCTGCAGTGCTGTGTGTGTGGGAGCATGGCGCGCAGTCTGCCTTCCGCTGCGCGGTACCGCAGAATGCCGGCACTGAAGAAGTCTTCTTTCTTCTGCTACTCACCTGTCTTCTGACTTCTGGCTGCAGGAGTGAGCATCTAGGCGTACCCAGCGATCAGCACCCTCAGGAGCTAATGGTGTCCTGTCAGCAAGAAGCAGAGCCCTTGAACTCACTGGAAGTTGGTCATACTTCTCTCCCCTAAGTCCCACGATGCAGGGAGACTGTTGCCAGCAGCCTCCCTGAAAATAAAAAACCTAACATAAGTCTTTTGAGAGAAACTCAGTAGAGCTCCCCTGTAGTGTGTCCAGTCTCTCTGGGCACAATTCTAAAACTGGAGTCTGGAGGAGGGGCATAGAGGGAGGAGCCAGTTCACACCCTTTGAAAGTCTTAAAGTGCCCATGTCTCCTGCGGATCCCGTCTATACCCCCATGGTTCTAATGGTGACCTCAGCATCCTCTAGGACGTATGAGAAAGGCAGAAAAGAAAAAATGGTGTTTCATTCTATGTCAGAGCTTGCAGAGAGACAAGCATTGTTTAGTAAATAGACAATACTTATTTAGGTTGTACGTGACTGTCACAACTTCGAATGTCCTTTTATCCCCTGAGATGTGCTGGGATTGGCAGAGCGAATCACATGAGGTAAAGCTGGAAAGACATTGGTGTTTCAGTGGTCAGCTGACCGAATCCAATATGGCGGCGGCCATCACCCGGAGCTGACAGGAATGCTGTGGGGAACCCCAAAATGGCAGATACTCTGGGGACACCATCTTAGCCACAGGAGATATCCGGAGGAATTGGTGGTCTCTAAAAAAGTGCAGCATGATGCAGAGGTAAGCGCTGGCGTGCTGCATGCCAAATTCTGATTTTGGGATCGTGCAGGGGGCTGTTAGCGTCCATAAAGACAGTGCAGGAGACTGTTAGCGGCCTTAAGGACAGTGCAGGGGGCAGTTAGTGGCCATAATGAGAGTGCAGGAGGCTACTAGCAGCTGTAAGGACAGTGCAGGAGGCTGCTAGCAGCTGTAAGGACAGTGCAGGAGGCTACTAGCAGCTGTAAGGACAGTGCAGGAGGCTGCTAGCAGCTGTAAGGACAGTGCAGGAGGCTACTAGCAGCTGTAAGGACAGTGCAGGAGGCTACTAGCAGCTGTAAGGACAGTGCAGGAGGCTGCTAGCAGCTGTAAGGACAGTGCAGGAGGCTACTAGCAGCTGTAAGGACAGTGCAGGAGGTTACTAGCAGCTGTAAGGACAGTGCAGGAGGCTACTAGCAGCTGTAAGGACAGTGCAGGGGGCTACTAGCAGCTGTAAGGACAGTGCAGGAGGCTACTAGCAGCTGTAAGGACAGTGCAGGGGGCTACTAGCAGCTGTAAGGACAGTGCAGGGGGCTACTAGCGGCTGTAAGAACAGTGCAGGGGGCTACTAGCAGCTGTAAGGACAGTGCAGGAGGTTACTAGCAGCTGTAAGGACAGTGCAGGGGGCTACTAGCAGCTGTAAGAACAGTGCAGGAGGCTACTAGCAGCTGTAAGGACAGTGCAGGAGGCTGCTAGCAGCTGTAAGGACAGTGCAGGAGGCTACTAGCAGCTGTAAGGACAGTGCAGGGGGCTACTAGCAGCTGTAAGAACAGTGCAGGGGGCTACTAGCAGCTGTAAGGACAGTGCAGGGGGCTACTAGCAGCTGTAAGGACAGTGCAGGAGGCTACTAGCAGCTGTAAGGACAGTGCAGGAGGCTACTAGCAGCTGTAAGGACAGTGCAGGGGGCTACTAGCAGCTGTAAGGACAGTGCAGGAGGCTACTAGCAGCTGTAAGGACAGTGCAGGGGGCTACTAGCAGCTGTAAGGACAGTGCAGGGGGCTACTAGCAGCTGTAAGGACAGTGCAGGGGGCTACTAGCAGCTGTAAGGACAGTGCAGGAGGTTGTTAGCGGCCGTAAGGACAGTGCAGTGGCCTGTTAGCAGCTGTAAGGACAGTGCAGGGGGCTGTTAGCAGCTGTAAGGACAGTGCAGGGGGCTGTTAGCAGCTGTAAGGACAGTGCAGGGGGCTGTTAGCAGCTGTAAGGACAGTGCAGGGGGCTGTTAGCAGCTGTAAGGACAGTGCAGGGGGCTGTTAGCAGCTGTAAGGACAGTGCAGGGGGCTGTTAGCAGCTGTAAGGACAGTGCAGGGGGCTGTTAGCAGCTGTAAGGACAGTGCAGGGGGCTGTTAGCAGCTGTAAGGACAGTGCAGGGGGCTGTTAGCAGCTGTAAGGACAGTGCAGGGGGCTGTTAGCAGCTGCAAGGACAGTGCAGGGGCTGTTAGCAGCTGTAAGGACAGTGCAGGGGGCTGTTAGCAGCTGTAAGGACAGTGCAGGGGGCTGTTAGCAGCTGTAAGGACAGTGCAGGGGGCTGTTAGCAGCTGTAAGGACAGTGCAGGGGGCTGTTAGCAGCTGTAAGGACAGTGCAGGGGGCTGTTAGCAGCTGTAAGGACAGTGCAGGGGGCTGTTAGCAGCTGTAAGGACAGTGCAGGGGGCTGTTAGCAGCTGTAAGGACAGTGCAGGGGGCTACTAGCAGCTGTAAGGACAGTGCAGGGGGCTACTAGCAGCTGTAAGGACAGTGCAGGGGGCTGTTAGCAGCTGTAAGGACAGTGCAGGGGGCTGTTAGCAGCTGTAAGGACAGTGCAGGGGGCTGTTAGCAGCTGTAAGGACAGTGCAGGGGGCTGTTAGCAGCTGTAAGGACAGTGCAGGGGGCTGTTAGCAGCTGTAAGGACAGTGCAGGGGGCTGTTAGCAGCTGTTAGGACAGTGCAGGGGGCTGTTAGCAGCTGTAAGGACAGTGCAGGGGGCTGTTAGCAGCTGTAAGGACAGTGCAGGGGGATGTTAGCAGCTGTAAGGACAGTGCAGGGGGCTGTTAGCAGCTGTAAGGACAGTGTATAAGTCTGGTAATAGCCAGGTATGTAGCCATTGTCACTGCTGATATGGTGATCCTATTCGGGATGCTGGTGCCAGGACTGTGATCAGTGTTGAGATTCCGGCGTCAGGATTTCAATAGCCAGGATCCCGACCGTCAGGGTCCTGACTGGATCCCCTGTCAATATTACTTAGGCCAATATCCCATTTGCCCTGGTAAATTACTGCGGCTAATTAGCGCTCCCAAGGCTATCCTATTAGCCGTTAGCTGATATTTATCAAGGCCAAATCCCCAATAAGTTATTTTTTTTTTGCTTCAAAAATATATAGGTCCACAGCTTTTCGCAGACCTAATGTATTTACACAAACCAGGAGAAAGAGGATAGATACAAATACTGCAAGAAACCCCCATTATCCACAGGGCTAATAGGATACCCCCTTAACATAATAATATTCTTCAAACAATTCTGTCTGGGAAAGGACTGCTTTACCTACATAACAGTGGCTCCCAAACTTGGAGCCGTGGCACCCTGGGGTGTCTCAGGACACTTGCAGGGGAGCCCTGGGTTGCACCAATTCAAATAGTGGGCAGTACGGACTGTGTAATGGTCACCATTACTGCCTCACAGCACTGAGGTCATGGGTTCGATTCCCACCATGGCTCTAACTGTTTGGAGTTTGTATATTCTCCCCGTACTTGAGTGGGTTTCCTCCGGGTACTCCAGTTTCCTCCCACAATCCAAAAATATACTGGTAGGTTAATTGGCTACCTACAAAAATTAACCCTAGCATGAATGTGTGTGTCATACTTGCCTACCCTCCCGGAATGGCCGGGAGGCTCCCGAAAAACGGGTGACCCTTCCGGCCCCCCGGAAGAGCAGGCAAGTCTCCCAATTTACGGGGGTCACCCCCTTTCCGCCGCCCACTTAACGAGTAAAGTGGGCGGTCCGGGCAGGTGATGATGCGATTCTTGTTGAATCGCGTCATCGTAACCACGCCCCTGCTGTATAATGCCGGCAATCGTGGCATTACACAGCGGGGGCGTGGCTTAAATGACGCTGTTTGGAAGCCACGCCCCATTCCTCCTCTGGCCTGCCCCCGATCCGCCCTCTGTCACGCCCCCGTTTCGCCCTCTGTCACGTCACCTCAGGCCCCACCCACCCCTGCTGAGCCGACAGGCTGCTCTCCTCCGGAGAGAGCAGCCCAGAAGTCGGCAACCATGGTGTGTGTGTGTGTACATGTGATAGGGAATATAGATTGTAAGCTCCACTGGGGCAGGGACTGATGTGAATGGCCAAATATTCTCTGTAAATCGCTGTGGAATATGCGTGCGCTATATAAATAACTGATAATAAATAAATAATAGTGGGGCAGATTTATTAACCTGGAGAAGGCATAAGGAAGTGATAAATGCAAGGTGATAAATACACCAGCCAATCAGCTCCCATATGTAAATTAACAGTTAGGAACTGATTGGCTGGTGCATCTTGCACTTAACACTGCTTTATCACTGGTTTATCACTTCCTTATTCCTTCTGCAGGTTAATACATCTGCCCCAATGTATGATCAATGTAATAAGGTGGCTGCTAATCATAAACTTCTGTATGTGGACAAACGGAAGCGAATCCTGTCTCCATTAGATGACTCCTACTTTTATAAATACACAAATAAAACCGGGACACTCACGTAATAATATATATAATTATCTCCATTTATATTTCCTCCTGCGCACCAAAAGCATCATTATCAGTGATAACAGACTATTCTCACCACACGTGTTATCCACATACATACATACACGTAACATGAAATTCCCACCCTATCATGTACAGAGGAAAATAAAGGCTAAGCTGGGAAATCTGGTTTATATCAAAGCCACCTACAGACACTTAAAGTAAGTCCGTTGCTTCTACATACCCTCCTGCAATAATTATTTTATTCATTTCCCTTTACTTCCCTTGTATATGACACATCTATCTATGGCCCTCATTCCGAGTTGTTCGTTCGGAAAATTTCATCGCATTGCAGGGATTTTCCGCTTAGTGCGCATGCGCAATGTCCGCACTGCGACTGCGCCAAGTAAATTTGCTAAGAAGTTTGGTTTTTTACTCACGGCTTTTTCATCGCTCAGGCGATCGTAGTGAGATTGACAGGAAGTGGGTGTTTCTGGGCAGAAACAGGCCGTTTTATGGGCGTGTGGGAAAAAACGCTACCGTTTCTGGGAAAAACGCGGGAGTGGCTGGAGAAACGGAGGAGTGTCTGGGCGAACGCTGGGTGTGTTTGTGACGTCAAACCAGGAACGACAAGCACTGAACTGATCGCACAGGCAGAGTAAGTCTCGAGCTACTCAGAAACTGCACAGAGATGTCTTATCGCAATGTTGCGAATCTTTCGTTCGCAATTTTAAGAAGCTAGGATTCACTCCCAGTAGGCGGCGGCTTAGCGTGTGCAATGCTGCTAAAATCGGCTTGCGAGCGAACAACTCGGAATGAGGGCCAATGTACTGTAACCCAAAGCAACAAAAACACATAACTCTGCATAATAAAAACATGTCTGGAAAGCACAAAATAAATTTTTTTTTGAAAGTGCTTCAAAAAAATAACAGAAAGGCATAAACAATTGAAAAGGGGACAGAAGTGTATTACCTCATTAATGTATCTAGCTTATAATTCTAACCCAGCCATCCTCCCATACCCCAAAGGCAGTGTGCAGGGACTCAGTGAAGGTGGCGGAGAAGGTGTGTAAGTGTCTGATGGGGTCACACAGCTGATAGAAGGACAGACGCCCGGCCTCATAGTCCAGGTATATCCCCATTGTCTGCACAGGAGACTCAAGCTTCAGATTAGTATGCACAGAATTGTGTATCACTGTGTAACCATCATCCGACATACGCAAACACCAGGACTTGCTATTGTCTCCAATGCGTGACTGCTCTCCTTCCCTTTCAGTACTAGAATAAGCCACTCCAACCCGCCAATACTTTGATGCGCTGACTCCCACTTCCCAGCAATGTTGTCCTGAGCCAAATCTTGTGCTGCTGAGGACCATAGGATAATCTGTAAACCTCATTCTACTCTGTGGGTAATTTAGGTCTATTGTAGACACGGATGCAGATTTTAAGTCCCCTGATACAGAAAGGTAACCATTAGCTGTATTTATGTCAAGTAACATATTTGCAGCCTCAGGTATACAGGACCCTCTTTTTCCAGCAGTCAGAATATCAGATAATCCTGAGTGCAAGGTCACTGAGATCAGACACTCGTCCAGATCATCCACAGGATAAGTCATTGTGACATAATTTTCTGTGTCATTTTCCTTCTCATATGTGTCAGATTCTCGGTCCTGTAAGACAGTCAGTGGGTCAGTAGCGTTACACAGCTCCTCAATGTGACCCATCCTCCTGGACAGCTCATCCTTCTGTTCCTCCAGCTGCCTGATCAGATCAGAGATTTGCAGAGAAATCCTCTCAGTCTGCTTGGAGACCTCACTCAGGACTCTCCCCTCTAGGACGTCCAACTTCCTCCTGATGTCCATAAACAAGTCAGTGACCTTCCCTGTGACAACAGCAGCTTTCTCCTCTATCTCTGTCCTGCGTTTCTGCAGACTCTGCACATGTTCCTCAGCCTCTACTCTGCTTGCAGTCAGTTTCTCCAGACGGTTTCTCAGCTTCACAAGCTTGGTCTTCATGGCCTCATCCAGTGACTCCACCTGGTGTCCTTTGTGTGATCCTATTACACAGCAGGTAGCACAGACACAGGCAGCATCCTCACAGCAATGGTACTCAAGAAGTTTTTTGTGAATTTGACATTTCCTGTTGCTCAGTGATGATGTTGGGTCAATTAGAGCATGATCTACTGACTTGTTGTGTGCAGTCAGGTGGCCCTCACACAGGGACATCTCACACTGCAGACACTGCTTCACAGCCGGTACAGGAGCGTCCATGCAGTAAGTACAGAAGGTCTGGGTCTCCTCCGGCTCTGGGTGATTACATAGGAAACTTTCCACAATGTTACTCAGCTTCCTGTTCTTCTCCAGTGCAGGACGTTCCTGATACTCTGCCCTGCACTCCGGACAGGAATAGACTCCAGCCCCCTCCTGTGTATCCAGCACCCTCACAATACAGTCCTGGCAGAAGTTGTGCCCACATCTCAGAGATACAGGGTCTGTATAAAGGCTCAGGCAGATGGAGCAGCTCAGCTCCTCTTTCAGACACACAGACGCCATTCTGCAACAAAGAAAGTGAAACTAGTGTGTGTAGGGGGGAGGAGGAGCAGAGGTGTGTGTTGGGGGGAGGAGAAGCAGTTGTGTGTGTAGGGGGGAGGAGGAGCAGAGGTGTGAGTTGGGGGGAGGAAGAGCAGCAGTGTGTGCTGGGGTGGAGGGTGAGGAGGAGGAGGAGGGGAGGGAGGAGAGAAGAAGTAGTGTGTGTTTTGGGGGGGTGAAGCAGCAGCAGTAGAGGTGTGTGTTAGGGTTAGAGGGTGAGGAGCATTTTGGTTACTGTGTCCTAGCCTTCAGGCTAATTAACCCTATACTGGGATATTTCTATCTGCAAATGTGTGGCATTGGGAAACATATTATGTACTGAAAGGTTATGGTTGGTGGGAAAAGTCTGATTGAGCATTACAATGCTGACAATACAAAGTGTTGTTAGTTATACATGTAAATGTTCAGCACTGATCCAATAGTAGATCAATACCTGCTGGAAAAAATCACTAGTGCAAATCTTTTACACTGAGCCTTTCACACCTGTAACACTCATATAGTGAATAGTGCAGTATGATGATAGTAATACAATCTCCCATCTTTGCAGTGACAATAATAATAGCAGTAAGCTATTACACACCTGCTTTGTAAATGAGAGGCAGAATTGTTTTATTGTATCCTGGAAGAAACAGTCAGCCCGAGTACTGACTGTCAGAGAGCGGCAGTATTAGTAATAGGTTTTTGTTACGGAACTGCAACAATAGTGAAGGTAAAGGGCCCTACTCACTCGGCGATGCGCCGCCGAGGTGCCCGACGGCCGATACGGCCGACGAGCAACCCGGCGGCGGGGGGGGGGGGGAGATCGTCCATATTGGCCTGCATGCACAGCCGACGGGAGATCAGCGATGAACGAGCGCGGGGCCGCGCATCGTTCATCGCTGGAGTCTCCACACTGAAAGATATGAACGAGTTCTCGATCATTTATGAACAAGATCGTTCATATCTTTCAGAATATCGGCCAATGTGTGTAGGGCCTATAAGACATGACCAGGGCTGTTTCTAGCCAATTTGGCTCCCAGTGCAAGATTTAAAAATGCCCCCCCCCCCCCCCCCCCTCACCACCCATAACATAAAAACAAATGTGCCCCCCCTTTGATAAAAAAAAACAAGCCTCGGCCCTCATTCCGAGTTGTTCGCTCGCAAGGCGATTTTTGCAGAGTTGCTCACGCTAAGCCGCCGCCTACTGGGAGTGAATCTTAGCATCTTAAAATTGCGAACGAAAGATTCGCAATATTGCGATTACAAACTTCTTAGCAGTTTCAGAGTAGCTTCAGACTTACTCGGCATCTGCGATCAATTCAGTGCTTGTCGTTCCTGGTTTGACGTCACAAACACTCCCAGCGTTCGCCCAGACACTCCCCCGTTTCTCCAGCCACTCCCGTGTTTTTTCCGGAAACGGTAGCGTTTTTTCCCACACGCCCATAAAACGGCCTGTTTCCGCCCAGAAACACCCATTTCCTGTCAATCACACTACGATCGCCTGAGCGATGAAAAAGCCGTGAGTAAAAATACTAACTTCATAGCAAATTTACTTGGCGCAGTCGCAGTGCGGACATTGCGCATGCGCACTAAGCGGAAAATCGCTGCGATGCGATGAAATTTACCTAGCGAACAACTCGGAATGAGGGCCCTTGTGCATGCTCTCTGCAAGGGGGCGTGGACTAATTTTAATGGGCGTGGCCTCGTCTGAAAAGACAACCTCACACCCCAGTATTTGACCCTGCACCAACAGATCACGCCCATCATAGGAAAAAAAATTCTACCATATTAAGCCCCACACAGTAATGCCCCCTGCACCATATTATGCCACACACCGCAATGCCCTTGATACATTAAATCCCCACATTACGGCAATCAGAGTCCCCATTTTATACATTACGGCAGGCAAGAGTCCCCATTTTATACATTACTGCAGGCAAGAGTCCCCATTTTACACATCACGGCAGACAAGAGTCCCCATTTTACACATCATGGCAGACAAGAGTCCCCATTTTACACATTACAGCACACAGAGTCCCCTTTTTACACATTACGGCAGGCAAGTGTCCCCTTTTTACACATTATGGCAGGCAAGTGTCCCCATTTTACACATATGGCAGGCAAGTGTCCCCTTTTTACACATTATGGCAGCTAAGTGTCCCCATTTTAGAGAGAGAGAGAAAGAAAGAAAGAAAGAAAGAAAGAAAGAAAGAAAGAAAGAAAGAAAGAAAGAAAGAAAGAAAGAAAATACTTACAGAGGCGATTCCCACTCTTCGGCCCGCCTTACCAGTCGCTCATCGCACCGGCCGCCTCTCCCTCTTCTTAGCTTGGCTCACCCTCCTCCTCAGTACTTCGCTTGGGGGGAGGCGGAGTTTCGCGGAATGACGTGGTTACGTTGTGACTTCATGACGCAACCGCGTCATTCCACGAAACTCCGCCCCCTGAGCTGGGTACTCGGGGAGAGGGAGGAGGGGGAAGCCAGGGAGCCGCAGTCAGTGCCGCGGCGGGCACCCCGAGCGATTGCACGGCTCACCCGCCCCAAGAAACGGCCCTGGACATGACAGAACAATGAAACAGGCATTTAACTCTCAGTACCGCAGCAATAAGGGGGTATCCAATCTCCCGAAAAACTGGCTTATCGCAGCCTACACGCTCTCATTTAGCGCACCTTTCCTCTTCCAAAATGGCGGTAATGGGATTTGCGCGATAATTCAAGCCGGTAAAACCAGAGACAGGAGAGAGTGAGGAAATCTGCCTGTACCCCTCAAAAAATCCAAACTAACATAGGAGAACGTTATAGACGTCTCTAAGTGGCCATAATAAAACTATATGGCGTCATTAAATTGGGTCAAATGGCGGATATATGCATTTAATTTTTTTATGTGTAAAAATGATAGAAAGCTATTTTTTTTCCCAGCAAAATAAGTGCTCTCATTAAATTTGGGGTACATACAAATGGGGGGTGTCCCAGGGGCTAAGGGGGACATTTACTAAGTAGTGATAAGAGCGGAGAAGTGAGCCAGTGGAGAAGTTGCCCATGGCAACCAATCAGTACTGAACTAACATCTATAATTTGCATACTATAAAATGATACAGAGCTGCTGATTGGTTGATGGGACAATTTCTCCACTGACTCACTTCTCCGCTCTCATCACTGCTTAGTACATGTCCCCCTAAGGGCCAAGTCCCAACATTTTTATCTTAAAATAGGGATTTTACGCTACTTATCACCTGCTCAGAGATGGTGAAGAGAAATCCACGATATACCCTATGGAGACTTATCACCGCTAATAGGATACCGAAATATCACATTTGCGATAATTTATTGTGAAACCGCGATATCACGGCTAATTGGATACCCCCCTAAGACGATTTTTATATCTACATTTATTTCCATAAACAGCAGCGACAGCCATAACAGATGCAGCCAGCCTGGCAATATACAAGAATGTGTGCACTGTGAGCTTGGGTTGAATATCGACGGTTCTGGTATGAATGGTCGACCATGTTAAGGTCAACTACTATAGGTTGACATTGAATTGGTCGACAAATAGTCAACACATGAAAATGGTCAACACGGGACAGATTGCCACATGAAAAGGTCGACGTGGATTTTTGAACTGTTTTTGATGTCATTTTTTCCATAACATGACCACGAACTCCAATTAGTGTACCGCGTCCCGTTGCATGCTGCCAGGTTACTATTCCCAATCGTAGTCCACGTGGATGGTAAAGTATGAAAGAGTTAAAAATCTTAAAAAAGAAGCCATGTCGACCTTTACGTGTGTCGACCTGTCATGTATCGACCTTTTTATGTGTCGACCATTTGTACATGTCAACACCGACCAATAGTGGTCGACCTAGTGACTGTCGACCTAAGTAGGGTCGACCTGCCGAACGGATACCAATGTGGACATAGGCCATAGTCACCATAGACCTTAATGGGGTAATTTAATTTAAAGCAGGAGGTGCATGTACAGGACGGGAGCACCCTTGGTGGTGGGCATTTTATTGGGTAGAAACAAGGCAGGCGTACCATGATACAAGGGAGAATCATAGGACATGCAGGGGATAATGTGTGACAAGGTGAGGAGTGTCACTTTCTGATGTACGGTGGTCACCAGGATGCTCTTTCTATTGTACAGTGGTCACAGGGATGATCTCTCTATTGTACAGTAGTCACCAGGACGCTCTCTCTATTATACAGTACTCACTAGGATGATCTCTCTATTGTACAGTGGTCACTGGGATGATCTCTCTATTGTACAGTAGTTATTAGGATGCTCTCTCTATTGTACGGCAGTCACCAGGATGCTATTTCTATTGTACAATAGTCACTAGGATGATCTCTCTATTGTACAGTAGTCACTAGGATGGTCTCTTTCTCTATTGTACAGTAGTCACTAGGATGGTCTCTCTCTCTCTCTCTCTCTCTGTTGTACAGTAGTTACTAGGATGATCTCTCTATTGTACAGTAATCACCAGGATGCTCTCTCTATTGTACAGTGGGCACAAGGATGATCTCTCTATTGTACAGTAGTCACAAGGATGATTTATCTACTGTACAGTGGGCACTAGGATGATCTCTATTGTACAGTAGTCACTAGGATGATCTCTCTATTGTACAGTGGTCACTGGGATGATCTCTATATTGTACAGTAGTCACTAGGATGCTCTCTCTATTGTACGGCAGTCACCAGGATGCTCTCTCTATTGTACAGCATTACTAGGATGATCTCTCTATTGTACAGTAGTCACTAGGAAGATCTCTCTATTGTACAGTAGTCACTAGGATGCTCTCTCTATTGTACGGCAGTCACCAGGATGCTCTCTCTATTGTACAGCATTACTAGGATGATCTCTCTATTGTACAGTAGTCACTAGGAAGATCTCTCTATTGTACAGTAGTCACTAGGATGATTTCTCTATTGTACAGTAGTCACTAGGATGATCTCTCTATTGTACAGTGGTCACTAGGATGCTCTCTCTATTGTACAGCGTCACCAGGATGCTCTCTCTATTGTACAACATCACTAGGATGGTCTCTCTATTGTACAGTAGGCACTAGGATGGTCTCTCTCTCTATTGTACAGTAGTCACTAGGATGATCTCTCTATTGTACAGTGGGCACTAGGATGATCTCTCTATTGTACAGTGGGCACTAGGATGATCTCTCTATTGTACAGTAGTCACTAGGATGATCTCTCTATTGTACATTGGTCACTAGGATGCTCTCTCTTTGTACGGCAGTCACCAGGATGCTCTCACTATTGTACAAATAGTCACTAGGATGATCTCTCTATTGTACAGTAGTCACTAGGATGGTCTCTCTATTGTACAGTAGTCACTAGGATGGTCTCTCTATTGTACAGTAGTCACTAGGATGATTTCTCTATTGTACAGTGGGCACTAGGATGATCTCTCTATTGTACAGTAGTCACTAGGATGATTTCTCTATTGTACAGTGGGCACTAGGATGATCTCTCTATTGTACAGTAGTCACTAGGATGATCTCTCTATTGTACAATAGTCACTAGGATGATCTCTCTATTGTACAGTGGTCACTGGGATGATCTCTATATTGTACAGTAGTCAATAGGATGCTCTCTCTATTGTACGGCAGTCACCAGGATGCTCTCTCTATTGTACAGTGTCACTAGGATGATCTCTCTATTGTACAGTAGTCACTAGGATGATCTCTCTATTGTACAGTGGTCACTGGGATGATCTCTATATTGTACATTAGTCACTAGGATGTACAGAATACTCTATTGTACGTCAGTCCACAGGATGCTCTCTCTATTGTACAGCGTCACCAGAATGCTCTCTCTATTGTACAGTGTCACTAGGATGATCTCTCTATTGTACACTAGTCACTAGGATAGTCTATCCATTGTACAATAGTCACTAGGATGGCCTCTCTCTCTATTGTACAGTAGTCACTAGGATGATTTCTCTATTGTGTAGAAGTCACTAGGATGATCTCTCTATTGTACAATAGTCACTAGGATGATCTCTCTATTGTACAGTGGTCACTGGGATGATCTCTATATTGTACAGTAGTCACTAGGATGCTCTCTCTATTTTACAGCAGTCACCAGGATGCTCTCTCTATTGTACAGTAGTCACTAGGATGGTCTCTCTATTGTACAGTAGTCACTAGGGTGGCCTCTCTCTCTATTGTACAGTAATCACTAGGATGGTCTCTCTATTGTAAAGTAGTCACTAGGATGATTTCTCTGTTTTACAGCGGGTACTATGTACAGTAGTCACTAGGATGATCTCTCTATTGTACAGTGGGCACTAGGATGCAGTCTCTATTGTACAGTGGGCACTAGGATGCTCTCTCTATTGTACAGTAGTCACTAGGATGATCTCTCTATTGTACAGTGGGCACTAGAATGCTCTCTCTCTATTGTACAGTGGTCACTAGGAGGATGATCTCTGTCTTGTACAGTGGTCACCAGGATGATCTCTCTCTTGTACAGTGGGCACTAGGATGCTCTCTCTAGTACGGTGGTCACTAGAATGCTCTCTCTGTTGTACAGTAGTCACTAGGATGATCTCTCTATTGTACAGTGGGCACTAGAATGCTCTCTCTCTATTGTACAGTAGTCACTAGGAGGATGATCTCTCTCTAGTACGGTGGTCACTAGGATGCTCTCTCTCTATTGTAAAGCGGTCACTATGATGCTCTGTCTATTGTGCTCTGGTCTGATGAGGATCATACAGGGCGTAATCTATTTTATACTATTGAAATAAAAGGTGTTAGTATTACAGAAACATACTGCTTCCTGTACCTCCCAGCTTTTTAAATTGGGGAATTTGATGCATGAACATGAAAGGGGGCGTGTCCATGCATTATGGGGGTGTCACATGCCACCTTGGGAATGTTCAGGACCTCTATAGTGCTGAGCCACCATCAGCACCTCTACCCTAATGGCACTCTTTTACACCATGTACCCCAGTGGTAGGTGCACGCAGGCCCAGCGGCAGATTGGGATGGAAATCCAGCCCCGGAAATGTATGCAGTGCCAGATTAAGATCCACATGGGCCTGGAGCTGAAATTTCCAAAGGGCCTATTATGCACTGCTGCCGGGGGGGAGTGAAGGGTGGGGGAAGTGGCGCACGCAGGGGGGGTTTCCGAGTAACTGAAAAACCCCCCCTGATGAGCCAGACTTTTTATTTTTGAGACGGAGACAGCAGTGTCTCTGTCTAAGTAAAAGCCGCGATCGCGACCACGGAACTGCTCCTGCATCAGAAAGCTACGTACAGTAGCTCTCTGCAGAGCCGGATTAAGGGGGGTGCTCTGGGGACTGATCTGCGGCGCAGTGCTGTGCTCCCCACTGACAGCTGCTAATCGCAGCCGCCGGCGCTGCGCTCCACCTACCCCTGGCCAGTAAGAACCTACCCGCATGTTACGTAAAGGTACTACGCTGTACGTGTTCTCCTCCTGTACAGCATCTTGCCGTCTCTCCTGTTCCAGCTCTCTTCCTGTGCGCTCTCTCCTATACCCACTCCTCCCAATGCTAGGATGCCAGCCAGGTAAATGCAAAACGCGATGCTATGGGGGAGTGTGTGTGAAAGCGGGGATTGTCAGAATTGTTTGGATTATTTTGTTAAAGGAATCCCTGGCTTCACACATGTATATATACAGTTGTGCTCATAAGTTTACATACCCTAGCAGAATTTGTGATTTTCTGGCCAATTGTCAGAGAATATGAATGATAACTAACAAACTTTTCTTTCGCTCATGGTTAGTGGTTGGGTGAAGCCATTTATTGTCAAACAACTGTGTTTACTCTTTTTAAATCATAATGACAACATAACTACCCAAATGACCCTGATCAGAAGTTTACATACCCCAGTTCTTAATACCGTGTATTGCCCCCTTTAACATCAATGACAGCTTGAAGTCTTTTGTGGTAGTTGTGGATGAGGCTCTTTATTTTCTCAGATGGTAAAGCTGCCCATTCTTCTTGGCAAAAAGCCTCCAGTTCCTGTAAATTCTTGGGCTGTCTTGCATGAACAGCACGTTTGAGATCTCCCCACAGTGGCTCAATGATATTGAGGTCAGGAGACTGAGATGGCCACTCCAGAACACTCACTTTATTCTGCTGTAGCCAATGACAGGTCGACTTGGCTTTGTTTTTTGGATCATTGTCATGTTGGAACGTCCAAGTGCGTCCCATGCGCAGCTTCCGGGCTGATGAGTGCAAATTTTCCTCCAGTATTTTCTGATAACATGCTGCATTCATCTTGCCATCAATTTTGGCCAAGTTTCCAGTGTCTTTGTAGTTCACACATCCCCAAAACAATAGCGATCCACCTCCGTGTTTCACAGTAGGAATGGTGTACCTTTCATCATAGGCCTTGTTGACTCCTCTCCAAATGTAACGTTTATGGTTGTGGCCAAAAAGTTCAATTTTGGTCTCATCACTCCAAATGACTTTGTTCCAGAAGTTTTGATGCTTGTGTCTGTGCTGTTTGGAGTATTGTAAGCGGGATGCTTTGTGACATTTGTGTAGTAATGGCTTTCTTTTGACGACTCGACCGTGCAGCCCATTTTTCTTCAAATTCCTCCTTATTGTGCATCTTGAAACAACCACACCACTGTATTTCAGCTGAAGTTATTTGTGGATTTTTCTTTGCATCCTGAACAATTTTCCTGGCAGTTGTGGCTGAAATTTTTGTTGGTCTACCTGACCGTGATTTGGTTTCCACAGAATCCCTCATTTTCCACTTCTTAATTAGAGTTTGAACACTGCTGATTGGCATTCTCAATTGCTTGGATATCTTTTTATATCCCTTTCCTGTTTTATACATTTCAATTACCTTTTCCCGCAGATCCTTTGACAATTCTTTTGCTTTCCCCATGAATCCAGACACGTCAGTGCAGCACTGGATGAAAGATGCAAGGGTTTTTCAGGAGTCCAGAAACTCACTGACCTTTTATACACACACACTGATTACAAGCAAACAGATCACAGGTGAGGATGGCTACCTTTAGTAGCCATTCAAACCCGTTTGCGTCAACTTGTGTGCATGTTATCAGGCCAAAATCTCCAGGGTATGTAAACTTTTGATCAGGGTCATTTGGGTAGTTTCTGTTGTCATTATGATTTAAAAAGAGTAAACACAGTTGTTTGACAATAAATGGCTTCACCCAACCACTAACCATGAGTGAAAGAAAAGTTTGTGAGTTATCATTCATATTCTCTGACAAATGGCCAGAAAATCACAAATTCTGCTAGGATATGTAAACTTATGAGCACGACTGTATATATATATATATATATATATATATATATACGACAATGTCAGCCCGGCACTCTGTTTTAAATCCAGACGTTGCCCCGGTGCCTTCAGTATACACATACATACATATACATACATACAGGAAGGTGTTATGATTCCTGTACTCCAGACCGGAGGAGATCTTATGACAGGGATCTGAGTACAGGAAAATAAGCTGGTTGTGGGAGCTGGATAGCCTAGTAACCCCTGGCGCCCTAACTCCGTTGTCTCGCCCGTGTTATCAGAAATCCCCTGCGAGACTATGGTTGCTTGAGCCCATGGTAGCCGCGTTCGAAGGGCGGATTATGTCTGCCCAACCCCGATGCCCCCGCAGGTCTTAATGGGAGACAAGGGGAAGTCCGAGACAGGGTGATAACAAGGGGCCCTCTGACTAAGCAACCAGGCCAGGGGTTACAAGCTAACTAACTAAATCAAAAGGTATGTGCGGACTAGCCGCCAGGGAAAAGGACAACCAAAGATCCACTGATCCGACACTCCTATCCGGCACCGCTGGACACCAGAGTGGATAGTGGAAGCGGAATCCTCCGCAAAGCTCCAGAACACAATAAAACAAAATAATAAACAGAAGCGGACAAGCCGCAACACACGGCTGCGCCGCGACTCACGAACACCACCAGATGTTAAAGGTGCTCGGTCAGACTCCAGGAACAGATGGTAACTTCCGAGTACAGGATCTCTGAGAACAGGAACAACCGAATAGACCGGGACTGGGAACTCTCTGCAGCAGACACAGGCAAACAGGAAGCTATCACCGGCGTCTGTAAGCAGTCCTGAGGGTGCCTTTATTCAGGCACCCTCCAATCAAGATCCAGACAGGCCAATCAATAGAAATGCCGTGCAGCTTGCATGCTGCACGGCCAGCACATAATCAGGGTAATGAGCAAGAAGACCCAGCAACGGGGAACGCGGCTGAACGTGGCGTCCCCGTTGCTAAGGTCAGAGCGGCTCCGTGCGCCCGGCGTCTTAGCGTTGCCAGGGAGCCGGCGGCTGAACGCGCCCGGCGTCCCTGGTTGCTAGGCGCCGGGCCGCACGGCCGAGCGGACCCCGGCGCCTAACAGTACCCCCCCCTTGAGGAGGGGTCAAGGAACCCCTAAAGCCAGGTTTCCGAGGAAATTCACGAAAAAATGCCCTTTTGAGCTTTGGGGCATGAAGGTCTTCATCCAGGACCCACGACCTTTCCTCTGGCCCATAACCTCTCCAATGCACCAAAAAATAAAGCCGACCCCGGGACAATTTGGAATCGAGAACCTTCTCAACCAAGAACTCTTGCTGACCCTGTACATTAACTGGTGATCTCCCCTGAGATTTTTTACGAGGAAATCTGCTGGACGAAACATATGGTTTAAGCAATGAGCAATGGAAGGTATTTCCGATCCGTAAAGTTTTTGGTAAACGTAAGCGGAAAGCAACTGGATTGACTTTTTTGATAATGAGAAATGGTCCAATAAATCTAGGACCCAATCTGGCTGAGGTCTGTCGAAGTTTGATGTTGCGAGTCGACAACCACACCCTGTCTCCTACTTTAAAAGTGCACGGCCGCCGGAGCCTGTCAGAAAATTTTTTTTCCCGGAAAGCTGCTTTTCTGAGAGCCAGGTGCACTTTTTTCCAAATAAGTTTAAGATGAGAGGTCAGGGCCAGAGAGGAGACAGAGGAATGTTGAAAAAATGAATTGGCTCTGGGGTGGAAACCAAAAACTGCAAAAAATGGAGACACATTGGTGGAGGAATGACAGGCATTATTATAAGCAAACTCCGCCAATGGAAGAAACTCAGACCAGTCATTTTGGAGTTTGGCCGAGTACAAACGCAAATATTGTTTTAGAGATTGGTTAACTCGCTCAGTCTGTCCGTTGGATTGTGGATGATAGCCGGAGGTTAATGATAATTTCATCTTTAACGAAGCACAAAAAGACTTCCAAAATTGTGCAATGAATTGTGGACCCCTGTCAGAAACAATATCGGAGGGTAACCCATGGAGTCTGAAAACATGACGGAGGAACAAGACTGCCAATCCCTGGGCAGATGGCAATCGGGGAAGAGCAATAAAATGGGCCATCTTGCTAAAACGGTCCACTACCACCCATATGACTCGGCATCCGGCCGACAGAGGGAGATCCACCACAAAATCCATGGAGATATGCGACCATGGCCTAAGAGGAACCTTCAAGGGCATAAGTTGACCAATAGGCAAAGAACGGGGAACTTTATGCTGTGCACAGACCTGACACGAAAAAACAAACTCTTTAATGTCTTTGGAAAGACCAGGCCACCATACTGAGCGGGATACCAATTCCAAAGTCTTAGCGATTCCCGGATGCCCTGCAACTTTGCTATCATGAAATTCCGCCAAAACAGTTGCTCTCAAAAACTCAGGAACAAAAAGACGACCAGCAGGAGTATTTCCCGGAGCTTGATGTTGAAGCAGCTTTAATTGGGAAAATACATCCTGTGTGAGACCTGCCTGAATGACTGAAGGCGGAAGTATGGGAGTAACAGGAGTGTTGTCTTGAACCGGAAGGAAACTGCGTGACAGGGCATCTGCCTTGGTATTCTTGGAACCTGGTCTGAAGGTGATAATGAATTTGAAACGAGTAAAAAATAAAGCCCAACGAGCCTGTCGGGCATTCAGTCGCTTAGCCGATTCAATGTATTGAAGATTTTTGTGATCAGTCAAAACTGAAATGGTATGGGTCGCTCCTTCCAGCCAATGTCTCCACTCCTCGAAAGCCCATTTAATAGCCAGCAATTCCCGGTTACCAACATCGTAGTTGGATTCTGCAGATGAGAATTTCCTGGACATAAAGGCACAAGGATGTAATTCAAGGGAATCTGGATCCTTCTGAGAAAGGATAGCCCCTACTCCAACCTCCGAGGCATCCACCTCAACAAGGAAAGGTAATTCTGGGTTGGGATGTCTAAGGACAGGGGCTGAGACAAAGGCTTGTTTTAAGGCCTGAAAAGATAACTCAGCTTCACATGACCAATTGGTAGGATCTGCTCCCTTCTTAGTGAGTGCCACAATGGGAGCAACTAGGTCAGAGAAAGAGTGAATAAATCTTCTATAGTAGTTTGCAAACCCTAAAAAGCGCTGAATTGCTTTTAAATTGGTGGGTTGCGCCCAACTAAGTATGGCTTGGAGCTTTTTTGGTTCCATTCGGAATCCCCGAGGGGAAATAATGTACCCTAAAAAGGATACCTCCGTGACATGAAATTCACACTTCTCCAGCTTGGCATATAGGTGATTTTCACGTAATTTCTTTAGCACCTGACGCACCTGGGTAACATGTTGTTCTACGGAGTCAGAATATATCAAAATATCGTCTAAATAGACCACGACGAATGTTCCCAGAAACTCACGGAGCACATCATTAATGAGATCCTGGAAAACTGCCGGAGCGTTAGATAGGCCGAATGGCATGACCAGATACTCATAGTGGCCTGACTGAGTACTAAATGCCGTTTTCCACTCATCCCCTGACCTGATTCTGATGAGGTTATATGCTCCTCTCAGATCAATCTTAGAAAAAATAACAGCCGAACGTAGCTGATCAAAGAGGACAGAGATCAGTGGCAGAGGGTAAGTATTCTTTACTGAGATTTTATTCAAAGCTCTAAAGTCAATACAGGGTCTGAGTGAACCATCCTTCTTCTCTACGAAGAAGAAACCTGCACTTAAAGGGGATTTAGATGGCCTGATAAACCCTTTTCCAAGGCTTTCTTTCACATACTCATTCATGGCCACAGTTTCAGGACCAGACAATGCATATAACCTTCCTTTAGGCAACGTGGCACCAGGAATTAACTCAATGGCACAATCATAAGGCCTATGAGGAGGCAAAATATCCGCATTGCCCTTGGAAAACACATCAACAAAATCTTGGTATTCCCCAGGAATATGTGCGGAACTGGCGGCAGCTACTCGGATTGGAAGCGTAATACATTCTTTATCACAGATGGTACCCCATTGTAGGATCTCCCCAGACTGCCAATCTATGATGGGATTATGAAAGGCCAGCCAAGGGTGACCCAGAACCACAGGAACTGCTGGACAATGGGTAAGGAAAAACTCAATCTTTTCAGAATGTAGAGCTCCCACCGAGAGCAAAACAGGAGGTGTACATAGAGAAATAACCCCATTGGATAAAGGACTCCCATCTAAACCATGCATGGTGATACACCTACCCAAGGTTAGCTGAGGAATACCTAAGGCCTTGGCCCATGTAAAATCCATAAAGTTTCCTGCAGCTCCACTGTCCACAAAAGCAGAGACCGAGGAACAGAGGCTGCCATAGGAAACTTTAGCAGGAACCAACAGTGAATTATTTGAGGAGATGAGCTGCAGACCAAAGTGAACCCCCTCACAACTCACTTGGTCAGGAAGTTTCCCGACTTGTTTGGACAACTACGGGCAAAATGTCCCTTACCTCCGCAATATAAACATAGACCAGAATTTTGCCTCCTGGTTCTTTCTTCCGGAGACAATTTGGAGAGACCAATCTGCATAGGCTCCTCTAAGTCTACAGGAATGGAGGGAACCCAGGGAGAGGACCCGACAGATGCCCCTTTTTCAGCCCTCCGCTCTCTGAGCCGACGATCTATTTTAATCGAGAGCTCCATGAGGTTATCGAGGGTCTCAGGAGCGGGATACTGGAGGAGACTGTCCTTAATAGATTCAGATAAGCCGAGGCGAAACTGACTGCGCAGGGCTGGGTCATTCCAGCCACAGTCGTTCGACCAACGGCGAAACTCCGTACAATAATTCTCTGCGGGATTCCTACCCTGTCTAAGAGCACGCAACTGACTTTCTGCGGATGCCTCTCTATCAGGGTCGTCATACAATAGCCCCAAAGATTTTAAAAAGGCGTCTACAGACGATAAGGCCGGATCGTCCGTCTTTAAACCAAAAGCCCAGGTCTGAGGATCCCCCTGAAGCAGAGAAATAATAATCCCAACCCGCTGAGCCTCTGTACCCGAGGTAACTGGTCTTAAACGAAAATACAGTTTGCAAGATTCTTTAAAATTAAAAAACAGTTTTCTATCCCCAGAAAAACGGTCAGGCAGATGCATTTTTGGTTCAGGGATGACCCTCGGGGAAGTCCGTAACAGATCTTCCTGTGACCTCACCCGGAGGGACAGATCCTGAACCATCTGAGTAAGTTCCTGAATCTGACTAACAAGAAGCTGGCCATGATTTGGCCCAACACCGGCGGGATTCATAAGGCCGACAAATTCTCCCAACTAAAAAGTGAAAAAATTTACTGTAAGTTAAATCTTTTCTTTTGTGGCCGGTGATAATGTTATGATTCCTGTACTCCAGACCGGAGGAGATCTTATGACAGGGATCTGAGTACAGGAAAATAAGCTGGTTGTGGGAGCTGGATAGCCTAGTAACCCCTGGCGCCCTAACTCCGTTGTCTCGCCCGTGTTATCAGAAATCCCCTGCGAGACTATGGTTGCTTGAGCCCATGGCAGCCGCGTTCGAAGGGCGGATTATGTCTGCCCAACCCCGATGCCCCCGCAGGTCTTAATGGGAGACAAGGGGAAGTCCGAGACAGGGTGATAACAAGGGGCCCTCTGACTAAGCAACCAGGCCAGGGGTTACAAGCTAACTAACTAAATCAAAAGGTATGTGCGGACTAGCCGCCAGGGAAAAGGACAACCAAAGATCCACTGATCCGACACTCCTATCCGGCACCGCTGGACACCAGAGTGGATAGTGGAAGCGGAATCCTCCGCAAAGCTCCAGAACACAATAAAACAAAATAATAAACAGAAGCGGACAAGCCGCAACACACGGCTGCGCCGCGACTCACGAACACCACCAGATGTTAAAGGTGCTCGGTCAGACTCCAGGAACAGATGGTAACTTCCGAGTACAGGATCTCTGAGAACAGGAACAACCGAATAGACCGGGACTGGGAACTCTCTGCAGCAGACACAGGCAAACAGGAAGCTATCACCGGCGTCTGTAAGCAGTCCTGAGGGTGCCTTTATTCAGGCACCCTCCAATCAAGATCCAGACAGGCCAATCAATAGAAATGCCGTGCAGCTTGCATGCTGCACGGCCAGCACATAATCAGGGTAATGAGCAAGAAGACCCAGCAACGGGGAACGCGGCTGAACGTGGCGTCCCCGTTGCTAAGGTCAGAGCGGCTCCGTGCGCCCGGCGTCTTAGCGTTGCCAGGGAGCTGGCGGCTGAACGCGCCCGGCGTCCCTGGTTGCTAGGCGCCGGGCCGCACGGCCGAGCGGACCCCGGCGCCTAACAGAAGGATGCTGTGGAACTCAGAGACTTGTTATGGAAAAATATATTTAAAAAATCGTCACATCAAAATACCAATGTTTCGGGACCCATAGCCCCTTTGTCCACAACTGGCTATGGGACCTGAAATGTTGGTATGTTGATGTGACGATTTTTTAAAAATGTTTCTTCATCACAAGTCTCTGAGTTCCAGAGCATCCTTCATGTTTATATCTCTCTTACACTGAAGGCAACGGGGCAATTACCATTGAAGTAAGTGGAGTGCCGGACTAACATCATACAGTGTATATATATATATATATATATATATATATATATAAACAACGGTAGTGTTCAGCACTCCATTAAAAATAACAAAACTGCTGCGGGTGCCATCACACGTGTAAACTGAATCCTCACACTTACATTTGTAGACCAGGGTGCGGCACTCCGTCAAAATAACTCAATGCAGTCGGTTTTAGTAGAAAATCAACGTTTCAATGTTAATACATTTTCGTCAGGATTACAAATAACACAAGAACATACATACCTTAAATAGTAACACCCGTGCTCTTGCCGCGGTTGTCAGCGGGTTCTCCGCCCCGGACCGCCGCTTTGAGATGACGTCATTACGCAAATAGCGTGTGGCGTCAGTGCATACCCATCACCATAGTAACCAAATAAACAGGAACTGTCAAAGATAACAACGTGTATTACATGTCGTCGTATAGCAATATATGGTAATTTGTCTGAAAGGATGTTTATCTATATTCAACCAATCCCTAATATCACATCAATTAACTACCAAAATTGGTAGATTATATCTCAATCATCGCATAAAATAGCGACGGATATTTCATCTCCTAGTGTGAATCCCATGGTCTAAATGGGTAACAACTGACATGTAAATCATACCAGATCGGATATAACCAATAATGATACCAATTAAATAGTAAAATGCATCCTAATTCTCAAAAGTATCTTAATCATTAATTAGGTAAAACATGAAAAGGATAAATGTTCATTGAGACCCTTTGGGCTAATAACATCTAGTCGATGTATCCATCGAGTCTCACATTTCAGTAATTGTAGGTTGCGGTCTCCACCCCTTCTTGATAGTGGAATGTGGTCAATCATTCTATATTTAAGATTAGGTAACCCATGACCCTTCTCAGCAAAGTGGCGTGCTACGGGTTGTTCACTAGTGCCACTAGAGATGGCTAATCTTATAGAGTGGCGGTGAGCTGCCATCCTCTCCTTAAATTTACATTGGGTCTTTCCTATATAGGAGAGGCCGCAGGGACAAATGATCTGATAGACCACATGTGTACTATTACAATCCAAATGATGTCTGATCTGGTATGTTTTCCCTGAATGCGGATGATTAAATTTATCCCCCTGTATTAAATAGTACACATGTGGTCTATCAGATCATTTGTCCCTGCGGCCTCTCCTATATAGGAAAGACCCAATGTAAATTTAAGGAGAGGATGGCAGCTCACCGCCACTCTATAAGATTAGCCATCTCTAGTGGCACTAGTGAACAACCCGTAGCACGCCACTTTGCTGAGAAGGGTCATGGGTTACCTAATCTTAAATATAGAATGATTGACCACATTCCACTATCAAGAAGGGGTGGAGACCGCAACCTACAATTACTGAAATGTGAGACTCGATGGATACATCGACTAGATGTTATTAGCCCAAAGGGTCTCAATTAACATTTATCCTTTTCATGTTTTACCTAATTAATGATTAAGATACTTTTGAGAATTAGGATGCATTTTACTATTTAATTGGTATCATTATTGGTTATATCCGATCTGGTATGATTTACATGTCAGTTGTTACCCATTTAGACCATGGGATTCACACTAGGAGATGAAATATCCGTCGCTATTTTATGCGATGATTGAGATATAATCTACCAATTTTGGTAGTTAATTGATGTGATATTAGGGATTGGTTGAATATAGATAAACATCCTTTCAGACAAATTACCATATATTGCTATACGACGACATGTAATACACGTTATCTATAAATTTAAGGAGAGGATGGCAGCTCACCGCCACTCTATAAGATTAGCCATCTCTAGTGGCACTAGTGAACAACCCGTAGCACGCCACTTTGCTGAGAAGGGTCATGGGTTACCTAATCTTAAATATAGAATGATTGACCACATTCCACTATCAAGAAGGGGTGGAGACCGCAACCTACAATTACTGAAATGTGAGACTCGATGGATACATCGACTAGATGTTATTAGCCCAAAGGGTCTCAATGAACATTTATCCTTTTCATGTTTTACCTAATTAATGATTAAGATACTTTTGAGAATTAGGATGCATTTTACTATTTAATTGGTATCATTATTGGTTATATCCGATCTGGTATGATTTACATGTCAGTTGTTACCCATTTAGACCATGGGATTCACACTAGGAGATGAAATATCCGTCGCTATTTTATGCGATGATTGAGATATAATCTACCAATTTTGGTAGTTAATTGATGTGATATTAGGGATTGGTTGAATATAGATAAACATCCTTTCAGACAAATTACCATATATTGCTATACGACGACATGTAATACACGTTGTTATCTTTGACAGTTCCTGTTTATTTGGTTACTATGGTGATGGGTATGCACTGACGCCACACGCTATTTGCGTAATGACGTCATCTCAAAGCGGCGGTCCGGGGCGGAGAACCCGCTGACAACCGCGGCAAGAGCACGGGTGTTACTATTTAAGGTATGTATGTTCTTGTGTTATTTGTAATCCTGACGAAAATGTATTAACATTGAAACGTTGATTTTCTACTAAAACCGACTGCATTGAGTTATTTTGACGGAGTGCCGCACCCTGGTCTACAAATGTAAGTGTGAGGATTCAGTTTACACGTGTGATGGCACCCGCAGCAGTTTTGTTATTTTTAATGGAGTGCTGAACACTACCGTTGTTTATATAAAGGAATACGGCAGGCTGGTTATCTGAATGTATTCCCTGTTCTGGCACCCTCATTTTTCAACGTCTTAAAAGACTTATCTTTAAAACGTAATACATCAGGCTCTGGCTTTGGTTTCAATTGTCATATTGTTGAAACCAATTTATTCAGGAACTGCATGTGGACTGTTAATGGTCATTTCTCTATACACAGTGGCAAAAGCACAATTATCTGTGTAAGTGTCTGAATTTACTTATCTTCAATCTTCTGTGTGACATGGCGGAACCATTGACTGATGAATTACCATTTAACCCTCTATTGTATCCAGTGGGAGATACATTTGGTTTCTCTGACCTTGAAGCTGAAACCATATTGAACTCTGATTGTCTGCGTGATGCACCTGAAGCATCGGCCCCTGATCTTGTATTCCGTGACCTACTCAGGTTAAAGAAAAAGGAGGTCGATTACTATTGCCATTCTGTCTCATTGAGCGATTATTTCAGATCTAAGAAAATCCCTAGAGGGTTTAGAATTAAAAACTGCCCTACGATTGGCAGAAATGATCCAAGCTTTTGCAAAAAGTGGATCGGAATACTTAACAAATGCTCATATGATTTATTACTGTTGGTAATTGACCAGTCTAACAAGGAAATGGCGGCAATCAAGACCAAAATTGAAGCCTTTGAACAAATCCATCTACCTATCCTGACAACAGATAAGGATAATGACTGGATCAATAAATTAAATAATCAAATAGCGACCCACAAACGTGAATTGATCAAGTTTAAGAAGGAAAAATTGATCAAAGTCGAAGCTGATTACGAACATCATAAAGTGTACCAATGGCTACATGGGGGAAGATCATATGACAACAGGACACCATTTTTCAGAAGAAAACACCCGCATACACGTTTTGACACTGAATCCTCACAAGACCAGGGTAGTACTGCGAGTGAATCAGAAGGACGTACACGCAGACGAAGAAAAGCACCTTTACCCCCTTTAGGAGTTACGACCAGAAGAGGCAAGAACATCACAGGAGAACAAGACCATCACGAAGGGGCGGACAAAACAGGAGGAAAAGGACGGGGCAACAAGACGTCAACGACAGCGAAGAGATGATTATTTTTAATTTATCTTCCTATGAACTTACCAATGCTGAAAATAGCCTTCTACAAAAAGGCCTAACGTTTATACCTACAGTGGGCTTCGATGATTTGCAGTGGCAGGTGGATAAACATCGCTTTCAGCGACAACTTAAATTAAAAGAATTTTTTGGAAAGAAAGATCCTATACCACCAAAAGAACAACATGTTCCAGATCAAATGAAGCAATTTAAAAGTAAATCAACATTTGAACCCGTTTCTAACAATGCCTCCATCAAGACATTCATCAGATCTTTGGAACATGAAGTCAAAATTATCAACAAACACCACAATCGGATACATCCTAATCTCTCTCTTTTAGAAAGGGAAGCCATTAAGTCTTTATCCTCTAATAAAAATCTGATTATAAGACCGGCGGATAAAGGAGGAGGGATTGTCCTGCAGGACCTCTCCGACTATAAAATTGAAATTATGCGCCAATTAAGTGACAGTAACACGTATATTAAATTAAGAGGTGATCCTACCGAGATTTTTAAAAGAGAACTACGTGAGTGCATACTTATGGCTAAAGATATGCAAATTCTACATGAGGATATTTATGATTTATTAATACCTGAACACCCACTGACTCCGGTTCTATATACGGTACCCAAAGTGCATAAAGGGATTAGTCCCCCTCCAGGCAGGCCCATAATATCTGCTAGGGGATCACTTTCACAACCATCGGCAGTTTTCCTGGACTCTATACTGCAACCTTTGGTACAGAAACACAAAAATTTCTTGTTGGACACTACCATGTTTCTAAACAAATTATCAATTGTGGGCACATTACCGACAGGAGTCTGGCTCATTAGTATTGATGTAGCCAGCCTCTACACGGTGATTCCCCACAATCTTGGTATAACTGCGGTTAGAAATTTGTTAATGAAAGAAAATCATTTTTCTGCTCCATATATACAGTTTTTGTTGCAATTATTGGAATTTGTTTTGACAAAAAATTATTTTTTATTTGATGGTTCATATTATTTACAGTGTACTGGATGTGCGATGGGGTCTTCTATGGCCCCGGCATATGCTAATTGTTTCATGTTTGAGGTGGAGGAGGATATTTTCTTTACAGATGAATTTATTAAGTCAAATATTTTGATGTACACTCGTTTTATAGATGATGTGTTCATCATCTGGCAAGGCTCCAAAGACACATTCCTGCAGTTAATTCAAGCACATAACACATCTGACAACCCAGTTAAACTAGCGGTTAAGATGAGTCAGGAACAGTTGAATTTTTTGGATGTAACCATTTCGATTACCACACAGGGGATTAGTACTACAGTATACTCTAAGGATACTGATCGTAATACATTATTGCACATGAATAGTGGTCACCCTAGGAAATTGAAAATGGGTCTTCCCTTTTCTCAAATGATCAGAATACGCCGCATCAATGACAATAGTGAAGTAGCGAATATACAAATTGATAAACTTATCAACAAATTTGTACAGAGAGGATACGACTATAAACTGTTAATGTCCTCAAAACAAAAAGTGATGTCCCTTAATAGGACGGATTTACTAAAGAAAAAACCACGTAAATCCTTAATGCATGCACTACCATTTGTCAATCGATACAATTGCGTATCTGACAAGATCATTACAACAGCCAAGAAATTATGGCCTATGATTAAAAGCGATGACACCTTAAATTTAACGGAAAGCAGAATTATGCCCTGCTTTACTAGGGGACAAAACCTGAGGGATTTACTGGTCCGCACTGACATCTCAGATATAGGATCAACAAGACAACAACATTTTTTGTCTACAAAGAGATGGGGATGCTTTAAATGTGGATGCACCACCTGTAATTATTTAATACAGGGGGATAAATTTAATCATCCGCATTCAGGGAAAACATACCAGATCAGACATCATTTGGATTGTAATAGTACACATGTGGTCTATCAGATCATTTGTCCCTGCGGCCTCTCCTATATAGGAAAGACCCAATGTAAATTTAAGGAGAGGATGGCAGCTCACCGCCACTCTATAAGATTAGCCATCTCTAGTGGCACTAGTGAACAACCCGTAGCACGCCACTTTGCTGAGAAGGGTCATGGGTTACCTAATCTTAAATATAGAATGATTGACCACATTCCACTATCAAGAAGGGGTGGAGACCGCAACCTACAATTACTGAAATGTGAGACTCGATGGATACATCGACTAGATGTTATTAGCCCAAAGGGTCTCAATGAACATTTATCCTTTTCATGTTTTACCTAATTAATGATTAAGATACTTTTGAGAATTAGGATGCATTTTACTATTTAATTGGTATCATTATTGGTTATATCCGATCTGGTATGATTTACATGTCAGTTGTTACCCATTTAGACCATGGGATTCACACTAGGAGATGAAATATCCGTCGCTATTTTATGCGATGATTGAGATATAATCTACCAATTTTGGTAGTTAATTGATGTGATATTAGGGATTGGTTGAATATAGATAAACATCCTTTCAGACAAATTACCATATATTGCTATACGACGACATGTAATACACGTTGTTATCTTTGACAGTTCCTGTTTATTTGGTTACTATGGTGATGGGTATGCACTGACGCCACACGCTATTTGCGTAATGACGTCATCTCAAAGCGGCGGTCCGGGGCGGAGAACCCGCTGACAACCGCGGCAAGAGCACGGGTGTTACTATTTAAGGTATGTATGTTCTTGTGTTATTTGTAATCCTGACGAAAATGTATTAACATTGAAACGTTGATTTTCTACTAAAACCGACTGCATTGAGTTATTTTGACGGAGTGCCGCACCCTGGTCTACATATATATATATATATAAATTCACGACAGCACTCAAAGCCTATGTATATAAAGCAAAAAATGGTGGTGCTAGGCAGCAATAAATATAAAACACTCACTTCTCCAGCGATGCAGAAAAAGTAGACAAGCCAGCACTCACGTGTAGATAAAAGAAAAGCAGGATTTATTCCTTAACCAAACTCGTGTTCTGACAACAGTGTGGTTAGTCCCTGAGGAAGACCAGTCAGTTGAAACAGCTGTCGGGCTGTGTTTGCTGTATTTGCTGTACTTCACCATGCCGTTTGGTTAAGGAATAAATCCTGCTTTCCTTTCAGCTACACGTGAGTGCTGGCTTGTCTACTTTTTCTGCATCGCTGGAGAAGTGAGTGTTTTATATATATATATATATATATATATATATACTTTTTTTAAATCCAAATTACCCAGTATTCCTTTGATCAAATGATACAGCGTGTATCTCGTACGTGTGTGTAAATATATATATATATATATATATGTATTGTGATTTTTTAAATTTAATACCTTAGGGCCCCCCTGTCTTAAGTTCCCCAGGCCCCACAAAGCCTTAATCCAGCTCTCTGCATAGAGAATGTCAGGGCGGGCGTGGGGGGTGGTGATGGGGGAAGCTGCTGGCTGTGCATGCTCAGCGACAGCCACAGCAGCTCTCTCTGTCCTCACAGTGACTCCTGCCAGTCTGCTTCTGCCTCCCAGAACCTGGTGCCTGGTATGTATAACATATACAGTATGTACAGTATACTGTATATGAAGTTTTTGTGTTTTTATGTATTAGTAGGAATGTATTTATGTATGTGTGTTTGTTTGTGTGCTTGTGTGTGTGTGTGTGTATGTATGTATGTGTATGTATGAATTTGTGTGCTATATATATATATATATATATATAAATTAATATACATACATACACATACATACTAGTGATGTGCATCGGAAATTATTTGGGTTTTGTGTTTTGGTTTTGGATTCGGTTCCGCGGCCGTGTTTTGGATTCGGACGCGTTTTGGCAAAACCTCCCTGGAAAATTTTTGTCAGATTCGGGTGTGTTTTGGATTCGGGTGTTTTTTTACAAAAACCCCTCAAAAACAGCTTAAATCATAGAATTTGGGGGTCATTTTGATCCCATAGTATTATTAACCTCAATAACCATACTTTCCACTCATTTCCAGTCTATTCTGAACACCTCACACCTCACAATATTATTTCTAGTCCTAAAATTTGCACCGAGGTCGCTGGATGACTAAGCTAAGCGACCCAAGTGGCCGACACAAACACCTGGCCCATCTAGGAGTGGCACTGCAGTGTCAGACAGGATGGCACTTAAAAAAAATAGTCCCCAAACAGCACATGATGCAAAGAAAAAAAGAGGTGCACCAAGGTCGCTGGATGGCTAAGCTAAGCGACACAAGTGACCGACACAAACACCTGGCCCATCTTGGAGTGGCACTGCAGTGTCAGACAGGATAGCACTTTAAAAAAATAGTCCCCAAACAGCACATGATGCAAAGAAAAAATGAGGTGCACCAAGGTCGCTGTGTGACTAAGCTAAGCGACACAAGTGGCCGACACAAACACCTGGCCCATCTAGGAGTGGAACTACAGTGTCAGACAGGATGGCACTTCAAAAAATAGTCCCCAAACAGCACATGATGCAAAGAAAAAAAGAGGTGCACCAAGGTCGCTGTGTGACTAAGCTAAGCGACACAAGTGGCCGACACAAACACCTGGCCCATCTAGGAGTGGCACTGCAGTGTCAGACAGGATGGCACTTAAAAAAATAGTCCCCAAACAGCACATGATGCAAAGAAAAAAAGAGGTGCACCAAAGTCGCTCTGTGACTAAGCTAAGCGACACAAGTGGCCGACACAAACACCTGGCCCATCTAGGAGTGGCACTGCAGTGTCAGACAGGATGGCACTTAAAAAAAATAGTCCCCAAACAGAACATGATGCAAAGAAAAAAAGAGGTGCACCAAGGTCGCTGTGTGACTAAGCTAAGCGACACAAGTGGCCAACACAAACACCTGGCCTATCTAGGAGTGGCACTGCAGTTTTCTAGCGAGAGGATGAGTGCTTCCATTCTCATGTGAATCTGAACCACTAGCTATGAACATAGGCCAGGGCCTCAGCCGTTCCTTGCCACTCCGTGTGGTAAGTGGCATATTGGCAAGTTTACGCTTCTCATCAGACGCTTTTAATTTAGATTTTTGGGTAATTTTACTGAACTTTTGTTTTATGGATTTTACATGCTCTCTACTATGACATTGGGCATCGGCCTTGGCAGACGACGTTGATGGCATTTAATCGTCTCGGCCATGACTAGTGGCAGCAGCTTCAGCACGAGGTGGAAGTGGATCTTGATCTTTCCCTATTTTACCCTCCACATTTTTGTTCTCCATTTTTTAATGTGTGGAATTATATGCCAGTAATATATCAATAGCAATGGCCTACTACTATATATACTGCGCACAACTGAAATGCACCACAGGTATGGATGGATAGTATACTTGACGACACAGAGGTAGTAGAGCAGTGGCCTACTGTACCGTACTGCTATATATTATATACTGGGGGTCAGCAAAATTATGCACTGTACTCCTACTATATATACTACAATGCAGCACAGATATGGAGCGTTTTTCAGGCAGAGAACGTATAATACTGGTGGTCACTGGTCACTGGTCAGCAAAACTCTGCACTGTACTCCTCCTATATAATACCCGACAAGGGTGTGTGACCTGATTAAAATGGGCGTGGTCTCATTAAAGTGGGCATGGCCTCATCTGATATCATCACACCCACCACAGTGGGGAAAAAATAAAAATAAAAAAGTCCCCTTTTTACACATTACAGCAGGCAAGTGTCCCCATATTACACAGCGCGGCAGGCAGGTGTCCCCATTTTACACAGCGCGGCAGGCAGGTGTCCCCATTTTACACAGCACGGAAGGCTGGTATCCCCATTTTACACAGTACGCAGGCAGGTATCCCCATTTTACAAAGTGCAGCAGGCAGGTGTCCCCATTTTACACAGCGCAGCAGGCAGGTATCCCCATTTTACACAGCGCGGCAGGCAGATATCCCCATTTTACACAGCGCGGCAGGCAGATATCCCCATTTTACACAGCACGGCAGGCAGATATCCCCATTTTACACAGCACGGCAGGCAGATATCCCCATTTTACACAGCACGGCAGGCAGATATCCCCATTTTACACAGCACGGCAGGCAGATGTCCCCATTTTACACAGTACGCAGGCAGATGCCCCCATATTACACAGTACGCAGGCAGGTGCCCCCATATTACACAGTACGCAGGCAGGTGCCCCCATATTACACAGTACGCAGGCAGATGCCCCCATATTACACAGTACGCAGGCAGATGCCCCCATATTACACAGTACGCAGGCAGGTGCCCCCATATTACACAGTACGCAGGCAGGTGCCCCCATATTACACAGTACGCAGGCAGATGCCCCCATATTACACAGTACGCAGGCAGATGCCCCCATATTACACAGTACGCAGGCAGATGCCCCCATATTACACAGTACGCAGGCAGGTGCCCCCATATTACACAGTACGCAGGCAGGTGCCCCCATATTACACAGTGTGGCAGGCAGGTATCCCCATAGGCAGGTGCCCCCATTTTACACAGTGTGGCAGGCAGGTATCCCCATAGGCAGGTGCCCCCATTTTACACAGTGCGGCAGCGGCAGGCAGGTTTCAAGCTGAGGAGAAGGAAGGGGGAGAGGGGGGGGGAGAGAGAGAGAATACTTACGTCTTCCCGCTCTTTGGTCCCGCCGCCTCACGTCCCTCGCGCCGGCCGCCTCCTCCTTCTTGCTTCTCCTTCTCGCCTCTCCCGAGCGCTCCTGCTCGGGGGGCGGGGCTTTGCGGAATGACGCGTTTGCGTCGTGACGTCACGACGCAACGCGTCATTCCGCGAAACTCCGCCCCCCGAGCAGGAGCGCTCGGGAGAGGCGAGAAGGAGTAACAAAGTGCTGCGGCGGGCGCCCCGTGCGGTTGCACGGCTCGCCCGCCCCTAGAAACGGCACTGGTCCCCAGTCCCCACAATAAAGCAGTGTGAGCACAGATATTTGCGGCACACTGAGCACAGATATGGAGCGTTTTTCAGGCAGAGAACGTATAATACTCGTAGTCACTGGTCACTGGTCAGCAAAACTCTACACTGTCCTCCTACTATATAATACTGCTGGTCCCCAGTCCCCACAATAAAGCAATTAGCACACTGAGCACAGATATTTGCAGCACACAGCACAGTCAGATATGGAGCGTTTTTCAGGCAGAGAACGTAGATATTTGCACTTGCAGCACACTGAGCACAGATATTTGCAGTACACTGAGCACAGATATTTGCAGCACAATTTGCAGCCCACTGAACATAGAAACTGAGAGGACGCCAGCCACGTCCTCTCACGATCATCTCCAATGCACGAGTGAAAAATGGCGGCGACGCGCGGCTTTATATAGAATCAGAATCTCGGGAGAATCCGACCGCGGAATGATGACGTTCGGGCGCGCTCGGGTTAACCGAGCAAGGCGGGAAGATTCGAATCTGCCTCGGAACCGTGTAAAATGGGTGAAGTTCGGGGGGGGGTTCGGATTCTGACGAACCGAACCCGCTCATCATTAATACATACACACACACACACACACACACACACACACACACACACACACACACACACACACGGAAACCCCCCTGACTAAATCCTGCGTTTGCCCCTGGGAGAGGGGGGTGACTAGTGATGCGGGGGTGTAGTCTGTATCATGGGCTGTGGCAAGCATCATGGGCTGTGGCAAGTGCACATACATACAGTATACACACATACAGTATACATACACCGTACACACATACCACACATACAGTATATACACATACATGCAGTATACACACACATACAGTATACATACACCGTACACACACCACACATACAGTACACATACATACAGCATACACACACATACATACAGTACAGACACACCACACATACAGTACACACACCACACACACAGTATAGACACACCACACATACAGTACACATACATACAGTGTACACACACACACACCACACATACAGTATACATACACCGTACACACACTGCACATACAGTATATACACATACATACAGTATACACACACATACAGTATACATACACCGTACACACACCACACATACAGTATATACACATACATACATACAGTATACACACATACAGTATACATGCAATGTACACACACCACACATACAGTTCACATACACACAGTATACACACACATACAGTATACATACACCGTACACACACCACACATACAGTACACATACATACAGCATACACACACATACAGTACAGACACACCACACATACAGTACACACACCACACATACAGTATATACACATATACATACATGCATACAGTATACACACACATACAGTATACATGCAATGTACACACACCACACACACAGTACACATACACACAGTATACACACACATACAGTATACATACACCGTACACACACCACACATACAGTACACATACATACAGCATACACACACATACAGTACAGACACACCACACATACAGTACACACACCACACATACAGTACACATAATACAGCATACACACATACAGTATACATACACAGTTCACACACCACACATACAGTATACACACATCAGTGGCGTAACTAGGGGGCCGCAGCCACTGCAATCGCTTGGAGGTGCGCAGGGCGCCCTAGCCGCCACTGATTCTGTTTTGGGAAGGAGGGACACGGAGGGCACAGCGCGCGCCTCTCCTGTGTGTCCCTCCTGGGGCTCCGGCGGCAGCGGCATGTCTGTTAAATGAAGTGCCCGTTCGTTAGCTCTGATTGGCTCACGAACCGGCACTTCATTTGATAGACACGCCGCTGCTGCGGGAAACGCAGGAAGGACACACAGGAGAGGCGCGCGCTGTGCCCTCCGTGTCCCTCCTTCCCAAAACAGCACAGCAGCGAGGGGTTTGGCACTGGGGGAGCATATTTGGCACGGGGGGGGGGGGGGGCATATTTGGCACTGGGGGAACATATTTGGCACTTGGGGGGCATGTTTGGCACTGGGGGAGCATGTTTGGCACTGGGGGGAGCATATTTGGCATGGGGGGCATATTTGGCACTGGGGAAACATATTTGGCACTTGGGGGGCATGTTTGGCACTGGAGGAGCATATTTGGCACTTTGGGGGGCATATTTGGCCCTGGGAGAGCATATTTGGCATGGGGGGCATATTTGGCACTGGGGAAACATATTTGGCACTTGGGGGGGCATGTTTGGCACTGGAGGAGCATATTTGGCACTTGGGGGGGCATATTTGGCCCTGGGGGAGCATATTTGGCCCTGGGGGAGCATATTTGGCACTGGGAGCACAGCCCTAGCAACAAGCATTACCCCCTGGTTACAAGCACAGCACCCAGCTCATGAAATCCCTGGCAACAAGCATTACCCCCTAGCAACGATCATGACACCCAGTGCATGAAACCCCTGGCAACGAATATTACCACCTGGCAACAAGCTTGAAACCCAGCACATGATACCTCTGGCAACAAGCATAACACCTACCGCATGAAACCCCTGGCAACGAGCATGACACCCTGAGCATGAAAACCCCTGGCACCGTGCATGGAACCAAGAGCATGAAACCCCTGGCAACGAGCAGGTAATTTAAAAGTAATAAGAAGCCTTACTGTAGGACTTAATGTGTAATGGCATTACGGTGTGTGGCATACTATATCACGGGCATTCTGGTATGTGGTATAATGTCTCAGGGTCACTGCAGTGTGTGGCATAATGTATCACGGACATTGCGGTGTGTGTCATAATGTGTCACAGGCATTACGGTGTGTGGCATACTATATCACGGGCATTGTGGTATGTGGTATAATGTCTCAGGGGCATTGCAGTGTGTGGCATAATGTATAACGGGCATTGCGGTGTGTGTCACAGGCATTACGGTGTGTGGTATACTATATCACGGGCATTGTGGTATGTGGTATAATGCCTCAGGGACATTGCAGTGTGTGGCATAATGTATAACGGGCATTGCGGTGTGTGGCATAGGGTATAACGGGCATTGCGGTATGTGTCACAGGCATTACGGTGTGTGTGGTATACTATATCACGGGCATTGTGGTATGTGGTATAATATCTCAGGGACATTGCAGTGTGTGGCATAATGTATCACGGACATTGCAGTGTGTGTCATAATGTGTCACAGGCATTACGGTGTGTGGCATAATGTGTCAGGGGAATTATGGTGTGTGGCATATTGTGCCATGGGCATTATTGTGTGTGACATAATGTCTAAGGGCAGGGCCGAAACTAGGATTTTCAGCACCCGGGGCAAGGCAGTAGTTTAGCGCCCCCCCCCCCCCCCCCCCACCACCCACCACCACCACCCACCACCACCCACCCACCCACTCAAAAACAAAAGATAGATAAAAACAAATAAAATTTATAAAAATTATAATAAAATAAATAACTAAAAATACAGACTATGCCAACTAGTGATGAGCACCGGAAATTTTTCGGGTTTTGGTTTTGGGTTCGGTTCCGCGGCCGTGTTTTGGGTTCGAACGCGTTTTGGCAAAACCTCACCGAATTTTTTTTGTCGGATTCGGGTGTGTTTTGGATTCGGGTGTTTTTTTCAAAAAACCCTAAAAAACAGCTTAAATCATAGAATTTGGGGGTCATTTTGATCCCAAAGTATTATTAACCTCAATAACCATAATTTCCACTCATTTTCAGTCTATTCTGAACACTGAACACCTCACAATATTATTTTTAGTCCTAAAATTTGCACCGAGGTCGCTGGATGACTAAGCTCAGCGACCCAAGTGGCCGACACAAACACCTGGCCCATCTAGGAGTGGCACTGCAGTGTCACGCAGGATGGCCCTTCAAAAAAACACCCCCCAAACAGCACATGACGCAAAGAAAAAAGAAAGAAAAAAGAGGTGCAAGATGGAATTGTCCTTGGGCCCTCCCACCCACCCTTATGTTGTATAAACAAGACATGCACACTTTAACCAACCCATCATTTCAGTGACAGGGTCTGCCACACGACTGTGACTGAAATAACGGGTTGGTTTGGACCCCCACCAAAAAAGAAGCAATTAATCTCTCCTTGCACAAACTGGCTCTTCAGAGGCAAGATGTCCACCTCATCATCATCCTCCGATATATCACCGTGTACATCCCCCTCCTCACAGATTATCAATTCGTCCCCACTGGAATCCACCATCTCAGCTCCCTGTGTACTTTGTGGAGGCAATTGCTGCTGGTGAATGTCTCCACGGAGGAATTGATTATAATTCATTTTAATGAACATCGTCTTCTCCACATTTTCTGGATGTAACCTCGTACGCCGATTGCTGACAAGGTGAGCGGCGGCACTAAACACTCTTTCGGAGTACACACTTGTGGGAGGGCAACTTAGGTAGAATAAAGCCAGTTTGTGCAAGGGCCTCCAAATTGCCTCTTTTTCCTGCCAGTATAAGTACGGACTGTCTGACGTGCCTACTTGGATGCGGTCACTCATATAATCCTCCACCATTCTTTCAATGGGGAGAGAATCATATGCAGTGACAGTAGACGACATGTCCGTAATCATTGTCAGGTCCTTCAGTCCGGACCAGATGTCAGCATCAGCAGTCGCTCCAGACTGCCCTGCATCACCGCCAGCGGGTGGGCTCGGAATTCTGAGCCTTTTCCTCGCACCCCCAGTTGCGGGAGAATGTGAAGGAGGAGATGTTGACAGGTCGCGTTCCGCTTGACTTGACAATTTTCTCACCAGCAGTTCTTTGAACCCCAGCAGACTTGTGTCTACCGGAAAGAGAGATCCAAGGTAGGTTTTAAATCTAGGATCGAGCACGGTGGCCAAAATGTAGTGCTCTGATTTCAACAGATTGACCACCCGTGAATCCTTGTTAAGCGAATTAAGGGCTCCATCCACAAGTCCCACATGCCTAGCGGAATCGCTCTGTGTTAGCTCCTCCTTCAATGTCTCCAGCTTCTTCTGCAAAAGCCTGATGAGGGGAATGACCTGACTCAGGCTGGCAGTTTCTGAACTGACTTCACGTGTGGCAAGTTCAAAAGGTTGCAGAACCTTGCACAACGTTGAAATCATTCTCCACTGCGCTTGAGACAGGTGCATTCCACCTCCTATATCGTGCTCAGTTGTATAGGCTTGAATGGCCTTTTGCTGCTCCTCCAACCTCTGAAGCATATAGAGGGTTGAATTCCACCTCGTTACCACTTCTTGCTTCAGATGATGGCAGGGCAGGTTCAGGCGTTTTTGGTGGTGCTCCAGTCTTCTGTACGTGGTGCCTGTACGCCGAAAGTGTGCCGCAATTCTTCTGGCCACCGACAGCATCTCTTGCACGCCCCTGTCGTTTTTTAAATAATTCTGCACCACCAAATTCAAGGTATGTGCAAAACATGGGACGTGCTGGAATTTGCCCAGATTTAATGCATACACAATATTGCTGGCGTTGTCCGATGCCACAAATCCACAGGAGAGTCCAATTGGGGTAAACCATTCTGCGATGATCTTCCTCAGTTGCCGTAAGAGGTTTTCAGCTGTGTGCGTATTCTGGAAAGCGGTGATACAAAGCGTAGCCTGCCTAGGAAAGAGTTGGCGTTTGCGAGATGCTGCTACTGGTGCCGCCGCTGCTGTTCTTGCGGCGGGAGTCAATACATCTACCCAGTGGGCTGTCACAGTCATATAGTCCTGAGTCTGCCCTGCTCCACTTGTCCACATGTCCGTGGTTAAGTGGACATTGGGTACAACTGCATTTTTTAGGACACTGGTGAGTCTTTTTCTGAGGTCTGTGTACATTTTCGGTATCGCCTGCCTAGAGAAATGGAACCTAGATGGTATTTGGTACCGGGGACACAGTACCTCCAACAAGTCTCTAGTTGGCTCTGCAGTAATGATGGATACCGGAACCACGTTTCTCACCGCCCAGGATGCCAAGGCCTCAGTTATCCGCTTTGCAGCAGGATGACTGCTGTGATATTTCATCTTCCTCGCAAAGGACTGTTGGACAGTCAATTGCTTGGTGGAAGTAGTAAAAGTGGTCTTACGACTTCCCCTATGGGATGACCATCGACTCCCAGCAGCAACAACAGCAGCGCCAGCAGCAGTAGGCGTTACACGCAAGGATGCATCGGAGGAATCCCAGGCAGGAGAGGACTCGTCAGAATTGCCAGTGACATGGCCTGCAGGACTATTGGCATTCCTGGGGAAGGAGGAAATTGACACTGAGGGAGTTGGTGGGGTGGTTTGCGTGAGCTTGGTTACAAGAGGAAGGGATTTACTGGTCAGTGGACTGCTTCCGCTGTCGCCCAAAGTTTTTGAACTTGTCACTGACTTATGATGAATGCGCTGCAGGTGACGTATAAGGGAGGATGTTCCGAGGTGGTTAACGTCCTTACCCCTACTTATTACAGCTTGACAAAGGCAACACACGGCTTGACAAATGTTGTCCGCATTTCTGTTGAAATACTTCCACACTGAAGAGCTGATTTTTTTGGTATTTTCACCAGGCATGTCAATGGCCATATTCCTCCCAAGGACAACAGGTGTCTCCCCGGGTGCCAGCAACACCCATATCCTCCTCATCCTGGTGTACTTCAACACTGACATCTTCAATCTGACTATCAGGAACTGGACTGCGGGTGCTTCTTCCAGCACTTGAAGGGGGCGTGCAAATGGTGGAAGGCGCATGCTCTTCACGTCCAGTGTTGGGAAGGTCAGGCATCGCAACCAACACAATTGGACTCTCCTTGTGGATTTGTGATTTCGAAGAACGCACAGTTCTTTGCTGTGCTTTTGCCAGCTTAAGTCTTTTCATTTTTCTAGCGAGAGGCTGAGTGCTTCCATCCTCATGTGAAGCTGAACCACTAGCCATGAACATAGGCCAGGGCCTCAGCCGTTCCTTGCCACTCCGTGTGGTAAATGGCATATTGGCAAGTTTACGCTTCTCCTCCGACGATTTTATTTTAGATTTTTGAGTCCTTTTTTTACTGATATTTGGTGTTTTGGATTTTACATGCTCTGTACTATGACATTGGGCATCGGCCTTGGCAGACGACGTTGATGGCATTTCATCGTCTCGGCCATGACTAGTGGCAGCAGCTTCAGCACGAGGTGGAAGTGGATCTTGATCTTTCCCTATTTTTGGAACCTCAACATTTTTGTTCTCCATATTTTAATAGGCACAACTAAAAGGCACCTCAGGTAAACAATGGAGATGGATGGATACTAGTATACTTATGGATGACGAGCGACTGCCGACACAGAGGTAGCTACAGCCGTGGACTACCGTACTGCGTCTGCTAGTATAGACTGGATGATAATGATATAAAAATATATATATATATATATCACTACTGCAGGACAGGTATATATTGTATAATGACGGACCTGCTGGACACTGTCAGCACTGCAGACTCCTAAACTACTAGTATGAAGAAGATAGAAAAAAAAAACCCACCACAGGTAGGTATACAATTATGGACGAGCGACTGCCGACACAGAGGTAGCTACAGCCGTGGACTACCGTACTGCGTCTGCTAGTATAGACTGGATGATAATGATATAAAAAAAATATATATATCACTACTGCAGGACAGGTATATATTGTATAATGACGGACCTGCTGGACACTGTCAGCACTGCAGACTCCTAAACTACTAGTATGAAGAAGATAGAAAAAAAAAAACACCACAGGTAGGTATACAATTATGGACGAGCGACTGCCGACACAGAGGTAGCTACAGCCGTGGACTACCGTACTGCGTCTGCTAGTATAGACTGGATGATAATGATATAAAAAATATATATATATCACTACTGCAGGACAGGTATATATTGTATAATGACGGACCTGCTGGACACTGTCAGCACTGCAGACTCCTAAACTACTAGTATGAAGAAGATAGAAAAAAAAAAACCACCACAGGTAGGTATACAATTATGGACGAGCGACTGCCGACACAGAGGTAGCTACAGCCGTGGACTACCGTACTGCGTCTGCTAGTATAGACTGGATGATTGTTAGGGTCTCCTGCCCTGTGCTGCCACGTCGTCATGGCAACCGGGAGACAAGTGCTAGTGGAGTAACCTGAGCGCAGCTGATACTCCGGTTCGGGTCTTTTGCTGTGCAGTGGTTATAGGCTCTGTGCACGGCAGGGGATCCGGTGCTGGTTTTTGTGCTCACAGTCTGTGAGGTCTGAGTGGGGCGTGGACAGCACCTGCTTTATAAGGCCTCTTTTCAGGGTAAGCAGATGCTGCTGAATCTTTGTTGGTTAGTCAGTTCATGAAAGTTAGCCAGTACTGTGTAGCTTTGTATTTGTTTGTTGCTTACTGCAAATAGGCCTGGGGATTTGGTATTACACTCTGCCAATCCAGACCTAGCAGTAAGACTGGAGTCAGTCGTTTAGCTTGCTGGGGTTCTGTTACCACTCTGTGAACTTAGCAAGTTTGCGGCTGTATTCTAAGACTTGCCTGTCTAATCCTGTCTCACTGTGCTAGGTGTCAGGGGTCAGTTTAGTGGCAGTAAGCTAAAACCTGTGCGCTGCAAGTGAGAAATAGGATTGTGGAGACTCTCCTTGTGTCTATCATTCCATCTCTGACCAAGGAGTTTACTGCCACACCCGTTGGTAACCCTTTAGGGTTTTGCTGTTGCCCTTAGCAACAGCATTTCGGGTTCTCTATGTATTAAAACACAACATCTTGCTTTTTCCATCTGTGCAGTTCTAATACAAAGGAGATACCCAGTTCCTTAGCCTCTGGGCTTCTCTGTTCACTTTGTGTGTATTTTGTTACCCTATTACCTTCTGTGTACGTTATGTCATGTTCCCCAGTTTGTCTGTGAGTCCATTTGTTTTGCATAACAGTTCAGACACCGGTACATTCCTGCAGACACTGGAGTGCATGACAGTTCTGACACCAGTGCTTTCCTGCAGGCACTGGTGTGCATAACATATTCAGCAGCCTAATACTCCTGTTGAAATTTTGTGGGAATATGGAGCATACCCCTCAAAATACGTTGCAACAGGTGGTCGATCAGGTGCAGGTCCTGACTCGACAATTTAATGATTTGTCCATTAAAATGCACACCTCCCAGGCTGCTGGTGGAGCTCCCGCAGTAGCAGCACCTGCAGGGGTTAAGGAGCCGAAAGTAAATCTCCCGGATCGTTTTTCTGGAGATCGCTCTCAGTTCTTTTGTTTCAAGGAGAGCTGCAAGCTATACTTCCGGCTTAGGCCTCAGTCTTCTGGGTCGGAGATTCAGCGGGTGGGCATAGTGATTTCCTTGCTACAAGGAGACCCACAGGTCTGGGCATATGGGTTGCAGCCTGACTGTCCGTCGCTTAAAAGTGTTGATGCTTTTTTTACGGCACTGGGCATGTTGTATGATGACCCTGACAAGACGGCCTCAGCCGAGGCTCAGATTTCGATCCTTAAGCAAGGGCGAAGGCCAGTTGAGGTTTACTGTACGGAGTTTCGGAGGTTGGCCCATGATACCCAGTGGAATGACCCAGCCCTGAGACACCAGTACCGAAGAGGTCTTTCTAACCAGATAAAGGACCAACTGGTACAATATCCCTTGCCTGATAGCTTGGATCAGCTCATGCAGTTATCCATCCGGGTGGATAGACGGCTGAGAGAGCGTAGGCTTGAAAGGGAGACTGAGATTTCCTTCCTTCCCAAGGGAACCTCAGACTCTGAGGAATTTTCTGAGGAGCCTATGCAGATTGGGGCTACCCGCCTCTCCTCGCGTGAGAAGACGCGGAGGAGACAGCAGGGGTTGTGTTTGTACTGTGGGAATAAAGGTCATGTGGTAGTATCATGCCCAGAAAAGCCGGAAAACTTCAGGGCCTGAGGGTGATGGGAAATATCCTGTCAGGCCAGAAGTCAGAATTTCCCAAGAAGACTTTTATCATTCCGGTGACCTTGAAGATCCTCGGTCAAACTGTCAAGACTGAGGCCTTTGTGGACAGTGGGGCCGACGGGGTTTTTATGGACCGCCAATTCGCCCTGAAACACTCTGTTCCCTTAGTACCCTTGGCATCGGAAATTGAGATTTGTGGGTTAAACGGGGAACCATTATCCCAAGGTAAAATTACCTCTTGCACTAGCCAGATTTCTTTGTTTATTGGAGCCACACACTCTGAAAAATTGTCCTTTTATGTGACTGTCTGTACTTTTGCCCCATTGGTGTTGGGGTTACCCTGGTTAAGGGCCCACAATCCTCAATTTGACTGGGTCTCTAGGGAGATTCTTAGTTGGGGTACTGATTGTTTCAGGAGTTGCTTGAGCCTTCCAGTCAGGCTCTCGCAGCTAAGTTTGCCAGGATTGCCAGGGTGTTATGCAGATTTTGCGGACGTGTTCTCCAAAAAAAGTTGCAGAGGTACTACCTCCCCATCGCCCCTATGACTGTGCCATTGATTTGTTGCCAAATGCTAAGCTTCCCAAGAGCAGGTTGTACTCCCTGTCACGTCCTGAGACTCAGGCTATGGCAGAGTACATTCAGGAGAACTTGGCTAAGGGATTTATCAGACCTTCACAGTCTCCAGTTGGGTCGGGGTTCTTCTTCGTGGGTAAAAAGGACGGTTCGTTGCGACCCTGCATCGACTTCAGGGAATTGAACCGTATCACGATTAAAAACTCATACCCACTGCCTCTCATTTCGGTCTTGTTTGACCAGCTTCGTACTGCCACCATTTTTTCTAAGATTGACCTACGCGGTGCGTACAATCTAATCCGAATAAGAGAGGGGGATGAATGGAAGACTGCCTTTAATACCCACTCAGGGCATTATGAATATTTGGTGATGCCTTTTGGGCTCTGTAATGCCCCGGCAGTCTTCCAGGATTTCATGAATGATGTGCTCAGGGAATATTTGGATAGATTCTTAGTTGTATACTTAGATGACATCCTAATCTTCTCCCATTCCCTGGAGGAACATCGGAAGCATGTACGCTTAGTCCTCCAGAAACTCAGAGACCACCGGCTTGGGGCGAAGCTGGAGAAGTGCGAATTTGAAGTTCAGCAAATCGCATTTCTAGGATATATTATCTCCCCAGAAGGTTTCCAAATGGAGGGTTCCAAGGTACAGGCAGTCCTGGATTGGGTGCAGCCCACTAGTTTGAAGGCGCTTCAGCGTTTCCTGGGCTTTGCGAATTTTTATAGACGATTTATCGCTGGATTTTCGTCTATAGTGGCGCCCTTGGTGGCACTCACTAAGAAAGGGGCGGATGTTGCTCACTGGTCTTGTGAGGCTAAAGCGGCTTTTGCCCGTCTCAAAAGGGCATTTGTTTCGGCCAAGGTGCTGCGACACCCAGATCCAGAGCGTCCTTTTGTGGTGGAGGTGGATGCCTCTGAGATGGGTATTGGGGCAGTGCTTTCTCAGATGGGAGTGTCTGATAATCGCCTTCATCCCTGTGCTTACTTTTCCCGTAAATTTTCGCCTGCCGAGATGAATTATGACGTGGGTAACCGGGAATTGTTGGCTATTAAGGATGCACTCGAGGAGTGGAGACACTGGCTTGAGGGGGCTAAGTTTGTGGTCTCAATTCTCACTGACCATAAGAATCTGGCATATTTAGAGTCAGCGAAGCGTCTTAATGCCAGGCAGGCACGATGGGCTTTGTTTTTTGCTCGCTTTAATTTTTTGATAACATATCGCCCTGGGTCAAAAAACATCAAGGCTGATGCGCTCTCGCGGAGTTTTGCTCCAATCCAGGAGACCACCGAGGAGCCGTTGCCCATTGTTTCCCCATCATGTATTAAAGTGGGCATTACCCAGGACCTCTTATCATTAGTCCTTAGAGCACAGGAGCAGGCTCCTCCAGACCTTCCGGTAGGTCTTTTGTTTGTGCCTCCTAGGTTAAGACAGCGAGTGTTCCTGGAATTCCATGCCAAGAAGTCGGCAGGTCACCCGGGTATTGCCAGAACTCGGGAGTTGCTATCTAGGGCGGTGTGGTGGCCCTCGGTGGCTAAGGATGTGGATCAGTGGGTTCGGGCATGTGACATCTGTGCCCGAAATAAGACTCCTAGAGGGGTTCCTGTTGGCCCATTACATCCACTCTCTATCCCATCTAAGCCATGGACCCACATTTCAATGGATTTTGTGGTGGACTTGCCCAAATCCTCGGGGATGACAGCCATCTGGGTTGTCGTTGACAGGTTTTCGAAGATGGCGCACTTCGTTCCACTGGTTGGGCTGCCATCAGCCAGACGCCTGTCTGAATTATTTATGCTGCATGTTGTGCGTCTCCACGGGTTGCCACTTGATGTGGTCTCTGACCGCGGATCCCAGTTTGTGGCCAAATTCTGGAGGGCATTTTGTTCCGATCTCCAGATTTCTGTCAGCTTGTCGTCAGGCTACCATCCGCAGTCTAATGGGCAGACTGAAAGGGTGAACCAGTCCTTGGAGCAGTTCCTCAGGTGTTATGTCTCTAAGTGTCAGACTGACTGGGTTGCTCATCTGTCCATGGCGGAGTTTGCCTATAACAACGCGGCTCACTCTGCTACAGGGATCTCTCCCTTCCTTTGTGTGTATGGGCATCATCCTAAGGCCAATTCTTTTGACCCCCTGGACTCCACGCCTGGTGGTTCCTCTGTGGTTTCGGTCCTTAGAGGTATTTGGCGGAAAGTGAAGAAAGCCCTTGTGTCTGTGTCATTAGTGACCAAAAGGGTTTTTGATAAGCGGAAAAGACCCTGCAGCTTCAAATTAGGAGACTTCGTCTGGTTGTCTACCAAGAATTTGAAGTTGAGACAGCCATCTCATAAGTTAGGGCCCCGGTTCATCGGCCCTTATAAGATCACCAGGGTTATCAATCCGGTGGCATTTCAGTTAGATCTGCCCCGTTCTTTGGGTATCAATAAAACATTTCATTGTTCCCTTTTAAAACGGGCGATTAGTAATCCTTCTTCCAGTGGAAGACCTTCCCCTCTTCTGATACGTGGCCAGAGGGAGTTTGTTGTTGAAAGGATTCTTGACTCCAAGGTGGTTCGGGGTCGGCTGTCATTTTTGGTGCACTGGAAGGGGTATGGCCCGGAGGAGCGGTCGTGGGTGCGCAGTTGTGATCTTCATGCCCCCAGACTGATACGCTCTTTCTTCTCGCAGTTCCCCGATAAACCCGGTGGTAGGGGTTCTTTGACCCCTCGTCAGAGGGGGGGTACTGTTAGGGTCTCCTGCCCTGTGCTGCCACGTCGTCATGGCAACCGGGAGACAAGTGCTAGTGGAGTAACCTGAGCGCAGCTGATACTCCGGTTCGGGTCTTTTGCTGTGCAGTGGTTATAGGCTCTGTGCACGGCAGGGGATCCGGTGCTGGTTTTTGTGCTCACAGTCTGTGAGGTCTGAGTGGGGCGTGGACAGCACCTGCTTTATAAGGCCTCTTTTCAGGGTAAGCAGATGCTGCTGAATCTTTGTTGGTTAGTCAGTTCATGAAAGTTAGCCAGTACTGTGTAGCTTTGTATTTGTTTGTTGCTTACTGCAAATAGGCCTGGGGATTTGGTATTACACTCTGCCAATCCAGACCTAGCAGTAAGACTGGAGTCAGTCGTTTAGCTTGCTGGGGTTCTGTTACCACTCTGTGAACTTAGCAAGTTTGCGGCTGTATTCTAAGACTTGCCTGTCTAATCCTGTCTCACTGTGCTAGGTGTCAGGGGTCAGTTTAGTGGCAGTAAGCTAAAACCTGTGCACTGCAAGTGAGAAATAGGATTGTGGAGACTCTCCTTGTGTCTATCATTCCATCTCTGACCAAGGAGTTTACTGCCACACCCGTTGGTAACCCTTTAGGGTTTTGCTGTTGCCCTTAGCAACAGCATTTCGGGTTCTCTATGTATTAAAACACAACATCTTGCTTTTTCCATCTGTGCAGTTCTAATACAAAGGAGATACCCAGTTCCTTAGCCTCTGGGCTTCTCTGTTCACTTTGTGTGTATTTTGTTACCCTATTACCTTCTGTGTACGTTATGTCATGTTCCCCAGTTTGTCTGTGAGTCCATTTGTTTTGCATAACAGTTCAGACACCGGTACATTCCTGCAGACACTGGAGTGCATGACAGTTCTGACACCAGTGCTTTCCTGCAGGCACTGGTGTGCATAACAATGATAATGATATAAAATATATATATATATCACTACTGCAGGACAGGTATATATTATATAATGACGGACCTGCTGGACACTGTCAGCACTGCAGACTCCTAAACTACTAGTATGAAGAAGATAGGAAAAAAAAAACCCACCACAGGTAGGTATACAATTATGGACGAGCGACTGCCGACACAGAGGTAGCTACAGCCGTGGACTACCGTACTGCGTCTGCTAGTATAGACTGGATGATAATGATATAAAAAATATATATATATCACTACTGCAGGACAGGTATATATTATATAATGACGGACCTGCTGGACACTGTCAGCACTGCAGACTCCTAAACTACTAGTATGAAGAAGATAGAAATATAATGAATGACGGACCTGCTGGACACTGTCAGCAGAATGCGTTTATAGAATAAATAAAAAAAACACCACACGAGTGTTTAACTTTTTCAGGCAGACAATATACTGGTGGTCACTGCTGGTCAGTCACACTGGCACTCTGGCAGCAAAAGTGTGCACTGTTAAATATGTACTCCTGCTATAACTGCTCCCCAGTCTCCCCCACAATTAAGCTGTGTGAGCAGTGAGCACTACTCAGCACAGTCAGATATACATAGATGATATTATCATGCAGCACACTGAGGCTGAGCACAGATATGGTATGTGACTGTGTATCGTTTTTTTTCAGGCAGAGAACGGATTATATTAAATAATAAATAAAACTGGTGGTCACTAGTATAACTATCAGCAAAACTCTGCACTCTCTGAGTACTCCTAATGCTCCAGTAAATCAGTGTCTCACTCTCTATCTAAACGGAGAGGACGCTAGCCACGTCCTCTCCCTATCAATCTCAATGCACGTGTGAAAATGGCGGCGACGCGCGGCTCCTTATATAGAATCCGAGTCTCGCGATAGAATCCGAGCCTCGCGAGAATCCGACAGCGGGATGATGACGTTCGGGCGCGCTCGGGTTAACCGAGCAAGGCGGGAAGATCCGAGTCTGCTCGGACCCGTGTAAAAAGCGTGAAGTTCGGGGGGGTTCGGTTTCCGAAAAACCGAACCCGCTCATCACTATGCCAAACGGTAGTGGACCCTTAATCACTTTACACTGCACAATAGTATCCCACATTAACATATCTATCTAGCTATCTATCTATCTATCTATCTAGTCCATCATACGAGGTGCGGCACTCACGAATTTTAAGTAGAATGCAGCAGGTTTTCCTGGCTTGTCAACGTTTCATTTATTCATATAAATGTCGTTGTATCCTGACTAAATTTATGTGAGTAGATGAAATGTTGACAAGCCAGGAAAACCTGCTGTATTCTGCTTGCATTAGAACCCGTGAGTGCCTCACCTTGTATGATGGACTATATGCACTATACTTGATGGCAACCGGGCACACTTCAAGTTTACAACAGTGAGTGCCGGCTCTCCATTCACATTATATATGGAGGTTCTCAATGATAGAAAACATGCACTGCAGAGTTGTTTGGAAATTAATATTTTACTTCACGATAATTCCGAAGTTTTAGGAATGCACACCCAGTCTTCAGGAAGCATACATTTGTGCAATCCCAGAAACATCGTTCCTTTCTAAACAGATCTGCAGTGCAGTGCATGTTTTCTATCATTGAGAACCTCCGGAGTATATTCACAGCTGCACTGACACTCAAGAGGTTAACTGCTAAGAGGAGAGTGCTGGACTTATTTGAAGATATATATAAAACCGACCAAAATGCCCGGCTCTCCCAGTAATGCAGCCGGGTACCTCCATAAACGTAAACACATACTCTCCTGGGATGCGGCACTCCTGGCGGCTTCAAATAAGAAACTTCAAACAGGCATGATTATTTGAAATCGCCAGGAGTACCGCATCCCACGAGAGTATGTGTATATATATATATATATATATATATATATATATATTTATTTGTTCTAGTGATAAATCAGTTGCGCCTTCAGTGTTTGTGAATAAAACTTTGTGAATCCTTTAGTGGTAGTAAAAGTATGCGTACCAGACATATGTAGAAAATTCGCTTTGTTTAAAAAGTCTTTGCATCTGGATGTTCTTTATTCGCACTGTCTCTCCATTCCCATCCGTCCGGTCATTGGTGTGGAGTTTGTACGTATATGCAAAAAGACAGTGTGTCAATGTGCTGCTCTTTATAAGAGTGACTAAGTGCTGTTTTTGTGCAAAATTAGCAATAAAGTGAATATGTGCAAAGAGAGGTGCTGTGAGTGCTTTGTAAAAAGCATATAAGCAATTAAAGATGAGTTTTGAAACTTGCAGTGTGCTGATTCCCTTTTTCCTTAGGTAATGTGCTTATATACCATTTTTTAAAAGGTGCAGCACCAAGTATCTCAGTGTTTAAATGAGAGATATGTAAATATGAGGCACTTACATCTATAATTGCAATGGGTTAACAAGATGCTGCCATCATTCCGTCATCAGGTCTATAAACCTTTAAAAAAGTCCCATGTGGGAAGGAAAAGCCTCTGATAGTGCAGTATTATTTAAAAAAACATTTAATAATACATAAAACGACAGAAACACATAGATGGACTCGTACAATTTAAAAGTTCATATAAGCTTATCTGTATATTTCCTCAGATAGGAGCGGAGTGCCGGTGTATGCCCAACGCGTTTCGTCCCTTTAAATCATCTCTGGGACTTCCTCAGGGGTCAATGGTGGTCTTGATACACTCAACGCAAGAAAAAGAAACCGACAACAAATGTAGACACAGGAGAAAAAGAAAAAGAAAAAGGCATTTTCAACATTTCTGATAAGAAACTAACAGATCCAGAAATAACACTATTAGGAAAGGGATTCTCTTTTGCCCCAACCGCAAAACCTAACAAGTTCCAAATATTTTTGGACTTGAACAAATTTGTTCGGAAATTAACTCTAAAGAGACACTTCCTCAAGAAGGAAACAGGTATGATGAAGAACTACGAGGAAACCATTAATAAATCGGGTCTGAAAACAAATTCGAAATTCTATCCCTTAGAATCGAAAAGTAGCCAAATAGATTTGTTCTACGAACTTGTGAAAAAAGACCTGTGTGAGGATGTCAATCAACTGAAGGTGAAGGAGAACCTTACCAACTTTGAAAAGAATGCACTTAAGACAATTAAGAATGATCCCAACATCGTCTTAAAACCCGCAGACAAGGGAGGAGGCCTAGTGATAATGAATAGAAGGGACTATGAGGAGGAGGCATATCGACTCCTGGGAGATGAGAACTCCTACAAGAAATTGGATAGGGATCCCACGGAATCTTTTGTGTCGGATCTAAGAACCATCTTGATAGAAGGCCTGAGATCAGGACTTATAAACAAAGATGAATACCAATACATGATCGCAAACAACCCCATCATTCCGATCTTCTATTTTCTTCCTAAGATTCATAAATGTCTCACCAAACCTCCAGGCCGTCCCATAATTGCTGGAATAGACTCAGTTACAGCCAACATCTCAGAGTATGTAGAAATATTTCTACATAAATATGTTATAAACCTGGAGTCGTATGTGAAGGACACTACAGCGATACTGAATGACCTGAAGGATGTAAGATGGGAAGATGATTACCTATGGGTAACCATAGACGTTCAATCTCTCTACACATCAATAGAACACACCAAAGGGATTGAATCGTGCAGAGAATTCCTGCAGACTGATATAAATTTGGAAGAAGGCCACAAGGATTTTATTTGTCTTTTAATAAGGTTCATCCTCACTCACAATTATTTTAAATTTCTTAATGACTTTTACCTACAGACCTGCGGGACCGCGATGGGTACGGTTTTTGCTCCCAGTTTCGCCAACCTACACATGGGAAGCTGGGAGAGAAACCAGATCTACAAATGCAGGGAGTACCATTCAAACATCGTCTTATACCGTAGGTACATAGATGACATCCTGCTGATCTGGAAAGGGAGTGAAGAATCCTTCATAAATTTTTTTAGGATGATTTCTGTTAACGATTACAATCTAACCTTCACATACAAAACACAGAAGGTAGAAATAGAATACCTGGATCTAATACTAACATTGGAAGGCGAACAAATAATTACCAAGAATTATATCAAAGCAGTAGATAAAAACAGCTATCTGCATTTTAATAGTGGCCACCTAGAGAAGTGGAAAACCAATATTCCCTTCTCGCAATTCTGCAGACTGAAGAGAAACTGCACAAGGGATGGAGATTTTCAAACCCAACTTGACACCTACTCACATAGATTTCTGGAAAGGGGTTATCCTCTGAAAACAATCAATAAAGCAAAAGAAAAGACAAATACCACACAAAGAGATGACCTACTAAAGTACAAACCTAAAGAGGAAGGCGCTTACGAAATGAATTTCATCACCACATTCAATGCCGGAGAGAAGAAGATTGAGGGAGCACTAAAAAGACACTGGCACATCCTTCAAATGGATAAAGTTCTCAATCCCATACTACCAGAAAGACCAAGAACCATCTACAGGAAGGCCAGAAATCTAAAAGACATATTAGCACCAAGCCTATTAAAACCAAAAGTGACGGAACCTACGGGTCCATGGCTTAAATCGACCGGATTTTTTAGATGCAATCATTGTTGCATCTGCAAGTATGCTCATAAGGATGGAAAGAAATTCTGCACCTCTGATTCATCCAAAATATACAATATCAAGGATCTGATAAATTGCTCCACGAACTATGTAGTGTACTGCCTGGAGTGCACCTGCGGCCTAAAATACATAGGCAAAACTAAGAGAACACTTCGCCTGAGAATTCAGGAGCACATCAGAGCAATTAAGAATAAAATGGACAATCATTCAGTTCCAAAACATTTTAATAAAACTCACAACTCTAATCCGGACCAAATTACTTTCAAAGCCATTGAACACATTAAAGTAGGACAGAGAGGCGGAGATAGAGACAAAAGACTGGCACAGAGGGAAATGTTCTGGATCCAAACACTTGGAACAATGTTGCCAGAGGGTCTCAATGAACACTATGAACTCACCCCTTTCCTTTAAATTATTCTTCCACTTGGAAATTTTATTTCAGAATCTCCTCCCCCTTCTCCAGTATTTTTTATGCATTTTTTATGTATTTATTTTTATATATTTTTACATATTTTTATTTATATATTTTTAAACATACCTACTATATACATTTTATGCTAACGTGTCTATATTTTATGCCAACGTGCTTATTCGTGATATTTGCACTCACATGTTCCTTTTATGTGTTTTAATGTACCTATATATTTATATATTTACATTTTTATATTTTATTAATGTATGCAACATATGCCTACGTTGGTAATTATCATTTATACTGTAAGAATTCGAGTTGTGCATGACTGGTGCACGGGGTGCTCCAACTCCCATTATATGTAGCCGTCATGTATGGATCAAGAGCTGGAGTCCTAGTGCAGCATTGTGTTAACAACATAGAAACCATATGACAATAGTAATCACGCGATCCGTGATTAAGCAAAAACAATCAATATGTTCTGTTATACATACTACTCCTGTGAATATATTTGAACAATTGAAATATGTCATCTCCCTCACAAGTATAATGTATGGTGATGTGACTTGGCATCCAACATTTATATTTATCATTATACTCATTCCTTCACTCACTATCCTAACTAGAGCCACGATATAACAGCAAGCAGATGTGCGCAGTTGCACACTGACAAAACTGCTTCTCATCCCCCAGAACCCAGAGACGCAATATCGGAATACCATGGAAACGTCCCGGGTGCGCATGCGCAATAGAAATGGCCGCGCATGCGCACGGGTAATTTGTAGTTTCCAGCTGTAGTTCTGCAACTCAATCACGCGAGACCTGAAATCTCGCGCATGCGCAGTAGCGCTGCACGCGCAAATCACGAGCGCGATCCATTTCGGTCATTTAGACCTAATTAATGGTAAATATAAGACGTGGGGATGCATAGCAGACCACCATTGACCCCTGAGGAAGTCCCAGAGATGATTTAAAGGGACGAAACGCGTTGGGCATACACCGGCACTCCGCTCCTATCTGAGGAAATATACAGATAAGCTTATATGAACTTTTAAATTGTACGAGTCCATCTATGTGTTTCTGTCGTTTTATGTATTATTAAATGTTTTTTTAAATAATACTGCACTATCAGAGGCTTTTCCTTCCCACATGGGACTTTTTTAAAGGTTTATAGACCTGATGACGGAATGATGGCAGCATCTTGTTAACCCATTGCAATTATAGATGTAAGTGCCTCATATTTACATATCTCTCATTTAAACACTGAGATACTTGGTGCTGCACCTTTTAAAAAATGGTATATAAGCACATTACCTAAGGAAAAAGGGAATCAGCACACTGCAAGTTTCAAAACTCATCTTTAATTGCTTATATGCTTTTTACAAAGCACTCACAGCACCTCTCTTTGCACATATTCACTTTATTGCTAATTTTGCGCAAAAACAGCACTTAGTCACTCTTATAAAGAGCAGCACATTGACACACTGTCTTTTTGCATATACGTACAAACTCCACACCAATGACCGGACGGATGGGAATGGAGAGACAGTGCGAATAAAGAACATCCAGATGCAAAGACTTTTTAAACAAAGCGAATTTTCTACATATGTCTGGTACGCATACTTTTACTACCACTAAAGGATTCACAAAGTTTTATTCACAAACACTGAAGGCGCAACTGATTTATCACTAGAACAAATTTGAATACTAAGTTCCCTTGGGAATTGTACATTTTGAAATCTGGTTGCGACACCATTCATTTGGGAGTGTTACTAATAATACGGTTGTGCACTGTTACTTGTGTAATATATGATCTCCCAATTTAGGGATATCTGGTTATATTGTATTCAGGTTGTAGCGCTGTTTGCACCTTTTTGCACACAATATATATATATATATATAAAGAATAAATCACTACAGTATATATATATATATATATATATATATACTCCTTCTCAAAACACGGCACTGGAGACCAATTTCATATGCAAAAACGCTTGTATAATACAAGCGTTTTTGCATATGAAATTGGTCTCCAGTGCCGTGTTTTGAGAAGGAGTGTATGCGGTTTTTACACAGGCACGGGACGCATTACTTATTAAGACACAGAGTGCCGGCTGCTATGGACTAGTATATATATATATATATTAGAGATGAGCGGGTTCGGTTTCTCTGAATCCGAACCCGCCAGAACTTCATGTTTTTTTTCACGGGTCCGAGCGACTCGGATCTTCCCGCCTTGCTCGGTTAACCCGAGCGCGCCCGAACGTCATCATGACGCTGTCGGATTCTCGCGAGGCTCGGATTCTATCGCGAGACTCGGATTCTATATAAGGAGCCGCGCGTCGCCGCCATTTTCACACGTGCATTGAGATTGATAGGGAGAGGACGTGGCTGGCGTCCTCTCCATTTAGATTATAAGAGACTGAGAGAGATTTACTGGAGCTGACTAGGAGGAGTACTGTTACTGTAGAAGTGTAGAGACTGAGTGGAGAGAGTTTACTAGTGAGGACAGTGCAGTTTACTTTATAATCCGTTCTCTGCCTGAAAAAAGCGATACACAGCACACAGTGACTCAGTCACATACCATATCTGTGTGCACTGCTCAGGCTCAGGCCAGTGTGCTGCATCATCTATTATCTATATATAATATTATATATATCTGTCTGACTGCTCAGCTCACACAGCTTATAATTGTGGGGGAGACTGGGGAGCACTACTGCAGTGCCAGTTATAGGTTATAGCAGGAGCCAGGAGTACATAATATATTATATAGTGAGTGACCACCAGACACACAGTGCAGTTTATTTAATATACTGTATCCGTTCTCTGCCTGAAAAAAGCGATACACAGCACACAGTGACTCAGTCACATACCATATCTGTGTGCACTGCTCAGGCTCAGGCCAGTGTGCTGCATCATCTATTATCTATATATAATATTATATATATCTGTCTGACTGCTCAGCTCACACAGCTTATAATTGTGGGGGAGACTGGGGAGCACTACTGCAGTGCCAGTTATAGGTTATAGCAGGAGCCAGGAGTACATAATATATTATATAGTGAGTGACCACCAGACACACAGTGCAGTTTATTTAATATATCCGTTCTCTGCCTGAAAAAAGCGATACACACAGTGACTCAGTCAGTCACATAGTACATACCATATCTGTGTGCACTGCTCAGGCTCAGGCCAGTGTGCTGCATCATCTATATATATTATATATCTGTCTGACTGCTCAGCTCACACAGCTTATAATTGTGGGGGAGACTGGGGAGCACTACTGCAGTGCCAGTTATAGGTTATAGCAGGAGCCAGGAGTACATATTATATTAAAATTAAACAGTGCACACTTTTGCTGCAGGAGTGCCACTGCCAGTGTGACTGACCAGTGACCTGACCACACTGACCACCAGTATAGTTAGTAGTATACTTATATTGTGATTGCCTGAAAAAGTTAAACACTCGTCGTGTGACTTCACTTGTGTGTTTTTTTTTTTTTTATTCTATAAAAATAAAACTCATTCTGCTGACAGACAGTGTCCAGCAGGTCCGTCATTATATAATATATAATATATACCTGTCCGGCTGCAGTAGTGATATATATATATTTTTTATATCATTTATCATCCAGTCGCAGCAGACACAGTACGGTAGTTCACGGCTGTGGCTACCTCTGTGTCTCTGCACTCGGCAGGCAGTCCGTCCATAATTGTAATACCACCTAACCGTGGATTTTTTTCATTCTTCTTTATACATACATAGTTACATAGACATCTTCTCTTTATCAACCAGTCTATATTAGCTGCAGACACAGTACAGTACGGTAGTTCACGGCTGTGGCTACCTCTGTGTCTGCACTCGGCAGGCAGTCCGTCCATAATTGTATACCACCTAACCGTGGTTTTTTTTCATTCTTCTTTATACATACATAGTTACATAGACATCTTCTCTTTATCAACCAGTCTATATTAGCTGCAGACACAGTACAGTACGGTAGTTCACGGCTGTGGCTACCTCTGTGTCTGCACTCGGCAGGCAGTCCGTCCATAATTGTATACCACCTAACCGTGGATTTTTTTCAGTCTTCTTTATACATACATAGTTACATAGACATCTTCTCTTTATCAACCAGTCTATATTAGCTGCAGACACAGTACAGTACGGTAGTTCACGGCTGTGGCTACCTCTGTGTCTGCAGTCGGCAGGCAGTCCATAATTGTATACTAGTATCCATCTCCATTGTTTACCTGAGGTGCCTTTTAGTTGTGCCTATTAAAATATGGAGAACAAAAATGTTGAGGTTCCAAAATTAGGGAAAGATCAAGATCCACTTCCACCTCGTGCTGAAGCTGCTGCCACTAGTCATGGCCGAGACGATGAAATGCCAGCAACGTCGTCTGCCAAGGCCGATGCCCAATGTCATAGTACAGAGCATGTCAAATCCAAAACACCAAATATCAGAAAAAAAAGGACTCCAAAACCTAAAATAAAATTGTCGGAGGAGAAGCGTAAACTTGCCAATATGCCATTTACCACACGGAGTGGCAAGGAACGGCTGAGGCCCTGGCCTATGTTCATGGCTAGTGGTTCAGCTTCACATGAGGATGGAAGCACTCAGCCTCTCGCTAGAAAAATGAAAAGACTCAAGCTGGCAAAAGCAGCACAGCAAAGAACTGTGCATTCTTCGAAATCCCAAATCCACAAGGAGAGTCCAATTGTGTCGGTTGCGATGCCTGACCTTCCCAACACTGGACGTGAAGAGCATGCGCCTTCCACCATTTGCACGCCCCCTGCAAGTGCTGGAAGGAGCACCCGCAGTCCAGTTCCTGATAGTCAGATTGAAGATGTCAGTGTTGAAGTACACCAGGATGAGGAGGATATGGGTGTTGCTGGCGCTGGGGAGGAAATTGACCAGGAGGATTCTGATGGTGAGGTGGTTTGTTTAAGTCAGGCACCCGGGGAGACACCTGTTGTCCGTGGGAGGAATATGGCCGTTGACATGCCAGGTGAAAATACCAAAAAAATCAGCTCTTCGGTGTGGAGGTATTTCACCAGAAATGCGGACAACAACTGTCAAGCCGTGTGTTCCCTTTGTCAAGCTGTAATAAGTAGGGGTAAGGACGTTAACCACCTCGGAACATCCTCCCTTATACGTCACCTGCAGCGCATTCATAATAAGTCAGTGACAAGTTCAAAAACTTTGGGTGACAGCGGAAGCAGTCCACTGACCAGTAAATCCCTTCCTCTTGTAACCAAGCTCACGCAAACCACCCCACCAACTCCCTCAGTGTCAATTTCCTCCTTCCCCAGGAATGCCAATAGTCCTGCAGGCCATGTCACTGGCAATTCTGACGAGTCCTCTCCTGCCTGGGATTCCTCCGATGCATCCTTGCGTGTAACGCCTACTGCTGCTGGCGCTGCTGTTGTTGCCGCTGGGAGTCGATGGTCATCCCAGAGGGGAAGTCGTAAGCCCACTTGTACTACTTCCAGTAAGCAATTGACTGTTCAACAGTCCTTTGCGAGGAAGATGAAATATCACAGCAGTCATCCTACTGCAAAGCGGATAACTGAGGCCTTGACAACTATGTTGGTGTTAGACGTGCGTCCGGTATCCGCCGTTAGTTCACAGGGAACTAGACAATTTATTGAGGCAGTGTGCCCCCGTTACCAAATACCATCTAGGTTCCACTTCTCTAGGCAGGCGATACCGAGAATGTACACGGACGTCAGAAAAAGACTCACCAGTGTCCTAAAAAATGCAGTTGTACCCAATGTCCACTTAACCACGGACATGTGGACAAGTGGAGCAGGGCAGGGTCAGGACTATATGACTGTGACAGCCCACTGGGTAGATGTATGGACTCCCGCCGCAAGAACAGCAGCGGCGGCACCAGTAGCAGCATCTCGCAAACGCCAACTCTTTCCTAGGCAGGCTACGCTTTGTATCACCGCTTTCCAGAATACGCACACAGCTGAAAACCTCTTACGGCAACTGAGGAAGATCATCGCGGAATGGCTTACCCCAATTGGACTCTCCTGTGGATTTGTGGCATCGGACAACGCCAGCAATATTGTGTGTGCATTAAATATGGGCAAATTCCAGCACGTCCCATGTTTTGCACATACCTTGAATTTGGTGGTGCAGAATTTTTTAAAAAACGACAGGGGCGTGCAAGAGATGCTGTCGGTGGCCAGAAGAATTGCGGGACACTTTCGGCGTACAGGCACCACGTACAGAAGACTGGAGCACCACCAAAAACTACTGAACCTGCCCTGCCATCATCTGAAGCAAGAAGTGGTAACGAGGTGGAATTCAACCCTCTATATGCTTCAGAGGTTGGAGGAGCAGCAAAAGGCCATTCAAGCCTATACAATTGAGCACGATATAGGAGGTGGAATGCACCTGTCTCAAGTGCAGTGGAGAATGATTTCAACGTTGTGCAAGGTTCTGATGCCCTTTGAACTTGCCACACGTGAAGTCAGTTCAGACACTGCCAGCCTGAGTCAGGTCATTCCCCTCATCAGGCTTTTGCAGAAGAAGCTGGAGGCATTGAAGAAGGAGCTAAAAGGGAGCGATTCCGCTAGGCATGTGGGACTTGTGGATGCAGCCCTTTATTCGCTTAACAAGGATTCACGGGTGGTCAATCTGTTGAAATCAGAGCACTACATTTTGGCCACCGTGCTCGATCCTAGATTTAAAGCCTACCTTGGATCTCTCTTTCCGGCAGACACAAGTCTGCTGGGGTTGAAAGACCTGCTGGTGACAAAATTGTCAAGTCAAGCGGAACGCGACCTGTCAACATCTCCTCCTTCACATTCTCCCGCAACTGGGGGTGCGAGGAAAAGGCTCAGAATTCCGAGCCCACCCGCTGGCGGTGATGCAGGGCAGTCTGGAGCGACTGCTGATGCTGACATCTGGTCCGGACTGAAGGACCTGACAACGATTACGGACATGTCGTCTACTGTCACTGCATATGATTCTCTCAACATTGATAGAATGGTGGAGGATTATATGAGTGACCGCATCCAAGTAGGCACGTCACACAGTCCGTACTTATACTGGCAGGAAAAAGAGGCAATTTGGAGGCCCTTGCACAAACTGGCTTTATTCTACCTAAGTTGCCCTCCCACAAGTGTGTACTCCGAAAGAGTGTTTAGTGCCGCCGCTCACCTTGTCAGCAATCGGCGTACGAGGTTACATCCAGAAAATGTGGAGAAGATGATGTTCATTAAAATGAATTATAATCAATTCCTCCGCGGAGACATTGACCAGCAGCAATTGCCTCCACAAAGTACACAGGGAGCTGAGATGGTGGATTCCAGTGGGGACGAATTGATAATCTGTGAGGAGGGGGATGTACACGGTGATATATCGGAGGGTGAAGATGAGGTGGACATCTTGCCTCTGTAGAGCCAGTTTGTGCAAGGAGAGATTAATTGCTTCTTTTTTGGGGGGGGTCCAAACCAACCCGTCATATCAGTCACAGTCGTGTGGCAGACCCTGTCACTGAAATGATGGGTTGGTTAAAGTGTGCATGTCCTGTTTTGTTTATACAACATAAGGGTGGGTGGGAGGGCCCAAGGACAATTCCATCTTGCACCTCTTTTTTCTTTTCTTTTTCTTTGCATCATGTGCTGATTGGGGAGGGTTTTTTGGAAGGGACATCCTGCGTGACACTGCAGTGCCACTCCTAGATGGGGCCCGGTGTTTGTGTCGGCCACTAGGGTCGCTAATCTTACTCACACAGTCAGCTACCTCATTGCGCCTCTTTTTTTCTTTGCGTCATGTGCTGTTTGGGGAGGGTTTTTTGGAAGGGACATCCTGCGTGACACTGCAGTGCCACTCCTAGATGGGCCCGGTGTTTGTGTCGGCCACTGGGGTCGCTAATCTTACTCACACAGCTACCTCATTGCGCCTCTTTTTTTCTTTGCGTCATGTGCTGTTTGGGGAGGGTTTTTTGGAAGGGACATCCTGCGTGACACTGCAGTGCCACTCCTAGATGGGCCCGGTGTTTGTGTCGGCCACTAGGGTCGCTAATCTTACTCACACAGCTACCTCATTGCGCCTCTTTTTTTCTTTGCGTCATGTGCTGTTTGGGGAGGGTTTTTTGGAAGGGCCATCCTGCGTGACACTGCAGTGCCACTCCTAGATGGGCCCGGTGTTTGTGTCGGCCACTAGGGTCGCTAATCTTACTCACACAGCTACCTCATTGCGCCTCTTTTTTTCTTTGCGTCATGTGCTGTTTGGGGAGGGTTTTTTGGAAGGGACATCCTGCGTGACACTGCAGTGCCACTCCTAGATGGGCCCGGTGTTTGTGTCGGCCACTAGGGTCGCTTATCTTACTCACACAGCGACCTCGGTGCAAATTTTAGGACTAAAAATAATATTGTGAGGTGTGAGGTATTCAGAATAGACTGAAAATGAGTGTAAATTATGGTTTTTGAGGTTAATAATACTTTGGGATCAAAATGACCCCCAAATTCTATGATTTAAGCTGTTTTTTAGTGTTTTTTGAAAAAAACACCCGAATCCAAAACACACCCGAATCCGACAAAAAAAATTCGGTGAGGTTTTGCCAAAACGCGTTCGAACCCAAAACACGGCCGCGGAACCGAACCCAAAACCAAAACACAAAACCCGAAAAATTTCAGGCGCTCATCTCTAATATATATATATATATATACACACACACATAGACATATTGATATATATATATATATATATATATATATAAAAAGAATAAATCACTAAAGTATATATATATATATATATATATCTATATATACACACACACACACACACACACACACACACACACACACACACACATAGACATATTAATATATATATAATATATATATATAAAAAGAATAAATCACTACTATATATATATATATATATATATATATATATATATATAAATAAATAAATAAAATCTCTCCACTCACCGCTGTAGATCAATCATTAGCCGCGGTGCAGTGGGTGAGGCCAGTGTCTGGGGCTTGCAGCAGGTGCCGGAGGTCAGAGGGGCGGCATGTGACGGTGCGCGCACAGCCGCGTCTCCGTCAACCGGAAACAGCAGCCGCCAGGCGGTAAAGTTGCGGGCGGGGGGGGGGGCTTGCAGGAGGCGCACTCGGTGGTCGGGCAGAGGGACACTGGAGACGCAGCCGCGGTGGGTCCATGACGGCGCCATTCGCGGCTGCGGGTGACAATCGCGGGGGGGGGGGGGGGGGTGAGGGAGCAGCTGTCAGGGAGCCAGGCAGAGTTCCCCGGCTGCGCCCCCTCGACTCCCGCGCCCGAGGCACATGACCCTTTAGCCCCCCCCCTAGTTGCGGCTCTGCTAAGGGCCATTGCAGTATGTGGCATAATGTGTACTGGGCATTACTATACGGAGGAAAAATGACAAATAATGTAAGGGGCATGAATCAGGATTATTTTTTTTCCTGTGGTGGCCAACGTCTGGGCGTGCAGGTTGCAAAACTGGGGTATAAGGTAGCCTTTTCCTGCAAGACCACACCCCTTTATGCAAAGCCAAGGCCATTTCAGCAAGGCCATGCCCCTTTTTGCAGCGTGCAGATTCCTCGCTTTACTAGTGCCAATTAAGGGGGGGGGGGGGGGGGGGGGGCGCGCCAGAGAATTTTTTTGGCTTGGGGGAGAAAAATTTCTAGTTATGCCACTGACTCATATACATACAGTATAGACACACATACAGTATACATACACTGGGGCCTGCCACTGTCCAGGGGCCCAAAGCAGCGCGGCATGTAATGAGTCAAACTGACTCATTACATGCCGCTGTGTGCTGCGGGCAACTGCCACCCGCAGCACACAGCCGCCCGCCGAGGAGAGGAGCCCAGCGGCCACAAGGGAGAAGAAGGAGGAGGAGGGAGGTGGAGGAGGGAGCCGCAGCAGCGCTGTGTAATTGGTGGAGGCGCTGCTGCTGCTGTCCCTGTCCTTCACCATAGGCTATTCTCCGACGCTGTGAATGCTGGGAAGCGCATCCCAGCATTCACAGCTGCACCGAGGGGCCTGACTGCCAGCGGAGAGTGTAAGTATAATTCATTTCTTTCTTTCTTTCTTTCTTTCTTTCTTTCTTTCTTTCTTTCTTTCTTTCTTTCCTTCCTGTCTGCCTTAATATGTAAAAAGGGGACGCTGTCTGCCGTAATGCGTAAAAAGGGGAAGCTGTCTGCCGTAATGTGAAAATAAGGGGGACACTGTCTGCCGTAATGTGTAAAAAGGGCACGCTGTTACATACAGTACACACACCACACATACAGTAGACACTCATACAATATACACACACACTAATCAATGCTTTTAATCAAGAAGTCATTAAACTTACCAGGCTTCATGCAGCAGCTCCTCATATAGTCTGGACTCTAGCGGGCGATGACTGTGAGTGACAGTGCTCAGAGAGGATGGCTGCTGGCAGTCTGTGACAGGAAAAAGTTTTTTTCCTGTCAACGCTGTCAGTTTGCTGTGGGCCTATTTTCAATGGGGGGCCTGGAGTTGCAGCTTCATCCGCCCCATTGCTAATTCTGTCCAGAATTTATGGAAGCAGTCCTAATGGGGTGTGGTATGGAAGGTAGATAGTAGCTAGGTCGACATTGTCTAGGTCGACCACTATTGGTCAACAGTAATTAGGTCGACAGGGTCTTTAGGTCGACAGGTCAAAAGGTCGACATGAGTTTTTAATGTTTTTTTGGTGTCGTTTTCTTCGTAGAGTGACCGGTAACCCCAATTAGTGCACCGCGTCCCCTCGCATGGCTCGCTTCGCTCGCCATGCTCACCATTCCAATCATAGTCCACGTGGACTGTTAAGTATGAAAAGGTTCAAAAAAAAGAAAAAAATTGTAAAAAACTCATGTCGCCCTTTTGTCCTGTCGACCTAGAACATGTCGACCTAGAGACCCTGTCGACCTAGAAACCCTGTCAACCTAGTTGCTGTCGACTAACAGTGGTCGACCTAGGTTTTATCATTCTTGGCTGTGACATCTATATATTCATTTATTAACATTTATGTAGCACTAGCATATTCCATTCCACTTTCTTTCAAAGTCAGGCATGGGTGGATTGGGAACTGAAAGTGGCCTTGGAAAAATGTGTAGAAGTGGCCTCACATGTGGAGCACCAGAGCTCTACCGTGTAACCATGGCGGCAGCACCACCCCTCACATGTCAACAAACAAAGCATCGGCCGACCGGGAATCTTGCCAGTACTCTGCCCACCGGGTCGCAGCCTTCAGATACCACAAGCTGGTTGACTAGGAAAGCGTGGAACCAAATTAGGAAACAGAAGGATGCTCAAAGCGGTGGAAGTCTGGAACACTGCATGGGGCCAGGTCAGCAAGTGGCTGGTTAGACTATCCTCTGAGACAGAGAAGGAGAGTGCTGGAGTAATGGTGCCCATACACTTGTGAGATAATCGGTGCTACTGCTAACCTTCGATTTCGACCGCATCTGTGAGAGAAATCAGGGGATTGTATGCACATTTTAGGTACCTTTTCGACGCGATGCGCGGACACGCCGGTCGAATCTCACGTCTCAAGATATTATGTGCTGCACTTAATATTTATCGAATCGCAGTGCGATCGTATGTGTTTTTAAAAACACATGCTATATATCGCACTGCGATGTGCGATGGGCACCCGCCGGGAGCAGCCAGAGGCTGCTCCCACTCGGCGGTGACGTGCCCATCACGTGATTACCATGCGATCTATCGCATGATCGCATGGTAATCACTTTGGCAGTTCAGGTTGGAATGATTGGAACGGTAATCTATGCCGAGTGAAGCGAGCCATGCGCTGATTGGTGTTCCCGGTCACTGTACGGAGAAAATGACGCCAAAAAAAACATTCAGATGGGTCTACCCTAGATAGTAGGGAAAGACGGAGAAGAAACACGCCTTTCCTTGAGGGCACGCAGCAAGAAAACTGAAGGTATTCAAACATACCTCCCAAATGTCCCGAATTTTGCGGGACAGTCACGTTTTTTTGGTACTGTCCCACCTGCGGGCCGCAGTGTCCCGCGGTGGGGGGGGGGGGCAGTTGGGAGGCTTAGCAGAGCACAATGCGCACAGCTTCTATTCAGTGGAGACAGAGGGAGAGGGGGCATGCCAGCGGCTCACAGAGCGCTGGGCATGCCCCCTCAGTGACGAAATCGGGGCGTGGCTCGCGATCGCGGGTCCTCCCACAAAGTTACGCCCCCTTTTCAATAGACCACGCCCCTTTTCAGGCAGGCGCGCACGCAGATGTCCCTCCTTGCGATGGGCAAAAGTTGGGAGGTATGATTCTAATGGAACTTTTATGTAAGTAATGTAAATATATTTACCTCGGAGACCTGTATTATGTATACGGGAATGTGTGGGTGAGTTATAAAAATATCAATTGGTAAGAAAACGCAAATCTTCCTTATAGCTGTTGGCAGAGTGTTGCGGTGTCGGCTAGGGATGTCAGTCCACATGACGGCACATAACCAGGATGATTGGTTTGCATATTCCTCACTGTGGGTGGGGTGTACTAAAGGGAAAATGCGATAAACCCCCCATTTTCGTATGTACTAACCCCCGTCCGCCACGCTTTCGCCCCTGAGGGTATCGCCATCTTTGGATGGCGATACCCTATAGAAGCCTATGGGCTTCTTATCGCCGGCCACCGCAACCCACCACCCCCCGCCTCTGACGCCGACCCCCCTCCCCGCGGCATACCTTCTTCCAGGCAGCCCTGGTCTCGGAAACCAAACTCCTCCTCCCCCTAGCAACACAGACGGAGGTCCTTCCGGCTGCAGGGAGGAGGAGGAGGCGCCCCGGACAGCCTGCTGCTGCTTCCTGGCAGGTGGAGATCCCAGGGAGGTGACGGAGATGCCCCGTACACCACCTCACAGGTATCGCGGGGGGCCTCCATCACCGCATTGCGATGTTAATACATCCCGCCCTCATACCTCCCAACTGTCCAGATTTTCGCGGGACTGTCCCGCTGTCCCACCCGCGGGCCGCAGTGTCCCGCGGTGGGGGGGGGGGGGCAGTTGGGAGGCTCCTGCACGCGCTGCCCTGCTTAGCAGAGCAGCGGTGAATAGACGCTGTGCGCATGCGCACAGCGTCTAGTCACTGGAGTCAGAGGGAGAGGGGGTATGCCAGCGGCTCACAGAGCGCTGGGCATGCCCCTCAGTGATGAAAACGGGGGCGTGGCTCGCGATTGCGGGTCCTCCGTGAAGCCACACCCCTTTTTCTTAGGTCACACCCCTTTTTCGGGAGCGCGCGCATGTGTCCCTCTTTATTAAAAAGCAAAGTTGGGAGGTATGCGCCCTGTATCTTTTGGATGGAACACCTTTATTGCTCCTCATGGAACTTCTGTTTCCTGATTGGGTATCCGCATTAACTCTTTCAGGTTCAGACACGCTTTCCGCTGCCTGTACATCCAGCGATACCTATTATTGCTGTGATCCTTGTACCACTGTTCCAGTGATCGGGACTGTTTCATGGAACACCACATCTCTAGACTCTAGAAGACGTTTGTTTGTAATGTCCCAACGCCTGTATCCTCTGCTTTCCTCACAGTATCCTAGCATAATACATTCCACTGACTTTGGATCTAATTCCCGTCTTTTCTCCTTAGGTATATGTGCATAAGCTTTACAGCCGAAGACACGGAGATGATTGACAGCTGGCTTTTTCCTGGACCACGCCTCCAGTGGCGTTTTACCTTTTACGGCTACTATGGGCGCATGGTTTTTAAGATATTTTGCAGTACACACTGCTTCCACCCAAAAGCTTTTCTCCAGGCCTGCGTCACTCAACATAGTCCGTGCTCTCTCAACAATTGTACGATTTGCACGCTCACTCTCGCCGTTTTGTTCTGGCGTGTAGGCAATTGTTAGTTGAGGCTGTATCAGGGCCGGTTCTAGCCCTTGTTGGGCCCCGGGGTGAAAATAGGGCGTGGCTTCATAAAGGGGCGTGGTCAGTTATGCCCCCTGTAGAGTTGTGCCCCGTTTGTGCCCCCAGTGGCATTGCCCCCAGTACAGTTGTGCCCCGTTTGTGCCCCCAGTGGTATTGTCCCCAGTACAGTTGTGCCCCCATTTGTGCCCCCAGTGGTATTGTCCCCAGTGGTATTGCCCCCAGTACAGTTATGCCCCCGTTTGTGCCCCCGTTTGTGCCCCCTAGTTGCGCCGCTTACAAAAACATAAATAATTTTTTTTAAAATTAATACTGACCATCCCCGCTCCTGATTCCCGACCTCTGCTGCCTGCTGCCCTCTGTCTCCGCCTCCGGCCGCCGGCGCCGCTCCTCTGAACTATGGGAGAGATGTCATGACGTCTCTCCCATAGCACCACATAGACACTAGAGGTCAATCATGACCCCTAGTGTCTATGTGCCGGTCCCACAATGCGTGACAGCCAGCACCGTGGGGCACCACCAGTAGCGGATGTTGCCATGGCGGCGGCGCCCTCCGGATGGCGGCGCCCCGTGCAAAAATCCTGTGTGCCCGTAGCAAGATCCGCTACTGCGCTGTATGCCATATTTTTTTCAGGAACTGTGCTAAAACTCTGTTGTCACACTCTCCGCCATTGTCGGATCTCAAGACTTTTAATTTCAGACCAGGTTGTTGTATTCCACAATTTTATTGACAACTTCACTTTTAGTTTTCATGAAATACACATGTGTCATCCTTGCGGCATCATCAATAAATGTTATAAAATAGCTGTAGCCACTCATTGATTCCATCTCCATCGGACCACATACGTCAGTATGCACTAGGCCTAGTGGTATTTCCGCTTTACTAGTAGACTTAGGAAATGGGGTGCGAGTCTGCTTTCCTTTTATACAGCTCTCACACACAGGTCTCTCAGTATTACGCACAGTGACTCCAGTTGCCATTCCATCGAGTAGTTTCTGGACGTTGTCATATCCCAGATGACCTAGGCACCTGTGCCACAGCTCCATTGACTGGTTTGTATCAGAGACCGCCATTGCAGAACACTGGTTGGTGTCCTGGACATACAGGGGGTCATTCCGAGTTGATCGCTAGCTGCCGATTTTCAGAGCGCAACAATCAGTTGAAAAAACTGCATTTCTGCACATGTGTACGGGCTGCAATGCGCACGCGCGACATACGGGTACAAAGCTCTTTGTGGTTGTGCTCAGGTTCTTCTGAAGTTTTCCTTTGCACTTGCGGCCGCAAGAAGATTGACAGGAAGGGGGCGTAACTGGGTGTCAACTGACCGTTTTTAGGGAGTGTTTGCAAAAACGCAGGCGTGGCTGAAAAAACGCAGGCGTGGCTGGGCGTTCGCTGGGCGGGAGTATGACGTCAAATCCGGACACGAATAGGCTGAAGTGATCGCGAGCGCTGAGTAGGTTTTGAGCTACTCAGAAACTGCACAAACTGGTTTTGCAGAGCTCGGCTGCACATGCGTTCCCACTTCTGCTAAGCTAAAATACACTCCCCAGTGGGAGGCGGCATAGCGCTTGCACGGCTGCTAAAACTAGCTAGCGAGCGATCAACTCGGAATGACCCCCACAGTTGGTTGCATCAGGTTGCTGAAGCGATTACAGTCCCTTTCTCATTTCGCACCATACATTTTAACCTTTGAAAACTGGACCCTGTAACCCTAATTCTCCAGCATGCTTATAGCAATGAGATTGCTTCCCAATTCTGGCACGAACAAGACGTCTTGGATGTCCGTAATAACTGTTTCACCTTTAATTCTTAAACACACTATGATTGTCCCAAATTTTGAAACAGTAAGGACTTTGGGGGTCATTCCGAGTTGATTGCTCGCTAGCTATTTTTAGCAGCTGTGCGAACGCATAGTCGCCGCCCACAGGGGAGTGTATTTTCGCTTTGCAAGTGTGCAAACGCCTGTGCAGCCGAGCAGTACAAAAACAGTTTGTGCAGTTTCTGAGTAGATCTGGACTTACTCAGCCGCTGCGATCACTTCAGCCTGTCCGATCCCAGAATTGACGTCAGACACCCGCCCTGCAAATGCTTGGACATGCCTACATTTTTCCAACCACTCCATGAAAACGGTCAGTTGACACCCACAAACGCCTTCTTCCTGTCACTCTCCTTGCGATCGGCTGTGCGAATGGATTCTTCGTTAAATCCATCACCCAGCAACGATCCGCTTTGTACACTTACGACGCGCCTGCGCATTGCGGTGCATATGCATGCGCACTAGTGACCTGATCACTACGCTGCGAAAAACGGCAGAGTGCGATCAGGTCGGAATAACCCCCTTTGTCTCCAATCCCTTTTACTGTAATGGGTTTATATGCTGTCAGTGAATTAAACAATTCCTGATTACAACTGAAATGTCTAGTGGCCCCCGAGTCCATATACCAGCAATCCTTCTAGTGACTATCTGCTACATTAAATGCTGACTCATTTGTTTTGTCACGCTTCTTCTGCGTACCACTGCAATTTCTCAGTCTGCAATCTCAGGCCTTGTGCCCCACCTTGTGACATATAAAGCACTTAAACTTGAGCTTTCTGGACTTAGTACATTTTGTGTATAAGGCAGAACTCTCAGCATGTGTCTAGACAGGAATACATTCTTGGAACTGCAGCAGCTTGGCTCTTACAATTTCTGTTGTGAGCTTGGTATCGTTAGACTCCAACGCTACTACCAGGAAATCGAATTCTGGTGTCAGATCTTGTAACATCACCACCGCCACTTCCTCGTCGTCCACCTGTGCTCCTACAGATGCCAACTGCTTAGCTATTGACAGTATTTTATCAATATAATCGTTCATGTCCTTACAGGCACCTAACTTTGTCCTGTACAGCATACGCCTCAAGTTTATTTATTCTTCTCATCAGACCTTTGTCCTCATACGCCATTTGCAGAGCTGCCCACGTGTCTTTGGCTGACACTTTCACACTGATAATGGAGTAGACGTGTTGTTCCACGGCCAAGCCTATCGTCCCGATGGCTTCAACTGGGTTAGGGTCTGCTCCTGGCTCAATTGTGACTTTACACAACTTTTCTCGCTTAAGCTGCATCTCCATCGCAAATTTCTACGTTGTGTAATTCTCTGAGCCTTTTAGCTTTGTAAAGTTCACGCTGTTCCCTGTACTGTACATTCTTCTCTGTATTTAATAAAAGTACTCCTTCTTTAATTCCAAAAATATACTGGTAGGTTAATTGGCTCCCAACAAAATTAACTCTAGCGTGAATGTGTGTGTACATGTGATAGGGAATATAGATTGTAAGCTCCACTGCGGCGGGGACTGATGTGAATGAGCAAATATTCTCTGTAAAGCGCTGCGGAATATGTGTGCGCTATATAAATAACTGGTAATAAATAATAATAATTTAATCATCCGCACTTTTATTTCTTTTATTTCTTATTTTGTTTTAGAATGCCTTTCGGACTGTATACATGTGAAACAGTACAGCAGTAACACAGCATCTTAGTACACACAGGATGCGACTGCAGGGTAGACAAGGTTACACACTGAGGAGAGCAGAAGCTGCACATCAGTGCAGTTGTCTCTCCCAGGAAGAACTCTCTCACACTTAGGGATGGCCATCGACCATCGATGATTCAAAATCATCGATGGTCTATGACCGAAGTAGAATACTTTTGCCATCGATGGGGGAGAACCAGATGGTTTCCCTCCATTGATGGAAAGGTATAACTAAATACTTTTTTTTTAATGTAGTGCCGAGACACGGAGCATAGCTCCGCCCCTCGACACACGCTAAGGCCCTCCCCTGGGTTTTTATTGGTCCGCGGACCAGCCAGCACCTTTCAGTGGTGGCCATCGTGTGGTGCAAACCATCGATGGATCACCATAGAGGGTTTGTCTACCATTAATGGTTATCATTGATGGTATAATCGATGGCAACCATCGATGGACACCCCACCGATGGCCATCCCTACTCACACTGTACACTAAGCACCTCTTCCTGCACTGAGCTATCACTAAGAGGGAAAACACTAGAGCAGGGAAGCTGCCTCTAGTGCTGGGAACGGAGACAGACCACAGAGTGATCCACTGTCTAACAATAGCTAGAATAAAAAACAAGTGAATATTAACAACCAACGCAATCAGAGAACATTAGGTCTATGTGGCCGGAGAGACCAACCAGCCACACGTGTAATGGCGGCTGCGGCACTGAAGGTGTTAACCCTCGTGCCCGGCGCCATATTAAGGGACAATGGGCGCTGGGCGTCACTGTTAAACGTACTTACGGCGCTGGGCACGGACTGTTTAAAAGTGTGTTTAATGATGTGATTTAACATGTCATATGTAGTGCTCTATGCACAATTGCAGGAATGCATGTTTAACTGTATTTATTTTATATTCAAGATGTGGTCATCTGTATATTTAAAGAGGAAAATGCACTTACTCTTATAGATGTCTGAATCTTATCCTCTGGGAATAGGACAGGGCCCTTAGCATGCCACTTCCTATCAGAGAGGTGTGAAGGACAATACCTTTTGATGTGTAAGTTCCTTAGAGAGAGATGCTAATCACTGGGTCTATGGGCTTGGAACTTGTTTCATGTACCTGATTTAATTGACATACGAACGACCTATGCAGGAAGGAAGACTGTTTGTTTGTATTGTAGCCATTCCTGTTGTAATCTCACACACTGGGTTTGCCTGGAGATGTGACTGAGACAGAAACATTGTATTTTGAAGCTATGTGATAAATTTATCAATAGTGAATGTTAATCTGATACCAAACGTCTGTGTCACAGGAAGGAGGATATTGTTTTATTGCACTTATATCCTTGTAAAATGTGATTTATTGGTATTTTGTAAGATAACCTGATTGGTTGGAGAAGACAGGGAGGGCTTACCCCCCTGTGATACTGTGTGGAAAATTGACATAAAAAGGAGACCTGCGTGCCTCCAGAGTAGGTATTGTAACATCTTCTGCTGAAAACATCTAATTGTATGCTGTTGCCCCTAGCAATAGGGAAGAGCCTTTTTAAAGGTTATCATTGAGCAATAAACATCTTTGCCTCAAGAAGACTGCTTCATCTTGTGACCAACAGGGTTAGGCCAAACCTAGCCCCGTCCTCCGGCTGTCCAGGGAAGCACCTAGAGTCTCCAAGCTCCGCCTTCCGCCAGCTACCGGTAGAGGCCTAGCAAGTGGCTAGTGGGGATTCGTCAGCACCACACAGCTGTGGTAAGGCAGTGCGTCGGCACATACATAGCAGAACCGTGGTTCTAAACGCCACGGCAGGTTAGGAGTTTGGTGGTGGCAGCAAGAACCCGCCCACAACGCAGTGGGTGGAGTCAGTAACAGGCGGTTACTGACGGTAAGCAGGAATCCCCTATGTGGTCAGGCCTCGTGCGGCTTGACCTTCCATTCTGTGCGCAGTCGAGGGGACGCGGCAAGCGGCGAGTGCTTCCGTACGGTACCGTCCTGTCACAGAAATTGGTGGCATAGTGGTGGGATATTCCCAGGCGGCTTTTCATCACCCGATTGGAGAAGCCGAGTTACTCAGGAGAGGAGTAACTGCAGCGCAGGAGAACGCACAAGATGGCGGAATTCAGCGGAATGTCCAAGGAGGATCTGGAGATCGTATGCCAGGGGAAGGGTGTGGATATCCCTTCCAACGCGTCCAGAAGCGTCATGAAGGCGGCGCTCAGGAGCGTGGAGGAGTCTCATCGGGCGGAGGTGGAAAGCACTGACGGTGTCAGCATCGCAGAGGACGGCCCAACAGTGGACCTTCGTAAGGAACCGGTGAGAACCACAAGCCCCGCCTACTCTCACAGCAGCAATGTTTCCCAGCAATCCCTAGCAGGGCCAGGATCCCAACGTCCCAGGGGGGGCGGCCCGGATACCCTAGCAGATCGGCTAGCGGAATTGGGGGAAAGGGCAACGGAGCAAGAGCGCTTGATCATCATCCAGATGTGGCGTGATGAGCGGGCACCACAGGTTGTGGTACCTCGGGAGCCGTTGTCAGCTGTTGTACACAGATCGGGACGCATTCAGTTTGCCAAGTTTGCAGACAGTGATGGGGACATTGATGGACATTTGCAAGTTTTTGAAAGGACTTGTAAACTACACGATCTACCCAAGTCAGAGTGGGTGAGACACCTTGTGCCCACTCTGCATGGAGAGGCCTTGGAGGCCTATCGAGGAGTGGCGACGGAGGACTGCGGGAACTACGACGAAGTCGCGAAGGCCCTCCTCCAGCGATTCTTCATCACTCCAGAGTCTTACAGGAAGAAGTTCAGAGACTTGCCCAAGAATCCTAGCAGCACCCATGAGCAGTTCGCCACCCAGCTGCGGCAGTACGTGGTGAAGTGGGTGAAGGATTCGGAAGCCACTACATGGGACGCACTGATCGACCTGATCTGCAGGGAGCAGTTCTACCGCAGGTGCGCCCAAGAAGTGAAGGAGTGGGTGCTAGATCAGGAGCCACCCAGCTTAAAAATGGCTGCCCAATTAGCCGACAAATATGTGGTAATTCGGCCACGGGGGCAGAAGCGCCCCGCCAGCAGCCAGCTCCAACAGACTGTACCACCAAGGGGACCCCCCTCTTCAGCTCATCACCCCCAAAGACAAGCATCTTCCAACCCGGGTGCTCTTAGCCAGCAACCGCACCGCAGAGTCCCTGCAACTGATCAGAGATCATCGGTGCCACAACTGGAGAAGAAGTGCTACGGCTGTGGGAAAATCGGACATCTGAGGATGAACTGTCCTGCATCCCAAGCACCCCAGACTCGTGCCCCAAATCCGAGTGCTGGAGCCCGGCTCGCTTGTTTGACGAGAGGAGATGAGCCTACAGAGACTGTTCCCCCTCCAGTCAGTCCGATGGAGTGTGGCGAGAGACAGGTGCACTCTGCAGAGAGAGTCACCTGCATGGCCAAACAGCCCCTACACAACATGTGGAGGCACCTGCAGCCGGTCCACGTGGGACCCCTGCAGGGAGAAGGCCTAAGAGACTCTGGGGCCTCAATCACTGTGGTGAGCCCCCACCTTATAGATCCTGCTGCAGTATTGCAGGGTCGCACTGCCACGGTCACCCTGGCAGAAGGAACAGAAAAAGCAGTTCCCATGGCAAGAGTCTACCTGGACTGGGGAGCTGGACCAGAGTTGCGAGAAGTTGCCGTCATGGATGGTCTCCCAACTGATGTGGTCCTAGGAAATGATCTGGGTGGTGGGATCGTCACTATGTTTGTTGGCGCCATTCCCCGGAGTCAAGTTCCAAAACCACCGTTGACATCAGCTACTCCAGCACAGCCCAGCCCAGAGGAAAAGACTACAGCTGCTAGACAACTGCCAGCACAGCCAACCACAGCATCAACCAGCCCAGAGGAAAAGATCACAGCGGCTAGATCAGTACATCGACCCCGCATGCCTTTTGCCTCTGGTATGCCTACGTCCCCTAGCAACGCAGAGGATGTCGGTTCCAGCTCGTGTGATCCTGTGGGGGTGCCCAATGATGCTCCTGACCCAAGTGGTTTGCCAACTCCGGCGGTGAGTATGAGAAACCACACTGACTTTTCCATGACTGACCCCTACCAGACTGACCCTAGTAGTCCCCACCTAGATCCCCCTGTAGAGTGTCCCAATTTAGGAGAGATTGAGGGCCACAGGCAGGAGTTTAGGGAGGCTCAACTCTCTGACCCATCCCCGAAAGGCATGAGGCGCCACTCTGGCAGCGGCCTTGACAGGGTTGGGGCAGGAAGTTTGACCTGGCGGGAAGGGTTAAGGTACAGGGTAGACAGGAAAGTGGGAGGGGATAGACCAGATAGGGAATGTGTCCAACTGGTCCCCTCAGGGAAAGTTCCTGCGCAACCGGTGTCGGTTGCCAGTGAAACCCCTTTGGACAGTAACCCGGAGACAGACCGTACCCTGAAGTGCCTGACACAGAGCTTACCCTGGTCTGGAATGTCGGATGACGCCCAGACCAAATGTAAGGCTGGTGCCATGCGTTGGCAGCCGAGGCACTCCAGCGGATGTGTTGTCTCTGGGCCTCTGCCCATAGGAGAACCCTTGCAGCAAGTTGCTGTGGACATAGCAGGTCCCCTGCCTGTGCGCAGTAGATCGGGGAAGACACGCAGCCTCCCTGTAGTGGATGCCACACAGGATCCAGAGGCTGGTGGTCTGGCCGCCATCACTGTGGCACAGGTAGCGGACGAGGAGGAAGGAGTAGGCCTAGGTGACAGGGTAGGTTTCCCGAGTCATGGGTCGACAGAAGAGGATTGGAGGGCAGGTCTGACGGTTAGGGCAGACAGTTGCCAGTTAGGTATGACGGAGGTGCAGTGCCTGGGGCACCATGTGGGAGGAGACAGGGGTAGGCCCAACCCAGAGTGGTTGGAGGCAACCAGAGGCTGTCCCCGGCCCACATCACCCAGACCGGTACTGACCTTAGAACCTGTAAGGCCCTACGGACATGTTGTCATTGACTTTAGTCCCGTAGTGAACCCCTTGACAGAGATGGCTAGGAAGGGCATTCCCAAGTCAGTGGACTTTGCACCCGCTTGCGAGTTGGCATTCCAGTCATTGAAAGAGGCTCGGGTACCCGCTCCAGTGCTGATGGCGCACATTCTTGACCAGGACTGTGTGTTACGAACTATTGCGCCACTGCACGGACTGGGAGCAGTACCGAGCCAGAAAGAGCCATATGGGCAGGAGCACCCTGTGGCCTGGTTGAGCAGTATACTGCTATTGTGGGAGGTGGGGTATGCCACAGTTGGGACACCTTGGGTGGCACTTGTTTGTAACCAGCCCCCCGCCGTGGTGACTTACCACCCACCTGTTAGGTGGCTGCAACCTACCTTGGGGAAATTTGACAGACTTTTGTGGTGGAGCCTTGAACTTGGACTTCAGGTGGCCTATTTGAACATTGTGCACCCACGAAGAGAGGCCCACTACACTATGGATGAACTGTCTAGGCCAGAGCCTACACATCCCAGGTAGCGTCCCCTTCACCCCAACGGACTGCGGGACCAGGACCCAAATCGTTGGGACATGGGTCCCTGGTTGACCCGCTTGAATGGGGGGGGAGGAGTGTGGCCGGAGAGACCAACCAGCCACACGTGTAATGGCGGCTGCGGCACTGAAGGTGTTAACCCTCGTGCCCGGCGCCATATTAAGGGACAATGGGCGCTGGGCGTCACTGTTAAACGTACTTACGGCGCTGGGCACGGACTGTTTAAAAGTTTGTTTAATGATGTGATTTAACATGTCATATGTAGTGCTCTATGCACAATTGCAGGAATGCATGTTTAACTGTATTTATTTTATATTCAAGATGTGGTCATCTGTATATTTAAAGAGGAAAATGCACTTACTCTTATAGATGTCTGAATCTTATCCTCTGGGAATAGGACAGGGCCCTTAGCATGCCACTTCCTATCAGAGAGGTGTGAAGTACAATACCTTTTGATGTGTAAGTTCCTTAGAGAGAGATGCTAATCACTGGGTCTATGGGCTTGGAACTTGTTTCATGTACCTGATTTAATTGACATACGAACGACCTATGCAGGAAGGAAGACTGTTTGTTTGTATTGTAGCCATTCCTGTTGTAATCTCACACACTGGGTTTGCCTGGAGATGTGACTGAGACAGAAACATTGTATTTTGAAGCTATGTGATAAATTTATCAATAGTGAATGTTAATCTGATACCAAACGTCTGTGTCACAGGAAGGAGGATATTGTTTTATTGCACTTATATCCTTGTAAAATGTGATTTATTGGTATTTTGTAAGATAACCTGATTGGTTGGAGAAGACAGGGAGGGCTTACCCCCCTGTGATACTGTGTGGAAAATTGACATAAAAAGGAGACCTGCGTGCCTCCAGAGTAGGTATTGTAACATCTTCTTCTGCTGAAAACATCTAATTGTATGCTGTTGCCCCTAGCAATAGGGAAGAGCCTTTTTAAAGGTTATCATTGAGCAATAAACATCTTTGCCTCAAGAAGACTGCTTCATCTTGTGACCAACAGGGTTAGGCCAAACCTAGCCCCGTCCTCCGGCTGTCCAGGGAAGCACCTAGCGTCTCCAAGCTCCGCCTTCCGCCAGCTACCGGTAGAGGCCTAGCAAGTGGCTAGTGGGGATTCGTCAGCACCACACAGCTGTGGTAAGGCAGTGCGTCGGCACATACATAGCAGAACCGTGGTTCCAAACGCCACGGCAGGTTAGGAGTTTGGTGGTGGCAGCAAGAACCCGCCCACAACGCAGTGGGTGGAGTCAGTAACAGGCGGTTACTGACGGTAAGCGGGAATCCCCTATGTGGTCAGGCCTCGTGCGGCTTGACCTTCCATTCTGTGCGCAGTCGACGGGACGCGGCAAGCGGCGAGTGCTTCCGTACGGTACCGTCCTGTCACAGTCTACTTACCTACTTTTCTCTTACGTCCTAGAGGATACTGGGGTTCCATTTAATACCGTGGGGTATAGACGGGTCCACTAGGAGCCATGGGCACTTTAAGAATTTGATAGTGTGGGCTGCCTTCTCCCTCTATGCCCCTCCCACCAGACTCAGTTTAGAAAATGTGCCCGGAGGAGCCGGTCACGCTTATGGAAGCTCCTGTACAGTTTTCTGCATTTATTTGATATGTTTGTTATTTTCAGGCAGGACTGGATGGCACCAGCCTGCCTGCTTCGTGGGACTTAGGAGGGGGAACGGCCCAACCTCTTGAAGGGCTAATGGTCCCGTTCCCCGCTGACAGGACACTGAGCTCCTGAGGGAACTATTCGCAAGCCCCACCACGGCGAGCGTACATTCCCGCAGCACGCTGCCACCCCTAACAGAGCCAGAAGAATGAAGATTGTTGAGTACTAAGCCGGTGTCCCAGCTAGTGGGTCGCCGGCCATTATGGCGGCATGAGGGTACAGAGACGCACGGCTTCTAACCGGGGCGGATTGCGTCTCCAGACTCAGTACACAACTGCATCTCAGTACACTGTACACAGTACCCACACTGGCAAAAACAGCCTTAAAACAGTTTTCTCTCCATCTTAAGCAACAGATTACCTCAGCCAGTATAAAAAAAGCGGGACAAACGCACGCCATTGATAGGGCGGGGCTTCACTATGAGAGGATCCTGCAGCTCACCAGCGCCATTTTCCCTCTGCAGTGGACACAGACGCTGACTGACAGGGACGCGCAGCTCCTCCGCAGTGACTCCAGATTACCTTAGCGGTACCAGGGGGTCATAGGGTGGGGGGGATTATTAGTGTACTAAGTTCCTATCAGGGTACTTAGTCTGCGACCCGGCTAAGCTTGGCATTAGCGATAAGGGAGCGGTAGGGGCTGGCTCCAAATAACTCTGTTTCTCCCTGAAGGGCTCTTTGTGGGTTAATTGTGCTTAACCTTTTCCTGTGTGTGTGATGCTGCTCTGTCACAGGGAATAGAGGCTCTTATAGAGGCTATCAGAGATGTTCTGCAAATTCCTGATAAGGTGTCAAAGGAGTGTGAGGAATCTCATCTTAATGTAAAAAAGAAATCCTCAGTCACTTTTCCTGCATCAAAGGAATTGAATACCCTGTTTGAAGAACCAAGGGTTAATCCTGATAAGAAATTTCAAATCCCTAAAAGGTTTCTCTCATCTTTTCCTTTTCCTCTGGAGGATAGGAAAAAATGGGAAAATCCACCGATAGTGGATGCATCAGTATCCAGGCTGTCAAGAAAAATTGTATTGCCTGTCCCTGGTGCAGCCTCCCTAAAAGATACGGCTGATTGTAAAATTGAGACTACACTCAACTAGAGCATGTGCGTGGATCACGAAAGCCAGGTAACCTAATTGAGGGGTTAGATGCCTTGTCTGAGGGGGATGTCGTTTTACTCCTGCAGCATATATAGGACTCTGCTAATTTTATGGTGGAAGCCATAAAAGAGATTGGTTTGCTTAATGCACGCACCACCGCTATGGCTGTGTCAGCACGCAGGGGCTTGTGGCTACGCCAGTGGACTGCTGATAAGGACTCCAAGAAAGGCGTGGAAGGTCTACTATTCACTACTATTCACAGGAGAGGCCTTATTTGGAGACAAACTAGACAAATGGTAAGTCTACGTATCTTCCTTTCGCAGCTCCCCCAGCCAGGAAAGCTTATTCAGCTTCAAATTTACAGTCCTTTTCGGACAGCCAAGTTTAAGGGAAAATCCAGAGGTGCTTCTATGGCCTCCAGAGACGCAAGGGGTAAACCACACAAACCAGCAACTGCAGGTGCTCAGGAGCAGAGCTTAGGCTCTGCTTCCTCAAAGCCTTCAGCATGGCGGTGGACCGCAAGGCCTGGAGGACTGTCAGGTGGGAGCCCGAATAAAATTCTTCAGTCACATCTGGTCAAGTTCATGCCAGGATCCCTGGGTAATAGATCTTATTTCCCAGGGCTACAGACTGGAGTTCTAAGAGCTCCCACCTCACAGATTCTTCAAATCAGGCTTACCAGCTTCACAAGAGGCAAGTATAACTTTGCAGCAGGCCATCCAAAAACTGGTACAGACTCAAGTCATTGTTACAGTTCCACCTCATCTACACAACAAGGGGTACTATTCCAACTTGTTTGTAGTACCGAAACTGGACGGTTCGCTACGACCAATTCTGAACCTCAAGTTCTTGAACCCTTTCTTAAGAATGTTCAAGTTCAAGATGGAGTCATTGAGAGCGGTGATCTCAGGTATGGAGGAAGGGGAATTCCTAGGGGTATATTTACTAAGCTCCCGATTTTGACCGAGATTGTTTTTTCTTCAAAGTGTCATCTCGGGAATTTACTAAACTCAAATCTCGGCAGTGATGAGGGCATTCGTATTTTTTTGGAAGTCAAAGAAAAAAAATACGAATGAATACACAATCGGTCAAATACGCCTGTTATTTGGTAGAACTCGGTAATTTACTAAAAATTGTAATTCACAAACACTGCCGGCAATAGCCAAACACTGCCATGAAAAAATACAAATCGTAAAAAAAAGCAGTTTTAAAATAGACCTGCTTTTTTTTTACCGTGTTCTGATAGGCATGCACGGATCCATGAGATCCGTGCATGTATATCAGTGGTAAGGGGTGGGAAAGAGTTTAAAATCAGAAAAAAAAAAATGCGTGTGGTCCCCCCTCCTAAGCAAAACCAGCCTCGGGCTCTTTGAGCCGGTCCTGGTTGAAAAAATATGGGGGGGAAAATGACAGGGGTTCCCCCATATTTGATCAACCAGCACCGGGCTCTGCACCTGGTCCTGGTGCAAAAAATACGAGGGACAAAAAGCGTAGGGGTCCCCCGTATTTTTTGAACCAGCACCGGGCTCCACTAGTCAGAGAGATAATGCCACAGCCGGGGGACACTTTTATATAGGTCCCTGCGGCCCTGTCATTAAATCACTAACTAGTCACCCCTGGACGGGGTACCCTGGAGGAGTGGGGACCCCTTAAATCAAGGGGTCCCCCCCTCCAGCCACCCAAGGGCCAGGGATGAAGCCCGAGGCTGTCCCCCCCATCCAAGGGCGGCGGATGGGGGGCTGATAGCCTTGTGAAAAAAAAAGAATATTGTTTTTTGTAGCAGTACTACAAGTCCCAGCAAGCCTCCCCCGCAAGCTGGTACTTGGAGAACCACAAGTACCAGCATGCGGGGGGAAAACTGGCCCACTGGTACCTGTAGTACTAATACAAACAAAATACCCTACAAAAAGGACACACACACCGTAACAGTAAAACTTTATTACATACATGCACACCTACATACATACATACTTACCTATGTTCACACGAGGCTTGGTCCACTTCTCCATGTAGACTCCACGGGGTACCTGTGAAAATAATTATACTCACATAATCCAGTGTAGCTCGGTTCTCTTTATAATCCACGTACTTGGCAAAAAAACAAACCGGAAAGCCAAACCACGCACTGAAAGGGGTCCCATGTTTACACATGGGACCCCTTTCCCCGACTGCCGGGACCCCCCATCACTCCTGTCAAAGAGGGTCCCTTCAGCCAATCAGGGAGCGCCACGTCATGGCACTCTCCTGATTGGCTGTGCGCTCCTGTAGTGTCAGCGAGGCTGCGCACTGAAGATACAATGTAGCGCATAGGCGCTCCATTGTATCCAATGGTGGGAACTTTGCGGTCAGCGGCTGAGGTTCCCACCATTGGCTGAAGGGACCCTCTTTGACAGGAGTCACGGGGGGTCCCGGCAGTCGGGACCCCTTTCAGTGCGTGGTTCGGCTTTCCGGTTTGTTTTTTTGCCAAGTACGTGGATTATAAAGTGGACGGAGCAACACTGGATTATGTGAGTATAATTATTTTCACAGGTACCCCGTGGAGTCTACATGGAGAAGTGGACCAAGCCTCGTGTGAACATAGGTAAGTATGTATGTATGTAGGTGTGCATGTATGTAATAAAGTTTTACTGTCACGGTGCCCGTTCGTCTATCAGGACAGCTGATCCTAGCCAGGAGAGGGATCCCTAATAAAGTTATCCCGACTATGATCCAAGCCAGGAAGGGGGTAACGTTGAAACATTACCACCGTATTTGGAAGAAATACGTCTCTTGGTGTGAGAGCAGAACTTATTCTGCGGTGGAATTTCATCTGGGACATTTCCTGCTTTTTCTGCAGGCAGGTGTGGATGTGGGCCTACATCTGGGCTCCATAAAAGTACAGATTTCGGCCTTGTCCTTTTTCTTTCAGAAACAATTGGTTTCTCTCCCTGAGGTCCAGACGTTTTTGAAAGGTGTTCTGCGCATCCAACCTCCCTTTGTGCCTCCCACGGCACCTTGGGATCTCAATTTGGTGCTGCAATTCCTCCAATCAGACTGGTTTGAACCATTACAGGAGGCGGACGGAAAATATCTTTGTTGGCCTTGGCTTCAGCAAGACATGTGTCGGAGCTGGGGGCTTTGTCTCACAAGAGCCCCTGTTTAATTTTCCATGAGGACAGAGCAGAACTCAGAACTCATCAGCAATTTCTTCCGAAAGTGGTGTCTGCATTTCACATCAACCAACCTATTGTGGTTCTGGTTGTCACCGACACTTCCACTACTTCAAAGTCTTTGTATGTTGTGAGGGCTTTGAAGGTATACGTAAAGAGGACAGCTCATCACAGGAAATCCGACTTGCTGTTTGTCCTATATGATCCCAATAAAATTGGATGTCCTGCTTCAAAGCAGACAATTGCACGCTGGATCAGGCTCACTATCCAGCATGCTTATTCCACGGCAGGATTGCCGGTTCCAAACTCTGTACAGGCCCACTCTACTCAGTCGGTGGGATCTTCCTGGGCGTCTGCCCGGGGTGTCTTGGCTTCACAGCTCTGCCGAGCAGCTACTTGGTCAGGTTTGAACACGTTTGCTAAGTTCTACAAGTTCGATACTTTGGCTCTGGGGACCTTCAGTTTGGTCAATCAGTTCTGCAGCAACCTCAGCACTCTCCCACCCAGTTTGGGAGCTTTAGTACATCCCCATGGTACTAAATGGGACCCCAGTATCCTCTAGGACGTAAGAGAAAATGGGATTTTAATTACCTACTGGTAAATCCTTTTCTCGTAGTCCGTAGAGGATACTGGGCGCCAGCCCGGTGCTTCGTTCTTCCTGCTCTGGTACTTGGTTAGGTATTGTTGGTTCAGCTGTTGCTGTTCCTGTTTAAAGTTGGGTTAGCATAGCTTTCCTCTGTTTGTGTGTGCTGGTTCGGAATCTCACCACTATCTTTATCTATCCTCTCAAAGTATGTCCGTCTCCTCGGGCACAGTTTCCTAGACTGAGTCTGGTGGGAGGGACATAGAGGGAGGAGCCAGCCCGCACTATCAAATTCTTAAAGTGCCCATGGCTTCTAGTGGACCCGTCTATATCCCATGGTACTAAATGGAACCCCAGTATCCTCTACGGACTACGAGAAAAGGATTTACCGGTAGATAACTAAAATCCTATTTTTTTACTCCTCGCCAGGAGAAGCAACGCACCAGGTCACATTGGGAAGTGGAGCCAGACTGTTAGTGTTAGGTTCCTGGTGCTCAGAACAAGGGAGATGTTCATGAAGTGAGTCCAGAGCACCAGGACGTAACGCTGGGAAAGGGGAATGGAAAGGGAATAGCCCCTGGCGCCCTAACTCTGTTGTCTCACCCGTGCTATCGGAAATCCCTTGCGAGACTATGGTTTCTTGAGCCCTTGGCAGCCACGTTTGAAGGGCGGATTATGTCTGCCCAACTCCGGTGCCCCCCGGTCTTAATGAGAGACAAAGGGAAATCCGAGGCAGAATGATAACAAGAGGACCTCTAACTAAGAAAACAGGCCAGGGGCTACAAGCTAACTAAAAACCTAAAGTATGTGCGGAGAAACCGCCAAAGGAAAAGAACAACAAAGGAAATGCTGATCACACGCCGACACAATACCTTTGTGTACCGGCGGTGACAGCATAAGCAGAAGCCTCTGCAAAACACCAGGGACAGAAACAATAATGGAATACAGCGGCCTAGGCCAACGGACGCGGGAGAGCCGCTACTCACGGAACCGGTACAAATACTGGCAAACGGACAGGAACTTCTAATGCCGCCGACACCGACTCTCAGAACTGGAGGACAGGCAGAATCCCAAACGACAGACCGGTGGACACCAGGAAGCCAGAAGACTTGACCAGGGACAGGCAAAGCCACTGGACCTCAGGGCAGGAACGCCTCACAGCAGGACACGGGATCAGACACAGGAATCGACACAGGGACTGACACAGGAATCAACACAGGGACTGACAGGAACCAGCTCACACTTCAAGCAGACTGCAAACCAAGGAATATCACCAGCATCTGTGAATTGCAGTCAGCCAGCATATAACAGAGAGGCCTAATTAATAATCCCATGCAGCTGCCCTGTTGCATGATTCCAAACTGACAAGATGCAATTAGCAGCCAGGTGAGGCTGAACACATGGGAACAAGCTGCAATTACACAGACTCACCAGCGGCAGCAGACAAGAGTATTCTAAAACAGAGCAACAGGAAATCCTGGCATGCAAGACAACTTTATAAACATAAAATAGGAATGAACCACTACCTGTGGTTCATAACAGTATCCCCTCCTTAAGGGTGAGCTCCGAGCACCCCATGACACCCACGGGGAACATAAACAGAAGTATAACATGAAGTACAGAACAAAACTGCAAAACAGGAATGAGCCACAGCCGTGGCTCATAACATTACCCCCCCCCCCCCTTGAGGAGGGGTCAAAAGACCCCAAAATTCAGACTATCCAGAACAAGGGATACAAAAAAAAAAAACCTGACACACTGGTCTAACAGACAAGAAAACAAAAAAACAAGTTGTAGCAACAACTTGTAACAGTGTCCTCCCCTTGATGGTTGCCACTGGACACAAGACAAGGAAGAAAAAAAAAATCTTTTTTTTTTTTTTTTATCAAGGCAAGAGTCAAAAATTATTTCTTTTTCTTCTTCTTCTTTTTACAAAGCTCTTTAGGTCTGACCAAGGTAATTCCCCAAACATTGTCTGAACTGATGGTACCACCCAGCAAGGCTGTGTTCAAATCAGAGACAGGTCTCTTACCCTTGGGAGCTGAACTTTCTGGTAAAGTACTATTATTAGAAGAAGAAGTCAAAAAAGCACATCCTGCAGTCAAAACAACGGGCTGGGACTCTTGTGCCGAGTTTACAGTATTTGGTGGACTCTCAGCAGACAAGACGGGTGACTTAGAGGAACCTGAACCAATTTCTTTGGAACCATATCTTTTAATAATTGCATCACTGAATGCTGGGGGATCCTGAAGAATGGGATCTTCAGCTTTCATTAGGCTGGTCCCCCACTCAAAAGGCTCTCCTCTAAAAGAATAAATCAGATAAAGCACAAGGTTCTCTGAAGTGATGCCCAGAAATGGTCTAGACAACATAATAATGTAATAGTGTTTGTAAAGTGCCAAAAATTGGGCTAAGTCCCCATCAAAGATTATGGATGTTGAGATACCAGAGTCAGGATCTGTTTCCTTCCCATCTGACTGACTGGAGTGCTTTGCTAGGACCTGGTCACTATTGACCTTACTCGAGGCTGAGACTCTCTGAACCCCACCCGGGGCTGAGACTTTCTGAACCCCACCCGGGGCAGTGACTTTCTGAACCCCACCCGGGGCAGTGACTTTCTGAACCCCACCCGGGGCAGTGACTTTCTGAACCCCACCCGGGGCAGTGACTTTCTGAACCCCACCCGGGGCAGTGACTTCCGGGAACCCCGCTGGGGCAGTGGCCTCCGGGAACCCCGCTGGGGCAGTGGCCTCCGGGAACCCCGCTGGGGCAGTGGCCTCCGGGAACCCCGCTGGGACAGTGGCATCCGGGAACCCCGCTGGGACAGTGGCCTCCGGGAACCCCGCTGGGACAGTGGCCTCCGGGAACCCCGCTGGGGCAGTGGCCTCCGAGAACCCCGCTGGGGCAGTGGCCTCCGGGAACCCCGCTGGGGCCAGCACCTCGGATTCATTTACTGGGACCGGGCCGTTGGCCTCCCTGACTGGGATCGGGCCATCGGCCTCCCTCTCTGAGTCGATAATTATCGAAAGTTCTCCCGGGACTATGACTTCCGGGATTTTTGCTGAAGCAATAACGTTCAGATCCTCCACTAGTGCTATGCTTCTTAAGTTCTTTCCTGGGGAAGCGACTTCTAGACCCTTCTTTGGGGCTGCGTCTCTCGAGACCCCACTTGGGGATATTACTTCAAAGATCCCTTCTGGGGTTTTGCTTCTCGAGTTCCCTTCAAGAACTATGGTTTTAGAGACCCTTTCTAGGGTTGCGCTTTTCAAGTCCCTACCTGGGGTGACAGCTTCTGAGACCCCTTCCGGTATGGACACCTGAACTATAATATTTGATGTCCCTCTATAAGCTAGGGCATCGGGTACCGCTCCAGCACTCTGGGCATCGGGTACCGCTCCAGCACTCTGGGCATCGAGCACCGCTCCAGCACTCTGGGCATCGGGCACCGCTCCAGCACTCTGGGCATCGGGCACCGCTCCAGCACTCTGGGCATCGGGCACCGCTCCAGCACTCTGGGCATCGGGCACCGCTCCAGGACCCTGGGCTACGGGCACCACTCCGGGACCCTGAGCTACGGGCACCACTCCAGGACCCTGGGCTACGGGCACCACTCCAGGACCCTGGGCTACGGGCACCACTCCAGGACCCTGGGCATCGGGCACCACTCCAGGACCCTGGGCATCGGGCACCACTCCAGGACCCTGGGCATCGGGCACCACTCCAGGGGCTTGCAACTCCGCTTCCACAGGAACCTCAAGAGAGGAGAGAAACATTCTCTTTTGATTCCTGAATCTATAATGGGGCTCCCTTGCCCAAGGACCCCAATTATAGGACAGAGAGCTTTTTAGTGTGGGTTGTGTGACAAGTACCTCTGCCACAGTAGAGACAGGAGTAGGTCTAGTACCCTGACTCAACTTGGCCAGAGGGCAAGACTCGTCACCACACTTTGGCTTGCGCAACTCACAGGTCTGCAGATAGTGGCCTAAACCCCCACAATATAGGCACAAGTTTAAGTTTCTGCGACGCAGACGCTCCTCTTCTGAGAGCCTGGGCCGCAGAAAACTTTTAAACCTTTTCTCTTCAATTAAACCAGAGGATTCTCTTGTCACCATACTGTGAACAAGAGTCTCTTTAGAGATAGATGTACTCTCAACGACTTCTGGCAAGATGAGCAAGATTTTAGTCAGTAGGTTTTGCAGTTGCTTTAGGGATTGCTGCAAAACTTCTAGTCGCTCTGGTCTCAAAGCACTGAATACAGAGTTCAGGGCTGCGAGAGATGCCTGCAGGGCTTGCATAGTAGACATAGGAGGATTTAAAACTAGGCAAGACAAGACAAGACAAGGCAAGACAAGGCAAGACAAGGCAAGACTAAATTTTAACTAAACAAAACAAGACTTTTTTTTTTTTTTTTTTTAAACCGGACTGGATTCTAAACACCGGACTGGATTCTAAACACCGGACTGGATTCTGCACACTGAATTCTAGACAGGACTGGATTCTAAACACCGGATTGGATTCTGCACACTGAATTCTAGACAAGACTGGATTCTAAACACCGGATTGGATTCTGCACACTGAATTCTAGACAGGACTGGATTCTAGACTAGACACTGGACTGGGCCAAAAAAGAAAAAAAAAGTTTTATTTCTTTTTTGTGGTATGGCTGGTGATAATGTTAGGTTCCTGGTGCTCAGAACAAGGGAGATGTTCATGAAGTGAGTCCAGAGCACCAGGACGTAACGCTGGGAAAGGGGAATGGAAAGGGAATAGCCCCTGGCGCCCTAACTCTGTTGTCTCACCCGTGCTATCGGAAATCCCTTGCGAGACTATGGTTTCTTGAGCCCTTGGCAGCCACGTTTGAAGGGCGGATTATGTCTGCCCAACTCCGGTGCCCCCCGGTCTTAATGAGAGACAAAGGGAAATCCGAGGCAGAATGATAACAAGAGGACCTCTAACTAAGCAAACAGGCCAGGGGCTACAAGCTAACTAAAAACCTAAAGTATGTGCGGAGAAACCGCCAAAGGAAAAGAACAACAAAGGAAATGCTGATCACACGCCGACACAATACCTTTGTGTACCGGCGGTGACAGCATAAGCAGAAGCCTCTGCAAAACACCAGGGACAGAAACAATAATGGAATACAGCAGCCTAGGCCAACGGATGCGGGAGAGCCGCTACTCACGGAACCGGTACAAATACTGGCAAACGGACAGGAACTTCTAATGCCGCCGACACCGACTCTCAGAACTGGAGGACAGGCAGAATCCCAAACGACAGACCGGTGGACACCAGGAAGCCAGAAGACTTGACCAGGGACAGGCAAAGCCACTGGACCTCAGGGCAGGAACGCCTCACAGCAGGACACGGGATCAGACACAGGAATCGACACAGGGACTGACACAGGAATCAACACAGGGACTGACAGGAACCAGCTCACACTTCAAGCAGACTGCAAACCAAGGCATATCACCAGCATCTGTGAATTGCAGTCAGCCAGCATATAACAGAGAGGCCTAATTAATAATCCCATGCAGCTGCCCTGTTGCATGATTCCAAACTGACAAGATGCAATTAGCAGCCAGGTGAGGCTGAACACATGGGAACAAGCTGCAATTACACAGACTCACCAGCGGCAGCAGACAAGAGTATTCTAAAACAGAGCAACAGGAAATCCTGGCATGCAAGACAACTTTATAAACATAAAATAGGAATGAACCACTACCTGTGGTTCATAACAGTTAGGTCATCAGGCTCCACCTCCAAGACAGGGAAATGTCCGCAATTTGGCAGTCCACAGGTAAGATTGCGTAGGTCATGAATGTGGCCGAGACAACATAAACTCACCGGCTAGGCATGCGGCACGCCTCTTAATGCATCACTCTGGCAAGGAAGGGGTTACAGTTTTTTGTGGGAGGAACGTAAGGGAAACTGCCTGGATTGTGATTGGCTGGATTCTGTATAGGGGCTGGTCTGACATACATATAGTATTCAGACCTAGGACAGCCTGTCTCTTTCCTGTTTTTCCGTGACTGTAAGTATACTGTTTCTCAATTTTTATTGCAAAGGGCTTCTATTACTCTATCCTCTTTCTCCCTGCTCTCCTCAGCTTTACACTCTCTGTATTTCTCTTTCATACCCCTGTTCTTCCCTTCTTCCTACCATCTCTCCCCTTTATATTTCTCATTGAGCTGCAGTGATGCCGCCGGACCCGTACACAGCGCGGGCTTCCCTGATCGGCTTCTGGACTCCTAGGTGGTCCGGCCGAGCCGGGGCAGGCCCGCTGCAGCTGTGGTGCGGGAGACGCCGGGCGAGCGCGGCCGGGCTTGTCCGCCCGCCCGCGCTCACTTACTCCCGCGTTCTCCATTTCCGTCCCCGCCGCTAGCTGCGGCGGTTGGCGGAGTGCGGGGGGTCCGTAGGCGGCTGAGGCGGCCTGCAGGGAACGGGTTTGTGCCGTCCCTGCACCCGCCGGACGGGGCGGCTGGCGGGCGCGCTAGTCCTGCACGGACGGGACGGCGCTCCCGCCCTGCCGCACGGTGTCTCTCTTCCGCCGGGGGGGGGGGGCGGCTCCCACCAGTAACTTAACTGCAATGGGAGGGAGGGGGAGTCGCGCGGCTGCCGGACGTGGGGGGTCCGTGCAGCGCGCACGTGCTGCAGATACGGCCCATGCCAGTGGGGGCAGCCTACATGGACTTCAGGCCCTCATCCCCTGCTCCACTGACAGGCGGGCGGGAGGTTGCGCGGCTACCGGCCGTGGTGCGGCCCGTGCGGCGCGCGCGTTCTGCACCCAATACAGACCCTTTCCGGTGGGGTAGCCTCCATGATCCTCTGGCCCTCATCCCCCTACCCACTGGGCGGGCCGGGGGTCGCGCAGCTGCCGGACGCGGTGGGTCCGTGCAGTGCGCGCGTGCAGCTTATCTATGGTCCTACGCCAGGGGAGCCCATATGAGGCCTCCTCACGCTGGGCCTGGTGGGGATCATAATGTCCCAGATCTGGGCCGGATGGCACGCTCTCGCGGCGGTGCGACGCGCCCGCTCTGCCGTTTCTTCGGGGCCCGTGATGACAGCTGACCTTGCAAGGGCCGTCGCGCTGGGACGCTCCGCGTCCGCCCGCAGTGGGACGGGCCACCAGGCCTCTCCTGCCGTGGTTGGACCCGTGGCTCCACCCCTTTCTGGGTGCGCACGTGCGTCGCATAGTAATGCCAGGCTGGGGGCCCGGCCACTGGTCAATCGCCCCCGGCGGGGACGGCGTGCGCAGGCGGGTAACGAGTTGTCTGTCCCCCACCTCGTCCGGACTGATAATTCGGACGCTGCTGTGGACGGCCCTCAGTCGGACGGTGCGTTGAGTTTTTTCTAGCAGTGGCAGCGCACAGGTATATGGTGCTGAGACCAATGCTCGGGATTGGCGGAGGTCGCGGTGCAGGCAGGTCAGGCAGAGTTTATTGCAGCAAGTCAGATATGCTGTGATACCCGACAGCGAGGGATATTCCGTTTCCTTTCTCCCGACGGGTGGTTTTCCGAACCTCCCGTGGGGCGCGGGACTCGCATGGCGATTCTGATCTTAGAGCACCAGCGACGGCGGCTGCACCCTTGGTGGACGCCGCCGTCTTGTCCGCCATTTGTGCCGCAGTCGTGTTGGCGGTGGCTCCCTTGTTATCCTCCGTACCAGGGGGACAGGGGCAGACCACCGCTACTTTGACTGATAGCATCGCGCAGACTCTTGCGCCGCTCCTGTCCTCTGGCGGAACGGCCGGCCCACCAGCCCTGCTTGCGGCCGCCGCTGGACCGGTGGGGGTGCACGGGAACAATGTCTCTTTTGTCTCCCCAGCCGTGGACGTAGGGACTGGAATGGAGTCGGTCGATGACTCAGCTAGCTGTCCTGAGGGAGCAGGGATGGATGGAGTAGCTTCTCGTGCAGGTGAGTTCTTCATCGGACACTGACTAGTCCCGAGGGAGCGCGGTTACCCCCCCCCCCCCCGTAGTGGATTGGGGTCGTGCACGACTCTTCCCTTGGCTACACGTCCTCGGAGGGTGTGTCCTCCTCCGACGGAGGTTTGCACAGGGTCCAACGGCGCGAGCGCCGGTATTCAACTTCTTCCACCTCGTAAGTGGCGGTTGAGTCGGACACTCTTCACTGCGCTAACACGGCATTGCACAGTGGTCTGAGCCCCCGGGTCCGGGATAGGATCCGTAAGGGCCACTACGTCAATATCTTCGCCCTTACTAGCGATGATCGTAACGCTTTGGTTTTGGCTAAGAAAACGGGCCGGGGCAGCAAAGACGCTTTGCGATCCTACCCGAATTGGGTTATGTGCATGTTAATCTTCCCGGCGTGTTCTTTAGCGACGCGCCCGGACGAGGGCATGAACCTAGTGCGCTATCAGTTCCTTATACACGCGCTGTGCCATTAGTACAAAGGTTTGGCTTGGCGACGTTATGTTTAGGACTTTTGTCGCAAATAGCATAGCCGGGAGATCTGCAATTTCGGTAATAAGGATGTCGAAATGTGCTCTGAGCTGACCCAGGGCTCCGTGGGCACCGGGGAGGGCGGTACGGCGAGAAGATGGCCAAAGCGGCTTGGCTCTCGTTCTACCGCTTTTTGCGGGGATCCATCGCGCACGGGGCATGGCAAATGCTTCGCTTTCAATAATGCCCAATGTGACTTGGGGGGTCCGTGTCGTTTTTCGTCACTCCTGCATCAGATGTGGCGGAGCACATGGGATCAAGGACTGCACCAGTCCTGTGACAAGGGGTAATTCGGGCCTGCACGCCCGACAGAGTCGCGTTCCTGCGGCACCAGGCACTGGCCATGGCCCCCACAATAATTCGGCTCCTGGCGCTCATACCCTGGCTGCGACGGTACCCGCAGCGGGAGGACGCCCAATTTTGCACTCGGGTTTCGCCTCCGGCTTCTCCTTGCCGATATCTGGGCTAGTGGGTCCTGGGGCTGGTACGCACCTGCGTTCGGCTCGGGAGTTTCCGGACGTGCTCCGGCAGAAGGTTCAGGCTGCGGTGTCGTTGGGCGGGATGATAGGCCCCCCTTTTTTGGAACCCCCCCCCTTACCGGATTTGGTCTTGTCCCCCGTCGGGATAGTGCCCAAGAAGACCACGGGCGAATTTAGGACCCACCGTAAATGATACTATCTCCGATTATCAGTGTAGAGTCATTTACCTGTCCTTTGTTTCGGCCATAGCCACCATTAGGTCCTTTGGAACGGGGGCCGTGATGTGTAACTTGGACATCCAGTCAGCATTTCGTCTTCTCCCCCTGCACCCTTCGGCCTTTCGGTTTATGGTTTTCTTATATTGGGCGATGGCTATTACATAGATCGGTGCCCCCCTATGGGTTGTTCTCTCTCTTGCGCATACTTCGAGGGATTCAGTTCTTTCCTCCATTGGTGCCTGGAGCATGCGACGGCCGAACGGCGAATCTCGCACGGCTTGGATGATTTCCTTTTGATTGTGCCACAGGACTAAGATCGCTGCACTAGCTTCTTGCGGAGGGCACTCGCCCGCTTCGCACACTTCGGGGTTCCGGTGGTGCCTGAGCGGCTTTATAGGCCCTCTGCATCCATAGTTTATCTCGGAATTCAGATGGATTCGGTCGCCGGCCTCTGTAGGCTCCCAGTGGATGCGGTGTTACGTCTTCACGATGATATCCTTTATGCACTTGGATTCGGTCGCCGGCCTCTGTAGGCTCCCAGTGGATATGGTGTTACGTCTTCACGATGATATCCTTTATGCACTTGCTGCGGGCAAGCTTACTTTCATGCAGGCTCAATCCCTATTGGGCCTGTTTACTTTTGCTTGCTAACTTGGAGCGGGTGACAGTTGGAATTCGACGCCCGCATCACTTTCTCAGATTGTCCCTCGAAATGCGGCGGAACTTACGTACAAGGGATGAATTTCTGGTTCGTGGCAGCGGCATCTGTGTTGGGTGGGAGGCGGTTGTGTCTAGCACCTCCCTGGAGCTTTTCACGGACGCCTCTGGTGCTTGCGATTAGCGAGCGCTTCACGACACACTTGTTGTTGCTGGGTATTTTTTTCCACACTGGGCGCATTGGAGCTCTGGCGCTATGCCCTGTGTAACAAACAGGTGGTCTTCTGGTGCGACAACTTGGGCGTGGTTTTTGCCATCTTTAGGCAGGAGTCCACATCCTTGCCGGTACTGCGGGTCTTCGCGCAGATAGTCTTGCTATACTGGGTGAACAACATTACGTTGCGAGCCGAGCATGTCCCGGCCGAGTGCAACAACATTGATGATACCCTTTCTCGCGTCGGCTGGCAGCGGTTTTGGCAGTTGGCTCCTGCAGCTCTAATCCAAAGGGACTTCTGTCCTGCTTCAGTGTGCGGATTGGAGGATTTAGCCCACAGGTCTTTGGCTCCTGCAACTTTCGCGGCTTGTCTGGCCGCTTGGGAGCGGTGGAGTCGCTGCATTCTGGGGAGGGGCCATAGTGGTAAGACCCCTCACAAGGCAGATGGCCCATAGTTGCATTGGATTCGGGATGTCAGGGATGGTGGCAGCAGGCCAATCCCTGAACATCTGGGCGGCCGGCCCTCAGGGATGGTGGCAGAAGGCCGATCCCGGAACATCGGGGCAGAAGACCCTCCAACATTTCGGATATTATTTCCCTTATAATTTTGAGAGATTTTATTTTAATGTGCTGTATGTTTTCTGCTATGTGTGATAAATATTTCAACCGTCCCTCAGTTAGAGAGGGAGTTTTTCATCCAAGTTTGGATTTAATATGCCTTCCTTTCTGTCAATGAAAGCCGTCGACGCCCCGACGGTTTGCGGTGTAGGATTCAGCGCTCCCGATACGAGGATACGGGGATACGATGCGGGGATACGAGGTTCGCCTCTTCATGGCGGCCTTTACGATGGCCTTCCACGGTGGGTTCAGGGTGGGTGAACTGGTGTCCGTCTCTCGGACTTCTGCCTCGCCCATGCTGGTGGCCCACGTCGTCGTACGCTTTGACGGTTTGTGGTGTGGGATTCAGCTCTCCAAGACTGACGTAGTCGGCGGGGGGCTGTGGGTTCGAGTGGGTCGGGCTTGTCCAGTTCTCGCGGCCCGGTCTTATTCGTCCGTACGGCCTCCAACGCCTCCCGGGTGGCTCGTCCATTGGGACGGTTCCCCGTTGACTAGGTATCAATTCCGGTCGGTTTTGGGGCGTTGTATTTTATACCTGGGTCTATCTCCAGCCGACTATGGGATTCACTCTTTCCGTATCGGCACTGCTTCGGCAGCCGCTGCAGCAGGTTGGTCCGAAGTCGACGTCCGGGCACTGGGTAGGTGGAGGTCTGGTGCAGTCAGACGCTATATCAGGCCTTTTCCTCCCAGTGCGCCCTTTTGAGGATTAGCCGCTCGTCGCAGTTGCACTTTGCGATTGCGGGGGCCTTGAGGAATTTTTGTTTTATCGTTGGTTTTAATTACGGCTTTTGCCGGCTGACGAAGTTTTGCGTTTTTGCCTCAAGTCAAATTGGGCAAATTATCGGTAGTAAGTTCGGGTGAACTTTTAGGTAATTTTATAGTCTTATTATTAATTGATGGGCACCACCGTACCTGGTGGGCCCATATGATAGATCATAAACATGTGTGGATATCGAGGCCGGTGGCCCTATTTTTTACCCCGTAGGGGCGGAGCGTACCTCCGTCCCTACAACTGTTGGTGGGCAGGGGTAGTGGCAGAAGGTCGACCCCTGGCCTTGGATTTTTGGATTTCCGATGTCTGGGATGGAGGCAGGATGCCGATCCCAGAACATCTGGGGGCAGAAGGCCCCCTCACACATATGTTTTTATTGCTCGGGATGGAGGCAGGAGGCCAATCCCGGAACATCTGGGGCAGAAGGCCCCCTCACACACACATGTTTATTGCTCTATTTAGTCATATAATTTTGGATTACCCTTATTAAGTTCTTTATCATGCTTAACCGTTCTTCTCCCCGCCACCTTAGTTAGAGAGGGAAGTCTGCATTTTAGTTTTAGTATTTATAGGCCTCCCTCTCAGTCAAAATAAAAGCTGACCCCTTTCACGCCAATTACGGTTGTTGTGTCTTTATTTACTAAGATAAGTGTGCTTGAGTGGCGTGCGTATGCATCTGACGTGTGAAGCTTAAGGGAATGGTTCTAAACTATGTTTTTCCCATCTTTTAGACCCACCCCTTCACATTATCACTGTATTTTGTCTGCTTTTATCCTCAGTATGTGGGAGAACCACACCACATACCTATCTGGGGCTGCAGAGGACTGCCCTAAATATCAGGAGTCTCCCGCAGCTTCCGGGATGGTAGGCAAGTATGCATTAGGTAATTATATGCCTTGTATAACACGTGTAACTCTGACAGGAAAGGTAGGCCCTTCTCAGCTCTGGGCCCCATAGCTACCATAGGTGCAGGGAGCTCAGTTGCTATTGGGCCCAGAGCTGAGAGGGGCCACCTTCCCTGTCACAGTTACATGTGTTATATACAGGGTGTAGCTACCATAGATGCAGGGAGTGCAGCTGCTATGGGGCCCAGAGCTGAGAGGGGACACCTTCCCGGTCACAGTTACATGTGTTATATACAAGGGTATGGCTACTATAGGTGCAGGGAGTGCTGCTGCTATGGGGCCCAGAGCTGAGAGGGGCCACCTTCCATGTCAAAGTTACATGTGTCATATACAAGGGTATGGCTACCATAGATGCAGGGAGTGCAGCTGCTATGGGGCCGAGAGCTGAGAGGGGCCACCTTCCCTGTCACAGTTACATGTGTTATATACAAGGGCGTAGCTACCATAGGTGCAGGGAGTGCAGCTGCTATGGGGTCCAGAGCTGAGAGGGGCCACCTTCCCTGTCATAGTTACATGTGTTATATACAGGGCGTAGCTACTATAGATGCAGGGAGTGCAGCTGCTATGGGCCCAGAGCTGAGAGGGGCCACCTTCCCTGTCACAGTTACATGTGTTATATACAAGGGCGTAGCTACCATAGGTGCAGGGAGTGGAGCTGCTATGGGGCCCAGAGCTGAGGGGCCACCTTCCCTGTCACAGTTACATGTGTTATATACAGGGTGTAGCTACCATAGGTGCAGGCAGTGCAGCTGCTATGGGGCCCAGAGCTGAGAGGGGCCACCTTCCCTGTCACAGTTACATGTGTTATATACAGGGTGTAGCTACCATAGGTGCAGGGAGTGCAGCTGCTATGGGGCCCAGAGCTGAGAGGAGCCACCTTCCCTGTCACAGTTACATGTGTTATACACAAGGGTGTAGCTACCATAGGTACAGGGAGTGCAGCTGCTATTGGCCCAGAGCTGAGATGAGCCACCTTCCCTGTCACAGTTACATGTGTTATATTATATACAAGGGTGTAGCTACCATAGGGGCAGGGAGTGCAGCTGCTATGGGGCCCAGAGCTGAGAGGGGCCACCTTCCCTGTCACAGTTACATGTGTTATATACAGGGTGTAGCTACCATAGGTGCAGGGAGTGCAGCTGCCATGGGGCCCAGAGCTGAGAGGGGCCACCTTCCCTGTTACAGGTACATGTGTTATATACAGGGTATAGCTACCATAGGTGCAGGGAGTGCAGCTGCTATGGGGTCCAGAGCTGAGAGGGGCCACCTCCCCTGTCACAGTTACATGTGTTATATACAGGGGCGTAGCTACCATAGGTGCAGGGAGTGCATACCCTCCAACATTTTACACAGAAAAAATGGTACAAATTAGGAAAGGGGGTGTGGCCACGGTAAAGTGGGCATGGCCACAACCCTTTTTCTATACTTTCAATGGAAGTCTGAAGAGTCAAAAATCGGTACAGACTATAAAAAAAGGTACTGTACCTGGTAAAAAGGTATAGTTGGAGGGTATGGCAGAGCAGCTGCTATGGGGTCCAGAGCAGAGAGGGGCCACATTCCCTGTCACAGTTACATGTGTTATATACAAGGGTGTAGCTACCATTGATGCGGGACTGTGCATCTGTATATACACACACTGAGCGTTACATCCAGCACACAGGGGGAGTGGTACTGTGCAGCTGTATATACACACACTGAGGATTACACCCAGCACACAGGGGGAGTGGTACTGAACAGCTGTATATACATACACTGGCCCTCATTCCGAGTTGTTCGCTCGCTAGCTGCTTTTAGCAGCATTGCACATGCTAAGCCGCCGCCTACTGGGAGTGTATCTTAGCTTTGCAGAATTGCGAACGAAAGATTAGCAGAACTGCGAATAGAAAATTCTTAGCAGTTTCTGAGTAGCTCGAGACTTACTCCTACACTGCGATCAGTTCAGTCCTTTTCGTTCCTGGTTTGACGTCACAAACACACCCAGCGTTCGCCCAGCCACTCCCCCTTTTCTCCAGACACTACCGCGTTTTTCCCTGAAACGCCTGCGTTTTTCTGCACACTCCCATAAAACGTCCAGTTTCCGCCCAGAAACACCCACTTCCTGTCAATCACACTACGATCAGCAGAACGATGAAATAACCTTGTTAGGCCGTGAGTAAAATACCAAACTTTTGTGCAAATTTACTTGGCGCAGGCGCACTGCGAACATTGCGCATGCGCAGTTTGCGACTAATCGCTCCGTAGCGAAAAAAAATAACGAGCGAACAACTCGGAATGAGGGCCACTGAGCGTTACACCCAGCACACAGGGGGAGTGGTACTGAGCAGCTGTCTACACATACTGAGCGTTACAAGCAGTACACAGGGGGAGTAGTACTGTGCAGCTGTATATATACACACTGAGCGTTACACTCGGCACACAGGGGGAGTGGTACTGAGCAGCTGTATATACACACTGAGCATTACACCCGGCACACAGGGGGAGTGGTACTGTGCAGCTGTATACAAACACTGAGCATTACACCCGGCACACAGGAGGAGTGGTACTGAGCAACTGTATATACACACACTGAACGTTACACCCGGCACACAGGGGAATGGTACTGAGAAGCTGCATATACACACTGAGCATTACACCTGGCACACAGGGGGAGTGGTACTGAGCATCTGTATATACACACTGAGCATTACACCCAGCACACAGTGGGAGTGGTGCTGAGCAGCTGTATATACACACACTGAGGATTACACCCAGCACACAGGGGGAGTGGTACTGAACAGCTGTATATTTACACACTGAGCGCTACACCCGGCACACAGGGAGAGTAGTACTGTGCAGCTGTATATACACACACTGAGCATTACACTCAGCACACAGGGGGAGTGGTACTGAGCAGCTGTATATACACACACTGAACATTACACTCAGCACACAGGGGGAGTGGTACTGAGCAGCTGTATATACACACAAACTGAGGATTACACCCAGCACACAGAGGGAGTGGTACTGAGCAGCAGTATATAAACACACTGCGCATTACCATGCCTTTTAAGTGATTGCCCCTTTAAAAAAAACACTGAGTTCACACGACCGACGAACTTGGGCGTCATTATATCCGGGCCTGGGTCTTGTCGTTCAAGTGTAAATCCAATAAAGTTTACTATATAAGGGTACCTAAAATATGCACGCAGTACTGGCAGCCATTTTGGGGTTGATGATTAAAATGGCTGACTCCTCTGTGTGGAGTTTTTTACATTCTTGATATTGATGCTTCATTAGTATTCATGGATGTGGACACAGAGTAGTATTATCGTCATTTATACAGTCAATCTTTATTATTTCTTATTTACACAAACATTCCCCATTCACACTCTGGATCCAGCGTCCTCCCCTCCGCTCACTCCTTTGGTTTCTTCTTCTTGAGACGTGCCTGTAACTCCTGCATCATCTGGGGACTCGGCATCCCGAAACTAATTTACAGAGAAGGGGGAGAGAACAGATTGTCCATCAGTGTAAGTACGACCGGCAGATATACCCTTTGAGGGCACATGGGACAGGGAGCTGGGGGTGAGGAGCCGTCTCCTGTGTACACTGACTTGTGCCTCAGGCCCTATGAGGGCTTCCCCAAGTAAGATGCTAGCTGGAATGAGCTCAGGGAGTTTCACAATAATCATTGCAATTGGAGAAGTTTAGTTTCTCGGTGTTGGTCACAGGGCAGTAAGATGTGAGATCAGCTCTGGTCACATTACAGTGGTCAGTAACTTATTTAGCTGTATCTAAGACCTCGGCTGTCTCCATGGATAGGGTGGTGTAAGATATCAGGGGTCACTTACATACCAGGCCTTAACCAGGTTAGAGCGGATTGCGATAGGACCACGGTTCTGCTCGCTGTGACGGAGCTGACTGAACAGGGGTGGATTAGAGTGTTCCGTATATAAGGCCTCGTACTGAGTCAGGCGCAGAAGACACTGCTAGAGCCACCAGACTCCGTCCCCCCTCCACCGGACCAGGTAGACCACCAGGGATCAGTGCTGAAAGCAGTGTGGTACGGAGTACCATTAAGAAATATGGTGGTGGTACTCAGTACCACCAGCCCACCGCTTGGGCATAATTTATAAGGGCATTTTTGTAAAATGGTGTTAGTGGCATCACTGTGTGTGGCATAATATATAATAGGCATTACGGTGTGTGGTATAATATGTAAGAGGCATTACAGTGTGTGGCATAATGTGTAATGGGCATTACATTGTGTGACATAATGTGTAATGGGTGTTACAGTGTCTGGCATAATGTGTAATGGGCATTAAATTGTGTGTCATAATGTGTAATGGGCATTATGTTGTGTGGCATAATGTGTAATGAGTGTTACAGTGTGTGGTATAATATGTAAGAGGCATTACGGTGTGTGGCATAATGTGTAATGGGCATTATGTTGTGTGGCATAATGTGTAATGGGTGTTACAGTGTGTGGTATAATATGTAAGAGGCATTACAGTGTGTGCCATAATGTGTAATGGGCATTACGGTGTGTGGCATAATGTGTAATGGGTGTTACAGTGTCTGGCATAATGTGTAATGGGCATTATGGTGTTTGACATAATGTTTAAGTGGCATTACGGTGTGTGGCATAATGTAGCCATGCCACTATTGTCATGTAGCCACTCCCCTAATTTTGTGTGACCATGCCACTCATGACACATGACCACGCCCATTTTCACTATCAGTACCACTAAGAAAAAATTTCTACTTGCACCACTGCCAGGGATAGACCACCAGGGACGTTTTGTCGACATTCTAATCATGTTGACATTTCATCAGTGTCTGCATGATGAATGTCTACAAACTATACCACACGTGTCAGTGCGTCATTGTCTGATCCAGCGCATGAAAGTCGCCGATCTCTTACTTGGAAGCATGTATGCTGAAATCCATGAGATCCGTCCACATTCCCACTTGCCTCCCACTCAGAATCAGGCCCACAGTGTGGAATATCTCTTTGATTTTGTGCATCAATGTAAAAATTAGATTGTTGATATGTTAATGAGCCGCAGTGGGTGGAGATTGGGCAGTTTTCGAGCCTGTTGTGAATTAGAGGAAATGAGCAGAGCTACTTTCACCACGAAAAATGGACACTTTACATCCCGCCACGGAACTGGGCGACATCAGAACAAAAAGGCATTGAGAGAGACATAAAATGATGAAATCAAAGAAAAAGTGAGGGGGGGATGGGGGTAAATATGTGACGGACAGGGGACAAGTCAGTCACTGAGCAATGTGTGAGGGAAAAAAGCCACTGAAAGCATCTGCCCCTGCGGACCATGAACTCATCAGGCTGCCTGGATCGCCCATTTCAGCAGGTGGTCACCAGGAGATTTTCCTCCTTTTCTGGGTGTCCGGGGGCATCACATTAGATTTGGGAGTCTCCCGGCATTCCGGGAGAGTAGGTAAGTATGGTTTATCTTCAGGAACTCCCCTTTTCCCCTACTCTGATCTCTTCTGCTTATTGTGCCCCCCCCCCCCCCCCCCCATACACTGTCTAGATGGTAAGCTCTTGTGAGCAGGGCCCTCATCCCATTGCATTCTCTACATAATTATATCACTGCCCACTGTAATTATGTAGCTATGTCAATTGTTTGTATTGGTTTGTACTTCTGTAATTTGCTGTGCGTTCTATTACCTTTATACAGCACTATGGAACCCTTGGAAATATAATAATAATAATAATAATAATAATAACAGTTAGTGTATAAGGGCTGCAGCAGGTCCCCAAAGCACCTGATATCACTGATTACTATACTCAAGGGCTGATAGCAGCCATATTCTGAATACTATTCCCAATACACCTGACAATGATCCTATCCATCTAAATTATCATTGGTTGCTTATTTTGGAGACAAGCTCGCTGCAATATCAGCACAAATGCCATAATTGTGTGTGTGACCGGCCTGAGTATATGCAGGAAGCCAAATACTGATGGAGTGTAGTACCAGCTTGTAGCCAGATGGGGTCACAATTGCTATATCATCTCTGGGAGAAGGTGGCTCACTGACTCTGGGTATGAGTGTAAGTGGGGTGCCTCTGTGCTCCCTGACAGTAAATGTGCTATGGGTCGGAAATGCTGAGCTCCCCCTTAGCACCCATCATGCCTGTCGCTAGTCATTACCCAGCATGCTTTGGTATCACTTTCTTTGGCTTCACAGTGAGGTCCTCAGTAGCCGGCTTCTCTTCCACATGTTCCTCTGTAGCATGTGGCGTCTTGGTTGGAGTCGGTGAAAATATTGGCAATGCCCCTGGAGGAAACATCGACACTCCCATTGAGAGCGGTCTGAAGCTTGGCCTTGGTGGCACGGCCGGCTCAAGCTCAGGCACAACCTGGGGCTGTCCCTGCCGCCGGCGAATGGAGGTCTTTCTTCTCAGCTGCACTCGGCTCCTCTGTGCGCTTACATCCAGCATATTGTGAGGGAGCTGAAAACAGAGATGCTTGTTAACATATGTTAGGTTATAGGCAAAGATAACAATACCGTACACCATTCCACTCAGTCGTTCTATTGGAAAATTACTTGTGGAATATATTGTGTAGCTCACAAATTATTGTGGCCTTCAAATGGGCTAAATATACGGAGCATTCAGCCCTCATATACGTTCACTTCTGTCTCTGGCACTTGTTATACAACGTTCCAGTCCCTCTCTGAGCTTGTCTTTTGTTGTTGCATCTCTGCACTTTACATTTACTCATTTCAAAGCACTTTGGTCAGCCCTTGCGCATTTCTATTTATCAAAGTGCAGAATGCTGAATTGCGCTATGTATGTAAATCGCTGCCATTTTACGAGTTGAACCAATGTGCAGCCGGCCAGCTCACTAGGGATTGGTGACATCACAGTCTCTTATAACTCAGTGCTGTCACTTTTTCTCAGTGGATTGATAGGCTGAATATTTGTTTAGACCAAGTAATAGCTGCCTTCATTGTGTGCAGCTGGTGAGTCCACTTTAATGATACATTAAAATTGCACAGTGGTATATTTGGGTGGTATTCAGTATGCTGGCTGTTGGGATCCCTGAGCTCAGTATACCGGCGCCGGATTCCCGACACCCGGCATACCGACACCTATTCTCCCTCTTGGCGGTACAGGCCCGCCCTTGAGGGAGAATAAATAGCATAGCGTAGCGCGCCACCGTGCCCGCAGCGTGGCGAGCGCAGCGAGCCCACAAGGGGCTCATTTGTGCTTGCCCAGCAGCTGGTATGCCGGCGGTCAGGATCCCAGTGCCGGTATGCTGGCCGCCGGGATCCCAGCCGCTGGCATAACATACAACACCTGTATATTCATATATCATTCACTCACTTTTAACTATTGAGCTATAAATGTCTCAAATATACATACTATAGTTATACATTCAAATTTATAGGCTTACACCCAAAAACGGGCATAGGTATTGTGTATTTCCATGGAAGTCCAACCATGCTCTGAAATGGACAGCAATAGGTTAAATATTTCTAGCTTATAAGAACATATGAAACCTACCATATCTCCATCCATATCATCCTCTTCTTGCATAGCTGGATCATCTATAATTTCCTTCTGAGCCACTAGAGGTCTCTCTTGATCTTCGCTGATCTCTGTATGAGATGATGGCTGTATCATTTGCAGATGCTCCTCTCTCATGCTAGGTCCAGTGATTCCTTGCTCAGTTTGATCTGAGTGTATGAGAAAGGTTTTGTGACTAGTGGATTCCTGCTGCTCCGCTTTCTCTTTCATCTCTGGACGGATATCATCCACTTCTGGTAATAATTTAATCTCTGATTGTTCTTTATTCTCTGACTCAAATAAATTTGTTGTAATAACAATTGCAATGTCTTTTATGGTGTTGATGGTACCCAAACCAAAGTTGGATTCCTCAACATAAGTTTCAGTGACCACATTTGCAGATGAAGAGTCATGTTGTACTTTGTCCTCAAATTCTTGATGAAGCCCAAGACTGGATCCAAGTTCCTCTGAATGAGACATTGCCTGAGCAGTCTCCCCAGCGTCCATAGGGACATCTGACATGGTAACCACTGATAAGATATTATCTTTATCGCCATTTGAAGAATGAACCATTGTCTGATAGGGTTCCGCCCTTTTTAATATGTCCACTTCAGCTTCCATTATTTCATCGGACTCAGGTTGCACACTTCTTGCAACTTCTGCTGGATAACTTGTTGTAATCACAGTTTGGATTTCTGATAAAAGATCAAATTCTGTAAAGGATTTGATTTCTGACTGCTCTGTGTCCTCTGATCCAAAATGATCTTTTATAACAATCTCCTTCTCTTTGGAGGAACTAATGACACCTAACTCAATGTTATCTTCCTCTACGGGAGTCTCAGTCATCACAGTCGTAGATGAAGAATCATGTTGTTTGACTTTATCCTCATATTCTTCATGGGGCTCAAGGCTAGATCCAAGTTCCTCTAAATGAGAGACAGCCTGAGCATTCTCCTCAGTGTCCACCAGTTCACCTGCTATGGCTATCTCTAGCAAGAGATCTGCTCCATCTGCTTCTGTGGAATGAACAGTTTTGTGACAGGGATCAGTCCCTTCTAATATGTCTATTTCATCTTTTACTCCTTCACCTAGCTCATCTAGGTTAATTGCTGGATGACTTGTTGTAGTCAAAGACTCAGTTTCTGATAACAGATCAAGTACCCCCAGTGATTCAGAGATTTCTACGGCTATAGAATTTGTATCTGACGCATTTCCCAATATATCTTCAATGTTTTCAGTATGGCCTTTAGCAAGAAATCCAGATTCAGAGGCAATATCCACCTCATTGGTGATACCTGCATGTTGGTCTTCAGAGTATCCACCCAATGGCACATCTAGAGTAACAGCTAATTGATTTTCTCCTGGGGGATCCAAATTTTTAATCATTGAGGGGTCCTTGCATACAGTGTGATCTGAGATAGGCACACACTGAATTTCTGACAACAAATCTAATGGTACCTCGCATTCAGAGACTTCATCAGTCTCAATATCTGAACCCAGTGCAGCTCCCGGGACATTTTCTAAATCGACTTTTGTAATAAATGAAACATCCAAATTAGTAACCTCATGATGACTTCCTCCTGACTTTGTATCTTGCTTGCTCTGATGTTCTGATCCAACATCTAGTTCCCCCATTATTTTAGTTGCGCTCTGCTCTGAGTTATTTAATTGCACATCTTGAGATCTACCGAATACTTCTGATCCACTGTCTGATCCTGTAGCAGCTTGTGGATCACAAGTACGACTTGTGCTAATAGATTCATCCCCTGATACAATTTCCATCTCTTTGACTTTAGCTGACAGGTCTCCATCGGAGTCGTCAACTTTCTTATCTATGTCTGTGTGATATACGTCTATCTGATGATCAACCACTTGATCATCCATAGAGAGGTCTTCTATTTCAGACTCTTTGTAGGATAATTGGTCTAATTCTCCAAGTGATTCCTCACATATTTCTGAATGGTCTTTATTGTCCTTATTGCAAGTATCTTGAGTATCATTCTGATAGTTAGCTTTGTAATCTTCTAAAAAGTCCTTTTGCTCAACTTCCTGGGATGCCTCTGTTGCAATAACAGATCGTTCTTCTAAGTGTCCATTCTCTATTTCTCTTCCATCTTCATGTGATATGCTGGTCTCTGGTTTTAAATTCTCTCCATCGGAGTCGTCAACTTTCTTATCTATGTCTGTGTGATATACGTCTATCTGATGATCAACCACTTGATCATCCATAGAGAGGTCTTCTATTTCAGACTCTTTGTAGGATAATTGGTCTAATTCTCCAAGTGATTCCTCACATATTTCTGAATGGTCTTTATTGTCCTTATTGCAAGTATCTTGAGTATCATTCTGATAGTTAGCTTTGTAATCTTCTAAAAAGTCCTGGTGCTCAACTTCCTGGGATGCCTCTGTTGCAATAACAGATCGTTCTTCTAAGTGTCCATTCTCTATTTCTCTTCCATCTTCATGTGATATGCTGGTCTCTGGTTTTAAATTCTCTTCATGGCAACTGAAAAGATTTTGGTTTCCATTCGTGTCTTCTGGTAAATAATGTAACTGTTCCTCCCCTTCACAGGTGTAGGTTACCATCTCAGAATCACTCACAGCTGGAACATTGAATTCACTTAAGTCTTCACTGATTTCTTCTGATGCTAGGTCTTCTGCTTTCTCAATGATTGATGTATCTGTCTCCTCGGTTGATGGCTCTTTTAGCGACTCATAAATTCTTTGATGAGATTCTTCATGGTTGTCATTGCTATCTAGGGACACTTGCTGTCCCAGTGACCCATTTTCATGAAATTGAAAATTTTTGAATTTGTCATCCTCTTGAAGAGACTTCAGGAGATCTTCTTCTGCTTCTGATGAAAACATTCCAAGTGGACTTTCTCCTGCGCCATATGGTTCAGTCTGAAAATTATCTACATTTCCATATGACCTTAACTGAGCTGTTGCTGATCCATCTATATCTTTATTTTCCCCAAATGATCCACAGTCCTCCTGAGATAAGTCATTGCAAGTTCTCAGCAGCTCCTCGTTAATAACGATACCCTCAGCGTGGGTATCTTCTTTATGGACCTTCTGTATCAGTGGTTCTGTCATAGCTTCTAGTGGTGAATAATCCACCTTTATTTCTGTATTGTCAATTGAAAGACCCATATCTTCTATATTTATACTGGTGCTATAATCTGAAAAATCTGACACTTCCAGGCCATAGTGATCTGAATTACTGTTCTCTTTCTCTAATGAGTAATCTGATTCATTTGAAATCCAAGCATCTGCTGTTTGATGTGATGCCAATAGAAAAACGTCTTCCGAATGACTAATTTCTGCAGGGAAATTACATGATTTATTTACATTTTCCACAGAGAGTTCTGTTACCCCAAAATCCCTTATAGAGGCATCTGTGTTATTGGCTGGCTCGTTTTTATTTTCATTTGTTTCCTCACAAGAAGAAAGATCATATGAATGACTTTCCAGTGACCTTTCAGTTACTGACATGAATGTCTCCTCAACTTGGCAATTCACAAACTCATTCTGGTAGACAATGTCTACAAGGGATTCACACAGTCCGTCATCTCCTTCTGTTTTAACTTCAGCTTCATCATACCACACCGTGCTGACTATCTGCAACGGATTCTCTCTTTCTGCACTCATTGGATCACATATCGATGGTTCATTATCTTGGATGCAATTGTTGTCTTCAAGATAGTCATCATCTCCTTTCTTGTTCAGTGACTGGCTTGAATCTATGATTGAATGCGAGATTGTTTGGTGTCCAATGTATTCATTGGTTTGTTGCAAAGCCCCCTCTAGCTTATAGTCAGCTTTTAACAAAGCTGTGTCTGTTGATGGATAATCTAACTTTTTTATTAAATTCTCTGTACTTGGAGAGAAATGCACTCTTCTCTTTGTTTTTTCAATTTTTGAAAAATTGGGAGAACTCTCTTGTTTAGTACACTGTATATTTCCCTCTGCTCCATTTATCGGAAAATTGCTCTCCTCATGTGCTTGTTCTTCAGTGGATGGTTTCGTTTGCATCTGTTCATCTTCCATCAGCAGATCCAGGTGCTCCTGCCCAGAGCAATGCTCTCCAGATGACCTATGCTCAGATAATAAAAATTGTTCTGTCATGGGTCCTTCTTCTATGCCAGGTCCTTTCACTTCTCGTAGGTCCTGCAACAATGACATATTCACTAGATCTTCTCTGGAGTATCCTTGATCATTTGTCAAATTTAAATGCAGTTGACCCACATGGACGGATTCTGTCATTTCTGTAACATATTCAAGCTTTTCACATTCTTGGCTGTCCTTTTCAACTAAATCGCACTGAAGAGCCAGACGAATCGCTGTCTCCTGTAGATCTTCCCAGGTCTTCCTTGCTTCATAAGGAGAGGCGTCTGCTTCATTTGCTGGTGTAACCAACTTCTTATGTTGCTCAGGATAATTGATGTCAGACACATTTAACTCATTATCATAATCCACTGTGACTGGAGAAGCATTTATGTCCATTGATAACTCAGAGACCTGTCCATCATCAGCCAATTCTTGGCTTTGTGATGTGACATTCATATGACTTATGGCTTCTTCTCGTTCTTCTGACCTCTCTTCATATGTAACAGACTGCTCTTTGTCAACTTCACCTGTAAGGACATTCAAAGCATTCGGCTGAGGACATATATTTTCTATTTCTTGAGTGCTGTTGGAATATGGATCTGCCATATGTTCACTGTCTTCATGGTTTTTCTCATGCTGGAAGATTATGTGTTCTTGATAGGTCAAAGAGCCTTGATTTTCCTTATTTATATCTAGATTGAATAGTGGATACCCTTCTGCATGGTGAGTGGGACTTGTGACCCTTTGTGATGAGTGTTTTATGTCTTCTGATTCCATTTGCTTTAGGTCATCCATTACTTCTTCCTTATAGCTGTGAGCTGTGTTTTCTAGGTCTTCGTGCTGTTCCATTGTAGCATGGAGATCACTGAGCATATATTTGTCCTCGCTGATTTTATGCTCCAGATCGAGTCTCCCCCCAGAACAACCCTTCTGGTGTCGGACAGCTGTCTCCTGTCTTTGATTCTCAGCATTACCTGCGACACAAAATAAAACACAGGAGGGTTACTGACACTTTCATCTCATAGGACAGCTATTGCAGAGATGTCAACCTGGCCCATACAGGAGGTACTTGTCTACTGCAGAACGTTCCACTAGGGATAAATCAGGAAAACAGTTAGTGCTAAGAATAGGAGAAGACAAATATCACCTGCAATAAAAAAGAACAGTTTGTGTCAGTAGAGCTTTATACACCACCCATCAGACCGGGCTCAGCTTTATACACCACCCATCAGACCGGGCTCAGCTTTATACACTACCCATCAGACCGGGCTCAGCTTTATACACTACCCATCAGACCGGGCTCAGCTTAATGCACCACCCGTCAGACCGGGCTCAGCTTTATACACCACCCGTCAGACCGGGCTCAGCTTTATACACCACCCGTCAGACCGGGCTCAGCTAAATACAGCGCCCATCAGACCGGGCTCAGCTTTATACACCGCCCATCAGACCGGGCTCAGCTTTATACACCGCTCATCAGACCCGGCTCAGCTTTATACACCGCCCGTCAGACCGGGCTCAGCTTTATACACCACCCGTCAGACCGGGCTCAGCTAAATACAGCGCCCATCAGACCGGGCTCAGCTTTATACACCGCCCATCAGACCGGGCTCAGCTTTATACACCGCTCATCAGACCCGGCTCAGCTTTATACACCGCCCATCAGACCCGGCTCAGCTTTATACACCATCCATCAGACCGGGCTCAGCTTTATACACCACCCATCAGACCGGGCTCAGCTTTATACACCACCCATCAGACCGGGCTCAGCTTTATACAGCACCCATCAGACCGGGCTCAGCTTTATACACCGCCCATCAGAACAGGCTCAGCTTTATACAACGCCCATCAGACCGGGCTCAGCTTTATACACCACCCATCAGACCAGGCTTTTATACACCACCCATCAGACCAGGCTCAGCTTTATACACCACCCATCAGACCGGGCTCAGCTTTATACACCACCCATCAGACCGGGCTCAGCTTTATACACCACCCATCAGACCGGGCTCAGCTTTATACACCGCCCATCAGACCGGGCTCAGCTTTATACACCGCCCAGCAGACCGGGCTCAGCTTTATTCACCGCTCATCAGACCCAGTTCAGCTTTATACACCGCCCATCAGACCAGGCTCAGCTTTATACACCACCCATCAGACTGGGCTCAGCTTTATACACCGCCCATCAGACCAGGCTCAGCTTTATACACCGCCCATCAGACCGGGCTCAGCTTTATACACCGCCCATCAGACCAGGCTCAGCTTTATACACTCCCTATCAGACCGGGCTCATCTTTATACACCGCCCATCAGACCGGGCTCAGCTTTATACAGCACCCAACAGACTGGGCTCAGCTTTATACACCACCCATCAGACCGTGCTCAGCTTTATACACCACCCATCAGACCGGGCTCAGCTTTATACACCACTCATCAGACCGGGCTCAGCTTTATACACCACCCAGCAGACTGGGCTCAGCTTTATACACCGCCCATCAGACCAGGCTCAGCTTAATGCACCACCCATCAGACCGGGCTCAGCTTTATACACTGCCCATCAGACCGGGCTCAGCTTTATACACCGCCCATCAGACCGGGCTCAGCTTTATACACTACCCATTAGACTGGGCTCAGCTTTATACACCGCCCATCAGACCAGGTTCAGCTTAATGCACCACCCATCAGACCGGGCTTAGCTTTATACACTGCCCATCAGACCGGGCTCAGCTTTATACACCACCCATCAGACCCGGCTCAGCTTTATACACCGCCCGTCAGACCGGGCTCAGCTTAATGCACCACCCATCAGACCGGGCTCAGCTTTATACACTGCCCATCAGACCGGGCTCAGCTTTATACACCACCCATCAGACTAGGCTCAGCTTTGTTCAATAGCCATCAGGGAAGGATGTGTAGTAAGTGGCCCTTCAGCTGTTATGGGACTACACATTCCAGCATGCCCTGCCATTGTTTTGCTATAAGGACATGCTAACATTGTGGCAGGGCATGCTTGGATGTGTAGTTCATCAGCAACTAGAAGGCCGCTTATTGCCCACCCCTGGATTGGAGTCAAGTTCAAGCCTTTATGGGATGAGAATTGTGTCATTCTAGTTGCCACCTCAGGCAGTAGAATGGTTGCCATCACCCTGGATGTCAGAGTCATGGCCTGCCCTATATGATGCCTAAAGAATCCTTTATACAACATTAAAAACAATGTGATGCCGAACTCATCATTATAAACCCTTAGTAGGTAAATATCTATGATTATACAACTGGAACGAGAAACAAGGGCAAGATTATCTGTGATGTTTACATTATCATTTCATTTTGTTTTCCTTTTTGTTTTTAAGAATTTACCCAGCGGGATCCCAAGTTTCTCCCCATTCTGCCCTGTCGCCCCCACGATGCTGTCATCTGAACAGATGTGTGGAGGGGAGGTCGTCTGGTCCGTCACCTGAGAGAGAATGAAAGAAACCAGGGTTACATAAACATTGTACAAGTTGGGAAATACTGGTGTGATAATCAGCTGCTGATTGCTAAGTGGCATTAATGAGATGAACGCAAAATGTATTATTGTATGTATGTTTTGCAATTGGAATAAACTGTGACTGCATTCAGGCAACTGTCTGTCTGTGCATAGCGTGTAGCACTAGGGGAAGGTTAGTGTTAGGTTTAGTCTGCAGGACGGGAAAGTTAGCGTTTGGCACTAGGGGAAGGTTAGTGTTAGGATTAGTGTGCGGGAAGGGAAGGTTAGGGTTTGGCACTAGGGGAAGGTCAGTCTTAGGGTCAGTCTGTGGGAAGGTTAGGGTTTGGCACTAGGGAAAGGTTGGTGTTCGGGTTAGTCTGCGGGAGGTTAGGGTTTGGCACTAGGGGAAGGTTGGTGTTCGGGTTAGTCTGCAGGACGGGAAGGTTAGGGTTTGGCACTAGCGAAAGATTAGTGTTAGGGTTAGTGGGAAGGTTAGGGTTTGGCACTAGGGGAAGGTTAGTGTTAGGGTTAGTCTGTGGGAAAGTTAGCATTTGGCACTAGGGGAAGGTTAGTGTTAGGGTTAGTCTGCGGGAAGGTTAGGGTTTGGCACTAGGGGAAGGTCAGTGTTAGGGTTAGTCTGCAGGACGGGAAGGTTAGGGTTTGGCACTAGCGAAAGATTAGTGTTAGGGTTAGTGGGAAGGTTAGGGTTTGGCACTAGGGGAAGGTTAGTGTTAGCATTAGTCTGCAGGAAGGGAACGTTAGGGTTTGGCACTAGGGGAAGGTTAGGGTTAGGCTGCAGGATGGGAAAGTTAGGGTTTGGTTTAGTCTGCAGGGTGGGAAGCTTAGGGTTTGGCACTAGGGGAAGGTTAGTGTTAGGGTTAGTCTGCGGGAAGGGAAAGTTAGGATTTGGCATTAGGGGAAAGTTAGTGTTAGGGTTAGTTTGTGGGACGGGAAGGTTAGGGTTTGGCACTAGGGGAAGGTTAGGGTTATGCTATGGTATGGGAAAGTTAGGGTTTGGGTTAGTCTGCAGGGTGGGAAAGTTAGGGTTTGGCACTAGATGAAGGTTATTGTTAGGGTTAGTCTGCAGGAAGGGAAGGTTACGGTTTGGCACTAGGGGGAGGTTAGGGTTAGGCTGTGGGATGGGAAAGTTAGGGTTGGTTTAGTCTGCGGAAGGGAAGGTTAGGGTTTGGCACTGGGGGAAGGTTAGTGTTAGGGTTAGTCTGCGGGAAAGTTAGGGTTTAGCACTAGGGGAAGGTTAGTGTTAGGGTTAGTCTGCACGAAGGAAGGTTAGGGTTTGGCATTAGGGGAAGGTTAGTGTTAGTGTTAGTCTGCAGGAAGGGAGGGTTAGGGTTTGGCACTAGGAGAAGGTTGGTGTTAGGATTAGTCTGCAGGAAGGAAGGTTAGGGTTTGACACTAAGGGAAGGTTAGTGTTAGGGTTAGTTTGCGGGATGGGAAGGTTAGGGTTTGGCACTAGGGGAGGGGTAGGGATAGCCTGCGGGAAGGTTAGGGTTTGGCACTAGGGGAAGGTTAGCGTTAGGGTTTGGCACTCAGGGAAGGATAGTATTTGGGTTAGTTTGTGGGATAGGAAGGTTAGGGTTTGGCAATAGGGGAGGTTTAGTGTTAGGCTGTGGGATGGAAAAGTTAGGGTTTGGTTTAGTCTGCAGGGCAGGAAGGTTAGGGTTTGGCACTAGAAGAAGGTTATTGTTAGGGTTAGTCTACGGGAAGTGAAGGTTAGGATTTGGCACTAGGGGAAGGTTAGTATTAGGGCTAGTTTGTGGGATGGGAAGGTTATGGTTTGGCACTAGGGGAAGGTTATTGTTAGGATTAGTCTGCGGGAAGGGAAGGTTAGGGTTTGGCACTAGGGAAAGGTTAGGGTTAGGCTGTGGGATGGGAGAGTTAGGGTTTGGGTTAGTCTGCGGGACGGGAAGGTAAGGGTTTGGCACTAGAAGAAGGTTATTGTTAGGGTTAGTCTGCGGGAAGGGAAGGTTAGGGTTTGGCACTAGGGAAAGGTTATGGTTAGGCTGTGGATGGGAGAGTTAGCGTTTGGGTTAGTCTGCGGGACGGGAAGGTAAGGGTTTGGCACTAGATGAAGGTTAGTGTTAGAGATTAGGGTTAGGGCAATGTACTCACCGAAACGCCGGTCCATAAGATGACTTCACAGGAAGTGACAGTCACATGACCACTGGGCCACCAGGGATGATATGTCAACATTCTAACACCTAGACAGTTCATCATTGTCTTCAAGATGACTGTCAACATGGTCAATGTCGACATTATGGCCATGTGGACATTCTCATGTTGACACAATGAATGTTGACACATGCCCACTACTTTGGCCATGCCAACCCTTCAGTTCTCTAGTGCTGGTCACCCTCAGAATCTCCTCCCCTATAATCACCCCATCACCCCCGCCTGCCACTGGTGTGCGCATTAGTGAAGGGACCTCCGCCATGGCGCTGAGCTTTTTCTGGGATAATACATCTTTGCCATTTCTCTATGCTGCTACTAGCAATTAGTTTAATATTAGGCAGGTGTGGAATACATGCTGCCAAGTAAGAATGCTTTGAAAATTAGAAGTGTTAATAGTTTATTTTTATCAATTAACAAAATGCAAAGTGAATGAACAGAAGAGAAATCTAAATCAAATCAATATTTGGTGTGACCACCCTTTGCCTTCAAAACAGCTACAATTCTTCTAGGTACACTTGCACACAGTTTTTGTTATAAATTAAACTCAGCCAGGAAGTTGTCCCAAACATCTTGGAGAATTAACCACAAATCTCCTGTGGATGTAGGCTTGCTGAAATCCTTCTGTCTCTTCATGTAATCCCAGACAGACTTGATGATGTTGAGATCAGGGCTCTGTGGGAGCCATATCTTCACTTCCAGGACTCCTTGTTCTTCTTTAGGCTGAAGATAGTTCTTAATGACATTGGCTGTATGTTTGGTGTCGTTGTCCTGCTGCAGAATAAATTTGGAGCCAATCTGACGCCTCCCTGATAGTATTGCATGATGGATAAGTACCTGCCTGTATTTCTCAGTATTGAGGACACCGTTAATCCTGGCCAAATCCCCAACTCCATTTGCTGAAATGCAGCCCCAAACTTGCATGGAACCTCCACCACGCTTCACTGGTGCCTGCAGATACTCATTACTGTACCGCTGTCCAGCCCTTCAGCAAACAAACAGCCTTCTGTTACAGCCAATATTTTACATTTTGGGGGTATTCAATTGTTTGAAAAGTCAGTTGGGTGTCTGTTTTCACCTATCTAATAGACAGGATAAAACAGACACCCAACCGACTTTTCAAACAATTGAATTCCCCCCTTTGAATCCATCCAGAGCACCTGCTGCCATTTTTCTACACCCCAGTTCCTATGTTTTCATGCATAGTTGAGTCGCATGGCCTTATTTCCACGTCAAAAGTATGGCTTTTTGACCACAATTCTTCCATGAAGACCACTTCTGGCCAGGCTTCTCGGAACAGTAGATGAGTGTATCTGGGTCCCACTGGTTTCTTCCAGTCCTGAGCTGATGGCAGTGCTGGACATCTTGCGATTTCGATGGGAAGTAAGCATGATGCGTCTTTCATCTGATGCACTAAGGGGCATATTCATTATCCTTTAAATGTCACAATTTCTCCACTCCCCAGGGGATGTACTGTAGAAATTGTGACATTCATCAAACTCCCGAAAAGCATTTTTTCTGGAGTTTGAACGTGAAACTGTTCACCATCCTGAGATAGCGAGCAGTTTCTCCATGCAGCAGAGGGTTCTGAAAAGAGTCCTCCCTGCTGTGTCCACTTACCTCCAGCAGCCTCCTTGGCTCCCAAGCAGTTCTCCGGTGAGCGGAGGCAAAGGAGAGGTCACTGTTGCGGCAGCGGGGGACACTGCCATCTGCATGTGCTTGGGGTGGGGGTCACGAGTCCCGGCGGCAGCTGCAACTTAAACTCATCTGTGGCGAAGAGGCTGCGGGGGAAGCGAGGAGCGGACACATCATGGAAGGCTTGGGGGTGGAGTGGGATCATTGTTGATGGCTGCAGGGGGAGCAGGCACGTTGAGGAAGGCTGCAGGGGGGAGCATGCAGACCATGTAGAGGCTGCGGAGAGGAGTGGGCACACTGAGGAAGGCTGCAGGCGGAGCGGGCACGTTGAGGAAGGCTGCAGGGGGGAGCATGCAGACCATGTAGAGGCTGCGGAGAGGAGTGGGCACACTGAGGAGAGGCTGCAGGGGGGAGCGGGTACATCACTTTCCGAAAAGCTGTCTTTGCAAAAGAAGCAGTTTTTCGGAAGTGATACTTTTATAGAGGGGGTATGATGAATTCTGAAAAAACTGTGAAAGGTAAAGGTGAGAATTAAAACTAAAAAATTCTCACTTCACAATTTTTTCACAATGAATATGCCCCTAAGTTTCCTTGGCCAACCACTGCGTCTACGGTCCTCAACGTTGCCCTTTTCTTAGTGCTTCTTCAAAAGAGCTTGAACAGCACATACTGAAACCCCAGTCTGCTTTGAAATCTAAGCCTGGGAGAGACCTGGCTGATGCAGTATAACTTCCTTATGTCTTGTTGCTGTGCTCAGTCTTGCCATGGTGTATGACCTGTGACATGAAACTGTCTTCCACAATCTCACCTTTGTAGCAGAGTTTGGCTGTTCCTCACCCAGTTTTAAGCCTCCTACACAGCTGTTTCTGTTTCAGTTAATGACTGTGTTTCAACCTACATATGAAAATGATGATCATTATCACCTGTTTGGTATGATTGGTTAATCATACACCTGACTATTTTCATCCCTGACTGTGTGCAAGTGCACCTATACAAATGTATGCTGTTTTGAAGGCATAGGGTGGTCACACCGAATATTGATTTGATTTAGATTTCTCTTCTGCTCATTCACTTTGCATTTTGTTAATTGATAAAAATAAACTTAACACTTCTATTTTTTAAAGCATTCTTACTCTACAACAATGTTTCCACTATTAGGACTATGGGGCATACTCATTGGGGGTCATTCCGACCCGATCGCTCGCTGCAGTTTGTCGTAGCGCAGTGATCGGGTCGGAAGTGCACATGCGCCGGTGCCACAGTGCGCCGGCGCATGGCAGCTTTTGTTACCTAGCGATCGCCTCTAAGACAGAGGCGGTCGCTAGGCGGGAGAGGGCTGAACGGCGGTGTTAAGCCGCCGTTTAGGGGGAGCGGTCCGGCCAACGCAGGCGTGGCCGGACCGTTGGGGGGGGGGGGGCGTCCGCGGCGGCTGCGTGATGTGTCATGCAGCCGCTGCGGCCAGCGGGAGCGACGAGCAATGAGCGACGAGCAACGAGTGACGAGCAACTCCGCAAATACGAAGGCATCGCCGGTGTGCGGGGGTGGGGGGGGGGGAGGGGGGCGGCACTGACATGCGGGGCGGACTAGCGGCATCCCCCCGCATGTCTGAGTTAACGATCGTAGCTGTGCTAAATTTAGCACAGCTACAATCAACTCGGAATGACCCCCATTATCACAAAATTTTGCTAATTTTATCAAATTGGCAGTTTTTTTCCCCACTTTCACCAAGGGGTCTATTTATTAACATGGGCCCTCATTCCGAGTTGATCGCTCGCAAGGCGATTTTAGCAGAGTTACACACGCTAAGCCGCCGCCTACTGGGAGTGAATCTTAGCTTCTTAAAATTGCGACCGATGTATTCGCAATATTGCGATTACAAACTACTTAGCAGTTTCAGAGTAGCTTCAGACTTACTCGGCATCTGCGATCAGTTCAGTGCTTGTCGTTCCTGGTTTGACGTCATAAACACACCCAGCGTTCGCCCAGACACTCCTCCGTTTCTCCGGCCACTCCTGCGTTTTTTCCGGAAACGGTAGCGTTTTTAACCACACGCCCCTGAAACGCCGTGTTTCCGCCCAGTAACACCCATTTCCTGTCAATCACATTACGATCGCCGGAGCGAAGAAAAAGCCGTGAGTAAAAATACTATCTTCATTGTTAAATTACTTGGCGCAGTCGCAGTGCGAATATTGCGCATGCGTACTAAGCGGAATTTCACTGCGATGCGATGAAATATACCGAGCGAACGACTCGGAATGAGGGCCATTATTTTTACTAAAATAGTGTGAAAAGGGGGGTTTTCTGTTTTCACACACTTTTCACATTATTTTAGTATAACCCAGGAGCGGAACTCCCGGAGACAGTGGAGTCCTTTGCCGCCGGTCTCCTGGCCTTGAAGGGGGCACGGCAACTGCTCCGTTGTCCCCCGTCCGTCCACACATGAATGATTCATTTCTGTAGTGCAGCAGGCGCTGCTAGAGGAGCCGACGAGCGAGCGCATCGCCTATCAACATCAGCGGCGCTCGCTCCTCCTCTCTGTGCTCTCTGCTGCTGTGCTCTGGCCTGGGTCGCGGGTGTCACGTGATATCCTTCCGCGACCCAGAGCCACTGCCCGCCAGGACACGTACTGTAGTGTAGCAGCAGCAGCCGCCAGGAGAGAGTGTGCAGTGCGGGAAAGTGAGGCTGTTCCAGGCAGGAGCATGGACTCCTGAAAACTGAACCCTATGTAAGTGTAAGCCCTTTTGGGAGAGGGGGAACATGTGAGGGGGAAGACAGAACATCTGCTGCTGTCACCGCTCAAGTCACAGTGTAGTTTAACTGGGTGTGGTTCATCAAATCGACAGTGTCTAGGTCGACAATGTTTAGGTCGACCACTATAGGTCGACAGTCACTAGGTCGACATGGATGTAAGGTCGACAGGGTTTCTAGGTCGACATGTGCTAGGTCGACAGGTCTAAGGTCGACATAAGGATTTTTTATTTTTTTGGTGTCGTTTTCTTCGTACAGTGACCGGGATCCCAAATTAGTGCACTGCGTTCGCTCGCCATGCTTCGGGCATGGTGCCTTCGCTCCGCTACCGCTTCGCTCGGCACACTTTACCGTTCCAATCGTAGTCCACGTGGATCGTTAAGTATGAAAAAATTCAAAAAAAGGAAAAATTTTTTGAAAAACTCATGTCGACCTTTAGACCTGTCGACCTAGCACATGTCGACCTAGAAACCCTGTCGACCTTCCATCCATGTCGACCTAGTGACTGTCGACCTATAGTGGTCGACCTAGACACTGTCGATCTTCAGACCGGATCCCAGTTTAACTAAGCCTAAGCCTGGCCCTGTCTGTTATGATTCCAGCACTCTGGTCTGAGGAGGTCCTATTGCAAGGACCGGAGCACTGGAACGTAATGCTGGGGAAGGAAGCGGGAATAGAAAGTAGCCCCTGGCGCCCTAACTCCGTTGTCTCGCCCGTGCTGTCAGAAATCCCCTGCGAGACTATGGTTGCTTGAGCCCATGGCAGCCGCGTTTGAAGGGCAGATTATGTCTGCCCAACTCCGATGCCCCCTCAGGTCTTAATGGGAGACAAAGGGAAATCCGAGACAGGGTGATAACAAGGGGCCCTCTGACTAAACAACCAGGCCAGGGGCTACAAGCTAACTGACAAAAGCTAAGGTATGTGCGGAAACCCGCCAGGGAAAAGGACAACCAAAATCCACTAGTCCGTTACTCCTACCCAGCACCGCTGGATACCAGAGCGGATCTGTGGGAGCGGAATCCTCCGCAAAAGCTCCGAAACACAAATAATAAATAATAAATGATAAAGCGGCCAAGCCGCAACACACGGCTATGCCGTGACTCACGAACACCACTGGATGTTTAAAGGTGCTCAGTCAGGACTCCAGGAACAGATGACGACTTCCGAGTACAGGACAACTGAGAACAGGAACGACCGGATACAGCAGGACTGGAAACACTCTCAGCAAACAGATACAGCATGCAAGAAGCTATTACCGGCGTCTGTGAGAAGCCCAGGAAGTGTATTTAACAGGGAGTCCTCCAATCAGCTGTTTAGAGGCTGATTGGATTAGATGCCATACAGCTGCCTAGCTGCATGGCCAGGAAACAGGTGTCCTATTAATTAAAATGGACCCAGCAACGGGGAACGCGGTCCGTCAGTGGCGTCCCCGTTGCTAGGGTCCGTGCGGCTCCGTGCGCCCGGCGTCTAGCGTTGCCAGGGAGCCAGCGGCTGTACGCGCACGGCGTCCCTGGTTGCTAGGCGCCGGGCCGCACCGACGAGCGGACCCCGGCGCCTAACACTGTCTCCCTCTCCCTCTCTCCTGTCCCTCTCACCCCTGTCCTTCTTCCTGCACCTATGTGCTTGCCCTGCCTGCCCTCTCTCCTGTCACCATTGTCCTGTACCTGTCACTCACGCCTATCCTGTCTCTGTCACCCTGTCCTTTCCCATCCCTGTCACCTCTGTGCTGGCCCTGCCTCCCCTCTCTCCTGTCACCCTGTCTTGTCCTTGTCACCTCTTACCGGCCCTGTCATCTCTCTCTGCTGACCCTTCCGTTCTGTCCCCTCTGTCCAGTCCCTGCCATCCCTGGTCTGACCCTGTTAACTCTGTCCTGTCCCTGTCCTGACCCTGCTAACTCTGTCCTGTCCCTGTTAACCCTCTCTCCTATCCCTTCAGTTCTGTCCTGGTATCTCTGTCCTGGTTCTGCCCATGTCACCCCTTTCCTGTCCTGTCCCATTCCCCTCTGTCCTGGTCCTGTCACCTATGTCATGGTTCTATCACCTCTCTCTTGTCCCTGTCACCTCTATCTTGGTCCTGTCATTTTTGTTCTTCCCCACTGCACTGTCCCTGTCATCGCTGTATTGGCCCTGTCACCTCTGTCCTGTTCCTGAGACCCTTCTCTCCTGTCCCCTCTATTCTGTCATGGTTCTGTCATCCCTGTACTCTCCCTGTCCCCTCTGTCGTGGTCCCGTCACCCATCTTTCCTGGCACTCTGTTCCGTCCTGGCCCTGTCACCTCTGCCCTGTGCCTGTACTCTCTGTCTTAGTCTGTCCTGGTCCCATTTGATTTTCCCTTTCATCTCAGTACTGTCCCTGACACCTCTGTCCTGGCACTTTTTTCGATGGTTGGGGGCACCAAACTGTAACTTGCCTCCGGGCGACGGGGATGAACTTACGCCACTGGTATCACCTGAATGTATAAAGGGCATTTGGAGCAGTTTTCATGGAAAACTGCTCCAAACCCTTTACTTCACTTTTTTTTAGTAACCCACATCGTATTCCCCATAGTTATTATAATGGGAAATGTGATGTGGACAAATTTACAAAAAAAAAAAAATGTGAAAAAACACCGCAGTGTGCCCTGTGATAATCTCACCAGCTCAGGCTGGCGAGATCACAGGGCAGCACTGCGATAGGCATCCTTTTGCCCAGATTTCTCTGCCCCTGGCAGAGAAACCTGAGTGGGGACCCGGCAGAGTTATCAGCTCTGTGTGTCCGATGGACAAAAAAAAAAAAAGTAAAAAAAATCCCCAAAACATACTCACCTGTCCAGGAGCCGGTGTCCGCTGCTCCGGTGAGCACTGCCGGGTGCCGGGTCCCCCATATGCTACGCTGTGACCCCGGTGCAGTAAAGTGATGCTGCAAAACTGCAGCGCACTTTACAGCACCGGGGGGTCACAGTGCAGGAGAAGGAGCCGGCGCTCGGCAGACTACTGAAGCAGCGCGGAGCGGCTCCCTGGACAGGTAAGTATATTAATCTTCTGGGGGGGGGGGGGGTCCGCGGCTCGCGGGGGGAGGCGCGAGAGAGGGGTGTCGAACGGGTGACGGCGGTAGCGGCGATGCGGCGCATGCGCAGCAGGACATCGGGGTATTTTTTCCGAAAAATACCCAGATGATGATGACCGCAAGCTCTGTCCCTGCACGCGATAATTGATACAACCCTGCGATGTAATCAATTATCGCAGTGCGAGTTGGGGCAATTTTATCACCTGTCAGCCGCATCCTGGATGCGGATGGTGATAAATAGTCCCCCAAATCTGTAACAAAGTAGAAATGACTAGTGATGTGCACCGGAAATTTTTTTCAGGTTTTGTGTTTTGGTTTTGGATTCGGTTCCGCGGCCGTGTTTTGGATTCGGACGCGTTTTGGCAAAACCTCCCTGAAAATTTTTTGTCGGATTCGGATGTGTTTTGGATTCGTTTTTTTTTTACAAAAAACCCTCAAAAACAGCTTAAATCATAGAATTTGGGGGTCATTTTGATCCCATAGTATTATTAACCTCAATAACCATAATTTCCACTCATTTTCAGTCTATTCTGAACACCTCACACCTCACAATACTATTTTTAGTCCTAAAATTTGCACCAAGGTCGCTGTGTGACTAAGCTAAGCGACCCAAGGGGCCGGCACAAACACCTGGCCCATCTAGGAGTGGCACTGCAGTGTCAGGCAGGATGGCACTTCAAAAAAATAGTCCCCAAACAGCACATGATGCAAAGAAAAAAAGAGGCGCAATGAGGTAGCTGTGTGACTAAGCTAAGCGACCCTAGTGGCCTACACAAACACTTGGCCAATCTAGGAGTGGCACTGCAGTTTTCTAGCGAGAGGATGAGTGCTTCCATCCTCATGTGAAGCTGAACCACTAGCCATGAACATAGGCCAGGGCCTCAGCCGTTCCTTGCCACTCCGTGTCGTAAATGGCATATTGGCAAGTTTACGCTTCTCCTCAGACGCTTTTAATTTAGATTTTTGGGTCATTTTACTGAACTTTAGTGTTTTGGATTTTACATGCTCTCTACTATGACATTGGGCATTGGCCTTGGCAGACGACGTTGATGGCATTTCATCGTCTCGGCCATGACTAGTGGCAGCAGCTTCAGCACGAGGTGGAAGTGGATCTTGATCGTTCCCTATTTTACCCTCCACATTTTTGTTCTCCATTTTTTAATGTGTGGAATTATATGCCAGTATCAATAGCAATGGCCTACTATATACTGTGCAGAACTGAAATGCACCACAGGTATGGATGGATAGTATACTTGACGATACAGAGGTAGGTAGAGCAGTGGCCTACTGTACCGTACTGCTATATATTATATACTGGTGGTCAGCAAACTGTGCAAAACTGAAATGCACCACAGGTATGGATGGATAGTATACTTGACGACACAGAGGTAGGTAGAGCAGTGGACTACTGTACCGTACTGCTATATATATAGTTATACTGGTGGTCAGCAAACTGTGCAAAACTGAAATGCACCACAGGTATGGATGGATAGTATACTTGACGACACAGAGGTAGGTAGAGCAGTGGCCTTCTGTACCGTACTGCTATATAGTATATACTGGTGGTCAGCAAACTGCAAAACTGAAATGCACCACAGGTATGGATGGATAGTATACTTGACGACACAGAGGTAGGTAGAGCAGTGGACTACTGTACCGTACTGCTATATATATAGTTATACTGGTGGTCAGCAAACTGTGCAAAACTGAAATGCACCACAGGTATGGATGGATAGTATACTTGACGACACAGAGGTAGGTAGAGCAGTGGCCTTCTGTACCGTACTGCTATATAGTATATATTGGTGGTCAGCAAACTGTGCAAAACTGAAATGCACCACAGGTATGGATGGATAGTATACTTGACGACACAGAGGTAGGTAGAGCAGTGGCCTTCTGTGCCGTACTCCTATATATTATATACTGGTGGTCAGCAAAATTATGCACTGTACTCCTACTATATACTACAATGCAGCACAGACATGGAGCGTTTTTCAGGCAGAGAACGTATAATACTGGTGGTCACTGGTCAGCAAAACTCTGCACTGTACTCCTCCTATATAATACTGCTGCTCCTCAGTCCCCACAATAAAGCAGTGTGAGCACAGATATATGCAGCACACTGAGCACAGATAAGGAGCGTTTTTCAGGCAGAGAACGTATAATACTGGTGGTCACTGGTCACTGGTCAGCAAAACTCTGCACTGTACTCAGGGCCGGCCCAAGCTTATTTTTTTTAGTAAGCAAAAATCTATTTTGGCGCCCCTTGATGGGATAAAAGGGGTGTGGTCTTACAAGAAAGGGGTGTGGCTACACAATTGTACTCCCCGTGGTACAGGGTGATAGTGGGTGACAGGGAGATAATAGGTTACTGGTGTGACAGGGAGATGGTGGGTGACCGAGGCAGGGTGACATTGAGAGAGTGGATGACTGATGCCCCCAGTGCCAGATACACATGTCCCCACAGTGCCAGATATACCCTCAGTGCAGATACACACATCCCCACAGTGCCAGCTATGCTCCCAGTGCAGATACACATGTCCCCACAGTGCCAGCTATGCCCCCAGTGCAGATACACACATCCCCACAGTGCCAGATATGCCCCCAGTGCAGATACACACATCCCCACAGTGCCAGATATGCCCCCAGTGCAGATACACACATCCCCACAGTGCCAGATATGCTCCCAGTGCAGATACACATGTCCCCACAGTGCCAGCTATGCCCCCAGTGCAGATACACATATCCACACAGTGCTAGCTATGCCCCCAGTGCAGATACATGCCCCCACAGTACCTCCCACAGTGCCAGATATGCCCCCAGTGCTGATACATGTCTCCACAGTGCCTCCCACAGCGCCAGATATGACCCCAGTGCTGCTATACATGCCCCCACAGTGCAGATACACATGCCCCCACAGTGCCTCCCACAGTGCCAGATATGCCCACACAGTGCCAGATATGCCCACAGTGCTGATACACGTCCCCACAGTGCCTCCCACAGCGCCAGATATGCCCCCAGTGCTGATACATGTCCCCACAGTGCCTCCCACAGTGCCTCCCACAGTGCCAGATATGCCCCCACAGCGCCAGATATGCCCCCACATCGCCAGATATGCCCCCAGTGCTGATACATGCCCCCACAGTGCCTCCCACAGTGCCAGATATGCCCCCAGTGCTGATACATGTCCCCACAGTGCCTCCCACAGCGCCAGATATGCCACCAGTGCTGCTACACATGCCCCCACAGTGCAGATACACATGCCCCCACAGTGCCTCCCACAGTGCCAGATATGCCCACACAGTGCCAGATATGCACACAGTGCTGATACACGTCCCCACAGTGCCTCCCACAGTGCCAGATATGCCCAGACAGTGCCAGATATGCCCACAGTGCTGATACACGTCCCCACAGTGCCTCCCACAGCGCCAGATATGCCCCCAGTGCTGATACATGCCCCCACAGTGCCTCCCACAGTGCCAGATATGCCCACACAGTGCCAGATATGCCCACAGTGCTGATACACGTCCCCACAGTGCCAGATATGCCCCCAGTGCTGATACATGTCCCCACAGTGCCTCCCACAGTGCCAGATATGCCCCCACAGCGCCAGATATGCCCCCAGTGCTGATACATGCCCCCACAGTGCCTCCCACAGTGCCAGATATGCCCCCAGTGCTGATACATGTCCCCACAGTGCCTCCCACAGCGCCAGCTATGCCCCCAGTGCTGCTACACATGCCCCCACAGTGCAGATACACATGCCCCCACAGTGCCAGATATGCCCACAGTGCTGATACACGTCCCCACAGTGCCTCCCACAGTGCCAGATATGCCCACAGTGCTGATACACGTCCCCACAGTGCCTCCCACAGCGCCAGATATGACCCCAGTGCTGATACATGCCCCCACAGTGCCTCCCACAGTGCCAGATATGCCCCCACAGCGCCAGATATGCCCCCACATCGCCAGATATGCCCCCAGTGCTGATACATGCCCCCACAGTGCCTCCCACAGTGCCAGATATGCCCCCACAGTGCTAGATATGCCCCCAGTGCTGATACATGCCCCCACAGTGCCTCCCACAGTGCCAGATATGCCCCCACAGTGCCAGATATGCCCCCAGTGCTGATACATGTCCCCACAGTGCCTCCCACAGCGCCAGATATGCCCCCACAGTGCCAGATATGCCCCCACAGTGCCAGATATGCCCCCACAGTGCCAGATATGCCCTCACAGTGCCAGATATGCCCACAGTGCTGATACACGTCCCCACAGTACATCCCACAGCACCAGATATGCCCCCAGTGCTGATACATGTCCCCACAGTGCCAGATATGCCCCCAGTGCAGATACACATGCCCCCCACAGTGCCAGATATGCCCCCACAGTGCCAGATATGCCCACAGTGCTGATACACGTCCCCACAGTGCCTCCCACAGCGCCAGATATGCCCCCAGTGCAGATACACATGTCCCCACAGTGCCAGATATGCCCCCAGTGCAGATACACATGCCCCCCACAGTGCCAGATATGCCCCCACAGCGCCAGATATGCCCCCAGTGCTGATACATGTCCCCACAGTGCCTCCTACAGCACCAGATATGCCCCCAGTGCAGATACACACATCCCCACAGTGCCAGATATGCCCACAGTGCTGATACACGTCCCCACAGTGCCTCCCACAGCGCCAGATATGCCCCCAGTGCTGATACATGTCCCCACAGTGCCTCCCACAGTGCCAGATATGCCCCCACAGCGCCAGATATGCCCCCACATCGCCAGATATGCCCCCAGTGCTGATACATGTCCCCACAGTGCCTCCCACAGCGCCAGATATGCCCCCAGTGCTGCTACACATGCCCCCACAGTGCAGATACACATGCCCCCACAGTGCCTCCCACAGTGCCAGATATGCCCACACAGTGCCAGATATGCCCACAGTGCTGATACACGTCCCCACAGTGCCTCCCACAGTGCCAGATATGCCCACACAGTGCCAGATATGCCCACAGTGCTGATACACGTCCCCACAGTGCCTCCCACAGCGCCAGATATGCCCCCAGTGCTGATACATGCCCCCACAGTGCCAGATATGCACACACAGTGCCAGATATGCCCACAGTGCTGATACACGTCCCCACAGTGCCAGATATGCCCCCAGTGCTGATACATGTCCCCACAGTGCCTCCCACAGTGCCAGATATGCCCCCACAGCGCCAGATATGCCCCCAGTGCTGATACATGCCCCCACAGTGCCTCCCACAGTGCCAGATATGCCCCCAGTGCTGATACATGTCCCCACAGTGCCACCCACAGCGCCAGCTATGCCCCCAGTGCTGCTACACATGCCCCCACAGTGCAGATACACATGCCCCCACAGTGCCTCCCACAGTGCCAGATATGCCCACAGTGCTGATACACGTCCCCACAGTGCCTCCCACAGTGCCAGATATGCCCACAGTGCTGATACACGTCCCCACAGTGCCTCCCACAGCGCCAGATATGCCCCCAGTGCTGATACATGCCCCCACAGTGCCTCCCACAGTGCCAGATATGCCCCCACAGCGCCAGATATGCCCCCACATCGCCAGATATGCCCCCAGTGCTGATACATGCCCCCACAGTGCCTCCCACAGTGCCAGATATGCCCCCACAGTGCTAGATATGCCCCCAGTGCTGATACATGCCCCCACAGTGCCTCCCACAGTGCCAGATATGCCCCCACAGTGCCAGATATGCCCCCAGCGCTGATACATGTCCCTACAGTGCCTCCCACAGCGCCAGATATGCCCCCACAGTGCCAGATATGCCCCCACAGTGCCAGATATGCCCCCACAGTGCCAGATATGCCCACAGTGCTGATACACGTCCCCACAGTACATCCCACAGCGCCAGATATGCCCCCAGTGCTGATACATGTCCCCACAGTGCCAGATATGCCCCCAGTGCAGATACACATGCCCCCCACAGTGCCAGATATGCCCCCACAGTGCCAGATATGCCCACAGTGCTGATACACGTCCCCACAGTGCCTCCCACAGCGCCAGATATGCCCCCAGTGCAGATACACATGTCCCCACAGTGCCAGATATGCCCCCAGTGCAGATACACATGCCCCCCACAGTGCCAGATATGCCCCCACAGCGCCAGATATGCCCCCAGTGCTGATACATGTCCCCACAGTGCCTCCTACAGCACCAGATATGCCCCCAGTGCAGATACACACATCCCCACAGTGCCAGATATGCCCACAGTGCTGATACACGTCCCCACAGTGCCTCCCACAGCGCCAGATATGCCCCCAGTGCTGATACATGTCCCCACAGTGCCTCCTTCAGCACCAGATATGCCCCCAGTGCAGATACACATGTCCCCACAGTTCCAGATATGCCCCCAGTGCAGATACACATGCCCCCCACAGTGCCAGATATGCCCCCACAGTGCCAGATATGCCCACAGTGCTGATACACGTCCCCACAGTGCCTCCCACAGCGCCAGATATGCCCCCAGTGCTGATACATGTCCCCACAGTGCCTCCTACAGCACCAGATATGCCCCCAGTGCAGATACACATGTCCCCACAGTGCCAGATATGCCCCCAGTGCTGATACACGTCCCCACAGTGCCTCCCACAGCGCCAGATATGCCCCCAGTGCTGATACACATGTCCCCACAGTGCCAGCTATGCCCCCAGTGCAGATACACATATCCCCACAGTGTCAGCTATGCCCCCAGTGCTGCTACACATGCCCCCACAGTGCCAGATATGCCCCCAGTGCAGATACACATGTCCCCACAGTGCCAGCTATGCCCCCAGTGCAGATACACATATCCCCACAGTGCCAGCTATGCCCCCAGTGCTGCTACACATGCCCCCACAGTGCCAGATATGCCCCCAGTGCAGATACACATATCCCCACAGTGCCAGCTATGCCCCCAGTGCAGATACACATGCCCCCACAGCGCCAGATATGCCCCCAGTGCAGATACACATGCCCCCACAGTGCCTCCCACAGTGCCAGATATGCCCCCACAGTGCCAGATACACACATCCCCACAGTGCCAGCTATGCCCCCCAGTGCAGATACACATATCCCCACAGTGCCAGCTATGCCCCCCAGTGCAGATACACATATCCCCACAGTGCCAGCTATGCCCCCAGTGCAGATACACATGCCCCCCACAGCGCCAGATATGCCCCCAGTGCTGATACATGCCCCCACAGTGCCTCCCACAGTGCCAGATATGCCCCCAGTGCTGATACATGTCCCCACAGTGCCTCCCACAGCGCCAGATATGCCCCCAGTGCTGATACACATGCCCCCACAGTGCAGATACACATGCCCCCACAGTGCCTCCCACAGTGCCAGATATGCCCACACAGTGCCAGATATGCCCACAGTGCTGATACACGTCCCCACAGTGCCTCCCACAGCGCCAGATATGCCCCCAGTGCTGATACATGCCCCCACAGTGCCTCCCACAGTGCCAGATATGCCCCCACAGCGCCAGATATGCCCCCAGTGCTGATACATGCCCCCACAGTGCCTCCCACAGTGCCAGCTATGCCCCCACAGTGCCAGATATGCCCCCGGTGCTGATACATGCCCCCACAGTGCCTCCCACAGTGCCAGATATGCCCCCACAGTGCCAGATATGCCCCCAGTGCTGATACATGTCCCCACAGTGCCTCCCACAGTGCCAGATATGCCCCCACAGCGCCAGATATGCCCCCACAGCGCCAGATATGCCCCCACAGTGCCAGATATGCCCACAGTGCTGATACACGTCCCCACAGTACATCCCACAGCGCCAGATATGCCCCCAGTGCTGATACATGTCCCCACAGTACATCCCACAGCGCCAGATATGCCCCCAGTGCTGATACATGTTCCCACAGTGCCTCCCACAGCGCCAGATATGCCCCCAGTGCTGATACACGTCCCCACAGTGCCAGATATGCCCCCAGTGCTGATACATGTCCCCACAGTGCCTCCCACAGTGCCAGATATGCCTCCAGTGCAGATACACATGCCCCCACAGTGCCAGATATGCCCCCACAGTGCCAGATATGCCCACAGTGCTGATACGCGTCCCCACAGTGCCTCCCACAGCGCCAGATATGCCCCCAGTGCTGATACATGTCCCCACAGTGCCTCCTACAGCACCAGATATGCCCCCAGTGCAGATACACATGCCCCCACAGTGCCTCCCACAGTGCCGGATATGCCCCCAGTGCTGCTACTCATGCCCACACAGTGCCAGATATACCCACAGTGCTGATACACGTCCCCACAGTGCCTCCCCCATGCGCCAGATATGCCCCCAGTGCTGATACATGCCCCCACAGTGCCTCCCACAGTGTCAGATATGCCCCCACAGCGCCAGATATGCCGCCACAGCGCCAGATATGCCCCCAGTGCTGATACATGCCCCCACAGTGCCTCCCACAGTGCCAGATATGCCCCCACAGTGCCAGATATGCCCCGAGTGCTTGTACATGCCCCCACAGTGCCTCCCACAGTGCCAGATATGCCCCCACAGTGCCAGATATGCCCCCAGTGCTGATACATGTCCCCACAGTGCCTTCCACAGTGCCAGATATGCCCCCACAGCGCCAGATATGCCCCCACAGCACCAGATATGCCCCCACAGCGCCAGATATGCCCCCACAGCGCCAGATATGCCCCCAGTGCTGATACATGTCCCCACAGTGCCTCCCACAGTGCCAGATATGCCCCCACAGCGCCAGATATGCCCCCAGTGCTGATACATGCCCCCACAGTGCCTCCCACAGTGCCAGATATGCCCCCAGTGCTGCTACACATGCCCCCACAGTGCCAGATATGCCCACAGTGCTGATACACGTCCCCACAGTGCCTCCCACAGTGCCAGATATGCCCCCAGTGCTGATACATGCCCCCACAGTGCCTCCCACAGTGCCAGATATGCCCCCACAGCGCCAGATATGCCCCCACAGCACCAGATATGCCCCCAGTGCTGATACATGCCCCCACAGTGCCTCCCACAGTACCAGATATGCCCCCAGTGCTGATACATGCCCCCACAGTGCCTCCCACAGCGCCAGATATGCCCCCAGTGCAGATACACATGCCCCCACAGTGCCTCCCACAGTGCCAGATATGCCCCCAGTGCTGCTACACATGCCCCCACAGTGCCAGATATGCCCACAGTGCTGATACACGTCCCCACAGTGCCTCCCACAGCGCCAGATATGCCCCCAGTGCTGATACATGCCCCCACAGTGCCTCCCACAGTGCCAGATATGCCCCCACAGCGCCAGATATGCCCCCACAGCGCCAGATATGCCCGCACAGCGCCAGATATGCCCCCCAGTGCTGATCCATGCCCCCACAGTGCCTCCCACAGTGCCAGATATGCCCCCACAGTGCCAGATATGCCCCCAGTGCTGATACATGCCCCCACAGGGCCTCACACAGTGCCAGATATGCCCCCACAGTGCCAGATATGCCCCCAGTGCTGATACATGCCCCCACAGTGCCTCCCACAGTGCCAGATATGCCCCCACAGTGCCAGATTATTTATTTATTTATTTATTAACAGTTTCTTATATAGCGCAGCATATTCCGTTGCGCTTTACAATTAGAACAGTAATAGAACAAAACTGGGTAAAAACAGACAGAGGTAGGATATGCCCACAGTGCTGATACATGTCCCCACAGTGCCTCCCACAGTGCCAGATATGCCCCCACAGCGCCAGATATGCCCCCACAGCGCCAGATATGCCCCCACAGTGCCTCCCACAGTGCCAGATATGCCCCCACAGTGCCAGATATGCCCCCAGTGCTGATACACGTCCCCACAGTACATCCCACAGCTCCAGATATGCCCCCAGTGCTGATACATGTCCCCACAGTGCCTCCCACAGCGCCAGATATGCCCCCAGTGCAGATACACGTCCCCACAGTACATCCCACAGCGCCAGATATGCCCCCAGTGCTGATACATGTCCCCACAGTGCCTCCCACAGTGCCAGATATGCCCCCAGTGCAGATACACATGCCCCCCACAGTGCCAGATATGCCCCCACAGTGCTAGATATGCCCCCAGTGCTGATACATGTCCCCACAGTGCCTCCCACAGCGCCAGATATGCCCCCAGTGCAGATACACATGCCCCACAGTGCCTCCCACAGTGCCAGATATGCCCACAGTGCTGCTACACATGCCCCCACAGTGCCAGATATGCCCCCACAGCGCCAGATATGCCCCCACAGCGCCAGATATGCCCCCAGTGCTGATACATGCCCCCACAGTGCCTCCCACAGTGCCAGATATGCCCCCAGTGCTGATACATGCCCCCACAGTGCCTCCCACAGTGCCAGATATGCCCCCACAGTGCTAGTTATGCCCCCAGTGCTGATACATGCCCCCACAGTGCCTCCCACAGTGCCAGATATGCCCCCACAGTGCCAGATATGCCCACAGTGCTGATACACGTCCCCACAGTACATCCCACAGCACCAGATATGCCCCCAGTGCTGATACATGTCCCCACAGTGCCTCCCACAGCGCCAGATATGCCCCCAGTGCTGATACACGTCCCCACAGCGCCAGATATGCCCCCAGTGCTGATACATGTCCCCACAGTGCCTCCCACAGTGCCAGATATGCCCCCAGTGCAGATACACATGCCCCCCACAGTGCCAGATATGCCCCCACAGTGCCAGATATGCCCACAGTGCTGATACACGTCCCCACAGTGCCTCCCACAGCGCCAGATATGCCCCCAGTGCTGATACATGTCCCCACAGTGCCTCTCACAGTGCCAGATATGCCCCCAGTGCTGCTACACATGCCCCCACAGTGCCAGATATGCCCACAGTGCTGATACACGTCCCCACAGTGCCTCCCACAGTGCCAGATATGCCCCCACAGCGACAGATATGCCCCCACAGCGACAGATATGCCCCCAGTGCTGATACATGCCCCCACAGTGCCTCCCACAGTGCCAGATATGCCCCCACAGTGCCAGATATGCCCCCAGTGCTGATACATGCCCCCACAGTGCCTCCCACAGTGCCAGATATGCCCCCACAGTGCCAGATATGCCCCCAGTGCTGATACATGCCCCCACAGTGCCTCCCACAGTGCCAGATATGCCCCCACAGTGCCAGATATGCCCCCAGTGCTGATACATGTCCCCACAGTGCCTCCCCGACATGAAAAAAAAAAGTGCTGCTCACCTACTGCTGCTGTGAGGGGAGGAGAGGGCAGCGCGCGCCTCTCCTACCCCTCCGTCTCCAGCGGCTGTGTGTATCTGAAATTCGGCGCCGGCCCATGAGCCAATCAGAGCTCGCGGTCCGGCAGCCAATCAGGAGCCTCAGCTGCCGGTCCCCGAGCTCTGATTGGCTCACGAGCCGGCACCGAATTTCAGATACACACTGTCGCTGGAGACGTCAGTGCGCGCTGGACAGCGGTGGCCGGGAGCGGATCGAGCTGCTTGCTAGCCACCGCTGCTGTAGAGAGTGAGTCACTGTGACTCACTCTCTGCAGCATCGCCCCCTATGGCCCGGCGCTCATCGCGGCTGAGTAGCCCGCGTATGCGTCGGGCCGGTCCTGACTGTACTCCTCCTATATAATACTGCTGGTCCCCAGTCCCCACAATAAAGCAGTGTGAGCACAGATATATGCAGCACACTGAGCACAGGTATGGAGCGTTTTTCAGGCAGAGAACGTATAATACTGGTGGTCACTGGTCACTGGTCAGCAAAACTCTGCACTGTACTCCTCCTATATAATACTGCTGGTCCCCAGTCCCCACAGTAAAGCAGTGGGAGCACAGATATATGCAGCACACTGAGCACAGATATGGAGCGTTTTTCAGGCAGAGAACGTATAATACTGGTGGTCACTGGTCAGCAAAACTCTGCACTGTACTCCTGCTATATAATACTGCTGGTCCCCAGTCCCCACAATAAAGCAGTATGAGCACAGATATATGCAGTACACTGAGCACAGATATGGAGCGTTTTTCAGGCAGAGAACGTATAATACTGGTGGTCACTGGTCAGCAAAACTCTGCACTGTACTCCTGCTATATAATACTGCTGGTCCCCAGTCCCCACAATAAAGCAGTATGAGCACAGATATATGCAGTACACTGAGCACAGATATGGAGCGTTTTTCAGGCAGAGAACGTATAATACTGGTGGTCACTGGTCAGCAAAACTCTGCACTGTACTCCTCCTATAATACTGCTGGTCCCCAGAATAAAGATATTTGCAGCCCCCTGAAACAAAGTGAGAGGACGCCAGCCACGTCCTCTCACTTTAATTTCCAATGCACGAGTGAAAAATGGTGGCGACGCGAGGCTCCTTATATAGAATCCAAATCTCGCGAGAATCCAACAGCAGGATGATGACGTTCGGGCGCGCTCGGGTTAACCGAGCAATACGGGAGAATCCGAGTATGCCTCGGACCCGTGTAAAATGGGTGAAGTTCGGGGGGGTTCGGATTCCGAGGAACCGAACCCGCTCATCACTAGAAATGACTAATATCTCCTTTGTTACAACCTGCTTCGATAATCTCTACACTTATGGATATGTAGAAATTAGTACATTCATTAAAACGCCGAACACACATTTTCTTTGGAGTTTGACCGTGAAACTGTTCGCCATCCTGAGACGACGTTCAGTTTCACGAATGTGTGCTGAAGCTGTATACTGCCCTGTATACAGCAGGGGAAGGCAGGGAAAGGGAGGGAGTGCGGGTGTCGAGGCTGCAGCAGCACTCACCTTCGTACATGTGTCTGCCTGGGAGAAGTAAGGGAGCCGCGGCAGGGGAGGTGAGGGGGTCGCGGCTGCGCAGAGCATACTGGCTCACGTCACCGGTAAGAGGATGCGGGGGGCATGACAAACGATGGCGGTGAAGTGTGCTGGCTGGAGGGTCTGTAAGCTGCGGGCTGTGCGGTGTGTTAGTAATTAACTATTAGCTGCAGGGTTGGGGGGGGGCGATGGTGATTTGGAGGTGCCTGCGCAGTATGAAGAAGTTCTCTAGGATGACTCAGCTGCAGGGTTAAAAATATCACTTTTCTGGAAAAATGCTGCGCAAAATTAGCAGTTTTTCAGAAGTGATATTTTTAATAGAGAGGCACGATAAATAGTGAGATAATTGTGAAATGAAAGGGTGAGAATTGAAAACTAAAAATTTGCATTTCACAATTTTTTCATGATGAATATACCCCATTATATGCGGTGGCCGCTCAGTAAAAGAGGAATTGGGAGACTCGGAATAGTCCACAGGTGAAACATGATAACGTCCCATAAATAACTTTATGACTGTCTCATGTTATGTTCCCAGGTGAGAGAAACACAGGTGAGGAGACAGGTTACATTGCATAATCATTCTGTTCTCTCCAATCTTTCATTGCTCAGCGCTATGTCACACAGTATGGTGACGCTTTATAAATAAAGGATAATTATTAATAGTAGTAGTAGTAGTAGTAGTAGTAGTAATAATAATAATACTGTATCTTTCTGTCATCCATTTAAAGTGCAGAATATGGGGCCCATTACAATTTAAATTTAAGCTGTGTCGCTGTACTGTAATTTGTATTGCAATTGCAACCACTCCATCCGTCCTGCTCGAACTGACTGGACAGGGAGCATAACTATTAATAGTGGTTCATACCACAAAATGGCCGCCCCCACAGTGTGCCGCTGAAGAAAGGACGGTAAATGCAGATGAAAGAAGGTGGAGCAGAAACAACGTTTTGTAACCAGGGAGTTTGTTTCAATCAATGTGAAATTTTGGGTTTATAAACACGGCTTTGCATTACCCATAATTGTTCCCATAGTTTATCACACTGACAATTTGTTTTCCCAGTCACTATAACACTAAAGGTGACGCCATCTACCACAAATGTGCTTTGTATTCTGTGAGGAGAAACAGGAACTTCGCAGCGGTGACAAACACTGACACCAACAACTCTAAGAGGGAACTCTAATCATACCTCACAAATGTCCCGATATAGGATGGACAGTGCTTTTTTGAGGTCTCTGTCCCGTTATCATTAAGGGGTTACATAGTGTTTTAAGCACAAATATACGTATTTGTTAATACAAAATGGCCGAAACTACGGCAATACCTGGTCACAGGTCTAGTAATATTGTATAATTATGCTGCCATGGGTCACAGACACTGGTATGGGATTGTCTGTCTGACACATCCTACTTCAAACTCCATTTTGTGTTACCTTCTCTGCAGGTGTTAGGCTGTTAGTATTAAACAATGGCTGCTCCAATTATGTTGCAGGCAGCTTGGTGACATGGGCACAGAGATAGTACAGATTAGCCCCTCCCCCCCCTCCCTAATATTTGTGCTGCCCTTCTCCATGTCTGGGCATGCCATTTTCCAGTCATAGGGAGGTGTAATATATTGGTGTTTTATAGTGTAAGCATTAATTTGCAAATGTTATTGATAGCTGGTTACATGGACGCTTCAGGCAGCTGATTTCCCATACCTGTGCGCCAGAGGTTTCTTGTGGTGTTGCCGACTGAAGAGGGGTCTTGATTGGCACATGAGCCTTGGCATTCCTGGGCTGCGGTGCATTTGGAGGAGCCCCAAAGACCTGTGCAGTAACATTGGTCAGATAGACCTGCAAAATAAAATATAAATAAATGATCGTGAAGGACAAAGCGAAATACACGGTGACCTCCATTGTATGTCTTCAGCACTGGATGGGGTTATCCAAGACCAGCGACTCCCCTCACCAGGTTGTCGGACGCTATCAGAGGTTGCCAAATGGTGGATGATGACCATATATAATGACTGTATGTAAGATGTCATCGTCTGACAGCACTAATGGAGTCCTGTTGGGCCAGCGGCAAACTGTCCCTGGAAACCATTTTAAAATACTTTATCCTGTTTTATTTTTTGGACCCTTCAACCCATTAGTGGGGTCACTGTGCTTACCTACTCTCCCGGAAGGGGTGGGATACTCCAGATTTTTCAGGTAGACCGCTTCTTAATGGATTGTGGGCCAATATGGAGGGGGCGGGGCAAAAATGTTAGTTTCAGATGGCGTTAGCTATTGTGGACAAACTTGGTAATCCCAACTGTGGGGTCTGCTTTGCAATCAGAAATGGAGACACCGTGGCATATATCGGAGATATCTGCTGCGGCCTCTCCATGTTAAATCTGGAGGGTCCTTAATATTTGTTGGTACCTCCTGAAAATGGGTGTTTTCAGGGGATATCCTGCGAATAGTGTTTTTTTTGTTGTTTTTTTTAAAGATGCCCCTTACAAATAAAGATACCCCTGTCTGAGATAAAGATAGATAGAGTCTCCCCCCAAAAATTATAATTTATTTATATAGCTACATCATATTGCCCAGTACTATACAGAGAACACTGAATCATTGACATCGACCCCGGCCCAGTGAGCTTACAATCTAAATTCTCTACCACACACACAGGTGTCCATTTTTTGTTAGCAGCCAATTAAACTACCAATATCTTTTGGGACATTTTGGAGGAACCCTAGGTGAGCACATACAGTACCCCTCCGGCGTCTCTGTGCTCTACTTCCCCATTGTACAGCGCTGCAGGGTTTTGTGACGTCTTATAAACACGAGATAATAATTCTCATAATAATGATAAATAACAGATTCATAAAGACATAGGCTTTGTACATTGTACAGTGTCACGGCAGGATTACGTCTACAATTGGATTTATTTTGTCTTTATCCCCCAAATGAGTTCAATCTTTTGGTGGATCTCTGTTCTTGCAAATAACTAACCGGAACCTTCTTCCATCTCTTCCCTCTTATTTGCATAATACACCATACATTACTCTACCCCAACCCGCCCTGCGCCGCACTCATCTGTGATTCTCACCAGCGCACTCTGCACGGCCTGGTAGACCCGGGGGAGATGTCTCTGCAGAAAGTCCATGGCACTCTCAGGTCCCTGAGCTTCTCGCAGTCAGCTGTCTCTTCCTCTCGGACTAACTGCTTCTGTTTTACATGACTCCTCTGGGGGAAGTGGCCATAAAACCACAGGCAATGTGCTAATATTATTTTATATGACTCTGTGTACAATATACACTTCCTCTTAGGTCACCATAACTCATTCACTGCCAGAGACACGGAACTCTAAATGCAGAATGCACCACTGCTTGGGTAAGGATGAGGACAAGACCTATAACCCCCACTGAGAACTGGAAACTGCAGGTGCATTTTCTTTAAATATACAAAGTTCTTTCAAGGTATGGAAACTTTTACATATGAAGGTGTTTATGTTAGATGCATTTCGTGATGGTGCGAAACTCATTTTCAGTGCAGTTCTCCTTTAAAGTCAATGACATTCTCTTGGTCTCTGACAAACCTATCCCTAGAATTATATAGTGAGATAGTCGTCATCAAATCTGCAACTCGTACTTCTCTTACTGATGGTATGCCGCTGGGATTTGTAAAATAGCATTGTGTAATTCATCTTTACACTCATCTGACCACTTGTGAGGTTTCTGATATGCCCGCCTGATCCTGGCAAGGCGGCACAGAGGACCTGGCATACTGGCAACTCACTAGGTGAGCCTAAGGTTCTTCCTCCTGTAGCTTGCTGGCATGCAGTGTCGGACTGGGGCATGTAGGGCCCACCAGGGGAATACAGTGGTAAGGGCCCATGTTTAGGGGTGTGGCCAGTGTCTAAAGGGGGTGTGCCCAGCCACCACATTGGTTTGCCTAACCATTTTGCAAGTGTTGCATGCAAGATAACGTACTAGATTAGTAACATCACAGTCTGGAACCTGGGGGGTCATTCCGAGTTGTTCGCTCGGTAAAAATCTTCGCATCGCAGCGATTTTCTGCTTAGTACGCATGCGCAATGTTCGCACTGCGACTGCGCCAAGTAATTTTGCTATGAAGATAGTTTTTTTACTCATGGCTTTTTCTTCGCTCCGGCGATCGTAATGTGATTGACAGGAAATGGGTGTTACTGGGCGGAAACACGGCGTTTTATGGGCGTGTGGGAAAAAACGCTACCGTTTCCGGAAAAAACGCAGGAGTGGCCGGAGAAACGGAGGAGTGTCTGGGCAAACGCTGGGAGTGTTTGTGACGTCAAACCAGGAACGACAAGCACTGAACTGATCGCAGATGCCGAGTAAGTCTGAAGCTACTCTGAAACTGCTAAGTAGTTTGTAATCGCAATATTGCGAATACATCGTTCGCAATTTTAAGAAGCTAAGATTCACTCCCAGTAGGCGGCGGCTTAGCGTGTGTAACTCTGCTAAAATCGCCTTGCGAGCGAACAACTCGGAATGAGGGCCCTGATCCCTAGAGGAGGAGGGCCCCCCAGGCAGTAGGGCCCACCAGTGGTTTCCCCTGTACCTTTGTGGGTCAGTCCAACCCTGCAGCATAAGGCCCAGATCCCATGTTTTTTACATCTTTTCTCCCACAGGTCTGTGAGACTCGAGTAAAGTTATCTGATCAGCTGTGTTGCTATACGGAGGCTGGGTCTGCCTCACTGTGCATTAAAGAGAATCTTCCTAGAGCCAAGGTGTATTTTGCCACATCAAATGTTTCTGAATATGGGGGTGATTCAGACCTGATCTCTGGGCTGCTAAATTTGCTGTCCTGCGATCATATAGTCGCCGCACAAGGGGAGTGTAAATTCGCCCGTGCAAGTGTGCGATCGCATGTGTACGCCGTGCAAAAATGTCCCTCAGTCAGCGGGCAGCTGCAAATCCGTTTGCAACTCACTCACCATCAAAGGTTTTTACCAGTCTGTGCAGTCTGTGAGCAGCCCAGGCAGGGTTGGACTGGTCCACAGGGGTACCAGGGATACCACCGGTACGCCCCACTGCCTGAGGGCCCACTCCTTCCTCTAGGGATCAGGTTCCAGACTGTGCACTTGTATTATACATGGTAGATATGTTGCATTACACTGCACAAGTCTATTGTGTATTTCAAGCCTCTGTGGAGGCTGGCCACACCCCCTTTTTAGGCTGGCCACACCCCTAAGTATGGCTCCTATTACTGCATCCCCCCGGTGGGCCCTTCATGCTACAGTCTGACACTGAGCCCAGGACTTACTCCTACAGTGCGATGAGAACAGGCTGATCGGAGCCGGAGCAGACGTCACACAACCTCCCAGAAAACGCTTGGGCACGCCTGCGTTTTCCCTGACACTCCCAGAAAACGGCCAGTTACCACCCCCAAGCGTCCTCTTCCTGTCAATCAGCTAGCGAGTGGCTGTGCGATCTAAATTTCCGCACCAGCTTGTCGCATGCGCAATCAATCGATAATCGTCCGCTGTGCAAAAACACACAACAGCGTTCAGGTCTGAATCGGGCCCTATGCACAGTATAAGATAATACCAGGGTCCCCACATCCCGTTGCAAAGATCTTTGGTCTTTGCCCAGGCTGGGCTGGAAGTGTCACCATGTTGGCTCCCAGTTTGAGAACAGGAGGTTTGACTTCTTCTCAGGAGTTGACACTGTTGAAGAACGCTGGTATAGAAGTGAGGGTCACGCGTTTTGAGCAGTCGGCACATTTCATGTGGGAGCACGATTACAACCCATTCTAAGATGTCCTGAAGCAATCGGGAGCATGAAGGAGACCCCCGCTTAGAGATACTCTCATCTGTCTCAAAAAGGTTCTAGAGCCAGTTGCCCAAATTGACTGTGGTGTACAAACATTTGTGTGGTCATTCACAATGTCTGTATGGCCATTACGTCGACAGTAACACATAATGCATACTTACCTGCTCTCCAGGAAAGCGGCGGGAGACTCACGGTTGTTTAGGGTGGTCCCCCTGATTCCCGGAAGAGTAGGTGGATCGTCCACATTCTCGAGAAGTGGGCACGATGGTGGGAGAATACCAGGAATCGCAGGTCTGTATGAAGGAGGCGGGGCTGACATGAAGTGAAATGCGTCGTTTTATGGGGATGAGGCCTAATGACACAATGAGCCCGGCTCCGCCCCCTAGGTGGTCAGCTGCATAAGTAGGTAAGTATGACGTAATAAACAGGGCAGCTGCAGTCAAACTCAAATCGCCACCGTACAGTGAACAAGTCTGAGGTGCTTGGACGGGTCAGTCTCCTTTATTCTTGTAGAACTTTTTGGCCACCGGATACCATATGCCCAAGACTTTAGCCAGACTAAGGAGGAAATTTACTAAGTGAGATTCATGACATGTTTAACCCCTAAATGGTCATGAGTTCAAATCACAGCGCCTCTGCGTACATTTACCCCAAATTGGTGAATTTGTGGTCACGTAGCCAGTTATCGGATGGTGGTCTGCCTATGATACAGGGGGTCTGGGACTCCAGGTCGACAACAGAAAGGTCGACACACCTTAGGTCGACGCCAATTGGTCGACACACCTTAGGTCGACGTGGACAAAAGGTCGACATGGACAAAAGGTCGACAGGAACAAGGTCGACATGGAAAAAGGTTGACATGTGTTTTTTATGTTTTTTTGGTGTCGTTTTCTTCGTAGAGTGACCGGGAACCCCAATTAGTGCACCGCGTTCGCTCGCCATGCTTCGGGCATGGTGCCTTCGCTTCGCTCGGCACAGATTACCGTTCCAATCGTAGTCCACGTGGATCGTTAAGTGTGAAAAGGTTCCAAAAAAGAAAAAAATTGTGAAAAACTCATGTCGACCTTTTTCCATGTCGACCTTTTGTCCATGTCGACCTAAGGTGTGTTGACCAATTGACGGCAACCTAAGGTGTGTCGACCTTTTTGTTGTCGACCTGGAGTCCGGATACCGATACAGGAAACGCCGCCTCTTCTCAAGAGAGGACACGCACAACAGTTTTCTCTGACGTCCTAGTGGATGCTGGGAACTCTGTAAGGACCATGGGGAATAGCGGCTCCGCAGGAGACTGGGCACAAAAGTAAAAGCTTTTAGGTCACCTGGTGTGCACTGGCTCCTCCCCCCATGACCCTCCTCCAAGCCTCAGTTAGATTTTTGTGCCCGGCCGAGAAGGGTGCATGCTAGGTAGCTCTCCAGAGCTGCTTAGAGTAAAAGTTTTAAATAGGTTTTTTTATTTTCAGTGAGACCTGCTGGCAACAGGCTCACTGCATCGTGGGACTAAGGGGAGAAGAAGCGAACTCACCTGACTGCAGAGTGGATTGGGCTTCTTGGCTACTGGACATTAGCTCCAGAGGGACGATCACAGGTTCAGCCTGGATGGGTCCCGGAGCCGCGCCGCCGGCCCCCTTACAGAGCCAGAAGAGCGAAGAGGTCCGGAAAAATCGGCGGCAGAAGACGTTCCTGTCTTCAATAAGGTAGCGCACAGCACTGCAGCTGTGCGCCATTGCTCTCAGCACACTTCACACTCCGGTCACTGAGGGTGCAGGGCGCTGGGGGGGAGCGCCCTGAGACGCAATAAAACATGTTTAAACCTTATATGGCTAAAGAAATACATCACATATAGCTCCTGGGCTATATGGATGCATTTCACCCCTGCCAGTTTTCCTAAAAAAAAAAAGCGGGAGAAAAGGCCGCCGTGAAGGAGGCGGAGCCTATCTCCTCAGCACACAAGCGCCATTTTCCCTCACAGTTCCGCTGGAAGGAAGGCTCCCTGACTCTCCCCTGCAGTCCTGCTACAGAATCAGGGTAAAACAAGAGAGGGGGGGCACTAATTGGCAGAAAATACATATACAGCAGCTATAGAAGGGAGAAACACTTATATAAGGTTATCCCTGCATATATATAGCGCTCTGGTGTGTGCTGGCAAACTCTCCCTCTGTCTCCCCAAAGGGCTCGTGGGGTCCTGTCCTCTATCAGAGCATTCCCTGTGTGTGTGCTGTGTGTCGGTACGATTGTGTCGACATGTATGAGGAGGAAAATGATGTGGAGGCGGAGCAATTGCCTGTAATAGTGATGTCACCCCCTAGGGAGTCGACACCTGACTGGATGGTCGTATGGAAGGAATTACGTGACAGTGTCAGCACTTTGCAAAAAAACTTTTGACGACATGAGACAGCCGGCAAATCAGTTAGTGCCTGTCCAGGCGTCTCAAACACCGTCAGGGGCTCTAAAGCGCCCGTTACCTCAGATGGTCGACCCAGACCCAGACACGGATACTGACTCCAGTGTCGACGGTGACGAGACAAACGTAATGTCCAGTAGGGCCACACGTTACATGATCACGGCAATGAAGGAGGCTTTGAACATTTCTGATACTACAAGTACCACAAAAAAGGGTATTATGTGGGGTGTGAAAAAACTACCCATAGTTTTTCCTGAATCAGATGAATTAAATGAGGTGTGTGACAAAGCGTGGGTTTCCCCCGATAAAAAACTGCTGATTTCTAATAAATTATTGGCATTATACCCTTTCCCGCCAGAGGTTAGGGCGCGTTGGGAAACACCCCCTAGGGTAGATAAGGCGCTCACACGCTTATCAAAACAAGTGGCGTTACCGTCTCCTGATACGGCCGCCCTCAAGGAACCAGCTGATAGAAAGCTGGAAAATATCCTAAAAGGTATATACACACATACTGGTGTTATACTACGACCAGCAATCGCCTCAGCCTGGATGTGCAGTGCTGGAGTGGCTTGGTCTGATTCCCTGACTGAAAATATTGATACCCTGGATAGGGACAGTATATTATTGACTATAGAGCATTTAAAGGATGCATTACTATATATGCGAGATGCACAGAGGGATATTTGCACCCTGGCATCAAGAGTAAGTGCGTTGTCCATTTCTGCCAGAAGAAGTTTATGGACACGACAGTGGTCAGGTGATGCGGATTCAAAACGGCATATGGAAGTTTTGCCGTATAAAGGGGAGGAGTTATTTGGGGTCGGTCTATCAGACCTGGTGGCCACGGCGACGGCTGGGAAATCCACCTTTTTACCCCAGGTCACCTCTCAGCAGAAAAAGACACCGTCTTTTCAAACTCAGTCCTTTCGTCCCCATAAGGGCAAGCGGGCAAAAGGCCACTCATTTCTGCCCCGGGGCAGAGGAAGGGGAAAAAGACTGCAGCAAGCAGCCTCTTCCCAGGATCAGAAGCCCTCCCCCGCTTCTGCCAAGTCTTCAGCATGACGCTGGGGCTTTACAAGCGGACTCAGGCACGGTGGGGGCCCGTCTCAAAAATTTCAACGCGCAGTGGGCTCACTCGCAAGTGGACCCCTGGATCCTGCAGGTAGTATCACAGGGGTACAAACTGGAATTCGAGACGTCTCCCCCTCGCCGGTTCCTGAAGTCTGCTCTACCAACGTCTCCCTCCGACAGGGAGGCAGTATTGGAAGCTATTCACAAGCTGTATTCCCAGCAGGTGATAATCAAGGTACCCCTCCTACAACAGGGAAAGGGGTATTATTCCACGCTGTTTGTGGTACCGAAGCCGGACGGCTCGGTGAGACCGATTTTAAATCTGAAATCATTGAACACTTACATAAAAAGGTTCAAATTCAAGATGGAATCACTCAGAGCAGTGATAGCGAACCTGGAAGAAGGGGACTATATGGTGTCTCTGGACATCAAAGATGCTTATCTCCATGTCCCAATCTACCCTTCTCACCAAGGGTACCTCAGGTTTGTGGTACAGAACTGTCATTATCAGTTTCAGACGCTGCCGTTTGGGTTGTCCACGGCACCACGGGTCTTTACCAAGGTAATGGCCGAAATGATGATTCTTCTTCGAAGAAAAGGCGTCTTAATTATCCCTTACTTGGACGATCTCCTGATAAGGGCAAGGTCCAGGGAACAGTTAGAGGTTGGAGTAGCACTATCTCAGGTGGTGCTACGTCAGCACGGGTGGATTCTAAATATTCCAAAATCGCAGCTGATTCCAACAACACGTCTACTGTTCCTAGGGATGATTCTGGACACAGTCCAGAAAAAGGTGTTTCTCCCGGAGGAGAAGGCCAGGGAGTTATCCGAGCTAGTCAGGAACCTCCTGAAACCAGGACAAGTGTCAGTGCATCAATGCACAAGGGTCCTGGGAAAGATGGTGGCTTCTTACGAAGCGATTCCATTCGGAAGATTCCATGCAAGAACGTTTCAGTGGGATCTGCTGGACAAATGGTCCGGATCGCATCTTCAGATGCATCAGCGGATAACCCTATCTCCAAGGACAAGGGTGTCTCTCCTGTGGTGGTTGCAGAGTGCTCATCTTCTAGAGGGCCGCAGATTCGGCATTCAGGACTGGATTCTGGTGACCACGGATGCCAGCCTAAGAGGCTGGGGAGCAGTCACACAGGGAAGAAACTTCCTGGGCTTGTGGTCAAGCATGGAAACGTCTCTTCACATAAATATCCTGGAACTAAGGGCAATTTACAATGCCCTAAGTCAAGCAAGGCCTCTGCTTCAGGGTCAGTCGGTTTTGATCCAATCGGACAACATCACGGCAGTCGCCCACGTAAACAGACAGGGCGGCACAAGAAGCAGGAGGGCAATGGCAGAAGCTGCAAGAATTCTTCGCTGGGCGAAAAATCATGTGACAGCACTGTCAGCGGTGTTCATTCCGGGAGTGGACAACTGGGAAGCAGACTTCCTCAGCAGACACGACCTCCACCCGGGGGAGTGGGGACTTCACCCAGAAGTCTTCCACGTGATTGTAAACCGTTGGGAAAAACCAAAGGTGGACATGATGGCGTCTCGTCTCAACAAGAAACTAGACAGATATTGCGCCAGGTCAAGGGACCCTCAGGCAATAGCGGTGGACGCTCTGGTAACACCGTGGGTGTACCAGTCAGTGTATGTGTTCCCTCCTCTGCCTCTCATACCCAAAGTACTGAGAATCATAAGAAGGAGAGGAGTAAGAACTATACTCGTGGCTCCGGATTGGCCAAGAAGGACTTGGTACCCGGAACTTCAAGAGATGCTCACGGAGGACCCGTGGCCTCTACCTCTCAGAAAGGACCTGCTCCAGCAGGGACCTTGTCTGTTCCAAGACTTACCGCGGCTGCGTTTGACGGCATGGAGGTTGAACGCCGGATCCTGAAGGAAAAAGGCATTCCAGATGAAGTCATCCCTACCCTGGTCAAGGCCAGAAAGGATGTAACCGCAAAACATTATCACCGCATTTAGCGGAAATATGTTGCGTGGTGTGAGGCCAAGAAGGCCCCTACAGAGGAATTTCAACTGGGTCGTTTCCTGCATTTCCTGCAAACAGGACTATCTATGGGCCTAAAATTAGGGTCCATTAAGGTTCAAATTTCGGCCCTGTCAATCTTCTTCCAAAAAGAACTGGCTTCAGTGCCTGAAGTTCAGACGTTTGTCAAAGGGGTACTGCATATACAGCCTCCTTTTGTGCCTCCAGTGGCACCTTGGGATCTCAATGTAGTGTTGAGTCTCCTAAAATCACATTGGTTTGAACCACTCACCACTGTGGAATTGAAATATCTCACATGGAAAGTGGTCATGCTGTTAGCCCTGGCTTCAGCCAGGCGTGTCTCTGAATTGGCGGCTTTATCATATAAAAGCCCTTACCTAATTTTTCATTCAGACAGGGCAGAACTGAGGACTCGCCCTCAATTTCTCCCTAAGGTGGTTTCAGCGTTTCACATGAACCAGCCTATTGTGGTACCTGCGGCTACTAGGGACTTGGAGGACTCCAAGTTGCTGGACGTAGTCAGGGCCCTGAAAATATATGTTTCCAGGACGGCTGGAGTCAGAAAATCTGACTCGCTGTTTATCCTGTATGCACCCAACAAGCTGGGTGCTCCTGCTTCTAAGCAGACGATTGCTCGTTGGATTTGTAGTACAATTCAGCTTGCACATTCTGTGGCAGGCCTGCCACAGCCAAAATCTGTAAAAGCCCATTCCACAAGGAAAGTGGGCTCATCTTGGGCGGCTGCCCGAGGGGTCTCGGCTTTACAACTTTGCAGAGCAGCTACTTGGTCAGGGGCAAACACGTTTGCTAAATTTTACAAATTCGATACCCTGGCTGAGGAGGACCTGGAGTTCTCTCATTCGGTGCTGCAGAGTCATCCGCACTCTCCCGCCCGTTTGGGAGCTTTGGTATAATCCCCATGGTCCTTACGGAGTTCCCAGCATCCACTAGGACGTCAGAGAAAATAAGAATTTACTTACCGATAATTCTATTTCTCATAGTCCGTAGTGGATGCTGGGCGCCCATCCCAAGTGCGGATTGTCTGCAATACTTGTATATAGTTATTGTTACAAAAATCGGGTTGTTTATTGTTGTGAGCCATCTTTTCAGAGGCTCCTACGTTTATCATACTGTTAACTGGGTTCAGATCACAAGTTGTACGGTGTGATTGGTGTGGCTGGTATGAGTCTTACCCGGGATTCAAGATCCTTCCTTATTATGTACGCTCGTCCGGGCACAGTATCCTAACTGAGGCTTGGAGGAGGGTCATGGGGGGAGGAGCCAGTGCACACCAGGTGACCTAAAAGCTTTTACTTTTGTGCCCAGTCTCCTGCGGAGCCGCTATTCCCCATGGTCCTTACGGAGTTCCCAGCATCCACTACGGACTATGAGAAATAGAATTATCGGTAAGTAAATTCTTATTATCTCTAATCAGCTACTTCTGCTTTAATTTGTTCTGCGTACAACAGGAGATGGTTAGTTCTGTAAGTGCTGCACTCCATGATGAAACACTTTGGGCCTGATGTACAGGTGGACGCAGTGGCGGTGCCGCGGCACCTGGCCGATAATGTAAGTCTGCGCGCTTATCTGAGTCACACAGGGGGTAATACAGATCTGATCGCTGGGCTGCGTTTTTTGCAGCCCTGCGATCAGATAGTCGCCGCCTACAGGGGGAGGGGGAAAGCGCTGTGCAAGTGTGCGATCGCTTCTTCTGCAGAGCTGCACCAAAATCAATTTGTGCAGTCTCTGCGCAGCCCAGGACTTACTCTTCCTGTGCGATGTATTACTGCTGATCGGGGCCGGAGCAGACGTCAGACACCCTCCCTGATAAGCGCCTGATCCCGCCTGCGTTTTTCTGGACACTCCTGGAAAACGGACAATTGCCACCCACAAACAGCCTCTTCCTGTCAGTCACCTTGCGAACACCCGTGTGTTCGGATTTTTTGCACCATCTCGTCGCTAGGCGCTGATGCCTGTCGCTGTTCTGTGACGCGTTGGCGCAGTAGCGATCAGATCTGAATTAAGCCCACAACCCGTTATCTGTGGAGAAAGGACAGACTGGTGGTCACCTATAGACTGGTCAGGGTGGTGTCACTAGCGAAAGTCCCTGTACGGAACTTAGCTAAAAGAGCAATTACATATTACTTCCTCTCTAAATGTAATATTAAAGTACAGTATATAACGTAGCGTTGCTGTTATCTGTGACGCTGGGAACACACAGCAGGGAATCTGCATGTGATTACTTTTGAAGTTTAAACATGACAAATGCATCTATCTCGAAATATTATCCCTTTGATGGGCTTTCATAAAGTTGGACGCGCCACTGGAGTGATGAAAATAAGGCCAGGTCGTGAGGCCACGCCCCCCTTTTTGGACGCACCGGGTGTCACTGACCGCAGCGACGCCCCTGCCTTCAGGCATCAGAATACAGATTGTTATTTATTTTATTTTTTATTTTCTTTAAAACAAAATTGTATAAATTCAATTCCTAGGTTAAGTCAGATGGTCGCCTGGAACTCCCCCCGACATGTCAAACGATGGGTTGATTTGGAAAGTGATCTGGTAGGTTTCATTTCTGTATCCAACTTACCATAGCTGCCGTGTAAACATCACCCACACATCGTTTCTTTACTCCCTACCGTCGAGCTTACTCTTGGGACAAGCTCAACAAACGTCTGAAATGATCTACTAACCCATCTCCTCTCACTCCTACTTGGAACAACCCCACTTTTCCGCCTGGCTTCTCGGACGCAATGGCTCTTCCCTGGGCGACACCTAACGTTACGAGGTTTCATTATATTGTAGGGGACTTTAGGGGACATTTACTAAGCAGTGATAAGAGCGGAGAAGTGTGCCAGTGGAGAAGTGGCCCCATCAACCAATCAGCACTGAAGTAACATCTATAATTTGCATACTATAAAATGATACAGAACTGCTGATTGGTTGATGGGGCCATTTCTCCACTGGCTCACTTCTCCACTCTTATCACTGCTTAGTAAATGTCCCCCTTTGCCCCTAAGTCCTTTGCTGAAATTCAGGACAAATACGGTATTTCTAATTCGCTTCACTACCAATACTTACAAATCTGCAATTTTATCACCTCATTATGTCCTGCCTGTTCTCTCCGAACCCCCTCCCCAAATGAACGTCTAATGCAATCCTACCGACAGGGGTACTATCTCAATTTTATATAACTCTATCTTGACATTGGAGCCGGGTGTGGTATGGAAGGTGGACAGTAACTAGGTCAACAGTGTCTAGGTTGACCACTATTGGTCGACAGTAACTAGGTCGACAGGTTCTCTAGGTTGACAGGGTCCATGTCGACAGGTCAAAAGGTCGACATGAGTTTTTTTATGTTTTTTGGTGTCGTTTTCTCTGTACAGTGACCGGGAACCCTAATTAGTGCACCGTGTCCCCTCGCCACGCTTCGGGCAAGGTGCCTCTCTCCGCTACCGCTGCACTAGGTTACTATTCCCAATCGTAGTCCGCGTGGATCGTTAAGTATGAAAAAGTTCAAAAAATATTTTTTTTTTTAAAAACTCATGTCGACCTTTTGACCTGTCAACTTAGAACATGTCGATCTACAGACCCTGTCGAGCTAGAGACCCTGTCGACCAATGGTGGTCGACCTAGTTACTGCAATTGGAAGGCATTAAATCCTCCTAGTCGGCAGGAACTATTAAACAGAATATGGGCCCTCATTCCGAGTTGATCGCTCGCAAGGCGAATTTAGCAGTATTGCACACGCTAAGCCGCCGCCCACTGGGAGTGAATCTTAGCTTCTTAAAATTGCGAACGAAAGATTTGCAATATTGCGATTACAAATTTCTTAGCAGTTTCAGAGTAGCTCCACACTTACTCGGCATCTGCGATCAGTTCAGTGCTTGTCGTTCCTGGTTTGACGTCACAAACACACCCAGCGTTCGCCCAGACACTCCCCCGTTTCTCCAGCCACTCCTGCGTTTTTTCCGGAAACGGTAGCGTTTTTATCCACACGCCCCTAAAACGCCGTGTTTACGCCCAGTAACACCCATTTCCTGTCAATCACACTACGATCGCCGGAGCGAAGAAAAAGCTGTGAGTAAAAATACTATCTTCATTGTAAAATTACTTGGCGCAGTCGCAGTGCGAATATTGCGCATGCGTACTAAGCGGAATTTCACTGCGATGCGATGAAAATTACCGAGCGAACGACTCGGAATGAGGGCCATGGTTCATCGCAAAGATGGAATACATTACTAGTCTACAAAATAACACTGATAAGAATTTTCACTCTGTGTGGCATCCTTGGTACGCTTATCCTAATATACCTCTACCAGGCCTCAAATAATACGACACACTTCGTACAAATTGCACCGACTCCCCATTACCCTCCCAACCCAAACTCGCTATTCAATCCCCCTCTTTATCTGTATGTCCCTCCTTCCCTTCTCTTTCATACTCCTCCTTCATGTCTGCTAATTGTTTTATTGTTATTTACTTGCCTAGTTTAATCTTCTTAATTGTTTTCACCTACTCTCACCTGAATCGGCAGGATTCTTAATCTACAGTATACCGTAATATACCACTTTGTCGATGTCCTTTCCCGTTCATGAACATGTTGACGATGTTACTTCTGTATCTTACTGTTTCGAAGATTGCTATGTACTTGTTAATTATTCCTTTTATATTCTATTGTGAGTACCTAAATGCCTAGGTACTCACAATATAAATTACCCCATTACATCTTACATCTCTATAGAATGGATCCCAGCTCTGCAACTGCCACCGGCAAGGAAGTCAGGAACAGAGCCCTTGTACCTAATGGGATGGGTCATATTGGAGGGAATGTTATTGGATTGATTAAAAAAAAAAATAAACTCATAAAAACCATGGTTGCTTAGCAAAATTCACTAGCCTGCAGGTTGCAAGAAGTGCCAAGATTTTGGCGATATAGCAGCGAGATTTATAGCAGCAATGTTTTTTATTTAAGGCAAAGCAGATCGGCATTACATTTGGCCTGGCATGTTAGTAGATGACGTTAGTAGATGATGTTAGTAGATGAGGTACCATTATGTTTTCACATACGTAATATTGCAAGTTACAGGGCCTAATTCTGATTTGCATGCGTTGCTGAAGTACATGTAGTTGGGAGATAATTTGTTTCAGCGCATGCGCAAAACATTCAGAAAGTCTGCAACGGCTCTGGCGTTACCCTGAGTGAATGCACAGAGGGGCTATTGCAGTTGTGTCAGTGGCAAAGTGCTGCAGTGTGAGATTACCCTCTGTAGCGCTCCTGTGCTGCTGTGAAGAAGCCGGCTGAGTCTCCAGGTGCAGCCCAGCATCTCCGGGAATGCTGTCACGCCCTAGAGTGATGCAACCGGGGCGGGGCTTTACGCAAGGCCATGCGACACAGTGATGCAAATGAGGGACTTCCACAGGACCCTGTCCCTGCTAAGCCCTGCCCACTTTTCTGTCCATAGGCAGGCGCAGTATCTCTGTCTGAACATGGCCTCTGTAGCTGTGATACTCCTATAACTCGCCAACAGGCATTCAGACAACTACCCAGTCCCCAATGCCTCTCCTCTCTCCCACCCTCCCCATGCCTCTCCTCTCTCTCCTGCCCTCCCCATGCCTCTCCTATCTCCTGCCCTCCCCATGCCTCTCCTCTCTCCTGCCCTCCCCATGCCTCTCCTCTCTCCTGCCCTCCCCATGCCTCTCCTCTCTCCTGCCCTCCTCATGCCTCTCCTCTCTCTCTCTCAATATGCCTCTCTCTGTGTGTAAAAGACTCTACCGTGGCGTAACATGTAAAAGCATCTCTACTGTGTGGTGTAACGTGTATAAGGGGCTCTACTGTGTGGTGTAACATGTATAAGGGGCTCTACTGTGTGGTGTAACGTGTATAAGGGGCTCTACTGTGGTGTAATGTGTATAAGGGGCTCTACTGTGTGGTGTAACATGTATAAGGGGCTCTACTGTGTGGTGTAACGTGTATAAGGGGCTTTACTGTGTGGTGTAATGTGTATAAGGTGCTCTACTGTGTGGTATGACGTGTATAAGTGGCTCTACTGTGTGGTGTTACATGTATAAGGGGCTCTACTGTGTGGTGTACCGTGTATAAGTAGCTCTACTGTGTGGTGCACTGAGGCTTGATGGGGGTAGGTTCAGGGGAAATTTGCGGAAAAATTATTTCACAGAAAGGGTAGTGGACAAGTGGAATAGCCTCCCATCAGAAGTGGTAGAGGCTAAGACAGTAGAGCAATTTAAACATGCATGGGATAGACATAAGGATATCCTTACAAAGAAATAAGGATCAAATAAGGTTAGAGATAAAAATAATGTAAAAAAAAAGGGCATTCTATATGGGCCAAGTGGTTCTTATCTGCTGACAAATTCTATGTTTCTATGTTTCTAACGTGTATAAGGTGCTCTACTGTGTGGTATGACGTGTATAAGTGGCTCTACTGTGTGGTGTACCGTGTATAAGGGGCTCTACTGTGTGGTATGACGTGTATAAGGGGCTCTACTTTGTGGTGTAACGTTTATAAGTGGCTCTACTGTGTGATGTAACGTGTATAAGGGGCTCTACTGTGTGGTGTGACGTGCATAAGGGGCTCTACTGTATGGTGTAACGTGTATAAGGGGCTCTACTGTGTGGTGTGACGTGTATAAGGGGCTCTACTGTGTGGCGTAACACGTATAAGGGGCTCTACTGCGTGGTGTAACGTGTATAAGTGGCTCTACTGTGTGGTGTAACGTATATAAGGGGCTCTTCTGTGTAGTGTGATGTGTATAAGGGGCTCTACTGTGTGGTGTAACGTGTATAAGGGGCTCTACTGTGTGGTGTAACATGTATAAGGGGCTCTACTGTGTGGTGTAACGTGTATAAGGGGCTCTACTGTGTGGTGTAACATGTATAAGGGGCTCTACTGTGTGGTGTAACGTGTATAAGGGGCTTTACTGTGTGGTGTAATGTGTATAAGGTGCTCTACTGTGTGGTATGACGTGTATAAGTGGCTCTACTGTGTGGTGTTACATGTATAAGGGGCTCTACTGTGTGGTGTACCGTGTATAAGTAGCTCTACTGTGTGGTGCACTGAGGCTGGAGGGGGGGAGGTTCAGGGGAAATTTGCGGAAAAATTATTTCACAGAAAGGGTAGTGGACAAGTGGAATAGCCTCCCATCAAAAGTGGTAGAGGCTAAGACAGTAGAGCAATTTAAACATGCATGGGATAGACATAAGGATATCCTTACAAAGAAATAAGGATCAAATAAGGTTAGAGATAAAAATAATGTAAAAAAAAAAGGGCATTCTATATGGGCCAAGTGGTTCTTATCTGCTGACAAATTCTATGTTTCTATGTTTCTAACGTGTATAAGGTGCTCTACTGTGTGGTATGACGTGTATAAGTGGCTCTACTGTGTGGTGTACCATGTATAAGGGGCTCTACTGTGTGGTATGACGTGTATAAGTGGCTCTACTGTGTGGTGTACCATGTATAAGGGGCTCTACTGTGTGGTATGACGTGTATAAGGGGCTCTACTTTGTGGTGTAACGTTTATAAGTGGCTCTACTGTGTGATGTAACGTGTATAAGGGGCTCTACTGTGTGGTGTGATGTGCATAAGGGGCTCTACTGTATGGTGTAACGTGTATAAGGGGCTCTACTGTGTGGTGTGACGTGTATAAGGGGCTCTACTGTGTGGCGTAACACGTATAAGGGGCTCTACTGCGTGGTGTAACGTGTATAAGTGGCTCTACTGTGTGGTGTAACGTATATAAGGGGCTCTTCTGTGTAGTGTGATGTGTATAAGGGGCTCTTCTGTGTGGTGTGACATGTATAAGGGGCTCTACTGTGTGGCGTGACACGTATAAGGGGCTCTACTGCGTGGTGTAACGTGTATTAGTGGCTCTACTGTGTGGTGTAACGTATATAAGGGGCTCTACTGTGTAGTGTGATGTGTATAAGGGGCTCTTCTGTGTGGTGTGACATGTATAAGGGGCTCTACTGTGTGGTGTGACATGTATAAGGGGCTCTACTGTGTGGTGTAACGTATATAAGGGGCACTTCTGTGTGGTGTGACATGTATAAGGGGCTCTACTGTGTGGTGTGACACATATAAGGGGCTCTACTGTGTAGTGTAACGTGTATAAGGGGTACTACTTTGCGGTGGATACTATTATGTGGTCACACCCCTTTACATTCCATAAAGGGGCACCAAAATATATATTCGCTTACCAACAAAATTACACTCAGGCCAGCCCTGGCCATACCACCCACCTTGTGACGCCTCTGCCTGCCATAACACCCACCTTGTGACGCCTCTGCCTGCCATACCACCCACCTTGTGACGCCTCTGCCTGCCATACCACCCACCTTGTGACGCCTCTGCCTGCCATACCACCACCCTTGTGAGGCCTCTGCCTGCCATACCACCCCCATTGTGACGCCTCTGCCTGCCATATATCCCCCCTTGTGAGGCCTCTGCCTGCCATACCACCCCCCTTGTGACGCCTCTGTCTGCCATACCACCCACCTTGTGACGCCTCTGCCTGCCATACCACCCACCTTGAGACGCCTCTGCCTGCCATACCACCCACCTTGTGACGCCTCTGCCTGCCATACCACCCGCCTTGTGAGGCCTCTGCCTGCCATACCACCCCCCTTGTGACGCCTCTGCCTGCCATACCACCCACCTTGTGACGCCTCTGCCTGCCATACCACCCCCCTTGTGACGCCTCTGCCTGCCATACCACCCACCTTGTGACGCCTCTGCCTGCCATACCACCCCCCTTGTGAGGCCTCTGCCTGCCATACCACCCCCCTTGTGACGCCTCTGCCTGCCATACCACCCCCCTTGTGACGCCTCTGCCTGCCACACACCATCCATTGATTTGCCTCACCATTTCTGAGGCCAGCAATCTGCGGTGCATTTGTGCGCACACTCAGGGTAACGCATGCTCCGTAGGGGATGTTTAGCACACGCGCATACATCGGCACTGTGCGTGATTGTTCACATACTGCACATGTCTCGTGGGCTGCAAACACATCTTTTTCCGAGCGTCCCCATCTCGCTGTTTCTCTGCAGATGCAGAACGGATATTTCTGGGGGGTAACTGAGCAGCAATAATGCGTGGGAGGGAACCGTTTTGCAGCCAGAGATGCGTCCTATCGTATGCACAGCGGATGCCAAATCCAGATGGATCACCTGCACCTAGCTTGGGGTAGGTATAAGTGCCGGTGACAGTGGTTGCAAACAAAGCAGTGGTGCATTTGCACAGATGAGGGCGACCCGGGTGGTACCCCGGGTGTTGGTGTGGGCACTGGGCACAGATAAGATAGATGGTACCTTACAGCTGAGACGGCATCTCCAGGAGATCTTCCTTCTTCTCTGGCAAGGTCTCCACAAGCTTTCTCCATCTCAGGCTGTAGCAGAGACACTAGCCCCATACACACACAGTAACGTGACATAACCTGACAGCCTTGATAAATAGGATAAACCAGTATATTTATTAAAGGGATGTAGGAGGATGTAGGTCCAGGGTGGGTCACTATATGACGGAAATAATGATAATCACACAAGGGACAGGAGATTGCAGCACAAAAGGAACGCAGCAATTACAACACTGTAGTTAGCAGTACAGCAGTGAACAGGCAAATGGGCAGTAAGTCTTCCTAATAGTTAACCAGGCGTCTTTATCTTAGCTGCTGCAGCACCTCTTTGGCTATAGCAAGGGAAAACGTAGTTTCTCAATTGTCTCAATATAATACATTTTAAAGTTACACACAGTAACCTTTGCACAACACAGATATAGGCCTATTCAGTATCACTATTGGGCCCATTACACATGGTAACGCTAGTTTTTGCATGTTTCCAGAAACGGGGCCCATTCGTTATAAGGGGCCTATTCATTATTAGGGGCCCAATGGGGCTGCCTTGTATTCAGCAAACTCTGAAACCTAAAAGTTTATGGCGTTTGCCTCTGTAATTCAACGTCATCTTCAGATGGCATTAATTCCTGGAGTCCAGCTGCTCTCTATGGGATGAAGGACCATGACTGCATAGAGGGATCTGGAAGGCTGTGCATATGCATGAACTTAGGTTACACATGTGTAGATGGCTGGCACTTCCGTGGTAAGAAGCACTGTTTTAGGGATTGCTCGGACAGCTGTTTTTCGGAGCAGCTGTCCCTGCGGCACAAGAGACATATTGAATTGCTCAAGTGCACCACCACAACTAACGGCGATTTGGATACATGATCATAAGTGGCCATCCAGCCCCTGGTGATGAATACGCCTTATAATGCGTACCTCTAAACTTTTAGAAGTCGAGATGCAGGACTTCCCAAGCGTGCCGAAGGCACACGCTTGCAAATGGAGGATTACAGTGTGCTTACAAGGCAATGCCCCCTGTTGTGTAATGTTTTTCATCATGATGGGGGTGAGCACAGCACTCTGGCAGATGCTGGACTGCCCCCAGGCTGCACTAAATGGATTCCGTGCACATCCAATAACCGCTCCTGGGACACTACGGCACGCAGACAGCCCAAAAAGCGAGGCTGTCCAGCTGAAATTGGAATGGTTGGGAGGAATGGTGTATTTTACCTAGGGGCTGCAGGGTTAAAGCGCCCCAGTAAAAATCCACCACCACCAGTGAGCCCCCAGTGTTTGCAGCGGCTTCCTATTGGAAGCATTATCTGCTGATTACATGCTGGACTGTGACCGGCAAATAGGGCTTCCAATGAGAAGCCTTTCTGCCAGCTCTAATGTGATTCTAGGGCTGCAGCCGATGCAGCCCTAGAAGCACAAGCCTGTTTTTTTTCTTACAGTGCTGCAGTGCGGGGTGGAAGATGCGGGCAGAGCCTCAGGTAGTGCATGAGGTGCTAGCAGCCCACCTGAAGACATCAGATAGGAGAAGCCACTGGTTAGGAGGTATGCACAATGTAATAGCAGGACAGATTATCAAAAAAGTAAAATTGATCTGTATTTTATTCAAAAGTACACACAAAGTTTTGTCTTTGGAGTCACCTGTTGCTAGACGATTACTGACCTATAACATCATGTATTTGTAATCAACAATAGGTAATAGGATTAGCATCTATTGCTGGTCTTTCTTAATTCCAGGGAACAAAGCTTTGGCTTTGCAATGATAAGGCACAATAAACACAGTTCCACTTTCAATATGTCAATTATCTTCAGCACTTATCAATATCAATAACAGTCCCAAAGTGCTCTTTACTCAGCTTATACTTCACACAAAATACCTTCCTCTCTTTACAATGTTCAGTCAATATACACTGCTCAAAAAAATAAAGGGAACACTTAAACAACACAATGTAACTCCAAGTCAATCACACTTCTGTGAAATCAAACTGCCCACTTAGGAAGCTACACTGATTGACAATCAATTTCACATGCTGTTGTGCAAATGAAATAGACAACAGGTGAAAATGATAGGCAATTAGCAAGACACTCCCAATAAAGAAGTTGTTCTGCAGGTGGTGACCACAGACCACTTCTCAGCTCCTATGCTTTCTGGCTGATGTTTTGGTCACTTTTGAAAGCTGGCGGTGCTTTCACTCTAGTGGTAGCATGAGACGGAGTCTACAACCCACACAAGTTGCTCAGGTAGTGCAGCTCATCCAGGATGGCACATCAATGCGAGCTGTGGCAAGAAGGTTTGCTGTGTCTGTCAGCGTAGTGTCCAGAGCATGGAGGCGCTACCAGGAGACAGGCCAGTACATCAGGAGACGTTGAGGAGGCCAACAACCCAGCAGCAGGACCGCTACCTCCGCCTTTGTGCAAGGAGGAACAGGAGGAGCACTGCCAGAGCCCTGCAAAATGACCTCCAGCAAGCCACAAATGTGCATGTGTCTACTCAAACGATCAGAAACAGACTCCATGAGGGTGGTATGAGGGCCCGACGTCCACAGGTGGGGGTTGTGCTTACAGCCCAACACCGTGCAGGACGTTTGGCATTTGCCAGAGAACACCAAGATTGGCAAATTCGCCACTGGCGCCCTGTGCTCTTCACAGATGAAAGCAGGTTCTCACTGAGCACATATGACAGACGTGACAGAGTCTGGAGATGCCAAGGAGAATGTTCTGCTGCATGCAACATCCTCCAGCATGACCGGTTTGGCAGTGAGTCAGTAATGGTGTGGGGTGGCATTTCTTTGGGGGGCCACACAGCCCTCCGTGTGCTCGCCAGAGGTAGCCTGACTGCCATTAGGTACCGAGATGAGATCCTCAGACCCCTTGTGAGACCATATGCTGGTGCGGTTGGCCCTGGGTTCCTCCTAATGCAAGACAATGCTAGACCTCATGTGGCTGGAGTGTGTCAGCAGTTCATGCAAGACGAAGGCATTGATGCTATGGACTGGCCCACCTGTTCCCCAGACCTGAATCCAATTGAGCACATCTGGGACATCATGTCTCGCTCCATCCACCAACGTCACGTTACACCACAGACTGTCCAGAAGTTGGCGGATGCTTTAGTCCAGGTCTGGGAGAAGATCCCTCAGGAGACCATCCGCAACCTCATCAGGAGCATGCCCAGGCATTGTAGGGAGGTCATACAGGCACGTGGAGGCCACACACACTACTGAGCCTCATTTTGACTTGTTTTAAGGACATTACATCAAAGTTGGATCAGCCTGTAGTGTGTTTTTCCACTTTAATATTGAGTGTGACTCCAAATCCAGACCTCCATGGGTTAATAAATTTGATTTCCATTGATAATTTTTGTGTGATTTTGTTGTCAGTACATTCAACTATGTAAAGAACAAAGTATTTAATAAGAATATTTCATTCATTCAGATCTAGGATGAGTTATTTTAGTGTTCCCTTTATTTTTATGAGCAGTGTATATATATCAAACTGCATGCACACATTCAGTCTCCTGCACAAGTTTAGGGTTACCCAATACTTGAAAAATACTTTCAATATCTCTCAGCAGATCTCAGTATCTCTCAATAATTCTCAATATCTGTTTATAGTTTTCAGTATGTCTCATCATATGCATCCTGACTGAGGATCCCGACTTTCCTATTGCTACCTTAGTGCATTTTGTAGTAAATAACACACATACATCTTCACATTTGTTTGTTTTCTCTGGTACTGTAGTCTAGAAACGAGGAGAAGGGACAATTCTATGGCCCGTCAAACATCACTTATCAGCTACTGATCACAGAAGTTGATGTTTTCACCTACAATGATGAATTGCAACACCGGCTGTGTCATAACAGGATGTGGTACTGTGGTTTCAGCTTCTGCCCGGCTTACAATGTCCTTTACTGACCAGAGAGCAGCTGTCCCGGCCAGCTGATGTATGCATGTGTTCTGTACTCTTTGTAGTGTGAGCAGTGGCGGCCCACAGCTGTGATCCATCTCTCGCTCCTACCCGGATCACACACGCTGCTGCGATGCCCACAAAATGTATTAGGGGACCTAGTGTGATTACCAGCCAACCATTCCCATCTTAAATCCTGCGCTGAGAGTTTGTGTGTGCTCCTTTGTGTGGACTTGACATGGGGGTGTGGGACTGACTCTGGGGCTGGGAAGGGGAAAGGCGCTGTCAGGAGAAGGGGAAAGTGTCCTTGTAGTCTTCAGACTTCCAGGGCGCTTTCCTGCCGTGGGGGCGTGGTTCGTGAGCTAGGGATGGCTACCGGCTGTTGATAATTTGAGATCATTGATGCTCTCCCCACGATGTCGACTAGTTATGCCATTGATGGTGGAGAACCAAATAATTCAAGTCGGGCTCTGGCTGGGCCACTCAAGGACATTCACAGAGTTGTCCTAAAGCCACTCCTTTGATATTTTGGCTGTGTGCTTGGGGTCGTTGTCCTGGTCAAGAGCGCTCTGGAGCAGGTTTTCATCCAGGATGTCTCTGTACATTGCTGCATTCATCTTTCCCTCTATCCTGATTCCTGACTAGTCTCCCAGTTACTGCCGCTGAAAAACATCCCCGCAGCATGATGCTGCCACCACCATGCTTCACTGCAGGGTTGGTATTGGTCTGGTGATGAGAGGTGCCTGGTTTCCTCAAACATGACGCCTGGCATTCACCCCAAAGAGTTCTATCTTCGTCTCATCAGACCATGGTCTGGGAATCCTTCAGGTGCATTTTCGCAAACTCCAAGTGGGCTGCCATGTGCTTTTTACTAAGGAGTGGCTTCCGTCTGGCCACTCTACTATAAAGGCCTGATTGGTAGATTGCTGCAGAGATGGTTGTCCTTCTGGAAGGTTCTCCTCTCTCCACAGAGGAATGCTGTAGCTCTGAGAGAGTGATCATCAGGTTTTTGGTCACCCCCCTGACTAGAGCCCTTCTCCCCCGATCGCTCAGTTTAGACGGCCGGCCAGCTTTAGGAAGAGTCCTGGTGGTTCCGAACTTCTTCCATTTACGGATGATGGAGGTCACTGTGCTCATTGGGACCTTCAAAGCAGCAGATATTATTCTGTACCCTTCCCCAGATTTGTGCCTCGAGACAATCCTGTCTCGGAGGTCTACAGACAATACCTTTGACTTCATGCTTGGTTTATGCTCAGACATGCACTGTCAAGTGTGGGACCTTATATAGACACTTAGACAGGTGAGTGCCTTTCCAAATCATGTCCAATCAACTGAATTTGCCACAGGTGGACTCCAATTACCGTATTTTTCGGACCATAAGACGCGCCGGACCATAAGACGCACCTAGTTTTTAGAGTAAGTAAACTGGAAAAAAAAGAGCCAGCATACACAGACAGACACACACACACACACACACACACACACACACACACACACACACACACACACACACACACATCAGAGCCAGCATACACATACACAGACACACAGACACACACACACACACACACACACACACACACACACACACACATCAGAGCCAGCATACACAGACACACAGACACACACACACACATCAGAGCCAGCATACACAGACACACACACACACACACACACACACACACACATATATTGTAGACAGTACCAGTGGTTCCCCGCGTCCAGGCTCTCAGCTAACGCTTGCCCCGGGTGCACTCCTGAGGACCAAGGAGGTGTGGGGTAGATGCCGGGCTCTACTGCTGGGCTCTGAGATGCGCCGCGCTCTGCTGATGACGGCGCAGCAGCAGCAGCAGCATCCAGGACCCGCCGGTTCCCCCATGTCCAGGCACTCAGCTAACGCTGCCTGCAGGGAAACTCCTGAGGAGGGAGGAGGTGTGGGGGAGCGGGGGGGGGGGGGGGGGGGGAGTCACATGATGCCGGGCTCTGCTGCTGGGCTCTGAGATGCGCCGCGCTCTGCTGATGACGGCTCAGCAGCAGCAGCAGCATCCAGGACCCGCCGCTACACGCGAACTCCATCTGCATCTGCTCTTATTCGCTCCATGAGACGCACATACTTTTTCCCCCACATTTTTGGGGAGAAAAAGTGCGTCTTATGGTCCGAAAAATACGGTAAGCTGTAAGAACATCTCAAGGATGAGCAGTGGAAACAGGACGCAACTGAGCTCAATTTTAAGCTACATGGTAAAGGCTGTGAATACTTATGTACATGTGATTTCTTAGTTTTTTATTTTTAATAAATTTGCAAAAATCTCAAAAACACTTTTTTTACGTTGTCCTTATGGGGTATTGTGTGTAGAATTTTGAGGCAAAAAAATGAATTTATTCCATTTTGGAATAATGCTGTAACATAACAAAATGTGGAAAAAGTGAAGCGCTGTGAATACATTCTGGATGCACTGTACAGGTTCCTTTGTACCCAGCCATGTTGAACAGTTACTGCACTGATGGCCTGTAGGTAACGCTGTCTGGCCTTGTCAGAGCTGTGGAAAGCAGGCATGCGCTCCCCCTTTGTTGCCGCAGCATCACGCAGGGGGACAATATTTTTGTGGGAGCACCTGTTGTGTGTGACCACGGAGACTAGCGCCATGGTTATCCCCCTGTAATCCGACTCTGGGACTGATTCATGTTTATAAGTAAAGCAAAAAAAGCAAGTAACTTTGGGGGAATATTTACTAAGGTGTGAGTTTTTTAGAAGTGGCGATGTTGCGCATAGCAACTAGTGATGTGCACCGGAAATTTTTCGGGTTTTGTGTAGAGATGAGCGGGTTCGGTTTCTCTGAATCCGAACCCGCCCGAACTTCATGTTTTTTTACACGGGTCCGAGCGACTCGGATCTTCCCGCCTTGCTCGGTTAACCCGAGCGCGCCCGAACGTCATCATCACGCTGTCGGATTCTCGCGAGGCTCGGATTCTATCGCGAGACTCGGATTCTATATAAGGAGCCGCGCGTCGCGGCCATTTTCACACGTGCATTGAGATTGATAGGGAGAGGACGTGGCTGACGTCTTCTCCGTTTAGAAATTAAAATAGATAGGAGAGTGAGAGTGAGACACTTCATTTACTTACTGGAGCTTAGGAGGAGTTATACTAGTGACTGATGACCAGTGACCTGACCCACCAGTGCAGTTTTATAATTTATTATTATTTAATAATCCGTTCTGTTCTTGTTCTCTGCCTGAAAAAAACGATACACAGTGACTCAGTCACACTCACATACCATATCTGTGCTCAGCCCAGTGTGCTGCATCATATATGTATAATATCTGACTGTGCTCACACAGCTTAATTGTGGGGGAGACTGGGGAGCAGTTATAGGTTATAGCAGGAGCCAGGAGTACATATTAAACAGTGCACACTTTTGCTGCCAGAGTGCCACTGCCAGTGTGACTGACCACTGACCACTGTGACCAGTGACCTGACCACACTGACCACCAGTATAGTATATTGTGATTGTCTACCTGAAAAAGTACACTCGTCGTGTGACTTGTGTGGTGTTTTTTTATTCTATAAAAATTAAAAAACTCATTCTGCTGACAGACAGTGTCCAGCAGGTCCCTCATTATATAATATATACCTGTCCGGCTGCAGTAGTGATATATATATATTTTTTATATCATTATTTATCATCCAGTCTATACTAGCAGCAGACACAGTACGGTAGTTCACGGCTGTAGCTACCTCTGTGTCGGCACTCGGCAGTCCATCCATAATTGTATACCACCTACCCGTGGTTTTTTTTTTCTTTCTTCTTTATACATACTACATCTCATTATCATCCAGTCTATATTAGCAGCAGACACAGTACAGTACGGTAGTCCACGGCTGTAGCTACCTCTGTGTCGGCACTCGGCAGTCCATCCATAATTGTATACCACCTACCCGTGGTTTTTTTTTCTTTCTTCTTTATACATACTACATCTCATTATCATCCAGTCTATATTAGCAGCAGACACAGTACAGTACGGTAGTCCACGGCTGTAGCTACCTCTGTGTCGGCACTCGGCAGTCCATCCATAATTGTATACCACCTACCCGTGGTTTTCTCTGACGTCCTAAGTGGATGCTGGGGACTCCGTCAGGACCATGGGGATTAGCGGCTCCGCAGGAGACAGGGCACAAAAGTAAAAGCTTTAGGATCAGGTGGTGTGCACTGGCTCCTCCCCCTATGACCCTCCTCCAAGCCTCAGTTAGATTTTTGTGCCCGGCCGAGAAGGGTGCAATCTAGGTGGCTCTCCTAAAGAGCTGCTTAGAGTAAAAGTTTTGTTAGGTTTTTTATTTTCAGTGAGTCCTGCTGGCAACAGGCTCACTGCATCGAGGGACTTAGGGGAGAGAAGTGAACTCACCTGCGTGCAGGATGGATTGGCTTCTTAGGCTACTGGACACCATTAGCTCCAGAGGGAGTCGGAACACAGGTCTCACCCTGGGGTTCGTCCCGGAGCCGCGCCGCCGACCCCCTTGCAGATGCCGAAAAGTGAAGAGGTCCAGAAACCGGCGGCAGAAGACTTTTCAGTCTTCATAAGGTAGCGCACAGCACTGCAGCTGTGCGCCATTGTTGTCAGCACACTTCATAGCAGCGGTCACTGAGGGTGCAGGGCGCTGGGGGGGGCGCCCTGGGCAGCAATGATAGTACCTTATTCTGGCTAAAAATACATCACATATAGCCCCTGGGGGCTATATGGATGTATTTAACCCCTGCCAGGTCTCAGAAAAACGGGAGAAGAAGCCCGCCGAAAAGGGGGCGGGGCCTATTCTCCTCAGCACACAGCGCCATTTTCCCTCACAGAAATGCTGGTGGGAAGGCTCCCAGGCTCTCCCCTGCACTGCACTACAGAAACAGGGTTAAAACAGAGAGGGGGGGCACTTATTTGGCGATATGACTATATATATTAAAATGCTATAAGGGAAAAACACTTATATAAAGGCTGTCCCTGTATAATTATAGCGTTTTTGGTGTGTGCTGGCAAACTCTCCCTCTGTCTCCCCAAAGGGCTAGTGGGGTCCTGTCCTCTATCAGAGCATTTCCTGTGTGTGTGCTGTGTGTCGGTACGTGTGTGTCGACATGTATGAGGACGATGTTGGTGAGGAGGCGGAGCAATTGCCTGTAATGGTGATGTCACTCTCTAGGGAGTTGACACCGGAATGGATGGCTTATTCAAGGAATTACGTGATAATGTCAACAGAGACGGCCGGCAAAAAAATAGTACCTGTCCAGGCGTCTCAAACACCGTCAGGGGCTTTAAAACGCCCATTTACCTCAGTCGGTCGACACAGACACAGACACGGACACTGATTTCAGTGTCGACGGTGAAGAAACAAACGTATTTTCCTTTAGGGCCACACGTTACTTGTTAAGGGCAATGAAGGAGGTGTTACATATTTCTGATACTACAAGTACCACAAAAAAGGGTATTATGTGGGGTGTGAAAAAACTACCTGTAGTTTTTCCTGAATCAGATAAATTAAATGAAGTGTGTGATGATGCGTGGGTTTCCCCCGATAGAAAATTATTGGCGGTATACCCTTTCCCGCCAGAAGTTAGGGCGCGTTGGGAAACACCCCTTAGGGTGGATAAGGCGCTCACACGCTTATCAAAACAAGTGGCGGTACCGTCTCCGGATAGGGCCGTCCTCAAGGAGCCAACTGATAGGAGGCTGGAAAATATCCTAAGAAGTATATACACACATACTGGTGTTATACTGCGACCAGCGATCGCCTCAGCCTGGATGTGCAGAGCTGGGGTGGCTTGGTCGGATTCCCTGACTAAAAATATTGATACCCTTGACAGGGACAGTATTTTATTGACTATAGAGCATTTAAAGGATGCATTTCTATATATACGAGATGCACAGAGGGATATTTGCACTCTGGCATCAAGAGTAAGTGCGATGTCCATATCTGCCAGAAGATGTTTATGGACACGACAGTGGTCAGGTGATGCAGATTCCAAACGGCACAAAGAAGTATTGCCGTATAAAGGGGAGGGGTTATTTGGGGTCGGTCCATCGGACCTGGTGGCCACGGCAACTGCTGGAAAATCCACCGTTTTTACCCTAAGTCACATCTCTGCAGAAAAAGACACCGTCTTTTCAGCCTCAGTCCTTTCGTCCCCATAAGAGTCATATCTGCCCAGGGATAGAGGAAAGGGAAGAAGACTGCAGCAGGCAGCCCATTCCCAGGAACAGAAGCCTCCACCGCTTCTGCCAAGTTTCTCAGCATGACGCTGGGGCCGTACAGGACCCCTGGATCCTACAAGTAGGATCCCAGGGGTACAGATTGGAAAGTCGAGACGTTTCCCCCTCGCAGGTTCCTGAAGTCTGCTTTACCAACGTCTCCCTCCGACAGGGAGGCAGTATTGGAAACAATTCACAAGCTGTATTCCCAGCAGGTGATAATCAAAGTACCCCTCCTACAACAAGGAAAGGGGTATTATTCCACACTATGTTGTGGTACTGAAGCCAGAAGGCTCGGTGAGACCTATTCTAAATCTGAAATATTTGAACACTTACAAAGGTTCAAATCAAGATGGAGTCACTCAGAGCAGTGATAGCGAACCAGGAAGAAGGGGACTATAGGGTGTCCCGGGACATCAGGGATACTTACCTCCATGTCCCAATTTGCCCTTCTCACCAAGGGTACCTCAGGTTCGTGGTACAGAACTGTCACTATCAGTTTCAGACGCTGCCGTTTGGATTGTCCACGGCACCCCGGGTCTTTACCAAGGTAATGGCCGAAATGATGATTCTTCTTCAAAGAAAATGGACGACCTCCTGATAAGAGCAAGGTCCAGAGAACAGTTGGAGGTCGGAGTAGCACTATCTCAAGTAGTTCTACGACAGCACGGGTGGATTCTAAATATTCCAAAACCGCAGTTGTTTCCGACGACACATCGGCTGTTCCTAGGGATGATTCTGGACACAGTCCAGAAAAGGGTGTTTCTCCCGGAGAAGAAAGCCAGGGAGTTATCCGAGCTAGTCAGGAACCTCCTAAAACCAGGAAAAGTGTCAGTGCATCATTGCACAAGGGTCCTGGGAAAAATGGTGGCTTCTTACGAAGCGATTCCATTCGGCAGTTTTCACGCAAGAACTTTTCAGTGGGATCTGCTGGAAAAATGGTCCGGATCGCATCTTCAGATGCATCAGCGGATAACCCTGTCTCCAAGGACAAGGGTGTTTCTTCTGCGGTGGCTGCAAAGTACTCATCTACTAATGGGCCGCAGATTCGGCATTCAGGAAGGGTCCTTGTGACCAGGGATGCCAGCCTGAGAGGCTGGGGAGCAGTCACACAGGGAAAAAATTTCCAGGGAGTGTGATCAAGTCTGGAGAATTCTCTCCACATAAATATACTGGAGCTAAGGGCAAGTTACAATGCTCTAAGCTTAGCAAGACCTCTGCTTCAAGGTCAGCCGGTATTGATCCAGTGGGACAACATCACGGCAGTCGCCCACGTAAACAGACAGGGCGGCACAAGAAGCAGAAGGGCAATAGCAGAAACTGCAAGGATTCTTCGATGGGCGGAAAATCAGGTGATAGCACTGTCAGCAGTGTTCATTCCGACGCCCGGGAGAGTGGGGATTTCATCGGGAAGTCTTCCACATGATTGTGAACCATTGGGAAAGACCAAAGGTGGACATGATGGCGTCCCGCCTGAACAAAAAACTGGACAGGTATTGCGCCAGGTCAAGAGACCCTCAGGCAATAGCTGTGGACCCTCTGGTAACACTGTGGGTGTACCAGTCAGTGTATGTGTTCCCTCCTCTGCTTCTCATACCCAAGGTACTGAGAATTATAAGACGTAGAGGAGTAAGAACTATACTCGTGGCTCCGGATTGGCCAAGAAGGACTTGGTACCTGGAACTTCAAGAGATGCTCACAGAGGACTCATGGCCTCTGCCGCTAAGAAGGGACTTGCTTCAGCAAGTACCATGTCTGTTCCAAGACTTACCGCGGCTGCGTTTGACGGCATGGCGGTTGAACGCCGGATCCTAAGGGAAAAAGGCATTCCGGAAGAGGTCATTCCTACCCTGGTCAAAGCCAGGAAGGAGGTGACCGCACAACATTATCACCACATGTGGCGAAAATATGTTGCGTGGTGTGAGGCCAGGAAGGCCCCACGAAGAAATTTCAACTCGGTCGATTCCTGCATTTCCTGCAAACAGGAGTGTCTATGGGCCTCAAATTGGGGTCCATTAAGGTTCAAATTTCGGCCCTGTCGATTTTCTTCCAGAAAGAATTGGCTTCAGTTCCTGAAGTCCAGAAGTTTGTCAATGGAGTACTGCATATACAACCCCCTTTTGTGCCTCCAGTGGCACTGTGGGATCTCAACGTAGTTCTGGGATTCCTCAAATCACATTGGTTTAAACCGCTCAAATCTGTGGATTTGAAATATCTCACATGGAAAGTGACCATGCTGTTGGCCCTGGCCTCGGCCAGGCGAGTGTCAGAATTGGCGGCTTTGTCTCACAAAAGCCCATATCTGATTGTCCATTCGGACAGGGCAGAGCTGCGGACTCGTCCCCAGTTTCTCCCTAAGGTGGTGTCAGCGTTTCACCTGAACCAGCTTATTGTGGTACCTGCGGATACTAGGGACTTGGAGGACTCCAAGTTGCTAGATGTTGTCAGGGCCCTGAAAATATAGGTTTCCAGGACGGCTGGAGTCAGGAAAACTGACTTGCTGTTATCCTGTATGCACCCAACAAACTGGGTGCTCTTGCTTCTAAGCAGACGATTGCTAGTTGGATGTGTAGTACAATTCAGCTTGCACATTCTGTGGCAGGCCTGCCACAGCCAAAATATGTAAATGCCCATTCCACAAGGAAGGTGGGCTCATCTTGGGCGGCTGCCCGAGGGGTCTCGGCTTTACAACTTTGCCGAGCTGCTACTTGGTCAGGGGCACACCCTGGCTGAGGAGGACCTGGAGTTCTCTCACTCGGTGCTGCAGAGTCATCCGCACTCTCCCGCCCGTTTGGGAGCTTTGGTATAATCCCCATGGTCCTGACGGAGTCCCCAGCATCCACTTAGGACGTCAGAGAAAATAAGAATTTACTTACCGATAATTCTATTTCTCGTAGTCCGTAGTGGATGCTGGGCGCCCATCCCAAGTGCGGATTGCCTGCAATACTTGTATATAGTTATTGTTACAAAAATCGGGTTATTATTGTTGTGAGCCATCTTTTCAGAGGCTCCGCTGTTATCATGCTGTTAACTGGGTTCAGATCACAGGTTGTACAGTGTGATTGGTGTGGCTGGTGTGAGTCTTACCCGGGATTCAAAATCCTTCCTTATTGTGTACGCTCGTCCGGGCACAGTATCTTAACTGAGGCTTGGAGGAGGGTCATAGGGGGAGGAGCCAGTGCACACCACCTGATCCTAAAGCTTTTACTTTTGTGCCCTGTCTCCTGCGGAGCCGCTAATCCCCATGGTCCTGACGGAGTCCCCAGCATCCACTACGGACTACGAGAAATAGAATTATCGGTAAGTAAATTCTTATTTTTTTTTTCTTTCTTCTTTATACATACTACATCTCATTATCATCCAGTCTATATTAGCAGCAGACACAGTACAGTACGGTAGTCCACGGCTGTAGCTATCTCTGTGTCGGCACTCGGCAGTCCATCCATAATTGTATACCACCTACCCGTGGTTTTTTTTTTCTTTCTTCTTTATACATACTACATCTCATTATCAACCAGTCTATATTAGCAGCAGACACAGTACGGTAGTTCACGGCTGTAGCTACCTCTGTGTCGGCACTCGGCAGTCTATCCATAATTGTATACCACCTACCCGTGGTTTTTTTTTCTTTCTTCTTTATACATACTACATCTCATTATCATCCAGTCTATATTAGCAGCAGACACAGTACAGTACGGTAGTCCACGGCTGTAGCTACCTCTGTGTCGGCACTCGGCAGTCCATCCATAATAGTATACCACCTACCCGTGGTTTTTTTTTTCTTTCTTCTTTATACATACTACATCTCATTATCATCCAGTCTATATTAGCAGCAGACACAGTACAGTACGGTAGTCCACGGCTGTAGCTACCTCTGTGTCGGCACTCGGCAGTCCATCCATAATTGTATACCACCTACCCGTGGTTTTTTTTTTCTTTCTTCTTTATACATACTACATCTCATTATCAACCAGTCTATATTAGCAGCAGACACAGTACGGTAGTTCACGGCTGTAGCTACCTCTGTGTCGGCACTCGGCAGTCCATCCATAATTGTATACCACCTACCCGTGGTTTTTTTTTCTTTCTTCTTTATACATACTACATCTCATTATCATCCAGTCTATATTAGCAGCAGACACAGTACAGTACGGTAGTCCACGGCTGTAGCTACCTCTGTGTCAGCACTCGGCAGTCCATCCATAATTGTATACCACCTACCCGTGGTTTTTTTTTTCTTTCTTCTTTATACATACTACATCTCATTATCATCCAGTCTATATTAGCAGCAGACACAGTACAGTACGGTAGTCCACGGCTGTAGATACCTCTGTGTCGGCACTCGGCAGTCCATCCATAATTGTATACCACCTACCCGTGGTTTTTTTTTCTTTCTTCTTTATACATACTACATCTCATTATCAACCAGTCTATATTAGCAGCAGACACAGTACGGTAGTTCACGGCTGTAGCTACCTCTGTGTCGGCACTCGGCAGTCCATCCATAATTGTATACCACCTACCCGTGGTTTTTTTTTCTCTCTTCTTTATACATACTACATCTCATTATCATCCAGTCTATATTAGCAGCAGACACAGTACAGTACGGTAGTCCACGGCTGTAGCTACCTCTGTGTCGGCACTCGGCAGTCCATCCATAATTGTATACCACCTACCCGTGGTTTTTTTTTTCTTTCTTCTTTATACATACTACATCTCATTATCATCCAGTCTATATTAGCAGCAGACACAGTACAGTACGGTAGTCCACGGCTGTAGCTACCTCTGTGTCGGCACTCGGCAGTCCATCCATAATTGTATACCACCTACCCGTGGTTTTTTTTTCTTTCTTCTTTATACATACTACATCTCATTATCAACCAGTCTATATTAGCAGCAGACACAGTACGGTAGTTCACGGCTGTAGCTACCTCTGTGTCGGCACTCGGCAGTCCATCCATAATTGTATACTAGTATCCATCCATCTCCATTGTTTACCTGAGGTGCCTTTTAGTTGTGCCTATTAAAATATGGAGAACAAAAATGTTGAGGTTCCAAAATTAGGGAAAGATCAAGATCCACTTCCACCTCGTGCTGAAGCTGCTGCCACTAGTCATGGCCGAGACGATGAAATGCCAGCAACGTCGTCTGCCAAGGCCGATGCCCAATGTCATAGTACAGAGCATGTCAAATCCAAAACACCAAATATCAGTAAAAAAAGGACTCCAAAACCTAAAATAAAATTGTCGGAGGAGAAGCGTAAACTTGCCAATATGCCATTTACCACACGGAGTGGCAAGGAACGGCTGAGGCCCTGGCCTATGTTCATGGCTAGTGGTTCAGCTTCACATGAGGATGGAAGCACTCAGCCTCTCGCTAGAAAACTGAAAAGACTCAAGCTGGCAAAAGCACCGCAAAGAACTGTGCGTTCTTCGAAATCCCAAATCCACAAGGAGAGTCCAATTGTGTCGGTTGCGATGCCTGACCTTCCCAACACTGGACGTGAAGAGCATGCGCCTTCCACCATTTGCACGCCCCTGCAAGTGCTGGAAGGAGCACCCGCAGTCCAGTTCCTGATAGTCAGATTGAAGATGTCAGTGTTGAAGTACACCAGGATGAGGAGGATATGGGTGTTGCTGGCGCTGGGGAGGAAATTGACCAGGAGGATTCTGATGGTGAGGTGGTTTGTTTAAGTCAGGCACCCGGGGAGACACCTGTTGTCCGTGGGAGGAATATGGCCACTGACATGCCTGGTGAAAATACCAAAAAAATCAGCTCTTCGGTGTGGAAGTATTTCAACAGAAATGCGGACAACAGGTGTCAAGCCGTGTGTTGTTTTTGTCAAGCTGTAATAAGTAGGGGTAAGGACGTTAACCACCTCGGAACATCCTCCCTTATACGTCACCTGCAGCGCATTCATAATAAGTCAGTGACAAGTTCAAAAACTTTGGGCGACAGCGGAAGCAGTCCACTGACCAGTAAATCCCTTCCTCTTGTAACCAAGCTCACGCAAACCACCCCACCAACTCCCTCAGTGTCAATTTCCTCCTTCCCCAGGAATGCCAATAGTCCTGCAGGCCATGTCACTGGCAATTCTGACGAGTCCTCTCCTGCCTGGGATTCCTCCGATGCATCCTTGCGTGTAACGCCTACTGCTGCTGGCGCTGCTGTTGTTGCTGCTGGGAGTCGATGGTCATCCCAGAGGGGAAGTCATAAGCCCACTTGTACTACTTCCAGTAAGCAATTGACTGTTTAACAGTCCTTTGCGAGGAAGATGAAATATCACAGCAGTCATCCTACTGCAAAGCGGATAACTGAGGCCTTGGCATCCTGGGTGGTGAGAAACGTGGTTCCGGTATCCATCATTACTGCAGAGCCAACTAGAGACTTTTTGGAGGTACTGTGTCCCCGGTACCAAATACCATCTAGGTTCCATTTCTCTAGGCAGGCGATACCGAAAATGTACACAGACCTCAGAAAAAGAGTCACCAGTGTCCTAAAAAATGCAGCTGTACCCAATGTCCACTTAATCACGGACATGTGGACAAGTGGAGCAGGGCAGGGTCAGGACTATATGACTGTGACAGCCCACTGGGTAGATGTATGGACTCCCGCCGCAAGAACAGCAGCGGCGGCACCAGTAGCAGCATCTCGCAAACGCCAACTCTTTCCTAGGCAGGCTACGCTTTGTATCACCGCTTTCCAGAATACGCACACAGCTAAAAACCTCTTACGGCAACTGAGGAAGATCATCGCGGAATGGCTTACCCCAATTGGACTCTCCTGTGGATTTGTGGCATCGGACAACGCCAGCAATATTATGTGTGCATTAAATATGGGCAAATTCCAGCACGTCCCATGTTTTGCACATACCTTGAATTTGGTGGTGCAGAATTATTTAAAAAATGAGAGGGGCGTGCAAGAGATGCTGTCGGTGGCCAGAAGAATTGCGGGACACTTTCGGCGTACAGGCACCACGTACAGAAGACTGGAGCACCACCAAAAACTACTGAACCTGCCCTGCCATCATCTGAAGCAAGAAGTGGTAACGAGGTGGAATTCAACCCTCTATATGCTTCAGAGGTTGGAGGAGCAGCAAAAGGCCATTCAAGCCTATACAATTGAGCACGATATAGGAGGTGGAATGCACCTGTCTCAAGCGCAGTGGAGAATGATTTCAACGTTGTGCAAGGTTCTGATGCCCTTTGAACTTGCCACACGTGAAGTCAGTTCAGACACTGCCAGCCTGAGTCAGGTCATTCCCCTCATCAGGCTTTTGCAGAAGAAGCTGGAGACATTGAAGGAGGAGCTAACACGGAGCGATTCCGCTAGGCATGTGGGACTTGTGGATGGAGCCCTTAATTCGCTTAACAAGGATTCACGGGTGGTCAATCTGTTGAAATCAGAGCACTACATTTTGGCCACCGTGCTCGATCCTAGATTTAAAACCTACCTTGGATCTCTCTTTCCGGCAGACACAAGTCTGCTGGGGTTGAAAGACCTGCTGGTGAGAAAATTGTCAAGTCAAGCGGAACGCGACCTGTCAACATCTCCTCCTTCACATTCTCCCGCAACTGGGGGTGCGAGGAAAAGGCTCAGAATTCCGAGCCCACCCGCTGGCGGTGATGCAGGGCAGTCTGGAGCGACTGCTGATGCTGACATCTGGTCTGGACTGAAGGACCTGACAACGATTACGGACATGTCGTCTACTGTCACTGCATATGATTCTCTCAACATTGAAAGAATGGTGGAGGATTATATGAGTGACCGCATCCAAGTAGGCACGTCACACAGTCCGTACTTATACTGGCAGGAAAAAGAGGCAATTTGGAGGCCCGTGCACAAACTGGCTTTATTCTACCTAAGTTGCCCTCCCACAAGTGTGTACTCCGAAAGAGTGTTTAGTGCCGCCGCTCACCTTGTCAGCAATCGGCGTACGAGGTTACATCCAGAAAATGTGGAGAAGATGATGTTCATTAAAATGAATTATAATCAATTCCTCCGCGGAGACATTGACCAGCAGCAATTGCCTCCACAAAGTACACAGGGAGCTGAGATGGTGGATTCCAGTGGGGACGAATTGATAATCTGTGAGGAGCGGGATGTACACGGTGATATATCGGAGGATGATGATGAGGTGGACATCTTGCCTCTGTAGAGCCAGTTTGTGCAAGGAGAGATTAATTGCTTCTTTTTTGGTGGGGGTCCAAACCAACCCGTCATATCAGTCACAGTCGTGTGGCAGACCCTGTCACTGAAATGATGGGTTGGTTAAAGTGTGCATGTCCTGTTTATACAACATAAGGGTGGGTCGGAGGGCCCAAGGACAATTCCATCTTGCACCTCTTTTTTCTTTAATTTTTCTTTGCGTCATGTGCTGTTTGGGGAGGGTTTTTTGGAAGGACCATCCTGCGTGACACTGCAGTGCCACTCCTAGATGGGCCCGGTGTTTGTGTCGGCCACTAGGGTCGCTTATCTTACTCACACAGCTACCTCATTGCGCCTCTTTTTTTCTTTGCGTCATGTGCTGTTTGGGGAGGGTTTTTTGGAAGGGACATCCTGCGTGACACTGCAGTGACACTCCTAGATGGGCCCGGTGTTTGTGTCGGCCACTAGGGTCGCTTATCTTACTCACACAGCTACCTCATTGCGCCTCTTTTTTTCTTTGCGTCATGTGCTGTTTGGGGAGGGTTTTTTGGAAGGGACATCCTGCGTGATACTGCAGTGACACTCCTAGATGGGCCCGGTGTTTGTGTCGGCCACTAGGGTCGCTTATCTTACTCACACAGCTACCTCATTGCGCCTCTTTTTTTCTTTGCGTCATGTGCTGTTTGGGGAGGGTTTTTTGGAAGGGACATCCTGCGTGACACTGCAGTGACACTCCTAGATGGGCCCGGTGTTTGTGTCGGCCACTAGGGTCGCTTATCTTACTCACACAGCTACCTCATTGCGCCTCTTTTTTTCTTTGCGTCATGTGCTGTTTGGGGAGGGTTTTTTGGAAGGGCCATCCTGCGTGACACTGCAGTGCCACTCCTAGATGGGCCCGGTGTTTGTGTCGGCCACTAGGGTCGCTTATCTTACTCACACAGCTACCTCATTGCGCCTCTTTTTTTCTTTGCGTCATGTGCTGTTTGGGGAGGGTTTTTTGGAAGGGCCATCCTGCGTGACACTGCAGTGCCACTCCTAGATGGGCCCGGTGTTTGTGTCGGCCACTAGGGTCGCTTATCTTACTCACACAGCTACCTCATCGCGCCTCTTTTTTTCTTTGCGTCATGTGCTGTTTGGGGAGGGTTTTTTGGAAGGGACATCCTGCGTGACACTGCAGTGACACTCCTAGATGGGCCCGGTGTTTGTGTCGGCCACTAGGGTCGCTTATCTTACTCACACAGCTACCTCATTGCGCCTCTTTTTTTCTTTGCGTCATGTGCTGTTTGGGGAGGTTTTTTTGGAAGGGACATCCTGCGTGACACTGCAGTGACACTCCTAGATGGGCCCGGTGTTTGTGTCGGCCACTAGGGTCGCTTATCTTACTCACACAGCTACCTCATTGCGCCTCTTTTTTTCTTTGCGTCATGTGCTGTTTGGGGAGGGTTTTTTGGAAGGGACATCCTGCGTGACACTGCAGTGACACTCCTAGATGGGCCCGGTGTTTGTGTCGGCCACTAGGGTCGCTTATCTTACTCACACAGCTACCTCATTGCGCCTCTTTTTTTCTTTGCGTCATGTGCTGTTTGGGGAGGGTTTTTTGGAAGGGACATCCTGCGTGACACTGCAGTGACACTCCTAGATGGGCCCGGTGTTTGTGTCGGCCACTAGGGTCGCTTATCTTACTCACACAGCTACCTCATTGCGCCTCTTTTTTTCTTTGCGTCATGTGCTGTTTGGGGAGGGTTTTTTGGAAGGGACATCCTGCGTGACACTGCAGTGCCACTCCTAGATGGGCCCGGTGTTTGTGTCGGCCACTAGGGTCGCTTATCTTACTCACACAGCTACCTCATTGCGCCTCTTTTTTTCTTTGCGTCATGTGCTGTTTGGGGAGGGTTTTTTGGAAGGGACATCCTGCGTGACACTGCAGTGCCACTCCTAGATGGGCCAGGTGTTTGTGTCGGCCACTAGGGTGGCTGAGCTTAGTCATCCAGCGACCTCGGTGCAAATTTTAGGACTAAAAATAATATTGTGAGGTGTGAGGTATTCAGAATAGACTGAAAATGAGTGGAAATGATGGTTTTTGAGGTTAATAATACTTTGGGATCAAAATGACCCCCAAATTCTATGATTTAAGCTGTTTTTTAGGTTTTTTGGAAAAAAACACCCGAATCCAAAACACACCCGAATCCGACAAAAAAAATTCGGTTAGGTTTTGCCAAAACGCGGTCGAACCCAAAACACGGCCGCGGAACCGAACCCAAAACACAAAACCCGAAAAATTTCCGGCGCTCATCTCTAGTTTTGTGTTTTGGTTTTGGGTTCGGTTCCGCGGACGTGTTTTGGATTCGGACGCGTTTTGTCAAAACCTCACCGAAATTTTTTTGTCGGATTCGGGTGTGTTTTGGATTCGAGTGTTTTTAAAAAAAAAAAAACTAAAAAACAGCTTAAATCATAGAATTTGGGGGTCATTTTGATCCCATAGTATTATTAACCTCAATAACCATAATTTCCACTCATTTTCAGTCTATTCTGAACACCTCACACCTCACAATATTATTTTTAGTCCTAAAATTTGCACCAAGGTCGTTGGATGGCTAAGCTAAGCGACACAAGTGGCCGACACAAACACCTGGCCCATCTAGGAGTGGCACTGCAGTGTCAGACAGGATGGCACTTCAAAAAAATAGTCCCCAAACAGGACATGACGCAAAGAAAAAAAGAGGCGCACCAAGGTCGCTGTGTGACTAAGCTAAGCGACACAAGTGGCCGACACAAACACCTGGCCCATCTAGGAGTGGCACTGCAGTGTCAGGCAGGATGGCCCTTCAAAAAAATACTCCCCAAACAGCACATGATGCAAAGAAAAAAAGAGGCGCAATGAGGTAGCTGTGTGACTAAGCTAAGCGACCCAAGTGGCCGACACAAACACCTGGCCCATCTAGGAGTGGCACTGCAGTGTCAGGCAGGATGGCCCTTCCAAAAACTACTCCCCAAACAGCACATGACGCAAAGAAAAATGAAAGAAAAAAGAGGTGCAAGATGGAATTGTCCTTGGGCCCTCCCACCCACCCTTATGTTGTATAAACAGGACATGCACACTTTAACCAACCCATCATTTCAGTGACAGGGTCTGCCACACGACTGTGACTGATATGACGGGTTGGTTTGGACCCCCACCAAAAAAGAAGCAATTAATCTCTCCTTGCACAAACTGGCTCTACAGAGGCAAGATGTCCACCTCATCATCATCGTCCGATTCATCACCCCTTTCACTGTGTACAGCCCCCTCCTCACAGATTATTAATTCGTCCCCACTGGAATCCACCATCTCAGGTCCCCGTGTACTTTCTGGAGGCAATTGCTGCTGGTGAATGTCTCCACGGAGGAATTGATTATAATTCATTTTAATGAACATCATCTTCTCCACATTTTCTGGAAGTAACCTCGTACGCCGATTGCTGACAAGATGAGCGGCTGCACTAAACACTCTTTCGGAGTACACACTGGAGGGAGGGCAACTTAGGTAGAATAAAGCCAGTTTGTGCAAGGGCCTCCAAATTGCCTCTTTTTCCTGCCAGTATACGTACGGACTGTCTGACGTGCCTACTTGGATGCATTCATATAATCCTTCACCATTCTTTCAATGGTGAGAGAATCATATGCAGTGACAGTAGACGACATGTCAGTAATCTTTGGCAGGTCCTTCAGTCCGGACCAGATGTCAGCACTCGCTCCAGACTGCCCTGCATCACCGCCAGCGGGTGGGCTTGGAATTCTTAGCCTTTTCCTCGCACCCCCAGTTGCGGGAGAATGTGAAGGAGGAGATGTTGACGGGTCACGTTCCGCTTGACTTGACAATTTTCTCACCAGCAGGTCTTTGAACCTCTGCAGACTTGTGTCTGCCGGAAAGAGAGATACAACGTAGGTTTTAAATCTAGGATCGAGCACGGTGGCCAAAATGTAGTGCTCTGATTTCAACAGATTGACCACCCGTGAATCCTGGTTAAGCGAATTAAGGGCTCCATCCACAAGTCCCACATGCCTAGCGGAATCGCTCTGTTTTAGCTCCTCCTTCAATGTCTCCAGCTTCTTCTGCAAAAGCCTGATGAGGGGAATGACCTGACTCAGGCTGGCAGTGTCTGAACTGACTTCACGTGTGGCAAGTTCAAAGGGTTGCAGAACCTTGCACAACGTTGAAATCATTCTCCACTGCGCTTGAGTCAGGTGCATTCCACCTCCTTTGCCTATATCATGGCCAGATGTATAGGCTTGATTTGCCTTTTGCTGCTCCTCCATCCTCTGAAGCATATAGAGGGTTGAATTCCACCTCGTTACCACCTCTTGCTTCAGATGATGGCAGGGCAGGTTCAGGAATGTTTGGTGTTGCTCCAGTCTTCTGTACGCGGTGCCTGAATGCCGAAAGTGGCCCGCAATTCTTCGGGCCACCAACAGCATCTCTTGCACGCCCCTGACGTTTTTTAAATAATTCTGCACCACCAAATTCAAGGTATGTGCAAAACATGGGACGTGCTGGAATTTGCCCAGATGTAATGCACGCACAATATTGCTGGCGTTGTCCAATGTCACAAATCCCCAGGAGAGTCCAATTGGGGTAAGCCATTCTGCGATGATCTTCCTCAGTTGCCGTAAGAGGTTTTCAGCTGTGTGCCTATTCTGGAAAGCGGTGATACAAAGCGTAGCCTGCCTAGGAACGAGTTAGCGTTTGCGAGATGCTGCTACTGGTGCCGCCGCTGCTGTTCTTGCAGCGGGAGGCAATACATCTACCCAGTGGGCTGTCACAGTCATATAGTCCTGAGTCTGCCCTGCTCCACTTGTCCACATGTCCGTGGTTAAGTGGACATTGGGTACAACTGCATTTTTTAGGACACTGGTGAGTCTTTTTCTGAGGTCTGTGTACATTTTCGATATCGCCTGCCTAGAGAAATGGAACCTAGATGGTATTTGGTACCGGGGACACAGTACCTCAATCAAGTCTATAGTTGGCTCTGTATTAACGATGGATACCGGAACCACGTTTCTCACCGCCCAGGCTGCCATGGCCTCAGTTATCCGCTTTGCAGCAGGATGACTGCTGTGATATTTCATCTTCCTCGCAAAGGACTGTTGGACAGTCAATTGCTTACTGGAAGTAGTACAAGTGGTCTTCCGACTTCCCCTCTGGGATGACGATCGACTCCCAGCAGCAACAACAGCAGCGCCAGCAGCAGTAGGCGTTACACTCAAGGATAAAATAGAAAGAAGAGAGACCCAGTGGCGCAGACGGATAAACTGAATAATAAAAACAATACAATTCCCTGTCCTTATGGAAAAAGTTCAATCCAGGCTTTTTCTTTCTCCTTTCAATGTTTCCACACCAGGAGAAGTACCTCAGGGGGAAGAAAGAATATCCTTAGTGCAACACTGTTTGGAGTACTTGATCACACTTTTTAAATTTATGAGTTATGCACTCACATTTAGTATATGAATAAAAGGCTCATCATCCTCAATATTGCTTGCTTTCCTTCACCGCAGTATATAAAACTCGGAAAGAAAATATATTTAGTGCAACACTGTTTTCTTAAAAGCAAAAGAATTTATTACAGAATAGCACTCACAATTTTTAAAAGAAAATAGAGCATATAGGACCTCCTTAGAGGACAGAAGTGACTCTCACAAACAGAGGGAATCGAATCCAGCCGGTCCAGCTGCAGCAAGATGTCAGTGTCCCCACGATGTTTCCTAGGATAGGTCCAAAAAGTCCAAGAATCCACCAGCTTTACGCGTTTCGGACACTCCGGTCCTTCGTCAGAAGCATTGGTGGCATGTAGTCCTAAAGGGCTTTTTATACCCTAAACTAATCCAATTAGACCACCCCCACCCCACCTGGAAATAGGCGCCAAACAATATTCATCAACCAATAAGAAATAGAGGCGCCTATTTCCAGGTGGGGTGGGGGTGGTCTAATTGGATTAGTTTAGGGTATAAAAAGCTGCAGCTGGACCGGCTGGATCCGATTCCCTCTGTTTCCCTCTTTTAAAAATTGTGAGTGCTATTCTGTAATAAATTCTTTTGCTTTTAAGAAAACAGTGTTGCACTAAATATATTTTCTTTCCGAGTTTTATATACTGCGGTGAAGGAAAGCAAGCAATATTGAGGATGATGAGCCTTTTATTCATATACTAAATGTGAGTGCATAACTCATAAATTTAAAAAGTGTGATCAAGTACTCCAAACAGTGTTGCACTAAGGATATTCTTTCTTCCCCCTGAGGTACTTCTCCTGGTGTGGAAACATTGAAAGGAGAAAGAAAAAGCCTGGATTGAACTTTTTCCATAAGGACAGGGAATTGTATTGTTTTTATTATTCAGTTTATCCGTCTGCGCCACTGGGTCTCTCTTCTTTCTATTTTGTACTATTTTATGGTGTGGTGAACCTGTTCAGAGTTGACCTGGGCTGCACATGAGGTTTTTGCGCAATTGTTTCTTGGTTTTTTCTTCACATCTTGTTACACTCAAGGATGCATCGGAGGAATCCCAGGCAGGAGAGGACTCGTCAGACTTGCCAGTGACATGGCCTGCAGGATTATTGGCTTTCCTGGGTAAGGAGGAAATTGACACTGAGGGAGTTGGTGGTATGGTTTGCGGGAGCTTGGTTACAAGAGGAAGGGATTTAGTGGTCAGTGGACTGCTTCCGCTGTCACCCAAAGTTTTTGAACTTGTCACTGACTTATGATGAATGCGCTGCAGGTGACGTATAAGGGAGGATGTTCCGAAGTGGTTAACGTCCTTACCCCTACTTATTACAGCTTGACAAAGGCAACACACGGCTTGACACCTGTTGTCCGCATTTGTGTTGAAATAATTCCACACCGAAGAGCTGATTTTTTTGGTATTTTGACCAGGCATGTCAATGGCCATATTCGTCCCATGGACAACAGGTGTCTCCCCGGGTGCCTGACTTGAACAAACCACCTCACCATCAGAATCCTCCTTGTCAATTTCCTCCCCAGCGCCAGCAACACCCATATCCTCATCCTGGTGTACTTCAACACTGACATCTTCAATTTGACTATCAGGAACTGGACTGCGGGTGCTCCTTCCAGCACTTGCAGGGGGCGTGCAAATGGTGGAAGGCGCAAGCTCTTCCCGTCCAGTGTTGGGAAGGTCAGGCATCGCAACCGACACAATTGGACTCTCCTTGGGGATTTGTGATTTCGAAGAACGCACAGTTCTTTGCTGTGCTTTTGCCAGCTTAAGTCTTTTCTTTTTTCTAGCGAGAGGATGAGTGCTTCCATCCTCATTTGAAGCTGAACCACTAGCCATGAACATAGACCAGGGCCTCAGCCGTTCCTTGCCACTCCGTGTCGTAAATGGCATATTGGCAAGTTTACGCTTCTCCTCAGACGCTTTTAATTTTGATTTTTGGGTCATTTTACTGAACTTTTGTGTTTTGGATTTTACATGCTCTCTACTATGACATTGGGCATCGGCCTTGGCAGACGACGTTAATGGCATTTCATCGTCTCGGCCATGACTAGTGGCAGCAGCTTCAGCACGAGGTGGAAGTGGATCTTGATCTTTCCCTATTTTTTTAACCTCCACATTTTTGTTCTCCATATTTTAATGTGTGGAATTATATGCCAGTATTAATAGCAATGGCCTACTACTATATATACTGCGCACAACTAAAATGCACCACAGGTATAGAATGTAGATGGATAGTATACTTAATGGATGACGAGTGACGACACAGAGGTAGGTACAGCAGTGGCCTACCGTACTGCTATATATAGTATACTGGTGGACTGGACACTGTCAGCAAACTGCTAAACTAGTCTAAAATGCACCACAGGTATAGAATGTAGATGGATAGTATACTTAATGGATGACGAGTGACGACACAGAGGTAGGTACAGCAGTGGCCTACCGTACTGCTATATATAGTATACTGGTGGACACTGTCAGCAAACTGCTAAACTAGTTTAAAATGCACCACAGGTTAGAATGTAGATGGATAGTATACTTAATGGATGACGAGTGATGACACAGAGGTAGGTACAGCAGTGGCCTACCGTACTGCTATATATAGTATACTGGTGGACACTGTCAGCAAACTGCTAAACTAAAATGCACCAAAGGTATAGAATGTAGATGGATAGTATACTTAATGGATGACGAGTGACGACACAGAGGTAGGTACAGCAGTGCACTCTGCACTGTACTCCTCCTATATAATATTAATTATACTGGGGGTCCCCAGTCCCCACAATAAAGCAGCACACTGTGAGCACAGATATGGAGTGTTTTTCAGGCAGACAACATATACTGGTGGTCACTGTCAGCAAAACTCTGCACTGTACTCCTGCTATAGCTGCTCCCCAGTCCCCACAATTAAGCAGTGTGAGCACTCAGCACAGATATATCATGCAGCACACTGAGCACAGATATGGTATGGAGCATTTTTTTCAGGCAGAGAACGGATAAAAACTGGTGGTCACTATCAGCAAAACTCTGCACTGTACTCCTAACAGCTGCTCCCCAATCCTCCCCACAATTAAGCAATAAAAAACAAACAAGAATCAACTGTCTTCTACAATAAACGGAGAGGACGCCAGCCACGTCCTCTCCCTATCATCTCCAATGCACGAGTGAAAATGGCGGCGACGCGCGGCTGCTTATATAGAATCCGAATCTTGCGAGAATCCGACAGCGGGATGATGACGTTCGGGCGCGCTCGGGTTAACCGAGCCATACGGGAGAATCCGAGTATGGCTCGGACCCGTGTAAAAAGGGTAAAGTTCGGGGGGGTTCGGTTTCCACTTCTAAAATAAAAATAAAAATCACACCTTAGTAAATATACCGATTTGTGTCTGGAACAAGCCATGTAGCCATGCAAGGGGAGCAAATACATGTATATTGTTTCTGTGCAGGGTAAATACCGGCTGCTTTTGCATGTAGCCCAGAAATGTTAGACAGCTTTATTTTTACACTGCAATATAGATTTCAGTTTGGACACACCCCATCCAAATCTAAATCTCTCTGCACATGTTACATCTGCCCCACCTGCAATGCAGCATGGTTTTGCACAGTTGCTTGCTTTTTTTTTGCTGTACTTACAAATGTGAATCAGGCCCTATGTACATAATGGGGTTATGGTCCATCTGCAACTGTATAAAATCAATGCTGGATGGATCATCCGCTAGAGACAACCGATGGGCCCCAGTGGGCAATGAGGGGCCCATATTAGGAAAAGCATATTGACATGTGAGTTTACAATGAGGCCCATTAGAGCCTGTACATGTTGTTATATACATTCACTCAGCCAGCACAGGTTACTGATATTCTACAATAAGCAGGGCTGGAGTAAGGGTGGGAACTAACTTGTGAGGGTCCCCGTCACCACAAATGCCACAGTGCCGCCATTTCCCATCATGCCGCAGTTTACATTATGCATCCCAGCATCTAATGTCTTTTGTCACAACCTGCTCCCTGACTCCCCACAGGTCTGTCAGATACTGGTGATGTAGCTATGTGTGGGAGGCCCCTGTGTGTGGGGGGGCCCTGGGAGTCCACCCTGGCCGCCATATTATTGGTCCAACACTGGCAAGTAGGAAGAGCGGGTGAAGTGTGTGTATTGTAACCAGATGTGGCACTGCTATGGGAGTAACTACCATTGGGTCTACGGGTGTAGCTGCTATGGGGCCCACAGCTGATGGGGGCATATGTCCCTTGTCTGCCGCATGTTTATGTGAGCAGAGCATCATGGGCCCTTACATATATCGCTATGGGGCTTGCAAATGACTAGTAATACTGCTCTGGGTACTGAGCATTTTATCAACCATTAATCTGTAATATAAGCCAGCAGGTGCTTAATAAATAAATAGGGACATTTCAGGGGACTAATGTATAAAACATGTGACTGTCAGGGACTACTGCCAGGGGTTATCTTCTATTGGCTCAGACATAAGGTAAAATGCTTATCATATGTATTATGTGAGGCGCTGCAGACCCCTTGTGGCACCACATAAATGCAGGGGTGTAGCGAGGGTGGCTTAGGTGGAGAGCAAGCTCCAGGTGCCGGCAAAGTTAGAGAGCGCGTCGCTGCCTCTAGCTGTGCCACGAACCGCTGTACAGACAGCCGCAGAGCAGGGGGAGGATACATTGACTCGGACTCTGAGACTAGGTAGGGAACAGGGCAGGCCAGAGGCGACAGCAGGAGATACTGAAAGCTGGCACATGCTGGTGCTCTGCCCGCCATCTTTATATGTATCACTGTGTGCTTGCAACTGTGCAGCAGGGTCTGTCCTGCAGCACCACTCTCTGCCTCTGCTGCTACTGCAGCACCTCTCTCTGTCTAGCCCAGATGTTGCAGCACCTCTCTCTGCGTTAGTTGATGCATAATCTCTCTCTGCCCCTGCTTTTGCAACATCTCTCTCTTTCCTGGAAGCTGCAGCACATGTCTCTACTTCAGATGCTGCAGCACCTTTCTCTGCCCTAGTTGCTGCAGCACCTCTCTCTGCCCCTGCTGCTGCAGCACCTCTCTCTACACTGCTGCTGCTGCAGCACCTCTCTCTGCTGCAGCACCTCAGTCTGCCTTTCAGGCAGCTGCAGCACCTCTCTCTGCCCCTCAGGCAATTCTGGGACGTTATTTTCAGGCATAGTGGGATTATCAGGGTGGGGATGGCAGTTTTAGGGAATTATTTTCATTGAGACATTGGGGGAATATTAAGTCAGGGGGGTAGTTTTGGTGCATTATTTTCATTAAGAGTTTGGGGGCAGGATTCAGGTCTGTGGAGGAGGTCACATAGGGGGCAATGTTTTTATTGAGGATTTGGGGGGTTGGGAGGTCAGGTCAGTCGGGGCATACATAGCATTTTTTATTTATTTTAATAACAAGTAAATAGTTAAATACAGCTACTTCCATAGCGACTCTACTGTGGTGTAAGGTGTATAAGGCGCTCTATCATGGCATAACATGTATAAGGGGTCTACAATGGTGTAACGTGTATAAGGGGCTCTACTGTGGCATAATATGTATGAGCAGCTCTACTGTATAACATGTGTTATAACATGTATAAAGGGTACTACTGTATGGTGTAATGTGAATTGGTACTATTCTGTGGCCACGCCCCTTCCACATGAAGCCTAATATTTTAGTTGCGTGCCTTCGGCGCACACTTTCCATATTTTAAACCTGGGGGGCACCCAAAGGAAACTTTTGCCCTGAGCTCCTGAACGTCTCCTCCTCCTCTCCTTCACCCACACAGTCAGAACTGATGGTCGCCAGGGTGGAGGCGTGGGCGTCCTTCTCTCCCCTAACTGCACCTTTCGTGTCATCCCACCTGAGCCCTCTCTCACCTTTTCCACCTTTGAGGTCCACACTATCCGCCTCTTCTACCCCATTCACCTCCTTGTGGCAGTGATCTACCGCCCCCCTGGCCACTGTTCACCTTTCCTTGACAACTTTGCTGCCTGGCTTCCCCACTTTCTCTCCTCTGACCTCCCCTCTGTCATCCTCGGAGACTTTAACATTCCTATTGACATCACTAATGCCGCTTCCACTAATCTTCTCACCCTTTCCACCTCCTTTGGACTTTCTCAATGGACCTCCACCGCTACTCACAATCTCGGCCACTCCCTTGACCTTGTCTTCACCCACCGATGTGATCTCTCTGATTTCTCAAACTCTCCCTTCCCTCTCTCTGACCACCATCTGCTTTCTTTCACCCTCTCATCCTCCCCCCTCCTCTCCACGCCCAGACCCACCACCACCAGACGCAATCTTGGGTCTCTCAACCCTACTTTCATGTCCTCTGAAGGGTTAACTCTTCTGTGCTTTGTAAATATTACTTTTTATATGATCAATTTCCTTATAATAGTTACAGTGTAAAAGTGAATATTTCTACTTCCCTAATGAAGGGTTAAAACATGCTATATGAACTGTTATGTGTTTGCATAGATACGTACTACCCTGTGCCGGGTACCTTTGTCTGCTCATACAAATACCAGGCTTGTATGAGCCTGGTTTTCAAGGGCAGTTCCATACCAGATCAAACCTGTTATTTTTACTTCTGTGTGTTACCAAATATCCTGTGTTACAGACCTTGATAAATGTTTTGAGAAACTTGTAGAAAACCCATATATGGACATCCGCCTTATCAATTCTGCCTGGTAACTACTAACGAGCCAATGAGAGTGTAACAACATGTCAGTTACACCCATATACGTTGTCTTTTATACTTTTGTTAAACGAACAATAAACAGTGTGAATCTTTACTGCTTGTGTTGTGCATGTAACTTGTGGCTAAAGGTTTACACTCACGGACGTCTGAGAGGCCATCACATCGAGGGTTAAAGAATATAGGGGCAATCCTTTCAAGTGGGGGCTCCGTCCGCGATTCAGTGATCGTCCCCGGATGGTAAGATAGAGAATTTATTGTCTGTCTTTGCCATACGGGATTGCGGTCATACACTGAAGCTGAATCCGTGTCAGTGTTCTGGGAACACGTGACCAAACATCTTTAATGTCTGGGACTTAAAGATACGTCTGAGAAGGGACCAGGGGTCCAAGCGCAATTCTCCAAAGACGTTAGTATCTGGGATACTTAAAATAGACCTGGGAGTCTATACATAACGTGACGTTAGTATCTGGGATACTTAAAATAGACCTGGGAGTCTATACGTAACGTAGATTATACCTCGATTTGATCGTCTATATATTCTTGTATGTTTGTAGTGAGATAAGTTCTTATATTTGATCAGACGGCTGGTAAGTTTTCGTCTGCCAGATATCTTTACTCAAACACTTTTCCTGCTTCCTGTTTAAAACGCTGTATTTTTCTGACATCTTGTACGAATGGTAAGTATCGTACACGTCAAAAGATTTCATGTTCTCACTATACAGATAATATTGTGATATTGTCAATGACTAATTAACTGGTTAGCTGATGCATGTATAGTAGAGTGTTGTAAATTTTAGATATTTTCTTTTAAAGTTGTACTGTTGATTTATATTACTGTCTGACAATGGGCTCTAGTCAGAGTAAAAAAAACTACATATCCCCCGCCCCTCCCTGGTGAGACATGCAAGATGTATGTCGCCCGCAACTCTACCTCAGAGTATTACTTAGTTAACCCATGGGTGGATAATTTAGCGGGATGGACAGAGAAAGCAGGACAGGACCCATTCCTACGGGAAGGCAGTAATTACCCTTTCTATATGGAGGATTAAAAAAAAATCAGTTTCCAACAGCACAGAAGCGAAGAAGTGAGAAACTGTAAATCTTTGAAATCCCTCTCGCCTCCCCCTTGCATTCCAATGTATCCTGCGCTTGAGGACACAGATCTCTTGGCAGCAGTAACCCTTTCACACCAGATGGGATCGCCTCCAACTCCACTGCTGGAGGGTGCGTCCACTAGCTCTATCCCTAACGCACCAGTAGCCCAGAGTTTAGATAATAGTAAAACACTGTCCCAAGCCCACTATTACCCTCGATGGCTGTATATCTTATTTGCGCGAAGCTTGCAAAGGACGCAGCGATACACATATGAAGGAAGTCTTTAAAACCCGTGCTCCTTTGCCTGTGCTTTTTTTGCCTGTCGCTGTAGCTTGTAAACAGAAACCTTCGGAGTCTGTTACTGAGTTTTGGAAAAGGTTTAAGGACTGCTGGACAGATGACGCTGGCTTACCTTTGCTTAACTCAGAAAGCTTACTCATTTCCACCTTCATTAACAACCTTCTACCTTCTGTCATAGTTTCTGTTAAGCAAAACGTCTCTTCCTGGATTTCTGATAGTACGATAGATTTAAAAAGAAAAACATTTATATGAGAAAGAGGCTGCAGGGTGTTTTGATGTAAAGAAACCTGCACCCACTCATAACTATCAGAACTCCAGACGCTTTGACAGACAGAACCAACCCCGCAGTCAGGGAAGATTCCAAAGACCCCGCGCACTGACGGGGCCCGGAGGAGGGTATCCCAGCCTTTATTCAACTCACCCGTCATAGTAAAGATTCACCTCTGCTGCCACTTATTATAAATGGAAGTAAAATTCCCTTTTTAGTGGACAGCGGTGCAATAACCAGTGTTTTGTGTTCTGACCTATGCAGTATCCCCTCTCACCAGAAAAGATAGAAGGTCTCCGCCCCATGATACAGCAATTCTTACAACAGGGTATTCTCAGACATATTGTATCACCATACTGTACTCCTGTGAACCCTGTTGCCAAAGCTGATGGCAGTATAAGATTTGTACAGGATCTCAGAGCTATCAATCAGTTAATTGTCCCAATTGCACCAATTGTTCCAGATGTAAACTCACTCATTTCTGCAATCCCTGCAGATGCTGCGTTCTTCTCTGTAATTGATTTGAAGAATGCCTTTTTCAGCATACCTGTAGATTCACAGACACAATTACTTTTTGCCTTTTCTTTTGAGGGTAAACAACTTACCTGGTGCAGATTATTGACGCACCTGTTGTCTCCAGGCCACATTGGGGCCCTGGCAACCTCACCATGGTTCAGTCCTGCTACAGTATGCAGATGATCTGCTGCTCTGTAGTCAAACTGAGGAGGCCTGCCGAGAGGATGGTGTTTCATTACTAAACTGGCTTTGTGAATGTGGACACAAGGTGTCCAAAACAAAAATGCAATGGTGTAAAAAGCATGTTGATTACTTAGGTTTTGTGCTCACTCAGGGAGAGAGGAAAATCAGTCCACAACGCATACAGTCTGTATTGGGCCTGGTCACCCCAACTACCCAGAAGGAACTACTGTCCTTCCTGGGTATGGTAAATTACTGCAGACAGTGGATTTCTGATTGCTCTTATTATGATAACATTTTGAGACAAGCCACACTGAAGGACAAACCTAAAACTGTACAATGGTCACAAGAAATGTTAACTGCATATGAAAGTTTAAAATGTATGTTGATGAAAAGTCCGGCACTTGGCCTCCCCAATTATGTACTACCTTTCCATCTATATGCAAGGGACAATTGTAAAACCATGGCGGGGGTGCTCACACAGTTTCATGGAGGGAAGTTGCGCCCCGTGGCATTTTTTTTCCAAAGTCATGCCAGTGTCTGTGCAAGGTATGCCTGCCTGCCTCAGGGCTTTGGCAGCCTGTGCAATGGTTGCAGAAATGGCTACTACCCTCACTTTAGGCCACATCACAGTACTCCACACCACACATGATGTCCTGGCAATACTTAAAGGCTTACACACACAGCACATGTCAGCACAACGCCTTAGTGGATATGAAGTACTCCTTTTGAGTAACCCTACCCTTACCATTAAGTACACTGCTAGTTCTTCTGGCCCTGCACCCATTCTCAATGCCCTTTTAGGCTTGAAAGGTCCCGAGGATGAACCACCCGACCTACATGACTGTGCTGCTTCCATTGAAGCTGAAACTTCTCCCAGACTTGACATGTCTCCCGTTCCCATACCAGGCGCAGACATAGTTTTTGTTGACGGCTCCTGTAGTAGGCCCAATGACAATACATACCAGGCTGGCTATGCCATTGTCACCCTCCCTGACACTGTGTTGGAAACCCTGCCAATACCTTATCAGTCCGCGCAAGCTGCAGAACTCATTGCACTCACTAGAGCATGTCCCTCCCTTGACAACGTCCATCTGCTCACTCAACTTCAAGCTGCTGCGACTAATACTGATCTCTCCGACTGGACTTACCCAATTCTGCAGAAAAAATCCTAAATCAGGATTAATCTGCAAAGAGGGGAAACCCTGTATACCCCAGTCCAGTGCCCCTTTGCTCATTGCCCATTACCATGGTGTTGGTCACCATAGTAAAGCCACAACACTCCTCCTACTAACCAATGATTTTTATGTTACTAATGCCAAATCACTTGTGGACCAGTATGTTAGCAGATGCATCACTTGCCTCAGGAACAACCCTAACAACCCTAATAAAGCTAAACACCAGCATCTTGAATACCCCACAAAAGAAAACTCTAGGATACTCACCCTTTGAAATACTAATGGGCAGACCCTTCCCCACACCCTGGGCTAAGAAACCGTTGATGATACAGGAAGGAGATCTAGAACTCATAAGGGAAGAGTATGTCAGGTCCCTGATAACAAAACTGAATGAAATTGAACATGAGGTTGTTTGTAAAAACCCTTTGAATCCACAGGAACCTACACACCCCTTTAAAGTCGGAGACAGAGTCGTGGTGAAGGTGCTCCCCAGGAACAAGAGCCCAGGAGACTTCACCTATGGTCCAGAGACAGAGGTCGTAGCAGTTACCCGAACAGCAGTCCTGACAGAGGAAAGTCCTACCTGGATCCATGCATCCCGAGTAAAAAAGGTTCCTAGACCAGACCTAGAGAGGGAAGCAAGTGATTCCAGTGAGGTACGAACCGGGGCAGACAGCCCTGACCTCCCACCTAGCGAAGACAGAAGAACAGAAAACGATGAAGAACCTGCCCCCTATCTTTACCCTGGGGACTATCTTGATAGCCCTACTGGCCCATTTTTCCCCTCTCAATGACTGAGGTTGATATAACTCAGAATAAGGGAAACTGACACTATGGTATAACTCTTCCACCACATACACCGCAACCTACATACTAGATTATTTCCAATTCCCCCAACTAGCTGCTGTCCAAAAGTCTGTTGACTACCAGATCCGCGCTGACACCACAGACAACCTAAGCCCCGAGGTACCCTATATTTGCGTTACAGGCCTTAACTGGGGAAATGATTGCAGCTCATGGTCCGCGGCTGCCTGGAACACAGGTACCCCATGGGGCTATAAGCCCGCTGAAGCCTTAGATGAAAAGGATAAACACGGAACATCATTAACTCAACGATTAACCCTTCTTAAAATGCCCAACAATTACTGCAACTCCCGCTCAGGCTAAAAATTGCGCCATTGGCGCGCAGAAAGACGTAAGCTTTGCAAGAATCATATAGTATAACAATAATGATTCTAAGAGGGGATTGAAGGGTTAACTCTTCTGTGCTTTGTAAATATTACTTTTTATATGATCAATTTCCTTATAATAGTTACAGTGTAAAAGTGAATATTTCTACTTCCCTAATGAAGGGTTAAAACATGCTATATGAACTGTTATGTGTTTGCATAGATACGTACTACCCTGTGCCGGGTACCTTTGTCTGCTCATACAAATACCAGGCTTGTATGAGCCCGGTTTTCAAGGGCAGTTCCATACCAGATCAAACCTGTTATTTTTACTTCTGTGTGTTACCAAATATCCTGTGTTACAGACCTTGATAAATGTTTTGAGAAACTTGTAGAAAACCCATATATGGACATCCGCCTTATCAATTCTGCCTGGTAACTACTAACGAGCCAATGAGAGTGTAACAACATGTCAGTTACACCCATATACGTTGTCTTTTATACTTTTGTTAAACGAACAATAAACAGTGTGAATCTTTACTGCTTGTGTTGTGCATGTAACTTGTGGCTAAAGGTTTACACTCACGGACGTCTGAGAGGCCATCACATCGAGGGTTAAAGAATATAGGGGCAATCCTTTCATCCTCCCTCGAGACTTTCCTCTCTCCTCTTTCCACTATGACTTGTCCCAACCAGGCAGCCACCTTCTATAACTCTTCCCTAACCACTGCTCTCGACTCTGTGGCCCCCCTCTCCTCTGTCCCCCTCCGCCGCTCCAAACCCCAACCCTGGCACACCAAACTAACACGTTTCTTACAAAAATGCTCACGCTCCGCTGAACGCTCCTGGAGGAGATCTCACTCTCTGGCGGACTTCCTCCATTTCAAGTTTATTCTCTCCTCCTACAGCTCTGCTCATTCCCTCGCCAAGCAATCCTTTTTCCAAGCACTCATCTCTTCTCAGTCCTCCGGTCCACGCCGTCTCTTTGAAACTTTCAACTCTCCTTCGCCCCCCTCCTCCTCCCCTCCCAACCTCCCTCACTGCCACTGACTTTGCCTCCTTCTTTATCTCCAAAATTGAGGATATCCGACACGACATCTCCTGCCGTCACCCGTCTGCTACCCCCCTGCCCCCCCTATCCCTCCCCTCCATCTATCCCACCCTGTCCTCCTTCCATCCGACCTCAGAAAAGGAAGTCCACTCCCTCATCTTATCCTCCCCCCCCACCACCTGCCCCCTGGACCCCCTCCCCTCCCATCTTCTCCGCTCCCTCTCCCCCACTGCCTGCTCTCACCTTGCTCACCTCTTTAACCTGTCCCTCTCCACCGGCATTTTCCCCTCACCATTCAAACATGCTCTGGTCTCGCCTATTCTCAAAAAACCCAACCTCGACCCCTCATCACCCACTAACTACCGCCCCATCTCTCTTCTCCCTTTCGCCTCCAAATTACTTGAATGACTAGTCTACAGCCGTCTCACAAGCTACCTCTCTGACAACTCCATCCTCGATCCACTACAATCTGGCTTTCGCCCACTCCACTCAACTGAGACTGCCCTGGTGAAAGTCACCAATGACCTGCTTTCGGCCAAATCCAGGGGCCACTTCTCTCTGCTCATCCTTCTGGACCTCTCTGCTGCCTTTGATACCGTAGATCATCCTCTCCTCCTCGGCACACTCCAAAACGCTGGCCTCTCTAGCACTGTCCTTGACTGGTTTTCTTCTTACCTCACTAACCGCTCCTTCTCTGTGTCTGCCTCAAGCACCACCTCACACCCTTCCATCCTTCCTGTTGGTGTCCCTCAGGGTTCTGTCCTTGGACCCCTTCTGTTCTCCCTGTATACATCTTCCCTGGGTGCGCTCATTAACTCATTTGGCCTTCAATACCACCTTTATGCTGATGACACACAACTCTACCTCTCATCTACTGATCTGTCCCCCTCTGTCCTCTCTCAGGTTTCGAGCTGCCTCTCTGCAATCTCCTCCTGGATGTCTGAACGCTCTCTAAAGCTCAACATGGACAAAACGGAACTCATCATCTTCCCCCCATCCAGAGCAACACCCCCAACCAATATCTCCATCATTGTTGACAACACCACCATCTCCCCCGTTCCCCAACTCCGCTGCCTGGGCGTCACTCTTGACTCCTCCCTCTCCTTTGCACCCCACATCCAAGCTCTGGCACAATCCTGTCGTTTCCAGCTACGCAACATTGCTCGTATCAGGCCATATCTCTCCCAGAGTGCAACTAAACTCATCATCCACTCACTGGTCATCTCACGACTTGACTACTGCAATGTCCTCCTCACTGGCCTCACTTGCTCCCATCTTGCTCCCCTCCAATCTGTCCTGAACTCCGCAGCTAGGCTCATCTTCCTCTCCCGCCGCACCACATCTGCCACTCCCCTTCCACAAAATCTACACTGGCTCCCATTCCCCTACAGAATCCTCTTCAAACTCCTCACCCTCACATACAAGGCCATCTCTATCTCCACTGCTCCCTACATCTCCAACTTCCTTTCCCTTCATACTCCCTCCCGCCCCCTACGGTCGACTAATGACCATCGCCTCTCCACCGCCCTGGTTACTGCTTCCCATGCACGAGTTCAGGATTTTGCCCGTGCTGCACCCCTTCAGTGGAACGCACTCCCCCGCTCCATTAGACTCTCCCCAACCTTGCAAAGCTTCAAACGGGCACTAAAAACCCACCTATTCATCAAAGCGTACCCTTCTGATGCATAACCCAGAGCTGAAGCCGCGCCTCCACCCCCCTGCCTCATGCCGTGAACATCTCCGCTTTGCTTGCATACTGCCATCAGGCTACCTCCCACTTGCCTGCACCTCTTGTCATCTGTCTGTCGCCCCTCCCCAATAGATTGTTAGCTCTTCAGAGCAGGGCCCTCTTTCCTCTTGTTATCTAAGCCCTCGTCTCAACACATTTCACTCACAGCTCTCCCCTACTCAACGACCATCTTTATCCTGCTAGTAAAGGCTCATCTCCATCTATGGCCACCAGCCTCTAGTAGTACGATGATCACTCCCTCAATACTTACATCTTAGCTGTACTATGTCTTGAGAATGTGTGGTGCTCTGTTACCTGTACTCTATTTCTGTTATTTATTTACTGTAATGCAATGTTTTGTCCCCTGTACTGTCCTTTGTACGGCGCTGCGAAACACATGTGGCGCCTTATAAATAAAATGTAATAATAATAATAATAATAATAATAACTGGCTCTGTCACCAATTTAGGATTTTTAAATATTTTTACTTTTCAAATGTACAATGCCACCACATGTTAGCCAGGAACCCAATTCTGTACAGGGGAGGGGGGCGCCAAAATATACCCTTGCTCCAGGCACCATGGCACCTAGCTACACCTCTGCATAAATGCAGTACATAGTCATTACTCAGTGACTGTCACTTTAAGGCTTCCTGCCCATAGTAACAGTAACCATGCAGGGGCGTGGCTGCAGACCAGGAAGTGCTGGCACCAGGAAGTAGTGTATCCTGGACTGGAGCTGACATGGAGAGGAGAAGGATTAATACCGGCGGCAGCTCTGACTCTGACTGGGAAGGTGAGAGGGGGCACTGGTACTGGCCTGTGGCTCTCCAGCTGTGGTGCACTACAGGACCCATCCAGTCATGCTGCTGGAGAACTACAGGTCCCAGCATGAACTCTAAGCCTAGGCTGCTGGGGAACTACAGTCTCGGTGTGCATTGCCTAATATAAGCCGCTGGAGAAACACAGGTCCCAGCACGCACTGCCAGCCGTAGTCTACTGTGGAACTACAGGTCCCAGCATGCCTTGAAAGCCATAAACTGATGGGGGATTTAAAGGGCCCAGAATGCACTGCCAACCACAGGCTGCCGGAGAACTACAGGTACCAGCGTGCACTGGCAACTATAAGCTGCTGGAGAACTACAAGTCTCAGCATGTGCTGCCACAGTCTGCTGTGGAACTACAGTTCCTAGCATGTACTGCCAACCATGTTAACCTGCTGCAGAGCTACAGTTCCCAGCATGCACTGCCAGCCATATGCTGCAGGAGATCTACAGGTCACAGTATGGCCTGCCAACCATATGCTGCAGGAGAACTACCGGTCACAGTATGGCCTGACAGCCATATGCTGCAGGAGAACTACCGGTCACAGTATGGCCTGACAGCCATATGCTGCAGGAGAACTACCGGTCACAGTATGGCCTGCCAACCATATGCTGCAGGAGAACTACAGGTCACAGTATGCAGCCTAGCCATAGCTGCTGGGAAACTACAGATCCCAGATACACTGCTGTCCATAGCCTGTTGTGGCACTAAAATATCCAAAATATTTTGTCGGCTATACGCTAAGGAAGAACAACAAGTCCCAACATGACCGTTTGTTACTGTAAATCTGCATTCCCCAGTCAGCCATGGGCTGTTGTAATACTACAAGTAGCAGCATGCCTTGCAAACCACACGCTGTTGTGAAACTATCTTCCTTTCATAGGCTACTGTAGAACTACAAGTCCCAGCATTAATTTACAACCATAATTTCATGTGGAACTACTGTGCCAGCCATAGTCTGTTGTGTGACTACAAGACCCAAAGAGCCCTGCCAGCCCTAGTCTGCAAGGCCATGCTGGGATTTGTAGTTCCACAGCAGGCACACTTCACCTACATGGAAGAGTAAACCTGTAGCTACTGCATGACCTCTTGTGAAGTGGTCGTTCTGCTCTGAAGAGGTTCTGCAGCAGCTGCAGTGCTGATTGGTGATCTCCCCACAAATCTGTACTGTCCTGTGTTACAGAGGAGATCGGAGATGACCCTTCAGCCCTCCCGCCCCAGACGCAGGACCGCTCCCACTGGAGGAACTTGTCAGCTTTTTGGTAAGTACTCCAGGCTGTCTCTTCCATTACACATACTGTAGCAGCTGTCACATAGCAATTTGAAACATCAATGACCCATTACGTAACTGATACTACTATATAAATAAACGATAATTATAATAATTATATTCAGACTCAATTAGAACACAAGTAGGGCTGTCACTTCCTTGCTGAGTCTCACATCACCTTCCTGTATCTTCTCTGTCTCGCAGGTTACTGGGGTTGTGCAATAACTTTGCGTACGTTGTGATGCTGAGTGCGGCGCACGACATTCTACGCACTGAGACCAATCAGACCTCAACTGTGAGTGTTCCTTTAAGAGACATAATTACCGGTACTCGGTAACAGGTAACTGCAGCTAATAAATTAGTGTTCATTCTAGCACCCTGCACCTTTCAAAACCCGTGCAGTTCCTTTTTCCTGCCAGGGGTGTCGCTCTCTGCTGTAGTGCTTCTCCGCACACTCAGATCTGTTACTCAGTGCTGTGGTACAGACCTGGGTGTGCTGAGAAGCACCAGAGCAGAGAGTGACACCCCTGGCAGGAAAGAGGAACTGCACGGGTTTTGAAAGGTGCAGGGTGCTAGAATGAACACTAATAAATTATAATCAATAGTCAGATTTTTAAGAGGACCTGTCTCTTACACTCCCTGGAAATCATTTATAAATCACCTCTGACGCGTTCTGCCGTAACGCGTTCTGCCGTAATGCCCTGATTTTACACTAGTGCTTCAAGATTTCCATCTAGCACATTCCCAGGTGCTTGTCCTCTAATGGTAGTCTGTGCTTACAAGCAGGCTTACCATACTATTCCCTTTAAACCGAGACGCTCATGAATTACACAGGTTCTGTGGCTGGCTGACTTCAAGTCTGCATTCCACCTGGTTTTAATCAGCCACAGAACCTGTGTAATTCATGAGCGTCCCGGTTTAAATGGATGACTTAATTAGTACCTCACTTCTTTTGATTTAACCTTCTGTGCTGAATCCTGGATATCCCTAAAACCTGCCCTGTTATACCCCTTTCACACCACACAAATAACCAAGTATGTTGTCGGGTCGTTGTGCCGTGTGAAAGGGGTAAATCCTGAATTCCCGGGTCACCTGACCCAGTATTGCAACCCGGGGATAAAGCAGGGTTATTACCTGGTCAGGTGCAGTGCGAACGGTTTGCCGACCCGTTCACAGTTTAGGGAGATGCGGCGCTAGAGGGACAGGCGGCGCTTGGAGATGATCTGTTTTTTAGGCGCTGTCTCCGCACACGTCACCGCTGGCATCACCAACCCGGCAAATTGCCGGGTTGGTGCCGCCAGCCTGAAAGGGGTCTCAACCGGGTTGCACCTGGGAAGGACCCGTGTACAAGTCCCCGCTGCGACCTGGTTTTGCGATGTGAAAGCGGTACTAGTGTCCACTGAGGACAGAGGTTGGTAATGACCGGTCTGGAGACAGCAGAACGGCATTCGCGGCCTGTATACGCTGAGAACACAAATGAAACCCCTTTTATTTATCAAGCAACCACTATGCTGTGTAAAGTGGGGTGCACTGCGCTCCTCTGCTACACAGTGTGTTATTATAAAAAGTGTTCATATCTCAAAATTGTGCTTAAGGATTAAGATGCAGCCATAGGCCCTAGTGGTACTTCCTGGCCAAGCGTGGGAGAGTGCGCCTAAGGGGGAGCAAATAACGGGGGTCATTCCGACTCGATCGCTCGCTGCAGTTTATCGCAATGGTTGCTGGGCGGGAGAGGGCGGCACTGCAGCGTTTGGTCGCCGTTTTGGAGGTGCGGTCCGGCCAACGCAGGCGTGGCCGGACCGTGCGGGGGGGCGGTCCGCAGCGGCTGCGTGACGTCACACGCAGCCTCTGCGACCAGGGGCAGCGACGATCAACTCCCAGCCAGCCGCATCGGCGCTGCGCTATGCTTTTGTACTTGTGCAGGGAGGGCCGGCGGCCGGACATGCGGGGCGGGCTAGCCCTGTGGTGGGCGTCCCCTCGTATGTCTGGGAACATGATCGTAGCTGTGCTAAATTTAGCACGGCTACAATCAACTCGGAATGACCCCCAACATCCTATAGACTAGGTACAGTAGCCAAACATTTAGTTTTATAAATGTATCAGTCACAAATCAATTATATAAAAACAGTAATATCATTTCAAGACATAAACCCATTCTTTAAATACATAGAATATCATAGATTATGTTACATGTATTTTCTATAGAATTTATTTGTAACTATCAGAATGTAAAGCTACAGAAATGTACAGCTATTGTATCTGATTTATAGGGTTTTATTGTGCCCCCGTAGACGCTCACTCCCATGTTTTCCAACCACTAAATTGCTCCAACCGTATAGAACTCAGACTTTTATATCTAAGATGGTTTCGGGGCACGAATGTTTGTATTTTATTACGCATTATTTGACTTAGATTTCCATAATATTCAGATTTTATTGATCTATTTTTTTTTGCTTTCTCCCAGCACAATGTGACAAACAGCAGCAAATACGACTGTAACCAGATCTCCACCGCTGTACGTAGACCGCGATTTCCGTCCAGTGACATCATTCTTATGCCCGTCCTTGTGGACAGTCAGTTTTTTTTTGTCTTTTTTTAATGGAACCAAATAAATTTCTTCAAGAGCTAAATATTTGACAGTTACACAAAGAACCAGGATGTGTCGTGTCACAAGGAGGTTCTTACAGTGACCGGCTGGTACTATAGTAAATCAAATACACTGTAGATTAAGGACTCGTGTTGTGTCTCTAGACACAGGGGGGTTATTCAGAGTTGTTAGCAAACCCAAAAAGTTAGCAAATGGGCAAAACTATGCCTCACTGCAGGTGGGGCAGATGTAACATGTGCAGAGAGAGTTAGATTTGGGTGGGGTGTGTTCAAACTGAAATCTAAATTACAGTGTAAAAATAAAGCAGCCAGTATTTACCCTGCACAGAAACAATATAACCCACCCAAATCTAACTCTCTCTGCACATGTTACATCTGCCCCCCCTGCAGTGCACATGGGGCCTAATTCAGAGTTGATCGCAGCAGCAAATTTGTTAGCAGTTGGGCAAAACCATGTGCAGTGCTCTGTCTCTTGCTGTAATTTCTGGTCTCAATCTCTCTGGGGGTCATTCCGAGTTGATCGCACGCTAGCTGTTTTTAGCAGCTGTGCCAACGCTATGCCGCCGCCCACTGGGAGTGTATTTTAGCTTAGCAGAAGTGCGAACGAAAGGATGGCAGAGCGGCTACAAAATTATTTTGTGTAGTTTCAGAGTAGCTCCAGACCTACTCAGCGCTTGCGATCACTTCAGACTATTCAGTTCCTGTTTTGACGTCACAAACACGCCCTGCGTTCGCCCAGCCACGCCTGCGTTTTTCCTGGCACGTCTGCGTTTTTCCAGCCACGCCTGCGTTTTTACGAACACTCCCTGAAAACGGTCAGTTGACACCCAGAAACGACTCTGCGGCCAGCAGTGCGACTGAAAAGCTTTGCTACACCCTGTGTGAAACTACATTGTTCGTTGTACTAGTACGACGCACATGCGTATTGCGCCGCATACGCATGCGCAAAAGTGCATATTTTTTGCCTGATCGCTGCGCAGCGAACAAAAGCAGCTAGCGATCAACTTGGAATGACCACCTCTGTCTCTTGGTGTAATCTCTTGTCTTTCGCTTGGTCTCTCTGTGTAATCTCTCGCTCTGTCTCTTGGTGTAATCTTTTGTCTCATTATTTCTATCTCTTGGTGTAATATTATGTCTCTTGCTCTGTCTCTCGCTCAGTCTCTCTGTGTAATCTCTTGTCTCTCGCTCTGTCTCTATGTGTAATCTCTTGTCTCTCGGTGTAATCTCTTGTCTCTCGCTCTGTCTCTCGGTGTAATCTCTTGTCTCTCGCTCTTTCTCTCGGTGTAATCTCTTGTCTCTCTATAATCTCTTGTCTCTCACTGTCTCTCTGTGTAATCTCTTGTCTCTCACTGTCTCTCTGTGTAATCTCTTGTCTCTCGCTCTGTCTCTCGGTGTAATCTCTTGTCTCTCTATAATCTCTTGTCTCTCACTGTCTCTCTGTGTAATCTCTTGTCTCTCGCTCTGTCTCTCTGTGTAATCTCTTGTCTCTCGCTCTCTCTTACAGGCGGTCCTCCTGGCTGACATTTTGCCCACCCTGGTCATTAAATTTACCGCTCCATTCTACATCCACCAGATCCCATACAAGTGAGACATAATCCGACCTCCCCTTATATCTGTGGGTCTCTTCCTTGCTCTCCCAGTCACGGTGTGTCTCTTTTTGCCTTTCAGTTACAGAGTGTCTCTCTGCATTCTTACAGCAGCCGCCAGCTTTCTGGTTGTGTCATTCTCTACAAACATCGCTCTGAGTCTGCTCGGTGAGTGACGTCCTGCGTGTGTAGTGTACTGTGACATAGTGTACTCTGTGTGTAGTGTACTGTGACATAGTGTACTCTGTGTGTAGTGTACTGTGACATAGTGTACTCTGTGTGTAGTGTACTGTGACATAGTGTACTCTGTGTGTAGTGTACTGTGACATAGTGTACTCTGTGTGTAGTGTACTGTGACATAGTGTACTCTGTGTGTAGTGTACTGTGACATAGTGTACTCTGTGTGTAGTGTACTGTGACATAGTGTACTCTGTGTGTGTGTACTGTGTCTGCACATGTAGCTGTGTGCAGTGTACTCTGTGTGCGTGTACTGTACCTGCACATGTAGCTGTGTGCAGTGTACTCTGTGTGCGTGTACTGTACCTACACATGTAGCTGTGTGCAGTGTACTCTGTGTGCGTGTACTGTACCTGCACATGTAGCTGTGTGCAGTGTACTCTGTGTGCGTGTACTGTACCTGCACATGTAGCTGTGTGCAGTGTACTCTGTGTGCGTGTACTGTACCTACACATGTAGCTGTGTGCAGTGTACTCTGTGTGCGTGTACTGTACCTGCACATGTAGCTGTGTGCAGTGTACTCTGTGTGCGTGTACTGTACCTACACATGTAGCTGTGTGCAGTGTACTCTGTGTGCGTGTACTGTACCTACACATGTAGCTGTGTGCAGTGTACTCTGTGTGCGTGTACTGTACCTGCACATGTAGCTGTGTGCAGTGTACTCTGTGTGCGTGTACTGTACCTGCACATGTAGCTGTGTGCAGTGTACTCTGTGTGCGTGTACTGTACCTGCACATGTAGCTGTGTGCAGTGTACTCTGTGTGCGTGTACTGTGCCTGCACATGTAGCTGTGTGCAGTGTACTCTGTGTGCGTGTACTGTACCTGCACATGTAGCTGTGTGCAGTGTACTCTGTGTGCGTGTACTGTACCTGCACATGTAGCTGTGTGCAGTGTACTCTGTGTGCGTGTACTGTACCTACACATGTAGCTGTGTGCAGTGTACTCTGTGTGCGTGTACTGTACCTGCACATGTAGCTGTGTTCAGTGTACTCTGTGTGCGTGTACTGTACCTGCACATGTAGCTGTGTGCAGTGTACTCTGTGTGCGTGTACTGTACCTGCACATGTAGCTGTGTTCAGTGTACTCTGTGTGCGTGTACTGTACCTACACATGTAGCTGTGTGCAGTGTACTCTGTGTGCGTGTACTGTACCTGCACATGTAGCTGTGTGCAGTGTACTCTGTGTGCGTGTACTGTACCTGCACATGTAGCTGTGTGCAGTGTACTCTGTGTGCGTGTACTGTACCTACACATGTAGCTGTGTGCAGTGTACTCTGTGTGCGTGTACTGTACCTACACATGTAGCTGTGTGCAGTGTACTCTGTGTGCGTGTACTGTACCTACACATGTAGCTGTGTGCAGTGTACTCTGTGTGCGTGTACTGTACCTGCACATGTAGCTGTGTGCAGTGTACTCTGTGTGCGTGTACTGTGCCTGCACATGTAGCTGTGTGCAGTGTACTCTGTGTGCATGTACTGTACCTACACATGTAGCTGTGTGCAGTGTACTCTGTGTGCGTGTACTGTACCTGCACATGTAGCTGTGTGCAGTGTACTCTGTGTGCGTGTACTGTACCTACACATGTAGCTGTGTGCAGTGTACTCTGTGTGCGTGTACTGTACCTGCACATGTAGCTGTGTGCAGTGTACTCTGTGTGCGTGTACTGTACCTGCACATGTAGCTGTGTGCAGTGTACTCTGTGTGCGTGTACTGTACCTGCACATGTAGCTGTGTGCAGTGTACTCTGTGTGCGTGTACTGTACCTGCACATGTAGCTGTGTTCAGTGTACTCTGTGTGCGTGTACTGTACCTGCACATGTAGCTGTGTGCAGTGTACTCTGTGTGCGTGTACTGTACCTACACATGTAGCTGTGTGCAGTGTACTCTGTGTGCGTGTACTGTACCTGCACATGTAGCTGTGTGCAGTGTACTCTGTGTGCGTGTACTGTACCTGCACATGTAGCTGTGTACAGGGTACTGGGACATACAAAGCGTATAATACACTGTTGCAGCACATGATAATGACGGTATCTGTGACATGTCTCCCAGGTGTGGTATTCGCCAGCGTGTCCTCGGGTCTGGGAGAGATCACCTTCCTCAGCCTCACCGCTTTCTTCTACAGGTAACGCAACACGCGTCTGCTTTGCGCGGTGTACGCGTCTCGCGTCTCCGCTTTCCTTGGTGTATCAGCTACAGATATTTCCTAACATTTACATATTAACAACTTTTGCTACCACACACCCGCTATCCACACCGCGGATGTCTCTGTCCAGTGTACGGCTCCACGGCACTCCACGGTTACAATCACGACCGATGTGTCCACATGGTATATAGACAGTAGCATCAGGCTCTTCTCAGGAGGGGCTCCCCATATAATAACACAGGCATCTAACTGCCCATACAGATATACCGTGTCTGGCTTCCCCTTTCCTGTTTCTAGTGTTCCTATAGCCTTAGTAATTTACCCCATAACATTATTTGTTCCCCCGTCCTCTGTCTCTTCTGTCCTCCTCTTCCCAGTGACGTGGTCTCCTGCTGGTCCTCCGGAACTGGTGGAGCTGGGATTCTGGGCTCGCTCTCCTACCTGGGCCTCACGGCGGCTGGTCTTTCCCCACAGAACTCTCTGCTGATCATGCTGCTTATCCCGGCCCTTCTCCTGATAAGGTGAGTGGGAAGATTGGCACTGCCACTGATCTCTGAGGGTGAAACATAGAGATAGTTATATAGCACCCTTCGTTTTGTATGCTGTATGCGGTACTTTCCAGGCATTGTTTGTCTGGCCCAGTAAGATTGCAATCTAATTGTGATGTGTAATAGGTCTCAGAGAACTGACATTTTGATATGAACTAGAGTTTTCAGCAAATGTCTGCATTTCAGGGCCTGTTAGGCAATGATGTGCTCCAGGACTCCAATATAAAAATAGGCCCGTCATGACGCCGTGATGGTGACGAGACTCCCAGCAGGCCACACAGTTGGTCTTTAATCATCACATATTATAATTGCATTTCTATTTGCAGCACAAATTGATGCAATTTTTTTACTTTTACTAATTTAGAGAGATATTGGGGCTGTGTGGCGCTGGCCACACCCATATGGCACTGGCCACACCCACATGGCACTGCTCACAATTCCTTGGCTTCTCACAATAGGCCCTTGATCATTTTCAGCCCCAGGCCCTTGTGGCCCTCAATCCGACCCTGTTGTGTTTACTTCTTGGTGCCATTAATTACAGAGCCATGTCTGTATTAATATTACACATGTCAGTCACACTTAGTGTGCAGATGTGTATTTTCTTTTCACACTCGCTGACATAGCCTTTTCTCCTTTATGTCTCCTCTCCGACAGTTATTTTATTTTGCTGCTTCCCCCGTCCTCTCTCCCTCGCTGGAAGTTTCCCGACGGTCCTAGCGCCACCCGGATGTCGGACCAGCGACCGCTTTTGCAGGACTCTCCACTGGGACTGACAGGTATTGGGACAAAGTGGTATTTTGGGGCAAAGGCTGTCCTTGTGCTGACTGCTGACCGGCCCATTGTGTCCTTGCAGAGAGCGGCTCCCATCTGACGCTATCCCGGAAGTGGAAGATCATTAAGGTCAGACAAGAGACACGATTCTGTAGGTTTATTGGCTGTATCTTCATGTCCCCTTGTTTCTATTATGTGCTCTAAATCTGTTTTATACCTGTAGTCCCTTGACTACACCTGCTCCCAGTCCTGATTTTCACTGAAAGTCCAAACAGCGGGGGTTGTGAAGCAGAAAATGTTTGACCATAAAATGGTTTGGGACGGTCTGTTGTGAATTGGGTGAATGATCCCAATTAGTCCCGATTTTCAAGTGTCTTTATGAAATTTTCTAACACTTCTCTCACCCACTGTGTTGTATGATGACCATGTAAGATTATTCTATGGAGCATCTAGTCCGTAGCCTTCATTTCTCAGAAAGGATCAGTAAACCATAGTTTATAATTGTGTCTATGGAGTCTCTTCTCTCCTATCATTTTATTTAATGCAATCCCCCATAACATGGACTTAGACCTCACTGATCAACTGTAACCTCTCCCTGCTGACCTCACTAGCAATAGAACAAGGCGATTCGAGGATACGCAGCTCCAGTCCTGCCATTAAATAATTCTTTCAATAGAACAAGTGTAATGTTTGATGATTTGGGAAAATACAAATTGGACTGACAGTCAGTGGCTGTATAGCAAACTGGAGCACTTAGACGGCTGTCTCATCCCCCCCCCCAAACACAGGTGGTCTGGGTTCACCTACGTTTCAGAAGATTCCCCCCTATTACAGATAACCTGTGTGACCAGCTAGCGAAGGGGAGAGGTATCTTCTAAAGGGGAAGCAGTCACAATACCGCTGGACGGGAGCCTAGCTGTCAAAATACTGACGCTGGAATCCCGACTTGCGGCCACAGTCCCGACATCAGAATGCCGATGTGGGGGAGAATCCCGTCGTCAAAATACCAACGCCGGGAATCCAGATCGCGCTCACGTCCTGCTGTGGGGGGTGGTTAGGTTTAGGCATTAGAAGGGAGGTTAGGGTTCAGGGACGGGAAGGTTAGGGTTGGGTACCGGGGAGAGAGGGTCAGGGTTAGGAACTTAGAAGGGGAGGTTAGGGTTAGGCACCAAGCGGGGAGGGTTAAGTGTAGGCAGCGGGGAAGGGAGGTTTAGGCATCCCTGGGGAGGGTTAGGGTAGGGGGCAGGGAAGGGAGGTTTAGGCATCCCTGGGGAGGGTTAGGGTAGGGGGTAGGGAAGGGAGGTTTAGGCATCCCTGGGGAGGGTTAGGGTAGGGGGCAGGGAAGGGAGGTTTAGGCATCCCTGGGGAGGGTTAGGGTAGGGGGTAGGGAAGGGAGGTTTAGGCATCCCTGGGGAGGGTTAGGGTAGGGGGCAGGGAAGGGAGGTTTAGGAGTCCCGGGGAGGGTTAGGGTAGGGGGCAGGGGAGGGTTAGTAACTTAACTACAGGGCTGTTGGGATTTTGATGGCCGGGATGCCATTGTCGGTATTCTGACCGACGGCATCCCATCCATCTAGATTACATACTAAACCCTTCTAAAGCACCTTATGCACAGACAGGGCTTGTCCGGTATAGTTTGTCCATCCTGAAATATGACCAAGAGAGTCTTTGTGATGTCATGGTCCAGGAGACATGATGTCAGTGTTATTAGCGCTACATAGTTGTCTCTTCGTACAAGACATTTCATTGCCTTCATGAGAAAGAATTGTTGCTCAGATCAGATCCATTTCCGTCCCCTATTTATACCAGATGTCTTCTTCCCCGCAGTCCCTCCTGAAGTACATGCTTCCCCTGTGCATTGTGTACTTCGCTGAATACTTCATTAACCAGGGTCTGGTAAGTGGTAATGATGGCGTGGTAATGAGGGAGGGGATGAGTGTTGTGTATGTATTAATCTCTCTGCTCCTCATTGTCTCTCAGTTTGAGTTGATCTATTTCCCAAACATCAAGATGAGCCACTCGGAGCAGTACCGATGGTAAGTCCCCCCCCTGCTGCGGTAATACGATGGCTTCGCTGGACAGTAGGTCATGGTTGGAATATTATCAGTGCACTGTAGCCCATTACAGCAAAGCAAGTCAGATTTTAGCTTTTGTCCATCTAACATGCTTGGTCCTTTCTTCCTATATTTGGTCTTTACCAATATGGCACCTTCTTTGTCTCTGTGTGACCTGTAACCACCTTGTTCTCCTCCTAACGTCTAATGATTCTCCTGCTCCCAGGTACCAGATGCTGTACCAGGCCGGAGTGTTTGTGTCCCGTTCCTCCGTCCGATGTATCACCATCAGGCATATCTGGGTTCTCTCTTGTCTCCAGGTAAGAAGGGACCTAGTCTCAGACAGTCCCAGCGCTCTCTCTTTGTCCTCTGCTGACGCTGTTTTTCTGCTTCCTCAGTGTGGGATCGCCACCTTCCTCCTTGTTGGGGTGTCCTATCTCTTCCTCCCCAGTCTGACGCTGCCAGGCATTTTCCTGATCATAATATTTGAGGGGCTTCTGGGGGGCGCAGCCTACGTCAACACGTTCAACAACATCGCAGTGGAGGTAAGTCCGCCCAGCTCCACTCTGCATTATGATGTCTGCTACACCGTGGATTCATCTGTAGGACACGGTCCTTACCCTAGTAGCCAACAGAGCCCAGGAGGAGCTCACTGGTCAGGGACACGGGCATCCCATTTTCACCTTCCTGTGACCTTTGATCTGTCTCTAACTCTCGTTAGTCAGACTGGACATATTCCACCCATTTAAGGACTCTGGAGGTGGATCTAGCACCTAACTTTAGTATACGGGGGGAGAGAATTATATATGTATGGAGAAATGTCTTACATAAAATGGTGGTTGTCCCTATTTTACACTACTTGTGTCCTCCACAGAGCAAGCCGGAAGAGAAAGAGTTTGCAATGGGAGTCGCCTGCGTATCCGACACTTTTGGAATATCCCTCTCTGGGGCCATCGCTATACCGGTCCACAACTACTTCTGCGGGCTGTCATGACGTTGGCCTTCCAGGCTGCCAAGGGTCCACAGTAGAAGCATGCAACCTCTCCTTGGACAAGTGGAAGATCGTCAGTTAGATTATCCTGGCACTGAGCACCGGCGTGCTGCCCACCTATATACAAGAGACTCTGGCACGGTTTCCCATTAAAACACTGTCAGGTACCTGATACCCAGGACCTCATGTACAGAGCGCAGTGACTGAGTCCTGTCACCCGCCTGAGTTTTGCATCAGCAGCTAGACGGTCTGCCCTGCGCACTTTAGGAATTGCGCCTACTCTCCCCTCCTAGGAGCCTTTGCACAAAGTTGGAGAGCGTCTAGGGTTGGTTTAGCGTACTCTGTAGCCTGACTGAATTATTTTTAATTAATATTCATTTATTATAATCTCCTTTTAATGCAGCAATGAGACTAAACGTCCTGACAAAATCTTCTCCTACTGCGGCTCCGCTCTGTCAGCCCCGTACATCGTCTGCCGGTATTTTACTAAAGCTTCTATTAAAATGCTTTTACTTCTATTCAGTTTGGAGTGCAGATTCCGCTAAAAAGCCACCGTCCCACCCCTGTTTTCCTCACGCTGCCCCAGCAACGGTTCATTGCCGCCCCCCAGCTGCCCCGCGAACGCCTCTACTTGTCAATCAATGCCTCAGCAGTCTTGTGAAGGAACAACGTGACGGTCGCTTCAGTCCTGTCCTGTATGATGTAGATATCATTATTTGTACATATTCTTGGTACATGTGCAAATGCTCAGCACCACTTCTCTTGTAGTTTATGCAATTCTCAGGCTCTTTTCTGTGGATTGCACTGTACAACTCTTATTCTAAGTGACTGATGTGATACTGTATATATAGACAGCGGCACAGTACTACTTCTCTTCTTCTCCGCTGTGTAAATCTCATCTGTTTTTCATTGTGTATATACGGATGATAACGTTCTCCGCTGCTCCGGATTTGTGTACTTTGGTGTTTTTATTCTGTATATATGAACAATTACATAGTGTGATGTTTCTATTGTGTGTTCCCTGACAATCTCAGTCTGTGTGGATAGACCAATAAATTTCGACACATTCACAAAACTGATTTTGGTTTTATTCAGCTTTATTTTTAGCCGTATTTACCAACAATGTGTTTGTTCCTCTGATCCGCCCCCTGGAGCAAGAGTTGAAATGATGATGTCATGAGAACATAATAGTGACATATACAGAGATGTCGCAGTATTAGAACAGGTCGAAGGTCACAGCAGTAGGAGGCCACCCTATAGAGGTGCTCCAGTTTCCTTGAGGTAAATGTCCCCCAATAAGATGGATTTGCAACATTTTTGTGATTCTCTTTGAGATTTTGACCCGAGTCCCACCCACTGCAGATTTTGGATGCAGTGGAGCCATTTTTTTTTCCGGGCATGCATCTAAGGGGGGTATTCAGTTAGTGAAGTTTTTTCGACCAGTCAAAAAAATGGCACTTTTCGCCCATTTTTAGGTTGAATGTACATTTTGACCTATTCAGTGCCCATGCCAAAAAATCCGGCACTGGTGAAAAACAGGTGTATCGGCGAATTCACCGTCGATACACATGTTTTGGCTAATTCGCAGGCGCAATTTTCGCCTATGCCGAATTAACAAAAAAAGTGAAACGGCATGGGCGAAAATGCCCGCTATTGAATACCTTGTCGAATTAGTGCCGTTTTCTCTTACGTCCTAGAGGATGCTAGGGACTCTGTAAGGACCATGGGGTATAGACGGGCACCGCAGGAGACATGGGCACTATAAAGAACTTTTAGTATGGGTGTGCACTGGCTCCTCCCTCTATGCCCCTCCTCCAGACCTCAGTTAGATTCTGTGCCCAGAGCAGAGTGGGTGCACTACAGAGGAGCTCTCCTGAGTTTCTCTGAATAAAGAATTTTGTTAGGTTTTTTATTTTCAGGGAGCACTGCTGGCAACAGGCTCCCTGCATCGTGGGACTGAGGAGAGAGAAGCAGCCCTACTTAATTGATAGGCTCTGCTTCTTAGGCTACTGGACACCATTAGCTCCAGAGGGAGTTGGAACGCAGGTCTCACCCTCGCCGTTCGTCCCGGAGCCGCGCCGCCGTCCTCCTCACAGAGCCGGAAGACAGAAGCCGGGTGAGTATGAGAAGAAAGAAGACTTCAAAGGCGGCAGAAGACTTCAGATCTTCTATGAGGTAACACTGCGCGCCATTGCTCCCACACTACACACACACTACAGGCACTGATGGGTGCAGGGAACCCTGGGCAGCAATAAACCTCTAGGACTGGCTAAAAGAGATATATAGGCTACAGTAGCAGTATATACTTTAATACCCCGCCAGTATAAATAAAATTGAGCGGGACCGAAGCCCGCCGCTGAGTGGGCGGGGCTTGATCTCTTGGCACTAACCAGCGCCATTTTCTCCACCGCACACTGCAGAGAAGCTGGCTCCCTGGACTCTCACCCTGCTGAACACGGTGACAGAAGGCAAAAAAGGGGGCGGGCACTTTGTAAGGCGCAGTGAGTGTATAGATTTATCTATATCAAGATATAAAAGCGCTTTGTGTCTGGGAATTTTGTTTCCAGGGTTATTGGCGCTGGGTGTGAGCTGGCTTACTCCCTCTCTGCCTCTCCAAAGGGCCTTATTGGGGATCTGTCTCCATATTAATATATACAGTACAATCCCTGTGTGTGTGGGGGTGTCGGTACGCGTGTCGGCATGTCTGAAATAGAAGGCTCTTCTAGAGAGGAGGTGGAGCAGATGATTGGGGGGTCTCAGTCGGCAACGCCGACACCGGATTGGTTGGATATGTGGAATGTTTTAAATGCAAATGTGACTTTGTTACATCAGAGATTGGACAAAGCAGAGTCCAGAGAAGAGGGCCCTTCAGGGTCTCAAAAGCATCCCCTATCCCAAATAGCAGACACTGATACCGACACGGATTCTGAATCCAGTGTCGACTACGATGAGTCTAGGTCGCACCCAAGGGTGGCCAAAAGTATTCATTATATGATTATTGCAATAAAAGATGTTTTACATATCACAGATGACCCCTCTGTCCCTGACACGAGGGTACACATGTTTAAGGAGAAGAACCCTGAGGTAACGTTTCCCCCATCTCATGAGGTGAACGAGTTATTTGAAAAGGCTTAGGAATCTCTGGACAAAAAACTGCAGATTCCCAAGAGAATTCTTTTGGCGTATCCTTTCCCTGCACCGGACAGGGTACGGTGGGAATCCTCGCCCAGGGTAGACAAGGCTTTGACGCGCTTGTCCAAAAAGGTGGCGCTACCGTCCCCTGACACGGCAGCTTTCAAAGATCCTGCTGATCGCAGACAGGAAACGACTTTCAAATCAATTTATACACATACTGGTGCTTTACTCAGACCGGCAATAGCATCGGCTTGGGTTTGTAGCGCGGTAGCTGCTTGGACAGATACCTTGTCAGCTGATATTGAGACCCTAGATAGGGATACCATTTTGTTGACTTTGGGTCACATCAAAGACGTAGTCTTATATATGAGAGACGCCCAAAGAGACGTTGGGCTGCTAGGTTCTAGAGCCAACGCCATGGCAATTTCTGCTAGGCGAGCCCTGTGGAACCGCCAATGGACGGGTGATGCAGACTCAAAGAGGCATATGGAGGTTTTACCTTACAAGGGTGAAGTTTTATTTGGGGATGGTCTCGTGGACCTGGTTTCCACAGCTACCGCGGGTAAATCTACTTTTTTGCCTTTTGTTCCCCCACAGCAAAAGAAAACTCCACAATATCAGATGCAGTCCTTTCGGTCGCATAAGTCCAGAAGAGGTCGCGGCTCATCCTTCCTCGCCAGAGGTAAGGGTAGAGGGAAAAGAACGCCTGCTTCGGCTAGTTCCCAGGAGCAGAAGTCCTCCCCGGCTTCTACTAAATCCACCGCATGACGCTGGGGCTCCACTGAGGGAGTCCGCACCCGTGGGGGGCACGTATTCGACTCTTCAACCAGGTCTGGGTTCTGTCAGACGTGGATCCTTGGGCGATGGAAATTGTATCCCAAGGCTGCAAACTGGAATTCGAAGAGGTGCCTCCTCGCCGATTTTTCAAGTCGGCCTTGCCAACCTCTTCCCCGGAGAGGGAAGTAGTGTTAGCTGCAATTCAAAAGCTGTGTCAACAGCAAGTGATTATCCGGGTTCCCCTGGTCCAACAGGGATGTTTGTGGTCCCGAAGCTGGATGGTTCGGTCAGACCCATTTTAAATCTAAAATCCCTAAACCTGTACTTGAAAAAGTTCAAATTCAAGATGGAATTACTCCGGGCTGTGATATCCAGTCTGGAAGGGGGTGATTTTATGGTGTCACTGGACGTAAAGGATGCATACCTTCATGTCCCCATATATCCTCCTCATCAGGAGTACCTGAGATTCGCTGTACAGGACTGTCATTACGAGTTTCAGACGTTGCCGTTTGGGTTTTCCACGGCACCGAGAATTTTCACCAAGGTGATGGCGGAGATGATGGTGCTCCTGCACAGGCAGGGAGTCACAATTATCCCATACTTGGACAATCTCCTGATAAAGGCGAGATCGAGAGAGCAATTGCTGAAGAGCGTGTCACTCTCCCTGAGAGTGCTACAACAGCACGGTTGGATTCTCAATCTGCCAAAGTCACAATTGATTCCAACGACTCGACTATCATTCTGGACACGGAACAGAAGAGGGTTTTTCTCCCAATGGAAAAAGCCCAGGACCTCCATAACATGGTCAGAGACCTGCTAAAAACAAAAAGAGTGTCGGTTCATCAATGCACTCGAGTTCTGGGGAAAATGGTGGCAGTTTACGAGGCCATCCCCTTCGGCAGGTTCCATGCGAGGACTTTTCAGTGGGACCTTCTGGACGAGTGGTCAGGGTCCCATCTGCAAATACATCAAAAGATAAGCCTGTCCCCCAGGGCCAGGGTGTCTCTCCTGTGGTGGCTGCAGAGTGCTCACCCTCTAGAGGGTCGCAGGTTCGGCATTCAAGACTGGGTTCTGGTGACCACGGACGCGAGCCTCCGAGGATGGGGAGCAGTCATACAAGGAAGACATTTTCAGGGACTGTGGTCAAGCCAGGAGGCTTGTCTACACATCAATGTGCTGGAATTAAGGGCCATATACAACAGCCCACGACAAGCGGAGAATCTTCTTTGCGACCTACCGGTGCTGATTCAATCAGACAACGTCACAGCAGTGGCTCATGTAAACCGCCAAGGCGGGACAAAGAGCAGAGCGGCAATGGCGGAAGCCACCAGGATTCTGCGCTGGGCGGAAAATCACGCTAAAGCTGCGCTGGCCGGGAGCTACTCCTAAAGTGCAAAAGCATCACCACTGTGCGATGCTTTTGCACTTCTGCGGGGGAGGGGGCCAGCACTGACATGCGGGGCGGGATAGCCCTGTGCTGGGCGTCCCCCCACCTGTCTATGGTCATGATCGTAGCCCTGCAAAATTTTGCAGGGCTACATCAATTTGGAATCACCCCCTTAATCCCCTTCTGTAATGACTTAATCCCCTGATGTATTGTTCTCTCTGTATTGTATTGCAGCCTAGAACAATAGATGAAGGGCTTATGCTAATAAACCATGGTGTGCCTAGGCGCAGCAAAGAAGCCAAGATAATCGTGGTTCCATCTGTATGGCAGGAGTGGAAGGCTATACTGTATGCGGCATGCTCTCTTCTGTTCTTGCCCCGGGAGGCTGGCCTGAGGTCGGTGTTAGTGTGACGAGCAGGAATCCATTACACCAGGCCTGGCCAACCTGTGGCTCTCCAGATGTTGTGAAACTACACATCCCAGCATGCCCTGCCATGGTTTTAGCATTCCTTAATAGCAAAACTGTGGCAAAGCATGATGGCACTTGTAGTTTTACAACAGCTGGAGAGCCACAGGTTGGCCAGGCCTGCATTACACAATAGTGATATTGCTATGTATATAAAGAACCAGCACACCACGTCATTACATTTTTGCATGTATGACCCATGAATGTGAAATGCACTGGTATTAAGCTAGGTACTCACCATACGATTATCTGGCTGGCTGGGATGAAAGTCTGGTAATGTCTGGGACTAAGTGATGATCGATCATGTGCTCCCAACACTGGAAAATGGGCATTCAGGTAAATTGGTTACATCAAACGGATTTTACCAATTTGATTTTTGTCCGTTTTCCTGTGTTTGGGAGCAAATAATTCTACATTACCAGATTTACATTCTTACCAGCCAGCCAGATTGGACAGATAATTGTATAGTGTGTACCTAGCTTTAGCCTTTATCTGCAGATTTGTTATACCGTATGTGGCCGGAGAGCCCCAGCCACGAGGCAAATGGCCGCCCTGGCACTGAAGGGGTTAATCCCTAGTGCCCGGCGCCATTTTTAAAGACAAAGGGGCGCTTGGCGCCAAATTTGAATTATGTTGGGCGCTAGGCGCCGTGATGTATAAAATGTATAAAAATTTATTTTTAACTGTGCCGTGGTCCCGGACCCCTCCGGAGACCACGGCAGGGAGGACAGCCCCCGGCGCGCTCAGCAGAGTGTGCACGCCGGGGGAGAGGAGGCAGCCGCTGACCGCCGGAGTCCGGGAGCTCCGCTCCCGGCAGCGGTCAGTGTAGCCCTGGGCGCACTGGAGTGTGCGCGCCGGGGAGAAGGGTGAGCGCTGCGGCTGGGAGCTCGGCTCCCGCTGCAGTGCTCTTTGTGAGAGCCGCCGCTGGGGGCTGGGAGCTCTGCTCCCGGCGCCTCAGCCCAGCACGGGTGGCCAGCCGCAGCAGCCGGGACGGACGTCCCGGGCTGCTAGCCGGCGAGGGGGGTGCGCTGCAGCCCGGCTCCCCGCCGGACGCTGCAGCGAGGCCACAAGACAGGCGCCGCTCGTGGGGGACCGGGCTAGCCGGCTCCCTAGCGGCGTGGGCAAATTAGGCTGCCGAGCAGGATGGTGAAGCACTGGGGTCCGGGAGCTACGCTCCCGGCGCCTCAGCGCTACAACAAAGCCAGAGTCACGGCGGCCGGGACAAGTGTCCCGGGCCACCGGGCTTAGGTACAGGGGGGTGCGCCGCTGCGTGCGGCGAGGCCACTGGTTAGTGCCACCCTGGGGGGACAGGGAGAGCCAGCTCCCTGGAACCCCAGAGGCAGGAAGGCAGGCTGGAGGATGGGGGAAGCCAGCCCCATACCTCCAGCACTGAGAGGGAGAGCCCTAGCAGCCAGGCTGCAGGGCTAGGGAAGGCACTGCAGTGCCTGAGTATGTAGAGTCTGTGCAAGGCACAGGCTCAGCAATGTACAGTGTGATTTTAAATGTAATATATTTAAAGAGAAAGTGCACTTACTTGATTGTGTGTCCCAGGAGGGGGGAATCCATAGCTGTGCAGGCTGATGGATTCTCCCAGACCCTTTCCCCAAAAACGGAATGTTTTCCCATCCAGCCTCACAGTTCCAAAGGGTACAGGGAGAAAGAGAAGCAGCTTAGCTATGAAACAAGCTGAGTGGTTTCTTGGAGCTCCATGGAGATCAGCCGTAGTGCCAAGAAACCTGGGCCGGGGAGCCAGGCTGCCCAGCTCTGGAGCCCAAATCCAGGCTGCAGGCAGTGAGAGGGGTCCCGGGCAGGTTTCTGGAAGTCAGTTTAGGAGGGAAAAACTTCCCCCCAGCCAGACTGAACGGCACCGTGGGAGTATCCTGAATCTCCAAGATAGGAGGGTCAAAGGAGACCGACCACTCCCCACTGTCCATAGGGAACAATGTAAAGGTGTGCATGAGACCAGAGCATGCACAGCTCATGGGTAAACATTGATTGGTTGTACACCACAGGGTGGGCTTACCCCCTGTGGTAAGGGGTCTTGGAGAGGGATAAAAGGAGGGCAGTTGGCCCAGAGGAGTGTATTGTAACATCTTCTTCTGCTGAAAACATCTTGATTGTATGCTGTTGCCCCTAGCAATAGGGAGGAGCCTTTTTAAAGGTTATTTGAGCAATAAACACCTTTGCCTCAAGAAGACTGCTTCATCTTGTGACCTACAGGGTTAGGCCAAACCTAGCCCCGTTCTCCGGCTGTCCAGGGAAGCACCTGACGTCTCCAAGCTCCGCCTTCCGCCAGCTACCGGTAGAGGCCTAGCAAGTGGCTAGTGGGGATTCGTCGACACCACACAGGTGTGGTAAAGCAGTGCGTCGGCACATACAGAGCAGAACCGTGGTTCCAAACGCCACGGCAGGTTAGGAGTTTGGTGGTGGCAGCGAGAACCCACCCACAGCGCAGTGGGTGGAGTCAGTAACAGGCGGTTACTGACGGTAAGCGGGAATCCCCTATGTGGTCAGGCCTCGTGCGGCTTGACCTTCCATTCTGTGCGCAGTCGACGGGACGCGGCAAGCGGCGAGTGCTTCCGTACGGTACCGTCCTGTCACAGAAATTGGTGGCATAGTGGTGGGATAGTCCCAGGCGGCTTTTCATCACCTGATTGGAGAAGCCGAGTTACTCAGGAGAGGAGTAACTGCAGCGCAGGAGGACAAGATGGCGGAATTCAGCGGAATGTCCGAGGATGATCTGGAGATCGTATGCCAGGAGAAGGGTGTGGATATCCCTTTCAACGCGTCCAGGAGCGTCATGCAGGCGGCGCTCAGGAGCGTGGAGGAGTCTCATCGGGCGGAGGTGGAAAGCACTGACGGCGTCAGCATCGCAGAGGACGGCCCAACAGTGGACCTTCGTAAGGAACCGGTGAGAACCACAAGCCCCGCCCTCTCTCACCGCAGCAATGTTTCCCAGCAATCCCTAGCATGGCCAGGATCCCAACGTCCCAGGGGGGGCGGCCCGGATACCCTAGCAGATCGGCTAGCGGAATTGGGGGAAAGGGCAACAGAGCAAGAACGCATGCTTGTCATTCGGATGTGGCATGCGGAGCGGGCACCACAGGCCGTGGTACCCCGGGAGCCGTTGTCAGCTGTTGTACACAGATCAGGACGCATTCAGTTTGCCAAGTTTGCAGACAGTGACGGGGACATTGATGGACATTTGCAAGTCTTTGAAAGGACTTGTAAACTACACGATCTACCCAAGTCAGAGTGGGTGAGACACCTTGTGCCCACTCTGCATGGAGAGGCCTTGGAGGCCTATCGAGGAGTGGCGACGGAGGACTGTGGGAACTACGACGAAGTCGCGAAGGCCCTCCTCCAGCGATTCTTCATCACTCCAGAGTCTTACAGGAAGAAGTTCAGAGACTTGCCCAAGAATCCTAGCAGCACCCATGAGCAGTTCGCCACCCAGCTGCGGCAGTACGTGGTGAAGTGGGTGAAGGATTCGGAAGCCACTACATGGGACGCACTGATCGACCTGATCTGCAGGGAGCAGTTCTACCGCAGGTGCGCCCAAGAAGTGAAGGAGTGGGTGCTAGATCGGGAGCCACCCAGCTTAAAAATGGCTGCCCAATTAGCCGACAAATATGTGGCAATTCGGCCACGGGGGCAGAAGCGCCCCGCCAGCAGCCAGCTCCAACAGACTGTACCACCAAAGGGACCACCCTCTTCAGCTCATCACCCCCAAAGACAAGCATCTACCAACCCGGGTGCTCTTGGCCAGCAACCGCACCGCAGCGTCCCTGCAACTGATCAGAGATCATCGGTGCCACGACTGGAGAAGAAGTGCTACGGCTGTGGGAAAATCGGACATCTGAGGATGAACTGTCCTGCATCCCAAGCACCCCAGACTCGTGCCCCAAATCCGAGTGCTGGAGCCCGGATCGCTTGTTTGACGAGAGGAGATGAGCCTACAGAGACTGTTCCCCCTCCAGTCAGTCCGATGGAGTGTGGCGAGAGACAGGTGCACTCTGCGGAGAGAGTCACCTGCATGGCCAAACAGCCCCTACACAACATGTGGAGGCACCTGCAGCCAGTCCACGTGGGACCCCTGCAGGGAGAAGGCCTAAGAGACTCTGGGGCCTCAATCACTGTGGTGAGCCCCCACCTTATAGATCCTGCTGCAGTATTGCAGGGTCGCACTGCCACGATCACCCTGGCAGAAGGAACAGAAAAAGCGGTTCCCATGGCAAGAGTCTACCTGGACTGGGGAGCTGGACCAGAGTTGCGAGAAGTTGCCGTCATGGATGGTCTCCCAACTGATGTGGTCCTAGGAAATGATCTGGGTGGTGGGATCGTCACTATGTTTGTTGGCGCCATTCCCCGGAGTCAAGTTCCAAAACCACCATTGACATCAGCTACTCCAGCACCGCCCAGCCCAGAGGAAAAGACTACAGCTGCTAGACAACTGCCAGCACAGCCAACCACAGCATCAACCAGCCCAGAGGAAAAGATTACAGCGGCTAGATCAGCACATCTATCCCGCATGCCTTTTGCCTCTGGTATGCCTACGTCCCCTAGCAACGCAGAGGATGTCGGTTCCAGCTCGTTTGATCCTGTGGGGGTGCCCAATGATGCTCCTGACCCAAGTGGTTTGCCAACTCCAGCGGTGAGTATGAGAAACCACACTGACTTTTCCATGACTGACCCCTACCAGACTGACCCTAGTAGTCCCCACCTAGATCCCCCTGTAGAGTGTCCCAATTTAGGAGAGATTGAGGGCCACAGGCAGGAGTTTAGGGAGGCTCAACTCTCTGACCCATCCCCGAAAGGCATGAGGCGCCACTCTGGCAGCGGCCTTGACAGGGTTGGGGTAGGAAGTTTGACCTGGCGGGAAGGGTTAAGGTACAGGGTAGCCAGGAAAGTGGGAGGGGATAGACCAGATAGGGAATGTGTCCAACTGGTCCCCCCAGGGAACTTTCCTGTGCAACCGGTGTCGGTTGCCAGCGAAACCCCTTTGGACAGTAACCCGGAGACAGACCGTACCCTGAAGTGCCTGACACAGAGCTTACCCTGGTCTGGAATGTCGGATGACGCCCAGACCACATGTAAGGCTGGTGCCATGCGTTGGCAGCCGGGGCACTCCAGCGGTTGTGTTGTCTCTGGGCCTCTGCCCATAGGAGAACCCTTGCAGCAAGTTGCTGTGGACATAGCAGGTCCCCTGCCTGGGCGCAGTAGATCGGGGAAGACACGCAGCCTCCCTGTAGTGGATGCCACACAGGATCCAGAGGCTGGTGGTCTGGCCGCCATCACTGTGGCACAGGTAGCGGACGAGGAGGGAAGAGTAGGCCTAGGTGACAGGGTAGGTTTCCCGAGTCATAGGTCGACAGAAGAGGATTGGAGGGCAGGTCTGACAGTTCGGGCAGACAGTTGCCAGATAGGTATGACGGAGGTGCAGTGCCTGGGGCACCATGTGGGAGGAGACAGGGGTAGGCCCAACCCAGAGGGGGTGGAGGCAACCAGAGGCTGTCCCCGACCCACATCCCCCAGACCGGTACTGACCTTAGAACCTGTAAGGCCCTACGGACATGTTGTCATTGACTTTAGTCCTGTAGTGAACCCCTTGACAGAGATGGCTAGGAAGGGCATTCCCAAGTCAGTGGACTTTGCACCCGCTTGCGAGTTGGCATTCCAGTCATTGAAGGAGGCTCGGGTACCCGCTCCAGTGCTGATGGCGCACATTCTTGACCAGGACTGTGTGTTACGAACTATTGCGCCACTGCACGGACTGGGAGCAGTACCGAGCCAGAAAGAGCCATATGGGCAGGAGCACCCTGTGGCCTGTTTGAGCAGAAAACTGCTATTGTGGGAGGTGGGGTATGCCACAGTTGGGACACCGTGGGTGGCACTTGTTTGTAACCGGCCCCCCACAGTGGTGACTTACCACCTACCTGTTAGGTGGCTGCAACCTACCTTGGGGGAATTGGACAGACTTTTGTGGTGGAGCCTTGAACTTGGACTTCAGGTGGACTATTTGAACATTGTGCACCCACGAAGAGAGGCCCACTACACTATGGATGAACTGTCTAGGCCAGAGCCTACACCCCCCAGGTAGCGTCCCCTTCACCCCAACGGACTGCGGGACCAGGACCCAAATCGTTGGGACATGGGTCCCTGGTTGACCCGCTTGAATGGGGGGGGAGGAGTGTGGCCGGAGAGCCCCAGCCACGAGGCAAATGGCCGCCCTGGCACTGAAGGGGTTAATCCCTAGTGCCCGGCGCCATTTTTAAAGACAAAGGGGCGCTTGGCGCCAAATTTGAATTATGTTGGGCACTAGGCGCCGTGATGTATAAAATGTATAAAAATGTATTTTTAACTGCGCCGTGGTCCCGGACCCCTCCGGAGACCACGGCAGGGAGGACAGCCCCCGGGGCGCTCAGCAGAGTGTGCACGCCGGGGGAGAGGAGGCAGCCGCTGACCGCCGGAGTCCGGGAGCTCCGCTCCCGGCAGCGGTCAGTGTAGCCCTGGGCGCACTGGAGTGTGCGCGCCGGGGAGAAGGGTGAGCGCTGCGGCTGGGAGCTCGGCTCCCGCTGCAGTGCTCTCTGTGAGAGCCGCCGCTGGGGGCTGGGAGCTCTGCTCCCGGCGCCTCAGCCCAGCACGGGTGGCCAGCCGCAGCAGCCGGGACGGACGTCCCGGGCTGCTAGCCGGCGAGGGGGGTGCGCTGCAGCCCGGCTCCCCGCCGGACGCTGCAGCGAGGCCACAAGACAGGCGCCGCTCGTGGGGGACCGGGCTAGCCGGCTCCCTAGCGGCGTGGGCAAATTAGGCTGCCGAGCAGGATGGTGAAGCACTGGGGTCCGGGAGCTACGCTCCCGGCGCCTCAGCGCTACAACAAAGCCAGAGTCACGGCGGCCGGGACAAGTGTCCCGGGCCACCGGGCTTAGGTACAGGGGGGTGCGCCGCTGCGTGCGGCGAGGCCACTGGTTAGTGCCACCCTGGGGGGACAGGGAGAGCCAGCTCCCTGGAACCCCAGAGGCAGGAAGGCAGGCTGGAGGATGGGGGAAGCCAGCCCCATACCTCCAGCACTGAGAGGGAGAGCCCTAGCAGCCAGGCTGCAGGGCTAGGGAAGGCACTGCAGTGCCTGAGTATGTAGAGTCTGTGCAAGGCACAGGCTCAGCAATGTACAGTGTGATTTTAAATGTAATATATTTAAAGAGAAAGTGCACTTACTTGATTGTGTGTCCCAGGAGGGGGGAATCCATAGCTGTGCAGGCTGATGGATTCTCCCAGACCCTTTCCCCAAAAACGGAATGTTTTCCCATCCAGCCTCACAGTTCCAAAGGGTACAGGGAGAAAGAGAAGCAGCTTAGCTATGAAACAAGCTGAGTGGTTTCTTGGAGCTCCATGGAGATCAGCCGTAGTGCCAAGAAACCTGGGCCGGGAAGCCAGGCTGCCCAGCTCTGGAGCCCAAATCCAGGCTGCAGGCAGTGAGAGGGGTCCCGGGCAGGTTTCTGGAAGTCAGTTTAGGAGGGAAAAACTTCCCCCCAGCCAGACTGATCGGCACCGTGGGAGTATCCTGAATCTCCAAGATAGGAGGGTCAAAGGAGACCGACCACTCCCCACTGTCCATAGGGAACAATGTAAAGGTGTGCATGAGACCAGAGCATGCACAGCTCATGGGTAAACATTGATTGGTTGTACACCACAGGGTGGGCTTACCCCCTGTGGTAAGGGGTCTTGGAGAGGGATAAAAGGAGGGCAGTTGGCCCATAGGAGTGTATTGTAACATCTTCTTCTGCTGAAAACATCTTGATTGTATGCTGTTGCCCCTAGCAATAGGGAGGAGCCTTTTTAAAGGTTATTTGAGCAATAAACACCTTTGCCTCAAGAAGACTGCTTCATCTTGTGACCTACAGGGTTAGGCCAAACCTAGCCCCGTTCTCCGGCTGTCCAGGGAAGCACCTGACGTCTCCAAGCTCCGCCTTCCGCCAGCTACCGGTAGAGGCCTAGCAAGTGGCTAGTGGGGATTCGTCGACACCACACAGGTGTGGTAAAGCAGTGCGTCGGCACATACAGAGCAGAACCGTGGTTCCAAACGCCACGGCAGGTTAGGAGTTTGGTGGTGGCAGCGAGAACCCACCCACAGCGCAGTGGGTGGAGTCAGTAACAGGCGGTTACTGACGGTAAGCGGGAATCCCCTATGTGGTCAGGCCTCGTGCGACTTGACCTTCCATTCTGTGCGCAGTCGACGGGACGCGGCAAGCGGCGAGTGCTTCCGTACGGTACCGTCCTGTCACACCGTAGTATTAGTATTAGCTCCTTCCTGTCTTCCATTGCAGGCAGCTGGAGGCCCTTCCACCGCATTAGGAGTGTGTCCTTATGGGGTACATCACTGCCAAAAAGCTGAGGCCGTGTATCCACCAACCTACAATACACAGTATATTTTTTCAAATCAAATGCGACTGGTACCGAGTTTGTGACGGTTGCCAGACATCGGCTGCTTCGTTCCGATGCCCATCCGATGTCTGACGTAGCGGACCTGGTACCCGCAGCACAACTTCGGCTTCTTCTGCGCATACGCACAGATTAGACATTGATGGTTATACCATCAGATGGTTTATATACAATGGGAAGCAGCCGTGGCGTGAGTGGGAGGAAGCAGGTCACCATTCCATGCCGGGCTACTATCGATGTTCATCCCTAGTCAGGACATGGGGCCCCCACGTGTGATTGTTACAGTCTCCCAGGGGTTCTTTTATCAATAATAACATTTATTGTGATCCGTGCTTGATATTAGCGCTCAAAATCACTTCGCGGTATGTGATTAGTACGCCGGCATGTAGCAGTATCAACACGTAGGGACAGAGGCTCTGAAAGGAGCGTGTCAATGCGATGAGCTCAGAGTAAAGAGACCGCATCAGCAGTCTCTTCACCCCTCCAACCGGATGGCATTAGCTGTGGGGGCCAAACTCCGGGAGGCTTTCTGGGGCATGGTAAATCTGACAGCTTTGCATCCCCCATAGACACTTATGTGGCTGCAGCTGCTGTCAGCAGTGGAGGGAATCGCAAATATTAAGTATCACCATACTTACAGTCCCAGAACGGCTGTGAGGCCCCCAAAAATTGGGGTGGCGCTATCGGCCCCCCCGGAAAGGCAACTCTCCCGCACCCCCACGGCAGGCCACTTACAGAGCACAAGTGGGTGGTCCAAGGGGTCCCGATGATGCGATTCATCATCGTAGACTCACCCACCACTATAAAACGCCTGTATAGTGGGAGATGCATACCTCCCAACATTGTCCACCTGTGAAGAGGGACACGCGCGCGCTCCCGAAAAGGTGTGTGGCCTATGAAAAGGAGCGTGGTCTATGAAATGGGGCGTGGCTTCACTGGAGGACTCGCGAGCCATGCCCCCGGTTTCGTCACTGAGGGGGCATGCCATACTTACCGACATTCTGGCTGCTCTCTGCGGGAGAGAGCAGCCAGGTCGGTCAACAGGCGGGCTGGAGCACTCCTCTGACGAAAGGAGGGGGTGGGCGGAGGCGGGCCGAAGCGGAGCAAGTGCGGGACGGGGGGCATGGTTACAGCGGTGTCCCCTTTAAGCCACGCCCCCCCCTGTATTGCCGCGATCAACGGCATTACAATGCAGGGGGCGTGGCTATGATGACGCGATTCAGCGAGAATCGGGTCATCATCTGCCCGGACCGCACACTTTACACACAAAGTGGGCGGACAGGCAGGGGGACCCCGTCAAATCGGGAGACTTGCCTGCTCTTCCGTGGGGCCGGGAGGGTCACCAGATTTTCGGGAGCCTCCCGGCCATTCCGGGAGAGTAGGCAAGTATGGGGCATGCCCATCGCTCTGTGAGCCGCTGGCATGCCCTCTCTCCCTCTGTCTGCACTGAAAAGACGCTGTGCGCATGTGCACAGCGTCTATTCACCGCTGCTCTGCTAAGCGAGTGCAGGAGCCTCCCAACTGCCCTCCCCCCCCCACCTCGGGACACTGTGGCCCGCGGGTGGGACAGCGGGACAGTCCCCAAAAAACGGGACTGTTCCGCGAAAATCGGGACAGTTGGGAGGTATGGAGATGGGGCCATTATGTAAACATGTCGACACGACTCCCGCACAGCCCACCTTTGTGCCTGCCACGCCCTCAATGTGCCGACCAGGTTGCCCCGCCCTGATGAGGGCGCAGCAAAGTCGGCAAGTATGAGAAACGCATACCCCCCCAGCTGCACCTTTTTAGCAGGTACAGTACATTTTTTTATGGTCTGTACCGATTTTTGGCTCTCCAAACTTCCATTGAAAGTATAGGAAAAGGGGGCATGACCACGCCCCCTTTACCCGTGGTCTCGCCCCCTTTTCTAATTTGTACCGATTTTTATGTGTTGCAGGGTATGGTATCGCCCATGGGTGTTTTGGGGGAATATGCTGCAAATATTTAATGATACCTGTAAATAGGCCCCTCTGTCAGGGAATGTGGGCCCCTGGCTCTGTGTCACAATGATGGATCATCCAGGTAACCACTGAGCCCGGGCCTACACACAACACACAACATGTGTTATGAAGCTCTAAAGCGGCCATGTGCGGCCATTTTGTTGCAGCCTACACAGTGTTGTTTGCTATAACAATTAGTTGACTGGAAAATGGCGGCCTCCATAGGCGTGGACACGTGTTTATCGTCTCCTTTGAGTCTTCTAAGGGGAAGGGCCGCGGGGCATGCCGGGTGATGTAGTCCCGGGAGAGCCGGAAGGGACGTACCAGAGCAGTGCCGGGCCCTGCGCATGCGCATTCCGCTCTCTGCGCTCTCAGCGTTTTGCTCTTCTCCCGGTCGGGCCTGCTGCTGCGTGTGTGCGGCTCACAGAGGTGAGTGCCGGGCGGGGGAGGCTTAACAGGCCGGGGCTCCCAGTCCTCTCCCCGACAGCGCTGTGTTAGAGCTGGGGGCCCGGGATGAGTCAGATGGGAGGCCGGCATGGGGCCCGGGGACAGGGTAACTGCCGGCATATGGGGCTGACTAGATGCTGGGTATCATGCGGTGGTCACAGTCTACAGGAGGGTGGCCCCAAGAGCTGGCAATCTACAGGAGGGTGTTTCCAAGAGCTGTCAGTCTACAGGAGGGTGTTTCCAAGAGCTGGCAGTCTACAGGAGGGTGGCTCCAAGAGCTGGCAGTCTACCGGAGGGTGGTCCCAAGAGCCAGGAGGGTGGCCCCAAGAGCTTGCAATCAGCAGGAAGGTGGTCCCAAGAGCTGGCAATCTGCAGGATGGTGGTCCCAAGAGCTGACAGTCTACAAGAGGGTGGCCCCAAGAGCTGGCAATCTACAGGAGGGTGGCCCCAAGAGCTGACAGTCTACAGGAGGGTGGCCCCAAGAGCTGGCAATCTACAGGAGGGTGGCCCCAAGAGCTGACAGTCTACAGGAGGGTGGCCCCAAGAGCTGACAGTCTACAGGAGGGTGGCCCCAAGAGCTGACAGTCTACAGGAGGGTGGCCCCAAGAGCTGACAGTCTACAGGAGGGTGGCCCCAAGAGCTGGCAGTCTACAGGAGGGTGGCCCCAAGAGCTGGCAGTCTACAGGAGGGTGGCCCCAAGAGCTGGCAGTCTACAGGAGGGTGGCCCCAAGAGCTGGCAGTCTACAGGAGGGTGGCCCCAAGAGCTAGCAGTCTACAGGAGGGTGGCCCCAGGAGCTGGCAGTCTGCAGGAGGGTGGCCCCAAGAGGGTGGTCCTAAGAGCTGGCAATCTACAGGGTTGATTGACTCGAGAACTGGTAGTCTACAGGGCGCGATCTATTGGTCTGAATTTTCCAGGTGTTTGTTTGGCTCTGTTACCCCAAGAGCTGGCACTCTACATGCTATGAATGCTTCCAATGTATATGGTGTATAGTAACTCCTGTAATGAGCCATCTCAGACCGGGCGTGACGTGTGTGGACTACTGATGCCAGGCAGATGGCAGTGTAGACACCACTAGGAGATGGCTGTGTATGTGTACTCGCAGGTCTGAGAATGGCACGGTTTCATCACTGGTAACCTCTGCCCCTGGGTTGTGCCCGGTGGTATAGTACTGGACAATGTGTACAGCGTTATAGGGTCACAATTATTTATCAAGATGTAAAAGACGTTCCAGCCACAGTCACACCTGGATGACCGCACATAGTGATGACAGCATTTTAGAGCCTTGAATGTAAAGCTCCAGGTGCCCCGTGTGTATTACACCTCTGTCAGACTTAGCGACACCATACATAGAACACTCACACAATAAAGATCATTATTATCCCATTTTCCCCATGTCTAACGTATGTTAGTTTTCTCACTGACGCGTCCTTTGTATTATGTAATCATGCTCCATGTAGGCCGAGACCAGAATGATTTAGGAGAGTCATGTGCCGGGTCAGGTGAATGAGTGATCCTGCGGGTGTAAGCTCCTTACTCGTTCCAGGACTCTTCCAGTGTTGATGTAAATATTCCTCTTATTTACACTGTGTGTAACGACTTGGCTCTTCCACAGCATTGAGTGACCAGGACCAGCTGCCATCATGTCTCGCTTCTTTGCCACCGGCACAGACAGCGAGTCGGAATCGTCCCTCTCTGGGGATGAAGCACCCCCTAAGCCAGTGGGAGGTACCTACGGCAAACAGTAAGTATCCTTTTCCCCTGTGTTCCTGCACTGTTGTTGGAAGAGAAGGGGTACAGCTTGTGTGTGATAGGGGGGTCCTTAACCTGGTGACTTATTCTTGTTTCCTTCCATTCATTCAGGCCGCTGCTTCTCAGTGACGATGAGGAGGATATGAAACGCGTGGTGCGCAGCGCCAAAGACAAGAGGTCGGTAATGTGATGTTAATGGATCATGCTTTCGTGTCTTCCCTTTAACCCCTCTATGTAACTAAGGCAGAACACTTGGGAACGCTGTGAAAGGGATTCTGGGTCCTGTAGTGAAAACTGGAGCTTGCGGCCTCCATTCTAATATACATAAACGGCTCATTGCGTCAGTGGACGGGAGGGGCAGGAGCCTCAAGCGTGGATTAGATAGAAGGTTCTTATCTTTGACAGACACCCATTCAGACCTTCAGTACCAGATAAGGTCATCCCCATCCAAGTGACAAGATGACAGTCCCTCCCTCAGAGGGTCTGCGGTTTATATAATAATTATATAAAATGAGAGAGCGATCCTGGTCATTGCGTTTACACCAGCTTGTCCGTTGTTGTTCTTGTACCCAACGCTTCCTTGTGACTTTCTTGCACAGGTTTGAGGAGCTGACGAACATCATCAAGACCATTCGTAACGCTATGAAAATTCGGGACATGACCAAATGTCTGGAGGAGTTTGAGCAGCTGGTCAAAGCTTATATCAAGGCCAAGAACATAGTGGACAAGGAAGGGGTCCCCCGTTTCTACATCCGCCTCCTCTCTGATCTGGACGACTATCTAACTGAGGTGAGGAACATGGTCCTCCTCTCCTGGACATCAGGTCCCTGCGTTCTGTAGCTTGTAAATCGTGGTCTCCAAAGGATAGGAGCCTGTCCCGTTATGACCGCTGTGCATTTGTGTCTCATAACAGGGGTATAGGGTTATCACCCTTCTGATTGTGAAGGATTACGTGATTATCTTTGTATCCAGTTGAACTGAATATTTAACCCTTTGTGCAGTAGTGAAGCTGGTATTGTTTATGCCATTAAAGTTCACCAAATCTAAATCTTGTCATGAATGGAATGGGTGACTGCGCATTAAACGTTACTTTTGTCTTCCGCAGCTATGGGAAGACAAAGAGGGCAAGAAGAAGATGAATAAGAATAATGCCAAAGCTCTGAGCACCCTGCGGCAGAAGCTGCGCAAGTACAACCGGGATTTTGAAGGGCCTATCAGTGCCTATAAGCAGGTAAGATGCCTGTGGGATGGAGCAGGGGTGATGCATAGCGGCTAAAATACTGCATGTTAACCATAAGCTGCTACAGCTGCGTTAGGGCCCCATTTCCTCCATGCAGGGTCACTAGGATGCGGGTAATGGTCCAGGTCTTTCCGTTAGGTGTCCATGATATTTCTTGGCGCTACACTCGGAGGACCTGTTCCGCTGATCTTCTCTGGTGTTGTCCACACACAGCACCTGATTATCTCCACCCTGGAAAATGGCCCCAGCTCGCCGTACCCTTTAGCTCTTCCATAACTACAGGTCTGACGTCCGTGGGCGTTGGTGGTTTGTCTGAGCTGGTAGGGTTTTCTGCATGTATCCGGCCATTCCTACAATTATAATATGGCATTGCTGTATCTATAATGGGTGCAGAGTGTGTGGTCCAGGGGGGCACTCCCTGCACCTATATAATTATACTTATAGTACCCCTCCGAAGTCCCGCGTCGGCCGCTGCTACAGACATTAATCGCCGGGAGAATTGTGTGGTGGCTATTTTCCAGCGATTTGCACATGTGTAGTAGATATGTGCCCTGGGAACAAGGTGTGGGCGCCATGTTCCTGGAGACATGCGCATGCACTGTAGACCCTGGCATCATAGCAGCTTTGGTTGCTGCCAGAGAGGAGGGGTCCCTAACGGAGCCTGCGCACGGGCCCCTTCCTCTCTTAATCCACCCCTGTAATATTGCCATTGTAGTGTCTCTTCTAGAGCGATTGTCTTGTCCGTATTGTATCCGCTGGTCAGTGAGCAACATTGTTTTCCAGAATCCTGAGGAGTCTGCAGATGAAGACCAAGAAAAAGACGAAGATGATGACGATTCAGACGGTGAGACTCGAGTTGGGAACGACAGTTGTTGCTGGGTCTGAGCAGTGTTCCCCCAGCATCCTATGTCTCAGAAATATATCTGATGGGTCTTAGGTTTTGTTTGCACTCTATAGCAAATGATGGCCAGTTAACTCTTGTACTGTCCTCCAGCCTCGTCCTCCAGTGAGGATGAAAAAGATGAAGGCATGAGCGCCAGCAAGTTCCTGAAGAAGGTGGAATCTGCACCCCCAGATGCCCGAAACAAGTTCCTCAAGAAAGCAGAGGTGAGGAGGATTCTGGGTAATGTCAGTCTTGTGTCGCTCATTCAAGTAGCGGCCCTTTTCCTGTGGCCACACCGTGTATGCAGCTCCTGCCGTGGTAATGTCCAGGGTGCTGAGGTAGTGTGATTTACAATTGTAACTAATCTGTCACAGGAGGCAGAGGATGATGATGAGTCATCGGATGATGAAGATTGGGGGTCTGATTCTGAGGACTCCGACTCTGAATCTGAAGACGATGAGGGGAAATACACCTCTCTGGCCTCTAAATTCCTTAAGAAGTAAGTATCCGAGGATCTGTGGGAGGGCGATGTTACCTATAAATAGTGTGTGTGTGTATCTCCTCATGTAAGTAGTATCACTGCTACCAGCATTTTAGTTAGTTTCTTCCTTTTTGTAAGGGGAATCCCATCCCTACTGTCGTCTCCTTATATAAGTCGTGTCCCCTACTCTGATGTGTTTCAGGGCCATCTCAGAAGGAGATCGTCAGGCTGCTGAGAAGAAAAAAGAAGATAAGGCCAAAAAGAAGCAGCATAGGAAAACCAAGAGTAGAATGGACGAGGGCGTCGAAGTAGAGGAGGATGAGAATGAGGCTGGGGGAGAGTGGGAGAAGGTCAAAGGAGGGGCTCCATTGGTTAAGGTGAGAGAAGGTTACATGCATGGGGGGGGGGGGGGGGGTCTAGTGTCTTTCTCTCCTGACCCACACTTTCATCTTTCACCCTTGCAGGAAAAACCCAAAATGTTTGCCAAGGGCACAGAAATTACTCCACCCATCGTTGTTAAGAAGTTAAATGAGATCCTCCAGGCTAGAGGAAAGAAAGGTACAGACAGGTGAGTAACTGGAATTCACCATTCACAAGCTGTTCCTCTGACCCACCCCCTTGTTCTCTGGCTTTTCCACTGGCTCCTCTCATTACTATCCTGGCTCCTTATGCAGGATACACTCACCCCTAATTTTGTAGCCCCTTCTCTTCTCCTGCAGGATACCCTCATACCGTACTCCCTCCCCTGCTTCCTCTCATTACTCTCCTGGCTCCTTCTGCAGGATACACTTACCCCTGAATCTCTAGCTCCTTTGCTTCTGGGTGCTAACCCTCATTCCATAGCTCCTCTACGCCCTCTCTTTACTGCTCAGGTTCCTTCTGCTGGATTTGCTCACCCCTCATTCCCTAGTTCTTCCTCTGGCCCACCCCCTCATTCCCTAGCTCTTCCACTGGCTCATCTCGTTACTATCCTGGCTCCCAATACAGGATACCCTCACCCCTCATCATTCCATAGCTCCTCTGCCCCCCTCATTACTGCCCTGGTTCCTCCTGCAGGACTCGCTGGCCCCTCTTTCCATAGGTCCTCTGCTGGCCCCTCTTTCCATAGGTCCTCTGCTGGCCCCTCTTTCCATAGGTCCTCTGCTGGCCCCTCTTTCCATAGGTCCTCTGCTGGCCCCTCATTCCATAGGTCCTCTGCTGGCCCCTCATTCCATAGGTCCTCTGCCCCCTCTCATTACTGCCCTGGTTCCTCCTGCAGGACTCGCTCACCCCCCATCATTCCATAGGTCCTCTGCCCCCTCTCATTACTGCCCTGGTTCTTCCTCCAGGGACTCCCTCACCCCTCGTTCCATAGCTCCTCTGCCCCCTCTCATTACTGCCCTGGCTCCTCCTGCAGGACTCGCTCACCCCTCATCATTCCATAGCTCCCCTGCCCCCCTCTCATTACTGCCCTGGTTCTTCCTGCAGGAATCGCTCACCCCCCATCATTCCATAGCTCCTCTGCCCCCTCTCATTACTGCCCTGGTTCTTCCTGCAGGAATCGCTCACCCCCCATCATTCCATAGCTCTTCTGCCCCTTCTCATCACTGCCCCGGCTCCTCCTGCAGGACTTGCTCATCCTGTCCTGGCTCCACTTGCACTACCCTCTCTCACCACTCATCATTCCATAGCCCCTTTGCCCCCTCATTACTACCTTGGCTCCTCCTGTAGGGACCCACTCACCCCTCAAGCCATACCTTCTCCGTGGTCCCCTCTTGACTCCGTTCTTTGACTCCTCCCACAGGGCGGCCCAGATTGAGCTCCTTAATTTGCTTGTTGTGATCGCAGAAGAAAACAATCTGGGGCAAGGCATTGCCGTCAAGATTAAGTTCAACATTGTGGCTTCTCTGTATGACTACAACCCCAATCTGGCTGCTTATATGAAGGTATTAAAAGTCCGCTATGTTGGCTTTGTGTTTCCTTATTACAGTAATGTCAAAATGACTTGGTATAATGTCTCCTCCCAATCCATACGAGGGACCCGAATACAGGTGTACTCCATGAGACGTACTCGGTACTAATTCCAGCTACCTGTTTCTGTTTCTCTCCACAGCCGGACATGTGGAAGAAGTGCCTGGAGTGTATACATGATCTCATGGATATCCTCTTCGCTAATCCCAACATGTTCATCGGGGAGAATATCGCAGAAGACTCCGAAAATCTCGTAGTTGGTGACCAGGTAATGAGTCTATGACCGTACACAATACTGTCTGTCTCTGCCCAACGTGCACACTTGCCCGGTGTGTCGTCGTCACCCAACCCCCCTGCCGCCCACTGTCGTGTACCCAAGCGCCAGTTGTATGTGTTTGCTGTAGTGTGTGATAAGTCTAAGCACCCCCTCTCTGCTCCCCAGCCTCTGCGTGTACGTGGCTGTATTCTCACACTCATCGAGAGAATGGACGAAGAGTTCACCAAGATCATGCAGAACACAGACCCCCACTCGCAAGGTACGTGCAGCCGGGTCTCGGAGGAAATGGGGAAGCTCGTGTTACCCCCCCAGGCCTCCTATTAATAAGAAACTGGCAGGGTGTTCTGTAGTCGGGGTACATAATATTTGTTCACTCACCCGTCACGGCTGACCTGGATTTCCAGACTTGCTGTCCTTCCATAACCAACAGACAAGGGGTGTTTTTTTGGGCATCAGGACTGCGGTCAGGGTCCCGGCTGTAAGTGTGTATAGGATGTAGCGTAAATGGCCCAATTGCAGGGGTGACGACCGCTATGGTTGTGCCTTGTAACGAGTACTTGGGCTTCCCTGCAGAGTACGTGGACAACCTGAAGGATGAAGCGCGTGTGTGTGAGGTGATCGAGCGAGTGCAGAAGTACCTGCAAGAAAAGGGCAACACGGACGAGATCTGCCGGGTGTATCTACGCAGGATCATGCATACCTACTACAAGTTCGACTACAAAGCCCACCAGCGGCAGCTCAGCAGCGAGCAGGAGTCTAAGGTAACGTCTTCCAACGTGAAGTCCTTCGTGGTCCTCAGCCTGTCCGCAGGTTCTTCCACTGGTATATAATTACCTGGCCCATTCTTAGGTAACCTGTGACTCTTCCTGTCAGCACGCTGGGGCTTATGGTTCCACTGCAGCGGAGGAGCCACCGGTTCCCTACCTCAGACTTTGGTGGTCACCTCTGTGGCACTTTGTAGTAATCCCGCATTATGTCGCCGTCTCTTTGCGCAGTCAGAACAGGACCAGGCAGAGAACGAAGCTGAGGACAGCGCCATCCTCATGGACCATCTCTGCAAATACATCTACTCAAAGGACCGGACGGATCGCATCAGGACCTGCGCCATCCTGTGCCATATCTACCACCACGCGCTCCACAATCGCTGGTTCCAGGCTCGGGACCTTATGCTGATGTCTCACCTGCAGGACAACATCCAGCACGCAGACCCCCCGGTGCAGGTAAGGGCAGCAGAGATGCGTTGTCCCAAACTGCCCAGTGTGTTGTGTTATATCATTTCTCCACTAGGGGGCAGTGGATGTCTGGAGTTGTTGGAATGGGATGTGTATTCTCCGCCTTCTCATAGTTGTATACTAGTTGTATTTGGTATAAGTAGCAGTGTACAGACCAATAACTTGGCACGCTTCATTTAACTTACTCCTGGTTATATAATTTCTAATATTACTTCAGTAAATGCTGAATTAAAAGATTTGCATATGTCCTGAAGGTAGGTCCTCTAGGGGTGTATGATGTGCAGGGAGGGAGGTGTCAGGGCTGAGTTGCTCTTTAAATAAAACTTCAAGCAACACTGCCCCCAAGTGGATTGAAATCCAATTGTTTTTATTTTTCTGGGCAAACTCAGTCCTGCTTAAACGCAGAGGGTGCACACTAAAGGGCTGTAACCAGTCACATTATACATTTCATTTGTCTAGTAGTTAAAGAATGTGTTGCTATGGGTTACAGCAGAATCCTGCGCACCAGTTTCCTACACAATATCTTGGTTTTCCAAACAGGCGATGCCTCACATTTATGAGCTGTTACAGAAAACACAATCTGATCTAGTAACAAAAATGTAACTTATTTTGCTGTGTCAGACGTTTCTGGGCCAAATATCCGCGGCCTGTTGCACATAAATAGTGTGACCGATTATTGGCTTCTCGCTGTCACTTGACCCCCCTCTCTCTCTTCTATAGATCCTGTATAACCGCACCATGGTGCAACTTGGCATCTGCGCCTTCCGCCAGGGGATGATCCGAGATGCCCACAACGCCCTCCTGGACATCCAGTCCAGTGGCCGAGCCAAGGAGCTGCTGGGCCAGGGCTTGCTGATGAGGACCATGCAGGAGAGGAACCAGGAACAGGAGAAGATCGAGAAGCGCAGACAGATTCCGTTCCACATGCACATCAACCTGGAGCTTCTGGAGTGCGTCTACCTGGTGTCGGCCATGCTTCTGGAGATCCCTTACATGGCAGCGCACGAGTTTGATGCTCGTAGGAGGATGATCAGCAAGCAGTTCCACCACCAGCTGCGAGTGGGCGAGAGGCAGCCTCTCCTGGGTGAGAAACCGGACGCACTAGGGGTTTGTGTGTGAGGATGTCTGAGATGGTGGGGTCCGGAGGTGAGGATGACCATGTGGGGGGAGCTGGTTACATTTTCTGGGATTTGTTTGACACCGTTCATAGAACCTTTAGATGGAGGCATCTTCTGAATAGTTATAGTCCTCACAGAGATGTCTTGTGTCCCTCAGGTCCACCGGAAAGTATGAGAGAACACGTGGTCGCAGCCTCTAAGGCCATGAAGATGGGAGACTGGAAGACGTGCAGGAACTTTATCATCAATGAGAAGATGAACGGGAAGGTGTGGGACCTGTTCCCGGAGGCAGACCGGGTGCGAAATATGCTGGTCAGGTAAGGAAGGAGAGATGGACCAGCTTGGAAAGAACATATAAGATACGGCGACGTTCTCACCACGTTTCTTCTCTTGTCTGTAGGAAAATCCAGGAGGAATCTCTGCGGACTTATCTCTTCACCTACAGCAGCGTTTACGATGCTATCAGGTGAGAGCCATTTGCACTTGTATAATGCAGCCTGCCGTAACTGTGCCAGGGGGCCTGTTTATGTGGTGGATGCATTGCCGATGTTTGCGGTTGTTTTTTTGCACTGTGCATGCACGACAGTTGATCACCAGCGGCGGTTGTAAGGAAGATTTGTAAGCATAGTGACAGTCGGTGTGCGTTTATGGGAGGTAACTGGGGGTGGTGTGTCGCAGCCACTGACTGGATTTTTGTACTGGCCCCGTCTTAGTTCCAAAGGTCTTCCTGCTCAGACGTTCGATGTTGCGTCTTTGTACGCAGGTGGGGGTTTAGGGACACAACCGGTGGGCGTTTCTGCACAAATCCCAGCGACTGCAGCAATTAGCATATATATGTAGTACCGTTGTAGACATAGTCACAACAGCGTTTCAGTCAACCCCTGAGTCAGACCAGAATTACAAGTTGGTTGTGTGACGCTGCTCTTGTCTGAGGGTCCTAACCTTTTGTCCATTGTCTTCTCTCAGGATGGGAATATTAGGGGACATGTTCCAGCTGGAGATCCCCACCGTGCACAGCATCATTAGCAAGATGATCATTAACGAGGAGCTCATGGTGAGACCTGGAATGGGATTATGCATGTGTTTTCCAAGGCTGGACTCCTTTGTTTGGTTCTGTGACGCTCCTCTATGAGACCCTGCTGGTGCCCGTGGCTAATGTGGACGCTTTGTGGTCTATCCTCTGTTGCCGTTGGCCATCTGTGACTTTGCTCTTTTGCTTGTAGGCTTCCCTGGATCAGCCCACCCAGACAGTGGTGATGCACGGGACGGAGCCCAGCTCCCTGCAGAACACGGCTCTGCAGCTGGCCGAGAAGCTGGGCAACCTGGTGGAGAACAACGAGAGAATATTTGACCACAAGCAGGGCAGCTATGGTGGATACTTCAATCGTGGTGAGGAAAGCTGAATGTTTTGTAGACTCCAGTTCCATCTTCTCTTACCATCCACGTTAATCCTTTCCTATTTCTCCGTCCTCCTCCCTGTGTGTTATGGTCTCCCTCTGAAGTCCATGTATCACATTCTCCATTCATTCTCATCTGTCTTTCTGTTTCACGGCAAGTACGTGACTGGGATTTGAGGGGGAAGTATTTACGCGGCGCACACTACACTTCCTCTTTGTAAGCCTGCTGTAGAACGCAGCAGTAAACCATTTGCAGGCTATAATGTTTGATTACAGAGAATTGCTCAGTAGCCTGCCATTGGTCTAATCGTAGTGACCTTCCATAAAATTGCGGGACGTGCTCGGATCGTCTGGTCATGGTTTTAGTTGCCATGGAGATCAGGATTTATCCGGCCCTGGTTTTGCAGCAGGATGCAGCTTGCCCTCTAGTGGTGAATGTTAGAAACTGCCCTTATATGTGTACTGACACCAGTCTCTTCTGTCACCTTCCAGACCAGAAAGATTCATACCAGAGGAAAGAGGGCGGATACATGAGGCGAGGATACAGACGCGACCAGCAGAATCAGAATCAGGGCCACAACCAGGGCCACAACCAGGGCTACAACCAGGGCCACAACCAGGGCTACAACCAGGGCTACAATCAGGGCCACAATCAGGGCCACAATCAGGGCTACAACCAGGGCCACAATCAGGGTCACAATCAGGGCTACAATCAGGGTCACAATCAGAGTCACAACTACTGATCCCATCGCCACCCCATCATCATTCCCTGTTTTTACATATTAAGGGATGTCGGCTATTAACATAATAAAGATATTTTGCTGTGAAAGAATCCAGTGTCCGCAGTGTCGTGTTTTCCTTATCGCCCATTGTGTCTATAGCTGACCTTTTACCTCCACACACAGATTCTTGGCAGAGGCAGCCATTTTGTTTGCTGAACTCATCCATGAGAACGCGATCCATAGTGATTGGGCGAGGCACTGAGGAAAATGGGAGATTTAATGGTCCGGCGTTAGGTTTGCTGCCTGTATGCCGGCAACAAATCTGCTTCACAGATTCATGTTTCATTCAACTCTCTGCAGAACTGGAAAACCTGACCGCTTCCAGATATTGGGCCTTTATTCAGGTTTGTTAGCAAACCAAAAAAGCACACTAATGGGCCAAAACATGCTGCAGTGCAGGTGGGGCAGGTGTAACATGTGCGGAACGGGTTAGATTTGGCTGAGGTGTGTTCCAATGGAAAACTAAATTGCAGTGTAAAAATAAAGCAGCCAATATTTACCCTGCACAGAAACAAAATAACCCACACAAATCTAACTCTCTCTGCACATGTTACATCTGCTCCATCTGCAGTGCACATGGTTTTGCCCAGTTGCTAACAAACCTGAATAACCCCCATATTACACTCCATGCATGGGCTGAATGCACCAAAGGTAGACGTGTAATAACGTAACAGGTGATTGCATTATGTCATTAAATGACCTGTTTTCCTTATCGTGTGAGAAACGGGTCACCTGCCCAAACTCTGCAGGGAGAACCTTGGATGGGGCCTGTCAGCTGTCACTGTTTCTCCAGTCGGAGGAGGCAGCTGGCTGGTCACAGAACCCATTTCTGCGACTGCAGTCTAACCACCAGTCACTGATAGCTTGTCTGCCTGAGATTTGTAGTTCTTTACGGTTCCTTTCAGTGACTTGTATGTCGGCTGCTGAGATGCCATGAAGTGTTTTGTGTCACTGCACAAAGGAGTTTCATGCTATTTTATGGTAAGGGACATAACATGAACCTGGGCGGCGGTTGTTGTGATCTGGTGGGAAGAAGTGTCACAGGTCCACGGTAGAAAGCTGAGCTACAACTGTGCGTTGTGTTGGTGATGTGTGTAACAAGTCTGCTGCTGCCTCGTGGAAACAGTTCAGATGAATTTGGAAAGGGAAAATCGATGGATTGTGTTTTTCCCCTGCCTCCTACCTTGTGACGTCCAGGAAAACTGCGGCTGACGTCCCGAAGAAAGTCATCCCATGGACTCCAAGCTTACGCTGGAAAACGCTGTCTCAGGTGGTGTTCCAAAATATCCAGAAGACCAGGCGCTATACAGGAGGACAGCCGGTGACCTTCCCCTTGCTGTGACAGTGCAGTATCATGCAAGGACTGGGCTTCTTCCAGCATATTATACAGTGGATGTTAGTGTTGCCACCTGTCCCTTGAGAAGGAGCCCTTCCGCCCACTCTTACGTTGCTGCGGGTGATGCTTTGGTGGCAAGTTGAGCGGATTTGGTCACTGAAGCTTCTGATTGATGTGCCCCAACAATCACCCCTGTCCCAGTCCCTCAGCTCTCCTCCTGTAGTGTTTCAGGAGGCCGGGAGGGTCCAGCATTTCCGAGTATAACCCTGACCATGCTGGGCTGTTAGATAAACCTGTGACTTCCAATATCCTTGGTGTACCTTCTCATTCATCCTGGTGTTTCCATTTATATTGTATCCATGTTATATTTTACTTTCTCTGGTGTTTATATGGTACATTAGGTTAACTTTATTACATTTACCCCATCCCTGACAGCATACAGGAATGGGTTAATCCCCAGAGTCAGGGCAGATAAGATGCACCTGGCAGGTAGACAAGACCTTTTCTGCGTAATGTGTCTTTTCCCGTCCATTCAGTCCAAGACAGGTTTCTATTATCTGAGGCTTCCCCCTCCCCAGATTACCAAGAGCAAGATGAGGCATGGCATTTATTACTGAGGTCCCTGGAGGCTGTACCCCAGGGGTTACAAGCCGGGCAGGGATGGAGACACGACTTTCTATCAGCGGTCTTTGGCAGGGTTCTTCATTGGTAAATAAGGTGTTTCATAGACCATCATGTAGTGGAAAGATCTGTTCCTGAGGTAGCCTCAAAGCCAGCTGAGAACCACAAGTCCATACGATGTCCTGTGTGCAAGACGGTTCTTCATGTATAATATTTGGATAAAATATTTGTGATGAGCTGAAGCATAAGTAGGGCTCTCCTCATACAGTGGGGTTAGTGAAGTGGTTAAAGGTTGCTTTGGAGGATACCTTAATACCAGCAGAAGGACCGCTCCTCAAAGGTTCCCAACAGCAGGCTTACTTCCCCACTACATCCCCAGAATTTCCACACCAAAAGCGGCCCAGGCAAGGCCAGCTAAGAGGCTGGTCAGTAGCTCCACTCTGGATATTCCCCGGTGGCTGCACCTTTTGGGTGCAAGAGCCGGGAGGATGAGATCGCACAGTTCAGGAACACTGTCCCAGAACAGGAGGTCCAGGTAATACCAAACGTCTCCATTATGCAGTGGGTGCTGGGAATCTCCTGGAGGAAGACTGCTGTATACTGTGGCATATTTAGTGAGTGCTGCAACCAGCTTCCAGATATTAATCAAAATGATAGCCACTTCAGGTCAATGCGCATTGCGGTAAGCGCTGCGGTTTTGACGATTTGGGCACAAGACTTGAATTGGTATTTATTTGGCTGAGCTGGACTGTTACACACTTTCCGCGTTAAATCTTGCAGATAAATGGATGAAATCTCGGCACTTGCCACACCTCGCCGGCTCTTACCTTTGGCCCAACGTTCAGCTGCTACCAGGTAAGGCCCAAGAGAACCTAAGTAACCTGGATGCTAAAATACGGAGTCGGGTGATGCTAAATGGCTTGTGTCTGGTTGTACAGCAGAAAAACTCAGATATAGAGGGAAAAAATGTTTATCCAGCGCCGACAGACGTGCAATCACTGATGGTTTTCCAGCAGCCTTAATAATCCGGAATAGGCTATTTTCCCAAAAGAACAGAACATATAAAAAATAGATATATAATGCACTAGTAGAACCATGCAGAAAGAATGTACAACGTGAGCCACAGTATACGCTATGTATACATTTTTTACTTCGTAAAGAACACAGCAAACATACACCACATAGAGGATAGACTGTTCCATAAAAACCAAGGAAGACTGATATAACACAATTTCTTTTTCATCCACTAGGGGTCACTGGAGTACTCTTGGGATATGGACGGCTTCTGCAGGAACAAGGCACTGAATAATTTAATTTAGAACTCCCCTCCATATCCCAGAGTACCTCAGTGTTTTTTCTGTGCTCATAGTAGCAACAAGGCTTGTGTGGAGCTTATCCACACTACTTTTTTAATATTTTTATTTTTAATTTTTTCTTTTTACGTTTTCCACATCCCTTCCCCCCTTCCAATAGGCGTGGGTCCGGGATAGTGGAAGCTGCTACAAGCAGCTGTGGCGTGTCTGGCCTCTCTAAAAAGAGCTCCCTCACAACCACCTGCAGACAACCTGCAGGAAAGGTTGGACGGAGCTTACAGAAGAAGCCCCGTCATAGCCCCTCACCACAGGCGTCCAGGTATGTTGGGGATGGGGCGGTCAGCTCACGCTGCTGCCCCGCTGTGTGGGGACACTGTTTCTGTGATGTGCCGAGCTGCCCGCCGCAGCTTCCAGGACTACCGCTGTGAGTGCCCGCTACCTAGCACCGCCGCTATGTGCTGCCTCCCGCCGCTCACAGAGCCACGCCAGCCGCATTCACCATACATAGCCGCCGCTCCACGGCTCTATGCAGCGCACTCCCCGACTCCCGCTACCGCTCCCGGCTCCCTCTACCTCAGCTCCCCGCATGTAAGCCCCGGCTCTGTGTAATAGACAGCGGTACACGGAGCACGGGGGGGAGCACACACACAAAGGGGGAGAAGTGTGCCCATAGCAGCAGCAGAACGCTGCATGGGTTATTAGATAGATAGGCTATTTAGCCTTTTTTAACAGGATTATTGACTGATTATATCTGTTTGGAAAAGTTATAATCTGCACTTTGTTTATACTGTAAGCATGGGGGCATTTTAACCATGCTTCCTGTTTTCTTCCTGTTGTGATTCCAGAACATTCCTGTACATCTCTACTCCACCGTAAGGCGCACGGTATTAGTGGGAATTTGGAATCAGATTTCATATAGACTGGCGTGCACTGCACTTGGCCAGATATATATATATATATATATATATATATATATATATGTGTGTATATATATATATACATATATGTGTGTATATATATATATATATAATATATATAGAGAGAGACACCTTAGTACTTTTTTACTGAGTCGTGCAAGTTGTCTGTCTTTGTATTTTGTGTTGTCTGTCTGCATAATGAGTAAGGCACCAGCAAAAACAAAAAAGCAGTTTCACTGCCATGTCTGTCAGAGTGTGTTACCGGATGGGTCTACCACATGTACAGTATGTTTTGTGGATTCAGCTACGAATACAAGTTCGGCTCCGGTTTCAAAGACGGTTTCATCCCCGGACTCTCCATGGGCTATGCTAGCAGATGTCCTGGCTGGATTGCAATCAGAATTGGCCGCCGCTCGACAAGAGAGGGAAGCGGCAAGATCTGAGTCTCGGGTGAGACCGCTAGAACTACCGGAGGGGTCTCAGCCTTACCAAAAGTCCAAGTCCACTTTGGGTAGAAGGGGTAAATTTCATTTGTCTTATGATTTACCAGTCTCTGATATGTTGCATTCTGACGATTCTATGCCAGACCTCTTTGCGCAAGATGACGGTGAGGAGGGTGAAGTAGACCAGCAGTCAGATAGTGACGATTTTGACAGCCCGGGGCATTGATAATCTCATCAGAGCGGTGCGTCAGTCTCTGAAGTTTACAGAAACTGAGGAGCCTCTGACAAATGATGGAGTCGTCTTTACTAAACGACAGAGAACTCCAATGTGTTTTCCTGTTTCGGAATCTCTTAATAGATGTTATTAGAAACACGAAAGAATCCGGATAAACGGTTTTCTATACCTTGCAGATTTAAGTCTAGTTACCCGTTTCCAGAGTCTGTGACAGCTACATGGGAGAATCCGCCATTGGTGGATTCGTCTGTGTCTAAACTTACAAAGAAATTAACCATACCAGTACCAACTGCTACTACGCTTAAAGACCCTTCGGATCGTAAAATAGAAGCTATGCTAATGTCCATGTATATAGCAGCAGGAGTGTTGCTTAGACCTGGGTTGGTTGGCATTTGGGTAACTAAGGCGCTAATGGTATGGATAATAGAACTCAAGTCGGCCCTACGTGATGATCACCTTATACTTCTCGCTGATCAAATCTGGGAAGCTGCTGATTATCTATGTACAGCTTCTACTGACGTCTGTCAGCTCACTTCTCGCCTTTCATCGTCGCTAGTTACAGCATGACAAGCACTCTGGCTGCGTTCTTGGCAAGCGGAGGCGGAGGTCAAAAGAGGTATAGAGGCGTTACCTTACAGTGGCGAGAAGTTGTTTGGTCCTGAATTGGACAAATAGATTTCTGAGGCCACGGGAGGAAAGTCTGTTTTCTTACCTTTGCCCCCAACAGTACCTAGACGGAGATACTCTGGACCTGCGTTCAAAGCCTTTAGACCTCAGTCCTTTCGCGGGCGTGGCAGAGGAACAGCCATGCCTGGTAGACGAGGTCGAGGACGTGGTTTCCAACAAACCGAAACCAGTCATCAGGACGCTAAGGTAACCGACAAGCCAGTGGCATGACGAGCTCCCAGCCCATCTCGGATCTCCAATTGTGGGAGCACGCCTTCAGACGTTCCAGTTGGCGTGGCTCCAGACGTCCACAGATGGGTGGATCCGCAATTTAGTGTTAAAAGGTTACAAAATAGAGTTCGACTGTCTTCCGCCTCTGCGGTTTTTAAAGACAGGACTGCCTGTGTCGGACGACAAGAGGGCGGTTCTGCAAATTGCCATTCAGTCTCTGCTGGATGCAGCAGTTTTGATTCCGGTCCCTGTACACCAACAAGGTCAGGGTTATTATTCCAGTCTGTTTGTGGTACCAAAGCCGGACGGCTCGGTCAGACCAATATTGAACTTAAAGGGTCTCAATCAGTACGTCACTTACTACAGATTCAAGATGGAATCTCTGCGGTCAGTAATTGCAGGTTTAGAGCCACAGGAATTCATGATTGCGCTAGACCTCAAGGATGCGTACTTTCACATTCCGATTTGGCCACCTCATTAGGGGTTCTTGCGGTTTGCAATACGCCAGAACCATTACCAGTTTCAGGCTCTACCGTTTGGCCTCACATCAGCGCCTCGGGTATTCACCAAGGTGATGTCTGTGATGATAGCTCATCTCAGATCCCTGGGAGTGACAATAGTTCCGTATTTAGACGATCTGCTCATCAAAGCTCCGTCTCAACAGATACTTCTCCAACATGCGCTGCTAACGTACAATGTACTGGTTCACCACGGTTGGATTGTCAACTTCAAGAAATCACATCTGATTCCGTCTCAATGACTTCAATTCCTAGGTATGATTCTCGATACGGTAGATCAAAGAATTTACCTACCACAACAGAAAGTACAGATTCTACGACATCTGGTACAATTAGTACTCAAGCCACGCACAGTGTCGGTACATTTGTGCATTCGCCTCTTAGGCACAATGGTGGCGGCTTTCGAATCGCTTCAGTTCGGGAGATTTCACTCACGTCCTTTTCAACTGGATGTGCTCGCACAGTGGTCGGGCTCGCATCTGCAGATTCACCACAGGGTGAGGTTGTCGCCACGGTCCAGAGTGTCTCTACTCTGGTGGCTCAAAGTACACAATCTAACCGCAGGGAAACGGTTCGGCGCCTGGAATTGGATAATTCTAACGACGAACGCGAGTCTCAGAGGTTGGGGAGCTGTAGTTCAAAATTGTCAGCTCCAGGGTCTCTGGGCAGATCACGAAAGATTGCTGCCTATAAATGTTCCTTTACCCCGATTTAGCGCGGTTGCGTTTGACAGGGTGGCTGTTGAGACCGCCCTCTTAAGAAGAGAGGGCATTCCAGAATCGGTTATACCAACCATGTTACGAGCTAGGAAGCCGGTTGCGGCAGCTCATTATTACAGAATTTGGCGTGTCTATATAGCTTGGTGTGAAGATCGGAAGTTTCCGACATCATCTTTCAAGTTATCCCGTCTTTTGTTATTTCTCCAGACGGGGTTAGTTGGAGGACTGCGTTTATCTACACTAAAGGTGCAGGTATCTGCGTTGTTAATTTACTTTCAAAGACGATTGGCTCTATTGCCGTCGGTACACACTTTTCTGCAAGGTGTCCTCAGAGTACAGCCTCCATTCATTCCACCTACAGCGCCATGGGACTTGAATCTGGTTTTAGATTTCTTACAGTCTTCATATTTTGAACCCATAGAACAAGTGGATATTAAGTTTCTCACTTGGAAAACAATTTTTCTAGTAGCCTTAGCTTCGGCAAGACGTGTTTCAGATTTGGGTGCCTTGTCATGCAAGCCACCGTATTTGGTGTTTCATGATGACAGAGCGAAACTTCGGACGAATCCCGCTTTCTTACCAAAGGTAGTGTCATCTTTTCACATCAATCAACCAATAGTAGTTCCTGTGTTGACAGGAAATTCTGGAACCTTGGATGTGGTACGCGCATTACGCGTTTATGTATCCCGAACGTCTACAGTTCGTAAGACGGATACGTTGTTTGTTCTCTATGATGCTGCCAAGATGGGTTGACCAGCTTCTAAACAGACTTTATCCAGATGGATTAAACTGACCATTAGTCAGGCTTATCTTCATGCTAGGTTACAGCCGCCTACATCTGGAACAGCTCATTCCACACGTTCTGTGGGAACTTCGTGGGCAGCTGGTCGTGGGGCTTCTACGACGCAGCTTTGCCGTGCGGCTAAGTGGTAATCAGTGCACACGTTTGTGCGCTTTTATAAGTTTGATACGTTTGCGGCATCAGCATCTAGCTTTGGCCGCCTAGTGTTACAGGTGCCAAACAGCTCTCCCGCCCACGGGGGAAGCTTTGGTACGTCCCAAGAGTACTCCAGTGACCCCTAGTGGATGAAAAAGAAAATAGGATTTTGGTACTTACCAGGTAAATCCTTTTCTTTGAATCCATAGGGGGCACTGGATGCCCACCCAGAGCAGTTTTACCTGGTTTGTGGTAAGTTCAGAGGATCTTATGGTAACACATTCTCACCGACTGGTTCAAAGTCACAAGTTCTAGCGGTTATAGTGCCAACTGTTTAGTTGTCAGTCACGTTATGTGTCAACTTTATTGTTGTCCGTTATGTTATATGTAATTCTCCATTGTCAACCTCTCTATAGCTCCTGTTCGGCTCAGTAAAAACACTGAGGTACTCTGGGATATGGAGGGGAGGAGAGTTCTAAATTTAATTATTCAGTGCCTTGTTCCTGCGGAAGCCGTCCATATCCCAAGAGTACTCCAGTGCCCCCTATGGATTCAAAGAAAAGGATTTACCTGGTAAGTACCAAAATCCTATTTTATTTATCTTCAAATGCTCCTATAAATAAAGTCTACAGGTTTGCAAATAACTATCCTGAATCAGATTATTAGGTCATTAAAACTGTACACAGGACTCTGCGAGCTATATACAGTAATTCCAGCTGTAATGCCTAACCTTGCTTTATGGGACGCAGGCTGAGCTTGCAACACCAAGGAGGAGACCCCCCCTATAGTGGTGTGTTTCGGCAACGCCGGACGCCAGTTCCTAGAATAGAAAGCGATCACTCTGAGGGCTGTATGACTGCACCAACATGGACCCTCTGTAGCAGCTACACTCACAAGACCGGCTACCCGCTGCTGGATAATATGGATTGGGACCAAGGTATTATACCTCTGTGGGGGTGTGGTCACATACAACTATTATCTCATACAGACCCTACTCCATATGAGCATAATGGTTTAGAGCATGGGGTTCTCAAACTCGGTCCTCAGGACCCCACACAGTGCATGTTTTGCATGTTTAACAACAAAATCTGATTTAGAGGTCTATTCATGAAGCAGTGAAAAGTGTGGAGAAGTGAGCCTGTGGAGAAGTTGCCCATGGAAACCAATCAGCATTAAAGTAACATTTACAATTTGCATAATATACAATTGTACGGAGCAGCTGATTGGTTGCCATGGGCAGTGATAAGTGGAAGGTGATAACGTACCAGCCAATCAGCTCCTAACTGTCATTTTTCAAACTGTAATGATTGGCTGGTGCGTTGTCACCTTCCACTTATCTCTTCTCTAAACTTAATACATCTGCCCCTAGAAACATTTTGAGATAAGTATATAATGTGATATTGTAGTCTTTTTAAATGAAAACTTAGGGGTTTAGATACTAAAGTCTGCTTTTCATCTATTTTTAGCAATTTCAATGGCATTGATGATTTGGTTTTGGCAGTCCATTAGGCTCTGGACATATTAGATCTGGATTATTCACCAGTTTCTGAAGTTGTCTCCTTTCCCTAAACTTATCGGAGCCTCTTGGGTAGGCATGGGCTAAGCAAGGATAATACTTATCTTAGTCTGCATAGGTTTCTTGAGCCGTAGGACTTACACATTGAGGACATGACTACACGGGAGCAGCTATCAAAGTTGGATACCCCAGTCGTGTAACTCTAGAAGTCTACACCGCTTTCCATTCCGGGTGCAGCGTCTCTCAGAGACGGAACAGACAAAGTTAATTTCTGTAGCTGCTGGTGCAGCACTCAGGCCTGCCCTGGCATCAGTGTGGATTACCAAGAGCATGGAGAAGTGGTCGTAATTCCATCTGGTGTCTGTCTGACCTAGGTCAGAGCTGGTCCTGTAGGCAGAGCATTGTAAAAGATGCATCGGAATACTTTGGTGACATGGCTATAGGATCACAGCTGTGGAAGCAGTTGCCAGGTGAGCTCTGGTTCCAGTAATGGGATGCGGATATGAGTCTAAGAGTTCTTCTAAGGCCATTCATGGAAGCTAAAAAAATAATCTGTCGGGCTGCATAGTAAAGTCAAAGCATGATCTCAATATTTCAACATTGTATCTCACCTGGATGGTTAATGGGGTTTCTGAGACTAGTCTTCAATACCAGCGTGCAGATGGTCATCCTTCTGGAAGACCAGATCCAAGAATTCCAGGTGTGGAGAGTCTTGGATCACAGAAGTCTATGGCTGGGTACACATTAGATGATATGTCATCCGATATAGTGGATTGGATCGACATACCGGCCATATAATCTAATGTGTACGGTTGTCGTAGTGCTCCCGCCCACCGACATTGGGGTCGTTCCACCTGCTGTTTTGCACGGCAGATGACAATAGAATGCTGCTGAGTGCGGCCATGAACAATATAGCGTGTCATTTTTCCTGCATAAGAATTATGGGGTTTAGAGAACTTACTCTCTGCTGGTTCTCAGTGTTGGGGTTGGCCACCATCAAAACAATCTACAGCCAGGTGACTCAGGTCCAGTATTTGGCAGGCCTGTTCTGGGTATGGATAGCCGGCTCCAGAATATGTTTCTGCTTGCCCTTGGGGCTTCGGCCTGGCAACCATGTTGCTCAGCCACCAGGCCCCCTGTCTACATGTGTTCAAATGTTACCACTTTGATGTTTTTGCATCCAAAGAGTCTAGCTATAAGTGGACAGTATTGCAGCAAGATCTGTCTGAGGGTATCTTCTCCCATGGGCGGCTTTGGAATATACCCAAGGTAGCGGTGTCCCCCAGATAGGAGAGGGAGAAAATAGGTTCCACCTGGAGGACACTGCGTTCCTACCTACATGTTTATTGTTCAGTTCTGCTGCTTGTTTGGACTGTGTGTTGGTCTGTGTTCCTCTGTTTGCTTTGTCTCTAGGAGCTTCGCAATATATGTACTGGAGAGTGGAGGAGCCTCAGTCTTCAGAAGATAACTAGTAAGTGTCCAGCTTCTGCGCTCTCTCCACAACCCGCAAGGTATCAGTAGACCCCCCAAATACACCCCAGATGCATTCCTAGATATGAGTTTAATGTAAGTATGAAAAAATATTCTTCTTACCATTACACATTTTAGACTGGGGATTCTCACCAGTTGCTAGATGCTTATTTACAGAGTCATCAGTATATCTGGTGACACTTTAAACTAAGTTTCCATAGCTCAGCATGGCGATGAGTTAATGAATCCTGGGAAGTTAATGTAAAGCCCCATGGTGGGTGTTTGCAGAGCTGTTTTCCTTGCAGAGCATTGCACGTTCTGCCGATGCACACGTCCGATGTATACAGGTTGCAGACTATTGATCTGTTGATGCTTTCTTTCCGGCTTCCTCTAGTTGTATATTATCAGTCGGTTGGTCTAGGTTAATATGTCACACGGCAAGGAGGTCACACATGTATGTACACAGCCATCACCTGGCCCCTTCCCTTGCCCTCCTGTCCCTTGTGCTCCTCTGTCATTGGTCAGTGGCGCCGGCCGTGTCCTGCTTGCTGTTTGTAACTTTGCCCTCGCTAGAGAAGACCAGCGTTGAACATGTGGTGTCTCAGCCGGTGTGCTCGTGCCCGCTCCTCTCTATCGCCATCATCTTGGACCTTTACGCTGTCTTGTAGAGCAGAGTCTTCTCACCGTGTCCCATCTCCAGAGGAGGCCCTCAACTTCTCTGATGGAGGAGTCTTCAGACTGAAGAGCAGGTGGGAAGTGGTTCGGGGCCTCCTGATATTCCGGATGTGCTCAGTGCCCACTCTGGTGAGACATTCTGAGAAGGTGAGTGATGGGGCTTTGTATAAGACGCTGGACCTTCAGGAACGCCTTTCAGGTTTTCGCGCAGAACGAAAGCCAAAAAAATGCCTTTGACCCAAAAGATTAAAAAAAAAAATCGCAATTTGTTCATAAAAATTTATGAAATGTGTTAAATATAATAAGATCATCCAGTGAATAATAGTTGGACCAAGGAAATCTCTTACAGACAGTGACCTGCGCTATAATTCAGTATATGAATGAAAAAAATTATCTCAGCTGGAAACCGGCATACCTATGTATTAAAGTAACATTGCTATGTCCCCAAGGACTACATGAGCTGTTGGGATGCGCTCCTCCACTCTAGATGCTGTGTAATTCCACCCCGGCTGCAGCGCAGTATCCGGACTCCAGGTCGACAGCACAAAGGTCGACACACTTTAGGTCGACACCAATTGGTCGACATGGAAAAAGGTCGACATGAGTTTTTCACGATTTTTTTCTTTTTTTGAACCTTTTCATACTTAACGATCCACGTGGACTATGATTGGAACGGTAAAGTGTGCCGAGCGAAGCGGTAGCGGAGCGAAGGTACCATGCCCGAAGCATGGCGAGCGAAGCGGTGCACTAATTGGGGTTCCCGGTCACTCTACGAAGAAAACGACACCAAAAAAGCATAAAAAACGCATGTCGACCTTTTTCCATGTCGACCTTGTTCCTGTCGACCTTTTGTCCATGTCGACCTAAGATGTGTCGACCAATTGGCGTCGACCTAAAGTGTGTCGACCTTTGTGCTGTCGACCCTGAGTCCCAGAGGCCTGCAGCGCAGCTGGTAGCAGTCATATTAATATACCCATCCCCTATAAGCAAGTAAGCCTGGCACGCCGCATACTCTGACGCTCCTAATTTTGAGTATTGATCTTCTATCTCTGTATTGATGATCCCGGATAGTCGGAGGGACTATAGTTAAACTTTAAGGGGATCTATTTCCTAAATAGTCCTGCAGGTGTGATTAATTTCTTGTCCTGTGAAGATAATTATATTGATGATGTTTCTAACCTATCTACTTGTGAGATGGATACTTCAGTCCTTTTTTTTGTGAATCTGAAAAGGGTCTCGCTCGCTTTCTTTCTGATACCTTCATTATTTACCAGTGGATGTGCTGGTTAGAAAAAAATAAAAGCCACTAATAATATTAATGATGTTTCTAACCTATCTACTTGTGGGGTGGATGCTTCAATTCTTTTTTTTGTGACTCGGAAAATGGGATCACTCTCTTTCTTTCTAATACCTTCATTATTTACCACTAGATGGCCCGGTTAGAAAAATATAAGGCAATAATAATATTAAAGATGTTTCTAACCTATCTACTTGTGAGATGGATGCTTTATTTCTTTTTTTGTGAATCTGAAAAGTGGATTGTTCTCTCTCTTTCTGATACCTTCACTATTGGGCAGTACGGATGGTGTAGTGGTTAGCATTAGTGCCTGACAGCACTGAGGTCATCGGTTCGATTCCCACCGTGGCCCTAACTGTGTGGAGTTTGTATATACTCCCCGTACTTGCGTGGGCTTTCTCCGGGTACTCCGGTTTCCTCCCACAATCTAAAAATAGATTCTGACAAAATTAACCCGTGTGTGTACATGTGATAGGGAATATAGAGTGTAAGCTCCACTGGGGCAGGGACTGATGTGAATGGCCAAATGTTCTTTGTAAAGCGCTGTGGAAAATGTGTGCGCTATATAAATAACTGGTAATAAATAAATAATATTCACCAATGGTCGGGCCGGTTAGAAAAATTACTTTATGTAAGTATCAATAGAAAAAGAGCAGACATGTTATAATTTCATCACCGGTATTTAATGAGCCTGCTATAATGGGTGTGGATCATTGGGTCGACCACAATTGGTCGACACCTGAAATAGGTTGACACGGTCATTAGGTCGACGTGCAAAAAGTTCAACACGAGTTACAAAAAAAAAGGTGTACCGGGATCCCTAATTAGTGCACCGTGTCCCCTCACATGGCGAGCGAGGTGCCCCGCTTCGCTACCGACGCGCTCGGCACAGGTTACTATTCTCAGTCGTAGTCCTCGCGGATGCTAAAGTAACCTTTTCATGATAATGTTATAACCACACTCAGGGGCAGATGTAGTAACCTGGAGAAGACATAAGGAAGTGATAAACCAGTGATAAGTACAAGGTGATAAACGCACCAGCCAATCAGATCCTAACTGTTAATTTACATATATGATCTGATTGGCTGGTGTGTTTATCACCTTGCACATATCACTGGTTTATCCCTTCCTTATGCCTTCCCCAGGTTAATACATCTGCCCCTCAGTGTCACTATGAAAGCTATGTAACTAGTTCACCATACACCTATTATAAGTGAGTTTCTCCTCGGTGGTGTATTTACACTGACACGTCTCCCCTTCCCCAGCTGCTCTCTGTCACTCGCATGCTCCTGGGCCGCTGGCTCTTTGAACGGGCAATGAGGGGCTCGGTATACGGGCAATTTGTGGCTGGGGAGAGTCTGCCTGAGATACAGGCCTGTGTGGACCGGCTGGGGAAACTGGGCATTCGGCCCATGTTGGCAGTGCCCATCGAGGAGGACCTGGGTGAGAGCAAAAGTGGGTGAGTCGGATAATATGACCATGTGTTTGTCATTGTTACAGCTTGCGTAAGGGCATGAATGTATTTTTTTCAGACTAATGTGGCCACCAGGGGGCAATGGTGGTCATTCCGAGTTGATCGCTAGTTGCTTTCGTTCACTGTGAAGCGATGATGCAAAAAAAGGCACTTCTGCGCATGCGTATGCGGCGCAATGCGCAGGCGCGACGTACTGTTACAACGTACGATGTAGTTTCACACAGGGTCTAGCGAAGCTTTTCAGTCGCACTGCTGGCCGCAGAGTGATTGACAGGAAGTGGGCGTTTCTGGGTGTCAACTGACCGTTTTCAGGGAGTGTTCGGAAAAACGCAGGCGTGGCTGGGCGAACGCAGGGCGTGTTTGTGACGTCAAAACAGGAACTGAACAGTCTGAAGTCATCGCAAGCGCTGAGTAGGTTTTGAGCTATTCTAAAACTGCACAAAAAAACTTTGCCGCTGCTCTGCGATACTTTCGTTCGCACTTACTAAAATACACTCCCAGTGGGAGGCGGCATAGCGTTTGCACGGCTGCTAAAAACGGCTAGCGAGTGAACAACTCGGAATGACCACCTATGTTCTATGGATAATCTTTTTGATTAAATGTGCTGTATTGTTATGTATTGCCCTCCACTCAGGGTCTCCATAGACAGCAATAGAAATACCGCCACCTGCATGCCACAACAGGTACTGCAGCCCATCAATTAGAATGCGCACAAGAGAATATCAGGGGTATCTGTGTTACAGCACACGCCTTTTCTTTGTGTGAGTAGTGAGCTATTGTTGGATGAGTCTGATTTCTCCTTCCGCTATCCGGCAGGGAGCGCTGGTACGAGCAGAATGAAGAGATTATGCTGAACTGTGTGGACCTCTCGGCCGCTGGGGGTGACCGGCCCATGATGCAACTGAAAATTACCGCCCTTATGAGTGCTGACCTCTGTGTGAGTGAAAGAGACAGGCTGGGATTGGGAGGCCGCAAAGAGAGACCGCCACAGACACACACATTCTCCTTGATCAATATAATTTGAGCTATTTGGGATTACCAGTGCTCCAGCCATGCATATTCAGACCTACAACTCTAGGGATATACACATACTGTAATGTACATAGTAGGAGGCAAGAGCCCAGATAAAGCAGTTTGCATGCCAATGTGATGACGGAATGGTTTTATTTTTATCAGCGGTCGGTTTTATTATATAGGTGTGTAGGCCGAGCAGTGTAATAAACAGGACCGTACTTACCATGCCAGCTGGTCACATGACTACTGCAGCATCAAAAATATTTTTAAGTTACTTTATTTTGCTTTTCGCTATTAACTTAACCCCTTCTACCACAGCACCAGCTGTACATATGGTTCTGTGTTACCCCTATACCTGTGTAAGTCACTGTTACCTGTAATAACTTTGTTACTGAGAGAGATAATAGAGAAGGAACCATCCTGTGCTTTGCGTGAATAATACAATTATTTCCATCGTTGTGGAGCCCTGCATAATTTCATTGGTGCTGCATAAATAACCAATAATTATATTAGTAACCAATGAAAAAGACACATAACAGCTGACATCAGTTCCATAAGTTGAGAAAGCCACACCCACCAGCTGACATCAGTTCCATAAGTTATGAAAGCCACACCCACCAGCTGACATCAGTTCCATAAGTTCTGAAAGCCACACCCACCAGTTGACATCAGTTCCATATGTTATGAAAGCCACACCCACCAGCTGACATCAGTCCCATACGTTATGAAAGCCACACCCAGCAGCTGACATCAGTTCCATAAATTGAGAAAGCCACACCCAGCAGATGACATCAGTTCCATAAATTATGAAAGCCACACCCATCAGATGACATCAGTTCCATAAATTGAGAAAGCCGCACCCAGCAGCTGACATCAGTTCCATAAATTATGAAAGCCACACCCACCAGCTGACATCAGTTCCATAAATTATGAAAGCCGCACCCATCAGATGACATCAGTTCCATAAATTGAGAAAGCCACACCCACCAGCTGACATCAGTTCCCAAGTTCTGAAAAGCACACCCACTAGCTGACATCAGTTCCATAAATTATGAAAGCCAAACCCACCAGCTGACATCAGTTTCATTTGTTATGAAAGCCACACCCACCAGCTGACATCAGTCCCATACGTTATGAAAGCCACACCCACCAGCTGACATCAGTTCCATACGTTATGAAAGCCACACCCACCAGCTGACATCAGTTCCATATGTTATGAAAGCCACACCCACCAGCTGACATCAGTTCCATACGTTATGAAAGCCACACCCACCAGCTGACATCAGTTCCATACGTTATGAAAGCCACAGCCGCCATGACATTACTGTCCCACAATAGCAAGTCATTGTTATACTGATCCCATTCCTCTCCCTTTGGTGTTATCAGAAGGAACTGTCCGTGTGTCTGTCCGACTCGTCCCAGAGTGCAGAGCTCAGTCCCCGGGCAATAGTCTCCATCATGGAGGGGCAGGTAAGGGTGGCGACTGTCGCAGCTACCTGTTATACCTCTAATCTTTTCCCATAATGCCATTTTCCATAATAGTCACCTCTTGTGCTCCTAACAGGATTCCGCCTTTTCCTTTCTGTCGGAGCAGCAGAACCGGCACCTGCAGAGCTCCGTGCGGAGACTTAGCCATGTGGGGCAGGTGAGAACTATGTATGTATAATATACAGCAAGGGCTATTTCAGGAGATGTTTTATATATTACAGTGATGATGTCATACCCATTGAAAGATTAAAGCACTACTGTGCAGACCCCAGTCTTCCTGTCCTCCAGGGTGGCTTCATGCCCTATCCCAAGATGGCCATAAGATCTCTGCTGAGAATGTGCAGGGTCCATCTTGTCTCCTGCTTAGCTCCTATGAGAGACCCGGTTAATACTTGTCATGTTCCAGCATCCCTGTACCACTACCCGTTTGCAGTGTACACTCACCTGCTGGTGAACTGCATGAAACCCCGATCCGCTCCATCACCAGTGTACATGTAACAGTGAGTACGGCTGTGTCTTATATCAATAATCCAACACCATTGGTGAAGTTACTGGTCTATTCATCGTCTATTCACTGGTGTGTGCTTATAGTGTATAACTTTACAACATCTACAAATACCGCTGGTCGTGATTCCAACCCAAGGAGCTTGCAGTCTAATCCGTTTAGAATCATGTATTGTGTATGGCAGTAGTAATATTATCTGTGACAAGACTGATGACGTCCACTGACATCTCTTCCAGCATGCAAAAGCTAGAGGGGTGCGCGTCTTAGTGGACGCAGAGTATACCTACATGAACCCGGCCCTCAGGCTGGTTACCATGGGGATGATGGTGCAGTGCAACCACGACCAGCCCTGGATCTGGAACACCTACCAGTGTTATTTAAAGGTACAGTATGATGGGCTCCACCTGGACATCAAATCTATGGGACTAGTAGTAGGGACACGTACAGTACGTAAAATGATCCACAGATAGCTGACGTTGTCCGTACCAACCAATGAGAATCTGCCTCTCATTGTTCTAGAGCAGTGATCTCCAACCCGTAGCTCGCGAGCTACCAGTAGCTCGCCGTAGTATTTTCGGTAGCTCACAGAGCGCACGGGATTGGGCAGTCACTGGCACTCCTCCTCACTTCATTTTTAATATGGTGCCGGCCGTCAGCCAATCAGAGCTCATGGACCGGCAATGGCGGCACCTGATTGGCTGCCGGACCGCGAGTTTTGATTGGCTCACTTACTGACACCATATTTTAAATGCCCGCCGCCACCGGAGACTCTGTCACCCTCACCGCAGCCACTCTCCGGACTTCACATACAGTCTTCACATACAGACTTCCGTCCCTCATACAGGAGGAGCAGCACCGGCGGCAGTAGAAGAAGCCAGCAAGGGTTAGCACTGTGGGGGGCACTGTATCGGACACTGCGGGGGGGGGCATTTTATCTGGCGTTGCGGGGGAAATTGTATCTGGCGCTGCGGGGGGAATTGTATCTGGCACTTCTGGGGGCATTATTTGTGTATCTGGCACTGCTTGGGGGCATTATTTGTGTATCTGGCACTGCTGAGGGGCATTATTTGTGTATCTGGCACTGCTGGGGGCATTATTTGTGTATCTGGCACTGCTGGGGGCATTATTTGTATATCTGGCACTGCTGGGGGGCATTATTTATGTATCTGGCACTGCTGGGGGCATTATTTGTATATCTGGCCCTGCTGGGGGCATTATTTGTATATCTGGCACTGCTGGGGGCATTATTTGTATATCTGGCACTGCTGGGGGCATTATTTGTGTATCTGGCACTGCTGGGGGGCATTATTTGTGTATCTGGCACTGCTGAGGGGCATTATTTGTATATCTGGCCCTGCTGGGGGCATTATTTGTGTATCTGGCACTGCTGGAGGCATTATTTGTGTATCTGGCACTGCTGGGGGCATTATTTGTGTATCTGGCACTGCTGGGGGCATTATTTGTGTATCTGGCCCTGCTGGGGGCATTATTTGTGTATTTGGCACTGCTGGGGGCATTATTTGTGTATCTGGCACTGCTGGGGGGCATTATTTGTGTATCTGGCACTGCTGGGGGCATTATTTGTGTATCTGGCACGGCTGGGGGCATTCTGGCACTGCTGGGGGGCATTATTTGTGTATCTGGCACTGCTGGGGGCATTATTTGTGTATCTGCCACTGCTGAGGGGGATTATTTGTGTATCTGGCACTGCTGAGGGGCATTATTTGTGTATCTGCCACTGCTGAGGGGCATTATTTGTGTATCTGCCACTGCTTGGGGGCATTATTTGTGTATCTGGCACTGCTGGGGGCATTATTTGTGTATCTGCCACTGCTGAGGGGCATTATTTGTGTATCTGGCACTGCTGGGGGCATTATTTGTGTATCTGCCACTGCTGGGGGGCATTATTTGTGTGTCTGGCACTGCTGGGGGGCATTATTTGTGTATCTGGCACTGCTGGGGGGCATTATTTGTGTATCTGGCACTGCTGAGGGGAATTATTTACATATCTGGCACTTCTGGGGGGCATTATTTGTGTATCTGGCACTGCTGAGGGGCATTATTTGTGTATCTGGCAGTGCTGAGGGGCATTATATGTGTATCTGGCACTGCTGAGGGGCATTATTTGTATATCTTGCACTGCTTGGGGGCATTATTTGTGTATCTGGCACTGCTGAGGGGCATTATTTGTGTATCTGGCACTGCTAAGGGGCATTATTTGTGTATCTGGCACTGCTGAGGGGCATTATTTGTGTATCTGGCAGTGCTGAGGGGCATTATATGTGTATCTGGCACTGCTGAGGGGCATTATTTGTATATCTTGCACTGCTTGGGGGCATTATTTGTGTATCTGGCACTGCTGAGGGGCATTATTTGTGTATCTGGCACTGCTGAGGGGCATTATTTGTGTATCTGGCACTGCTGGGGGCATTATTTATATATCTTGCACTGCTGGGGGGCATTATTTGTGTATCTGGCACTGCTGGGGGGCATTATTTGTGTATCTGGCACTGCTGAGGGGCATTATTTGTGTATCTGGCACTGCTGGGGGGCATTATTTGTGTATCTGGCACTGCTGAGGGGCATTATTTGTGTATCTGGCACTGCTGAGGGGCATTATTTGTATATCTTGCACTGCTTGGGGGCATTATTTGTGTATCTGGCACTGCTGAGGGGCATTATTTGTGTATCTGGCACTGCTGAGGGGCATTATTTGTGTATCTGGCACTGCTGAGGGGCATTATTTGTATATCTTGCACTGCTTGGGGGCATTATTTGTGTATCTGGCACTGCTGAGGGGCATTATTTGTGTATCTGGCACTGCTGAGGGGCATTATTTGTGTATCTGGCACTGCTGGGGGCATTATTTATATATCTTGCACTGCTGGGGGGCATTATTTGTGTATCTGGCACTGCTGGGGGGCATTATTTGTGTATCTGGCACTGCTGAGGGGCATTATTTGTGTATCTGGCACTGCTGGCGGGCATTATTTGTGTATCTGGCACTGCTGGGGGCATTATTTATATATCTTGCACTGCTGGGGGGCATTATTTGTGTATCTGGCACTGCTGGGGGGCATTACATGTAGTTGTGAGGCCACACCCACTTTCGCAGGAACGCATGCGCATTGGGGGGAGGGGGTAGCTCCTTCAGAGGTTTTATTTTCCGAAAGTAGCTCACACCCCAATTAAGGTTGGAGACCACTGCTCTAGAGTGTGCTAGAAAATGAAAGCAAGTGTCTGATTGGATGCCAGGAATAACACCACATTTTTGCTTCCAATTTAAGTGTTTCACTCTTACCTTGGACACAAAGGACTTAAGGGTCTATGTTGAAAACCTTGGAGAGAGATAAAGTGCACGGTGATAAAGTGCCAGCCAATCAGCTCCTGTCATTTTTAAAACACAGCCTGTAACATGACAGTTAGGGGCTGATTGGCTGGTACTTTATCTTCATGCACTTTATCTCTCTCCAAGGCTTAGTACAGAGAACCCAATGTTGGAGAGTGATAAAGTGGAGAGAGATAAAGTACCAGCCAATCAGCTTCTAACTGCCATGTTACAGACTGTGTTTGAAAAAAATGACAGGAGCTGATTGGCTGGCACTTTATCTCTCGCCAAGGCTTAGTACATAGGTGATAGTGTAAAGTATAGGGTACATTTAGCTTTATCCAGTGGTGAGAATTGAAGGACCACTCGGTGTCCGCTATTCTCACCCGCCATTGGGAAGGACTCATATTGGAACCCACTTCCCAACATCTGCCCCTTGATAAATGCCCCCAGCATAATGCAGCAATATGAATATGCGGTGATAATATTCTGGGCCTTTGTGCAAATGTTAATCAGTAGGCCTCTGAGATAGAAGGAAGCGGCCATTTTATGACCTCTCTGTGTTCCAGGACTCCTTCCAGAACCTGTCCCGGGACTTGGGCACTGCGGAGAGCTTGAACCTTTGTTTTGGGGTGAAGCTGGTACGTGGGGCGTACATGGACAAGGAGCGGAAGCTGGCCAAAGAGAAGGGGTACAGTGACCCCATACAGCCCGACTGGGAAGCCACCAACAGAAGGTGAATGCCCACATAAATGTCTAAATATGTCTATGGGGGAGATGTATCCAGCCTTGGAACCGTCATTTCGAAGACTCTACTAGATAAATGACAGAGGCTGATTGGTTGCCACTTGTTCACTTTATCTCTCTGCAAGGCTTGATACAGCTCCCCCTATGTATGATATATTGGGGGACAGTTATGGGAACCGGTGCACGGGAAAACCCGACACGCGCTTTCATTTTCTTAGAACAGGAAGTAGTTCTATAATCTGGTTGGTTGCTATGGGTTACACCACTATTCCCTGTGCACCTTGTGATTGTGTGACAATGCCATAACATGAGCTGATCTGACCTCCCCAGCTTCCAGCGTTCCCTGGATAACATGTTGGATTTGATTGGACAGGGAGGGCAGCGCTATAACCTTATCATTGCAAGCCAGAACGAGGAGTCCGTCCTTCACGCCGCTCGCAGGTAGGTGCTCAGGTTGGTCTTATTTACATTTCTCTGACGTCCTAAGTGGATGCTGGGACTCCGTAAGGACCATGGCGAATAGCGGCTCCGCAGGAGACTGGGCACAACTATAAAGAAAGCTTTAGGTCTAACTGGTGTGCACTGGCTCCTCCCACTATGACCCTCCTCCAGACTTCAGTTAGAATCCTGTGCCCGGCTGAGCTGGATGCACACTAGGGGCTCTCCTGAGCTCCTAGAAAGTATATTTAGGTTTTTTATTTTACAGTGAGATCTGCTGGCAACAGACTCACTGCAGCGAGGGACTAAGGGGAGAAGAAGCGAACCTACCTAACAGGTGGTAGTTTGGGCTTCTTAGGCTACTGGACACCATTAGCTCCAGAGGGATCGACCGCAGGACCCGACCTTGGTGTTCGTTCCCGGAGCCGCGCCGCCGCCCCCCTTACAGAGCCAGAAGCATGAAGAGGTCCGGAAAATCGGCGGCAGAAGACTTCGGTCTTCACCAAGGTAGCGCACAGCACTGCAGCTGTGCGCCATTGCTCCTCATGTACACCTCACACTCCGGTCACTGATGAGTGCAGGGCGCTGGGGGGGGGGGGGGGGGGCGCCCTGAGGGCAATATATGACACCTTGGCTGGCAAATCTACATCATATATAGTCCTAGAGGCTATATAGATGTAAAATTACACCTGCCAGTATTCCAGAAAAAGCGGGAGAAAGTCAGCCGAAAAAGGGGCGGGGCCATCTCCCTCAGCACACTGGCGCCATTTTTCCCTCAAAGCTCCGCTGGAAGGAAGCTCCCTGGCTCTCCCCTGCAGTCTGAACACTACAGAAGGGTAAAAAAGAGAGGGGGGGCACTAAATTTAGGCGCAGTATAGATATATATATATGATATATAAAAAAGCAGCTATAAGGGAAAACACTTATTTATAGTGGGATCCCTGTGTTATATAGCGCTCTGGTGTGTGCTGGCATACTCTCTCTCTGTCTCCCCAAAGGGCTTTGTGGGGTCCTGTCCTCTGTCAGAGCATTCCCTGTGTGTTTGCGGTGTGTCGGTACGGCTGTGTCGACATGTTTGATGAGGATGCATATGTGGAGGCGGAGCAGATGCCTGTAAATGTGATGTCACCCCCTGCGGGGTCGACACCTGAGTGGATGGTGCTGTGGAAGGAATTACGCGACAGTGTCGACTCCTTGCATAAAAGGTTTGACGACATACCTAACGTGGGACAGCCGGCTTCTCAGCCTGTGCCTGCCCAGGCGTCTCAAAAGCCATCAGGGGCTCTAAAACGCCCGCTACCTCAGATGGCAGACACAGATGTCGACACGGATACTGACTCCAGTGTCGACGACGATGAGACTAATGTAACTTCCAGTAGGGCCACACGTTACATGATTGAGGCAATGAAAAATGTGTTGCACATTTCTAATGTTACCCCCGGTACCACAAAAAAGGGTATAATGTTTGGAGAGAAAAAACTACCAGTAGCTTTTCCTCCATCTGATGAGTTAAATGAAGTGTGTGAAGAAGCGTGGGCTTCCCCTGATAAAAAGATGGTAATTTCTAAGAGGTTACTAATGGCGTACCCTTTCCCGCCAGAGGATAGGTCACGCTGGGAAACATCCCCTAGGGTGGATAAAGCGCTCACACGCTTGTCAAAGAAGGTGGCACTACCGTCTCCGGATACGGCCGCCCTGAAGGAATCTGCTGATAGAAAGCAGGAGGCTATCCTGACATCTATATATACACACACAGGTGTTATACTGAGACCGGCTATTGCTTCAGCCTGGATGTGCAGTGCTGCTGCTGCGTGGTCAGATTCCATGTCAGAAAATATAGATACCCTAGACAGGGACACTATATTGCTAACCGTAGAGCATGTAAAAGACGCACTTTTATACATGAGGGATGCACAGAGGGATATTTGCCGGCTGGCATCCAAAATTAGTGCAATGTCCATTTCTGCCAGGAGAGGGTTATGGACTCGGCAGTGGACAGGAGATGCAGATTCCAAAAGACACATGGAAGTTCTGCCTTATAAGGGTGAGGAGTTGTTCGGGGATGGTCTCTCGGACCTCGTTTCCACAGCAACAGCTGGGAAGTCTACATTTTTACCCCATGTTCCCTCACAACCAAAGAAAGCACCGTATTATCAGGTACAGTCCTTTTGGCCCAATAGGGGCAAGCGGGTTAAAGGCGCGTCCTTTCTGCCCAGAGGCAGAGGTAGGGGAAAGAAGCTGCAGCATACAGCCAGTTCCCAGGAACAAAAGTCCTCCCCCGCTTCCTCTAAGTCCACAGCATGACGCTGGGGCTCCACAGGCAGAGCCAGGTACGGTGGGGGCCCGTCTCAAATTTTTCAGCAATCAGTGGGCTCGCTCACGGGTGGATCCCTGGATCTTTCAGATAGTATCTCAGGGGTACAAGCTGGAATTCGAGACGTCTCCTCCCCGCCGTTTCCTCAAATCTGCCTTGCCAACCGCTCCCTCAGGCAGGGAGGCAGTGTTACAGGCAATTCACAACCTGTATTCACAACAGGTGATAGTAAAGGTACCCCTACTTCAACAAGGAAGGGGTTACTATTCCACAATGTTTGTGGTACCGAAACCGGACGGTTCGGTGAGACCCATTTTAAATTTGAAATCCTTGAACACATATATAAAAAAATTCAAGTTCAAGATGGAATCGCTCAGGGCGGTTATTGCAAGCCTGGACGAGGGGGATTACATGGTATCACTGGACATCAAGGATGCTTACCTGCATGTCCCCATTTACCATCCTCACCAGGAGTACCTCAGATTTGTGGTACAGGATTGTCATTACCAATTCCAGACGTTGCCGTTCGGTCTATCCACGGCTCCGAGGGTCTTTACCAAGGTAATGGCCGAAATGATGATACTCCTTCGAAAGAACGGAGTTTTAATTATCCCGTACTTGGACGATCTCCTGATAAAGGCGAGGTCCAGAGAGCAGTTGTTGGTCGGGGTAGCACTATCTCGGGAAGTGCTACAACAGCACGGCTGGATTCTAAACATCCCAAAGTCACAGCTGGTCCCTACGACACGTCTACTGTTCCTGGGGATGGTTCTGGACACAGAACAGAAAAAAGTGTTTCTCCCGGAGGAGAAGGCCAAGGAGCTGTCATCTCTAGTCAGAGGCCTCCTAAAACCAAAACAGGTGTCGGTGCATCACTGCACGCGGATCCTGGGAAAAATGGTAGCTTCTTACGAAGCGATTCCATTCGGCAGGTTTCATGCAAGAACTTTTCAGTGGGACCTGTTGGACAAGTGGTCCGGATCGCATCTTCAGATGCATCGTCTGATAACCCTGTCTCCAAGGACAAGGGTGTCTCTGCTGTGGTGGCTGCAGAGTGCTCATCTTCAAGAGGGCCGCAGATTCGGCATACAGGACTGGGTCCTGGTGACCACGGATGCCAGCCTTCGAGGCTGGGGGGCAGTCACACAGGGAAGAAACTTCCAAGGACTATGGTCAAGTCAGGAGACTTCCCTGCACATAAATATTCTGGAACTAAGGGCCATTTACAATGCCCTAAGTCAGGCAAAACCCCTGCTTCAAAACCAGCTGGTACTGATCCAGTCAGACAACATCACGGCGGTCGCCCATGTAAACCGACAGGGCGGCACGAGAAGCAGGACGGCGATGGCAGAAGCCACAAGGATTCTCCGATGGGCGGAAAATCACGTGTTAGCACTGTCAGCAGTGTTCATTCCGGGAGTGGACAACTGGGAAGCAGACTTCCTCAGCAGGCACGACCTCCACCCGGGAGAGTGGGGACTTCATCCAGAAGTCTTCCAAATGATTGTAAACCGTTGGGAAAGGCCACAGGTGGACATGATGGCGTCTCGCCTAAACAAAAAGCTAGAAAGATATTGTGCCAGGTCCAGAGACCCTCAGGCGATAGCTGTGGACGCTCTAGTGACACCGTGGGTGTACCGGTCGGTTTATGTGTTCCCTCCTCTTCCTCTCATACCAAAGGTACTGAGGATAATAAGGAGAAGAGGAGTAAGAACTATACTCATTGTTCCGGATTGGCCAAGAAGAGCTTGGTACCCGGAACTTCAAGAAATTATATCAGAGGACCCATGGCCTCTACCGCTCAGACAGGACCTGCTGCAGCAGGGGCCCTGTCTGTTCCAAGACTTACCGCGGCTGCGTTTGACGGCATGGCGGTTGAACACCGGATCCTGAAGGAAAAGGGCATTCCGGAGGAAGTCATTCCTACGCTGATTAAAGCTAGGAAAGAAGTGACCGCGAACCATTATCACCGCATTTGGCGAAAATATGTTGCGTGGTGTGAGGCCAGGAAGGCCCCAACGGAAGAATTTCATCTGGGCCGTTTCCTGCACTTCCTACAGTCAGGGGTGACTATGGGCCTAAAATTGGGTTCCATTAAGGTCCAGATTTCGGCTCTGTCGATTTTCTTCCAGAGAGAACTGGCTTCACTGCCTGAAGTTCAGACTTTTGTTAAGGGAGTGCTGCATATTCAGCCCCCTTTTGTGCCTCCAGTGGCACCTTGGGATCTCAACACCACGTTGGAGTTCCTAAAGTCACATTGGTTTGAGCCACTTAAAACCGTGGAATTGAAATATCTCACGTGGAAAGTGGTCATGTTGCTGGCCTTGGCTTCGGCCATGCGTGTATCAGAATTGGCAGCTTTGTCATATAAAAGCCCTTATCTGATTTTCCATATGGATAGGGCAGAATTGAGGACTCGTCCCCAGTTTCTCCCTAAAGTGGTGTCAGCGTTTCATCTGAACCAACCTATTGTGGTGCCTGCGGCTACAACAGACTTGGAGGCTTCCAAGTTGTTAGACGTAGTCAGGGCCCTGAAAATATATGTTTCCATGACAGCTGGAGTCAGAAAGACTGACTCGCTATTTATCCTGTATGCGCCCAACAAGTTGGGTGCACCTGCTTCAAAGCAGACTATTGCTCGCTGGATCTGTAGTACGATTCAGCTTGCACATTCTGCGGCTGGACTGCCGCATCCTAAATCAGTGAAAGCCCATTCCACAAGGAAGGTGGTCTCTTCTTGGGCGGCTGCCCGAGGGGTCTCGGCTCTACAACTTTGCCGAGCAGCTACTTGGTCGGGGTCAAACACATTTGCTAAATTCTACAAGTTTGACACCCTGGCTGAGGAGGACCTAGAGTTTGCCCATTCGGTGCTGCAGAGTCATCCGCACTCTCCCGCCCGTTTGGGAGCTTTGGTATAATCCCCATGGTCCTTACGGAGTCCCAGCATCCACTTAGGACGTCAGAGAAAATAAGAATTTACTCACCGGTAATTCTATTTCTCGTAGTCCGTAGTGGATGCTGGGCGCCCATCCCAAGTGCGGATTGTCTGCAATACTTGTATATAGTTATTGCTTAACTAAAGGGTTATTGTTGAGCCATCTGTTGAGAGGCTCAGTTGTTATCATACTGTTAACTGGGTATTGTATCACGAGTTATACGGTGTGATTGGTGTGGCTGGTATGAGTCTTACCCGGGATTCAAAATCCTTCCCTATTGTGCTCTTCCGGGCACAGTATCCTAACTGAAGTCTGGAGGAGGGTCATAGTGGGAGGAGCCAGTGCACACCAGTTAGACCTAAAGCTTTCTTTATAGTTGTGCCCAGTCTCCTGCGGAGCCGCTATTCCCCATGGTCCTTACGGAGTCCCAGCATCCACTACGGACTACGAGAAATAGAATTACCGGTGAGTAAATTCTTATTTTAATTCAGTTTATTTCTCGGCTTTTTACACAAAAACGACTGCCGTGTCTTACACTAGTAACCAAAACTCCTCTCGCGTCTGTCAGAAATACAAAATCAAAATATCCACTGCCAGCAACAGCGCCACCATCTGGAAATAAATGTTAAAACATCACTTTTTTTTATTTGTCATAATTAAATTAATGTAGTCATTGTGAGAAAAAAAGAAAATATTCTTAATATATAACAACATGTACACAGAGTTGTGCAGTCCGGTAGATTGAGGTGCATCAGTCCCTGCACCATATGAGCTTACAATCTAATTCCCTTACCAGTATGTATTTGGACTGTGGGATGAACACAAACAGAACACACAAAGGGGGTAATTCAGACTTGATCGCTGCTGTGCGTTTTCGCACAGCGGGTGATCAGGCACAAACTGCGCATGCGTATGCACCGCAATGCGCAGGCGCGTTGGACGGGTACAAAGTGGATTGCTGCTCAGCGATGGGTTTGAGCGACGGATCCGTTCGCAGGGGCAATCGCAAGGAGATTGACAGGAAGAAGGCGTTTGTGGGTGTCAACTGACCGTTTTCAGGGAGTGGTTGGAAAAACGCAGGCGTTCCTAAGTGTTCGCAGGGAAGGGTTCCTGACGTCAATTCCAGTCCTGAAGTGATCGCAGCGGCTGAGTAAGTCCTGGGCTGCGCAGAGAAAATATGTTTGTATAGCTCTGCTACACATGCGATCACACACTTGCACAGCTAAAATACCCTCCCCCTGTAGGCGGCGACTATCTGATCGCAGCAGTGCAAAAATCACTTGCTAGCGATCAGGTCTGAATTACCTCCAAAGTACCCCGAGGTCCCAGCACTATTAAGCACCTTACAAAATTATAGACTACACAATATTTACTATAAGGCTCTAATGCAGGACATCTCCAAAGCTCAGCTCTTACTCTTATTGCTATGATATCAGTTGATTCTCCAGCCCGTGTTATCCCTTTGCAGGATGGCGGATCTCGGTATTGACAGGAGCAGCAGAGTGTTGTGTTTCGGACAGCTACTAGGAATGTGCGACCATGTCTCTCTCACGCTAGGTACGTTTCACCACGACCTGTATTGTCTCTCTAGTCTAGAACACATACTGCATCCAGCATTATATGGTCCTGATTGTGAGGTGGAGGCAATATGGCCGCAATTCTGTCAGCTTTCCTCAGCTGGAAGTTCCATGCCAACCTCAGCCAGCATTGAATTATCCACATCTACACCAGGTCATTTCACCCAGGCCTCCGACTGTGAGTGCATCTGCCTACACTGCCATCAGCATTTGCACCGACCTTGTCCTTAGTGCTGGAGATCCGACTGAACTCGGGCGGATCTCTGTGTACCCGCAGCTTAGAACAGGACACATCTCTGTGTACGCGCCCACGGCAGATTTACCTGCGAATGCTCCGTCGCAGTCAGTAACACCCATCCAGCCGCAAGTGAAAAGTGACTCAGAATTGCCTGTGAGTACTTTTAAGATGCGCATGAAGGTCGCGACACATTCACAATTTGGTAAGAAAAAAGTCACTTGATAGATCCGCAGTCGAAATTGCGAGTAACTCAGAATCAGGCCCTATGTATGCACAGCAACAATGGCTGTAGAAAAGAAATCCTGAACACCAGCGTGACCCGATAACAGTGCAGACGTACGTTTCTGCTATCCATACCAGCTTACAGCGTTGGCTTTCTTGCTCGTGGTTAAATCAGAATTCCAAATGATTCCAACTGAGCAAAAACATTTTTCTAATCCAAAAATGTTGTCATAAATGTTATTAACCCTTTCTATAAGTATGTTCTTTTCCTGACGAGACTTCTTACTGAGTATTTGTCTTCCTGGTCCTCCAGGTCAGGCGGGATACTTGGTGTATAAGTCTATTCCGTACGGATCGGTGGATTCAGTCCTGCCCTACCTGGTACGGCGGGCACAGGAGAACCAGAGCGTCCTGCAAGGTATCCGCAAGGAGAGAGACCTCCTGCGCCAAGAGCTAAAAAGGCGCCTGCTGGGCCGAAGCTAGAAATAACAGCCCGGATCCTGTTCCAGGCCACGGATTATATGGAAAAAGCTGTACAGGTGTTAGCGGATGACTCTATTATGTTATAATAATCCGGGTGCCCGGATATAGAGGTTTCCTGACCTCCGTAGGACAATCCTGAAGTTCCAGAACAGTTTTGTGGAAAGCTCTGGTGGTTAATGATCTATATTACAGATGTCTGTTTTCCTTTCCTTTATTGGGACAATCATGTCTTTTCGTACCTCAAATAACCATAGAAATAATACTCAGAATTGTGTGAGCACCATGGTGGAGGCTAGATACAAATAATTGCAAGGTATATCTAACCGTACACAGCCGAAACCACTCAAAGGCACACAGGCTGGAGGCTATTATACTGAATGTAAAAGGAAGACCCTTTTTGGAGCCAATTCACATCGGTATATAGCAACTAGTACAGGCTGTATGTATGCTGTATTGCTCATTACCAGACATGTAATACCCCAATACTCACCATGGTGGGTTACACATCTCTGAGAGGTAGTCTATAATGGTTTAAAGTTTTACAAAATTTTATATATACAGTATTTTAACTTGTAAGGTGTTTTTTTGTTTGTAAATAAAATAATGGGCCAATTGTACAATAGTGAGAGAGTGTGTTATTCCACTTTATAAAACCCTATTATTGTCTCTGCCAGTGGCTTGTCCCACATTCCTATATCTGCAGGTTTCCAGGAACTGGAGGAGAAGGTGGAAATAGGACGCACAAGTCTGGACGATATTTGAGAACACCGCTAGTGACCCCACTTCAGGACAAGACCACAAGACACGCTGTACCCAATAGATAAGATATGAAGATCTCAGTGAGGACAATGTATATAATGACAGAGGTGTCTCTGGGTAGTATATAATTGGATTGTAAGTGTTTATATTCTGGAGAGTTACTATTTTTTCAGGGTCCATAGGGACCACAGCGGGGCAATGGGGTGTAGGTGGTGGTTAGGACCGGGCACCAAACAGTTAAAGCTTTAACATGTCCCAGGATACTCTGGTCCTTCCCCTCTATACCCCACCCACAGCCTGAAGCCATTCAGCTTCATTTTGGTGACGGCAGGAGCTGGTTCCCCGTTAAACAGTGGGGCTGCTATTAAGAGGCCCAAGCTTTATTTTATGTTTTAATTTCTTTTTACTACATGTACAGAGTAGCAGCCCTAGGCAGCCCTCTGGACGCCAGTGCTGCTGCTCCATCAACCCGCTGCAGGCGCTGCAACTCCGGTCCAAGGTCTGGTACTTATGGCGAGGCACCTGAGGGCATGGCTAGCACGGCTCCACGGGAGGACCGCCGGGTTGCAGCCAGAGCACGGTGGGCCAGGTAATTCAGGAACCCGCGTCTTTAATACAGTCCTACCTCTGGTCTTAGGAGACCACATGGGCTAATATACTGGAACAGGGTTTGTTTTAACTGAGGCCAAGAAACCTGTGGTTGATGTCATCACAGGGGAGGTCAGCGCTCTCCATGGGCCCCTCCCCCAACTCAGAGTGCCATTCCACTGCTGTATTCCCACCTCTGCAATGCTCCTCCATCGTCCTCCTCCCCCTCCGATACCTCAGGCAGCCATTTTCTTTAAGCAGCTGCAGGTCCCCAGGAACGCTGGGTCCAGTCTCCATGTATATCTCTCCTAGGAGCCAGGTTATACAGCGCTATATCCTACAGCCACTGTGGTCTGTGTAGTTGATTTATTGCCCATTGCAGACATGCAGCTATGAACAGGTGTTTTGGGGTTAACATACTTCTCAGCTACCAGTGTTTGTGAAGGTTGTAACAGTACTATCGTTGTTGCACTCTGCCTTGTTGTAGGTACCTCTACTGCTTTTCAACAGATTTTTAGGGTGAAAGACCCTTGCCCACTAAAGCCACTAGGCATGCTGTGCCAAGTCAGCTATGCAGCTTTCGGATTCTGAGGCTTCATCTGGACAGGCAGAGAAGGAAACCGTCTCTCTCACTGAGTCCCCCTCAGGGAGGAGGAGCGTCCGTCTACCTTACATGTATCTGCGCTAGTAAGGGCCATCAAATCTATACTTCAAATAGAAGAGGAGGAACCTGCTCCTCCACCAAAAAAGTCTCAGCTGCTTTAGTGCCTGAAGGTAGTTATGGCTGCATTTCCTCAGACTGATCATCTTACTGAACTCCTGCGTGAAGCTTGGAATTCCCATGGTAAAAGGTTTCAGCTGCTAAAGCGCCTGGCTTTGTTCTACCCTATTCCAGTGGCTGGATTGTGCGAAGTGGGAGGTTCCCCCAGCTGTGGATTCCCATGTGGCCCATCTGGTTAAAACCTCTACTTCGCCTATTCCTGCATCTTCCTTAAAGGAGACTACGGATAGGAGAATTGAAGCCTGTCTCAAATCTGTCTATTCCCTTACAGGAGCCATTACTCGGCCTGCTATGGCCACTGCCTGGGTGGCTAAGGCCATTGCATTGAGAGCTGGGCAAAGGCTATTGAGTAAAGTGTTCCCTCTGACGTTCCTGGGGAACTCATGTCTTACATCACGCATGTCAGGGATGCTGCATCCTACCTAGGGGAAGCGGTTCTGGATATTGGTTTCCTGGCTTCCAGGGCATCTGCTGCCTCGGTGGCAGCCTGCCGCATTCTCTGGCTACGCTCATGGCAAGCGGACACAGATTCCAAGAAGGCTCTGGAAATGCTGCCTTACACTGGGGATATCCTATTTGGCACAGAATTGGACAAAATCGTGGCTACTCTGGCGGCCGCCAAAACTGTTTTCCTGCCCTCGGCATCTGCTCTGCGGTCTTGGATATCTACATTTTGGTCCTTTTGCCCTCAAGGCAAAGCTAATGGGCAGTCCTTCCCTAGGCAGTCAGCTTCTACATAGACCACCAAGCCCAGGACCAAGCAGGCCTGGGCTGCCAGACGTCCAGCTACCAAGTCTGAAGACAAGTCCTCAGCCTGACGGGGTGGGGCTCCTCCTCACACACTCCTGGCGTCAGACCACCACAGACACCTGGGTATAAGAAGTAGTGTCTCACGAGTACACTCTCTCCTTCCAGAGACACATCCCTCACCAATTCTTTTGCACAGGTCCCCAATCGGACCCAAGCACGGCGTTGGCCCTCCACAAGGTCATTCAGTCTGTAACGACACAGCCGGCGCGTTGTGTCGCACAGTGGTAAAAGACACGCAATTATTTTACTAGCCCTGGTCCAATCCCATGGACTACACTAATTGCCGATCTGTATTTGGCTGTATACTAGGCAATATTGTATTATATTGTATGATGTTATTGTTACAGTGTACAGTTATGTTTATCTGCTATATTTGGAAGATGTAGGTTATTTAGTTATACTGTGTGCAATGTAACTGTTAACAGGATAAGTGGAGGTCAGAGTTGTTTAATATATTCAAGTCAGTCCATTGTAATTTAAGTCCCCTAGCTGCACAATCAGATGGGAGTAAAATGAGCAGGTACCAGACACCTCGTCTCCACTCCTCTGTGACACCCTCGCTGACCTGCTTGTGTGAGGCATAGGGGGGGGGGGGGGGGGGGACACAAGGGGAGTGACCTCGACTGAGGAACAGGGAGAGTGTGAGCTGTGGGAAGGGTAGAATGTTGCAGGTGACTGGCTAAGAGGTAATGTTCTGTCAGGAGTTCCTAGAGAGAATCGTCGGGTAGAATTGGATTACAAACAGAGCCGGCCCTAGGCATAGGCAAACTAGGCAAATGCCTAGGGCATTTGGTATGCTTAAGGGCACCAGCAGCTTCTGCTGATTAAAATGATATGCGGCATGCCTATACTCTGTGTGTAACTGAGGCTGTATCTGCATACGAAATGCTACGTTGCAGTGTATTCCTGGAAATCACTGTAATGCAGCATTTCGTATGCAGATACAGCCGCACTCGCACACAGAATATAGGCATGCTGCATATCATTTTAACCCGCAAAAGCTGCTTGTGCATCCTAGCCACATAGTAATGCAAATAAGACACATTTTCATAAACAAAAGGCGCCCCAACGTTAGCAGAGCTGCGAGCTGACTCGTGCCAGGCATGTCCTGCAGAACTAGCGGCGGTGCTAGGGGGCACCAGCCAAAATCTTGGCTAGGGCATCATATTGGTTAGGGCCGGCTCTGATTACAGAAGTGTGCTGAACTGTGTTATAACCTATTCTGTCAATAAACCATGGTTGGCTTTTCATCTACCACCAAGCTTGAGTGATTTGGAAGCCGATATCTTCACACAGTCCCTACTGCAGTCAGGGGTAATAGTTCCAGTCCCTTGGTCACAGCATGGGACAGGTTTTTACTCTACACTGTTCCTGGTTCAGAAACCCCGCTGCTCTATTGTCCTAGCTAAGGAGCCGGGAGACTTTATGGTGTCCATGGACATTCAGGATGCATATCTGCATATACCTATAGCACCCTCTCATCAGTGGTTCCTACTTTTTGCTGTCCTACAGCAACATTTCCAATTTTGGGCACTGTCTTTTGGTATTTCTACTGCTACCAGGATCTTTACCAAAAATGGCTGTTATGGTGGCACAGCTGCATTGTCAGGGGGTAAGAATACTCCCATACCTGGATGACCTGTGATCCTCGCACACTCTCCGGAGTTCCTTCGCTTCCATCTTCAGCTGACCATTACCTTCCTGCAGAAACACGTCTGGCTAATCAACTGGAAAACGTCATCCCTTATGCCTTCTCAAAGGATGTTACATGTGGGAGTTCTCCTAGATTCTCAGGTACTGTATAGCTAATTTTCTTGCCAGTTGCCAGCAGACAAAATTTCAATACTACAACAACGAGTATGCAAGTTGCTTTACGGTTGCCAAGTGTCAATCCACTCAGCCATGCAAGTCTTGGGGTCCATGGTGTCCACCTTCAACATGGTGGAGTACACCCAGTTCCACTCCAGACCCCTGCAGCACCTAATCCTGTCCAGATGGAACGGACAATCGGATCTGATCAGGACCCAGATGATGGTCCTGTCTCCAGAAGTTCATCTGTCTCTTGTTTGGTGGCTCCACACATCCCATTTGAACAGTAGTCGACCCTTCTGGATTCCAGATTGGATTCTCCTGACCACGGATGCCAGTCTCCGCAGATGGGGGCAGTGTCCAGTCAACACTCCTTTCAGCGCTTTTGGACTCCCACGAAAGTTGCTTACCAATTAAAGTCCTGGAGCTACGGACTGTCTACCGAGCACTCACGCTGGCACAGGAATCCTCCAGGGCAGACCGGTCTAGATCCAGTCCAACAACGCCACTGCGGTGGCCTACCTCAACTATCAGGGAGGCATTCACAATCAGTTGGCAATGCAAGAAGTGGCTCAAATTCTCTGTTGGGCTGAACGCCATCTCCCGGCCATCTCGGCAGTGTTCATTCCAGGGATCCTCAACTGGGAAGTCCTCAGCCGTCACAACCTGCATTCCAGCGAGTGGAACTACACCAAGAGGTCTCCCAGCTTCTGGTGGACCAGTTGGGCCTGCCCAGACATGGACCTCATGGCCTCCCAACACAACCACAAGGTTCCTGTGTATGGTATGGGTCCTGACTAAGAGATCTTGAAGCAGCCCTGTCAGTGAGGTACCTTCCATCTGACGTACCTCTTCCCTCCAGTCTCCCTTCTTTCTCGTGTCCTTTTGAAATTCAAACAAGAAGGAGGCACTGTCCTGTTGGTAGCTCCGTTCTGGCCCAGACACCATTGGTTTTCCGATCTCCAGAGTCTTTCCATAGACACTCCTTTTCCACTTCCGCTATGACCAGACCTGTTGTCTCAGGGTCCCTGTCTACACCCGGACCTAGCCCGTCTGTCTTTGACGGTGTGGTTCTTGAGTCATCCCTCCTAAGGTCCAAAGGTTTCTCTCACTCTGTGGTCCAGACCATGCTCAGAGCGCAGAAGCCAGCCTCCGCCCATATCTATTACCATGTGTGGCATATATACTTCCAGTGGTGTACAGCAAGACGCTACGACCCCCTGGTTTTTCGGGTATCTTGGATTCTTGTCTTTCTTCAAGCTGGATTTGCTCTGTCCATATGGTTCCAGCACAGAATTGCTCCACTACTGGATGTCCGCACCTTTCTTCAGGGTGTCCTCCGTATTCAATGGTGTCCCTCCAGTGGCCCCGTGGGATTTGTCTGTAGTTCTCCAGGCACTTCTCCGTTTGAACCTCTGGAATCAGTGGACCTCAAATGGCTAATGGCAAAGACTTTTTCTGTTGGATATTGCATCAGTTCAAAGGGTGTCAGATTACAGTTACTCATCTGTCCCTCTCCTTTTCTGATTTTTCAGTGGGACAGGGCTGTTCTTCAAACCCGTCCTGGCTACCTTCCCAAGGTGGTGTCCTGTGTCCTGTTTTCATTTCCTTAACAAAGAAATTGTGGTTCCGGCCTTCCATTCCCCAGCCCTATCGATGGGAGGCCTCCTTTGACGTGGTCCATGTCCTTTGGATCTACATGAATCGTACCGGTTTCATCCGGAAATCGGAATTCCCTCTTTGTACTCTACGGATTCCACAAGAGGGGCTGTCCTGCTGACGAACAGACTCTGACCAGATGGGTTTGCATGACTATCTCACAGGCTTATACGCAGGCTGACCTTCCTGTGCCGGATACAGTTTCTGCTCTTTCTACTTGCTCTGTGGGTCCTTCATTGGTAGCCCGCTGTGGCGCGTCTGCAGAACTGTGCAAGGATGCCACGTGGTCTTCTGCCCACACCTTTCTCGGGTTCAATACCTTTGATACATTTTCCTCTCAGGATGTTTCATTTGGATGCCGGATTCTCCTCCCAGCTCAGGAGCGTCCCCTCCCTTGAACAACTGCTTTTGGACATCCCCATTGCCTCCCCTATGGACACTGTAGAAGAAAATGAGAGTTATGGTAGACTTACCTTTGTAAATTCCCCTTCTTCGAAGTCCATATGGTCTACATGGCTCTCACCCTGATGCACCTAGCTTCTATGGGTTTATTCCTCTGGTAACTGGTTCCCTTCTCATGGTTGCATGAGAGTGGAATTCTTCTGTGTATCAACATACCGTCTCTCCTATCCTGCTCCTGCCATGGGCTTGTTGACAAAACTCAATGGTCTCAGACTGTGGGTGGGGTATAGGACCGGAGCATCCTGGGATATGTTAAAGTTGTAACTGTTTGGTGCCCGGTCCTAACCACCTTCTATGCCCCTTTGTCTCTCCTGTGGACCCTATGGACTTCGAAGAAAGAGTTAACAAAGGTGAGTCTACCATAACTTTCCATTTTCTTTTTGTTCTTTTTTTTGTAAATGCACAATAATAATAATACTAATAATAATACTAATAATACTAAAAAATATAATTACCTTTTAATGAAATATACCTAAAAGTAAAAAACAAACAAACCCATGCCCTACGGGTACTGATTCCGAGTTGATCGCTCGCTAGCTGCTTTTAGCAGCAGTGCACACGCTAGGCCGCCGCCCTCTGGGAGTGTATCTTAGCATTGCAGAATTGTGAACAACAGATTAGCAGAATTGCTACTAAAAATGTTCATGCTGTTTCTGAGTAGCTCCAGACCTACTCCTAGATTGCGATCACCTCAGTCCGTTTTGTTCCTGGTTTGACGTCACAGACACGCCCTGCGTTCGGCCAGCCACTCCTCCGTTTCTTCAGCCACTCCTGCGTTTTACCTGGCACGCCTGCGTTTTTTTAGCACACTCCCTGAAAACGCTGAGTTGCCGCCCAGAAACACCCACTTCCTGTCAATCAAACAACGAACATTCGAGCGACTGAAAAACGTCGCTCAAGCTCCTGTAAAATGACAAAGTTTTGTGTGAAAGTACTTAGTGCATGCGCGCTGCGTACCATGCGCATGCGCATTTTCCACCTGATCGATGCGAAAAACGTCAGCGAGCGAACAACTCGGAATGAGGGCCTATATCACAGCTACCATGTGAGTGCCTCTACCACCATGGGAGTGTAGTATCTTGTTGCTTATGGGTGTGGTTCATAGGGTCAACCACACTATTGGTCGACAGTGACTAAGCCGACACCTAAAGTAGGTTGTCACAAGCGGTAGGTCGACATGACAAAGTTCAAAAAATTAAAAAACATTGTGAAAAATTCATGTCGTCCTAGTACAGGTCAAACGAGTGACCATGTGGACCTAGAAACCATGCTGACCTAATGACTGTAGTCCTAAGTGTGGTTGACCTAGAGACCGGATACCGTTGCTTACATAAGTCATCATTCAATATGGGGGAGGTGTTGCTATTAGCAACCGATCAGATTCTAGCTATCATTTACGTAATAAATTCTGGTTGCTATGGGCAACACTTTAGCAGGCTGCTATGTGTGAGCTTACATCCGCCCTATCGCTGGTGCAGGAGATGAGAAACCAGGGCCGTGCGTACACACAACCCTACATGGACCTGCAGTTCTGTTACGTGCCCTCAGCTTCCGGGCATGTGCAGTGCAAAGACAGGCAATATCCATCCGCAAGACTCACTAGCATCAGCGCCACAGTGCAGAGCAGTCACATCGCTTTCTCTATGGGATGTATAAACATATAGGGAATATAGGGGTTCTGCAGATAGTTCCCTGTGTGATGTGTATATACGGATAAAGAGGTTCTGCAGATAGTTCCAGTGGGAATTTCCAATGACAGAGAAGCAGCTTGGGTTAATAAATAAGCAGCGGTCATGTGCTCTGTGGACTTTGCCTGAGACGTGGTTGTGTGAAATGGCTGAGAGCCCAGACAGCGGCCTGGTATAGGTACAGAATGTGCTGACCTAACAGCCTCGTATACATAACAGAGAGCTGAGGAGAGACCCAAACAGTCACATCCAGGTCATACTATATCCGGAACTGGGGGACAGGGAGGAGGTTACACCCATATTGGTGGTAGGAGAAACAGTCACTGGGGGACACAGAATGCGGCTGCACTGATATAGGGGGAACAGAGAGGAGGCTGCACTGATATAGGGAGAACAGAGAGGAGGCTGCACTGATATAGGGAGAACAGAGAGGAGGCTGCACTGATATAGGGGGAACAGAGAGGAGGCTGCACTGATATAGGGAGAACAGAGAGGAGGCTGCACTGATATAGGGAGAACAGAGAGGAGGCTGCACTGATATAGGGAGAACAGAGAGGAGGCTGCACTTATATAGCGGGAACAGAGAGGAGGCTGCACTGATATAGGGGAAACAGAGAGGAGGCTGCACTGATATAGGGAGAACAGAGAGGAGGCTGCACTTATATAGGGGGAACAGAGAGGAGGCTGCACTGATATAGGGACAACAGAGAGGAGGCTGCACTTTTTTAGGGGGAACAGAGAGGAGGCTGCACTGATATAGGGGGAACAGAGAGGAGGCTGCACTTATATAGCGGGAACAGAGAGGAGGCTGCACTGATATAGGGGGAACAGAGAGGAGGCTGCACTTATATAGGGGGAACAGAGAGGAGGCTGCACTGATATAGGGAGAACAGAGAGGAGGCTGCACTTATATAGGGAGAACAGGGAGGAGGCAGTGCTGACATATAGGTGGAACAGAGAGGAGGTGAAAGGATATGTCCCTATATTCTTTAACCCTCGATGTGATGGCCTCTTAGACGTCTGTGAGTGTAAACCTTCATGCTATGAGTTACATGCACAACACAAGCAGTAAAGATTCACACTGTTTATTTAATAAATTACAGCGTACTATATAGAAAAGAAACATGGGTGTATACAATATGTGCAAGCATATGATTGGATAAATAGAAGTAGCATACGACATTACATGCAGGATATTTTAGTAACACACAGAAGTAACAGTTTTGATCTGGTATGTAATTGTCCTTGAAGATAAGACACACACAAGCCTTATATTATATGAACAGACAAAGGCATCTTGTAGAGAGTGCGTACGTGTCTATTCAAACACATAACAATTCATATAGCATGTTTAACCCTTCAATCCCCTTAGAATCATTATTGTTATACTATATGATTCTTGCAAAGCTTACGTCTTTCTGCACACCAATGGCGCAATTTTTAGCCTGAGCGGGAGTTGCAGTAATTGTTGGGCATTTTAAGAAGGGTTAATCGTTGGGTTAATGATGTTCCGTGTTTATCCTTTTCATCTAAGGCTTCAGCGGGCTTATAGCCCCATGGGGTACCTGTGTTCCAGGCAGCCGCGGACCATGAGCTGCAATCATTTCCCCAGTTATGGCCTGTAACGCAAATATAGGGTACCTCGGGGCTTAGGTTGTCTGTGGTGTCAGCGCGGATCTGGTAGTCAACAGACTTTTGGACAGCAGCTAGTTGGGGGAATTGGAAATAATCTAGTATGTAGGTTGCGGTGTATGTGGTGGAAGAGTTATACCATAGTGTCAGTTTCCCTTATTCTGAGTTATATCAACCTCAGTCATTGAGAGGGGAAAATGGGCCAGTAGGGCTATCAAGATAGTCCCCAGGGTAAAGATAGGGGGCATTTTCTTCATCCTCCTCTGGTCTTCTGTCTTCGCTAGGTGGGAGGTCAGGGCTGTCCGCCCCGGTTCGTACCTCACTGGAATCACTTGCTTCCCTCTCTAGGTCTGGTCTAGGAACCTTTTTTACTCGGGATGCATGGATCCAGGTAGGACTTTCCTCTGTCAGGACTGCTGTTCGGGTAACTGCTACGACCTCTGTCTCTGGACCATAGGTGAAGTCTCCTGGGCTCTTGTTCCTGGGGAGCACCTTCACCACGACTCTGTCTCTGACTTTAAAGGGGTGTGTAGGTTCCTGTGGATTCAAAGGGTTTTTACAAACAACCTCATGTTCAATTTCATTCAGTTTTGTTATCAGGGACCTGACATACTCTTCTCTGATGAGTTCTAGATCTCCTTCCTGCATTACTAGTGGTTTCTTAGCCCAGGGTGTAGGAAAAGGCCTGCCCATTAGTATTTCAAAGGGTGAGTATCCTAGAGTTTTCTGTGGGGTCATTCTGATTTCTGCTAGGATAATGGGAAGGACCTGCTTCCACTTGTGGAAGGTACCTCCTGTGGCCTTCCTTAGTTTGTCTTTGAGGGTCCTATTCATTCTTCCTACGACCCCTGAACTCTGCAGGTGGTACGGGATGTGAAACTTCCACTCCACCTGCAGAGCTTTTACTAAGGCCTGTGTGATTTTGGCTGTAAAGGCTGAGCCTTTATCACTATTTATTTGCAGGGGGCACCCCCATCTAGGGATGATTTTCTGTGTTAGGATTCTTGCTACTGTCTTGGCATCCTCTGACTTAGTTAGGAATACTTCTGGCCAGCGAGAGAACATATCTACAATGACCAGGGCATATTCTTGTTTACCTGTACCAGGGATATGGGTAAAATCAATTTGTAAGTGTGTAAAAGGGGTGGTGGGGTATTCAAGATGCTGGTGTTTAGCTTTATTAGGGTTGTTAGGGTTGTTCCTGAGGCAAGTGATGCATCTGCTAACATACTGGTCCACAAGTGATTTGGCATTAGTAACATAAAAATCATTGGTTAGTAGGAGGAGTGTTGTGGCTTCACCACGGTGACCAACACCACGGCACTGGGCAACGAGCAAAGGGGCACTGGACTGGGGTATACAGGGTTTCCCCTCTTTGCAGATTAATCCTGATTTAGGATTTTTTCTGCAGAATTGGGTAAGTCCAGTCGGAGAGATCAGTATTAGTCGCAGCAGCTTGAAGTTGAGTGAGCAGATGGACGTTGTCAAGGGAGGGACATGCTCTAGTGAGTGCAATGAGTTCTGCAGCTTGCGCGGACTGATAAGGTGTTGGCAGGGTTTCCAACACAGTGTCAGGGAGGGTGACAATGGCATAGCCAGCCTGGTATGTATTGTCATTGGGCCTACTACAGGAGCCGTCAACAAAAACAATGTCTGCGCCTGGTATGGGAACGGGAGACATGTCAAGTCTGGGAGAAGTTTCAGCTTCAATGGAAGCAGCACAGTCATGTAGGTCGGGTGGTTCATCCTCGGGACCTTTCAAGCCTAAAAGGGCATTGAGAATGGGTGCAGGGCCAGAAGAACTAGCAGTGTACTTGATGGTAAGGGTAGGGTTACTCAAAAGGAGTACTTCATATCCACTAAGGCGTTGTGCTGACATGTGCTGTGTGTGCAAGCCTTTAAGTATTGCCAGGACATCATGTGTGGTGTGGAGTACTGTGATGTGGCCTAAAGTGAGGGTAGTGGCCATTTCTGCAACCATTGCACAGGCTGCCAAAGCCCTGAGGCAGGCAGGCATACCTTGCACAGACACTGGCATGACTTTGGAAAAAAAATGCCACGGGGCGCAACTTCCCTCCATGAAACTGTATGAGCACCCCCGCCATGGTTTTACAATTGTCCCTTGCATATAGATGGAAAGGTAGTACATAATTGGGGAGGCCAAGTGCCGGACTTTTCATCAACATACATTTTAAACTTTCATATGCAGTTAACATTTCTTGTGACCATTGTACAGTTTTAGGTTTGTCCTTCAGTGTGGCTTGTCTCAAAATGTTATCATAATAAGAGCAATCAGAAATCCACTGTCTGCAGTAATTTACCATACCCAGGAAGGACAGTAGTTCCCTCTGGGTAGTTGGGGTGACCAGGCCCAATACAGACTGTATGCGTTGTGGACTGACTTTCCTCTCTCCCTGAGTGAGCACAAAACCTAAGTAATCAACATGCTTTTTACATCATTGCATTTTTGTTTTGGACACCTTGTGTCCACATTCACAAAGCCAGTTTAGTAATGAAACACCATCCTCTCGGCAGGCCTCCTCAGTTTTACTACAGAGCAGCAGATCATCTGCATACTGTAGCAGGACTGAACCATGGTGAGGTTGCCAGGGCCCCAATGTGGCCTGGAGACAACAGGTGCGTCAATAATCTGCACCAGGTAAGTTGTTTACCCTCAAAAGAAAAGGCAAAAAGTAATTGTGTCTGTGAATCTACAGGTATGCTGAAAAAAAGGCATTCTTCAAATCAATTACAGAGAAGAACGCAGCATCTGCAGGGATTGCAGAAATGAGTGAGTTTACATCTGGAACAATTGGTGCAATTGGGACAATTAGCTGATTGATCGCTCTGAGATCCTGTACAAATCTTATACTGCCATCAGCTTTGGCAACAGGGTTCACAGGAGTACAGTATGGTGATACAATATGTCTGAGAATACCCTGTTGTAAGAATTGCTGTATCATGGGGCGGAGACCTTCTATCTTTTCTGGTGAGAGGGGATACTGCATAGGTCAGAACACAAAACACTGGTTGTTGCACCGCTGTCCACTAAAAAGGGAATTTTACTTCCATTTATAATAAGTGGCAGCAGAGGTGAATCTTTACTATGACGGGTGAGTTGAATAAAGGCTGGGATACCCTCCTCCGGGCCCCGTCAGTGCGCGGGGTCTTTGGAATCTTTCCTGACTGCGGGGTTGGTTCTGTCTGTCAAAGCGTCTGGAGTTCTGATAGTTATGAGTGGGTGCAGGTTTCTGTTTACAAGCTACAGCGACAGGCAAAAAAGCACAGGCAAAGGAGCACGGGTTTTAAAGACTTCCTTCATATGTGTATAGCTGCGTCCTTTGCAAGCTTTGCGCAAATAAGATATACAGCCATCGAGGGTAATAGTGGGCTTGGGACAGTGTTTTACTATTATCTAAACTCTGGGTTATTGGTGCGTTAGGGATAGAGCTAGTGGACGCATTTTCTAGCAGTGGAGCTGGAGGCAATCCCATTTGGTGTGAAAGGGTTACTGCTGCCAAGAGATCTGTGTCTCCGAGCGCAGGATACATTGGAATGCAAGGGGGAGGCAGAGGGTTTTCAAAGATTTACAGTTTTTTACTGCTTCGCTTCTGTGCTGTTGGGAACTGACATTTTTTTTAATCCTCCATATAGAAAGGGTAATTACTGCCTTCCCGTAGGAATGGGTCCTATCCTGCTTTCTCTGTCCATCCCGCTAAATTATCCACCCATGGGTTAACTAAGTAATACTCTGAGGTAGAGTTGCGGGCGACATACATCTTGCATGTCTCACCAGGGAGGGGCGGGGGATATGTAGTTTTTTTTACTCTGACTAGAGCCCATTGTCAGACAGTAATATAAATCAACAGTACAACTTTAAAAGAAAATATCTAAAATGTACAACACTCTACTATACATGCATCAGCTAACCAGTTAATTAGTCATTGACAATATCACAATATTATCTGCACAGTGAGAACATGAAATCTTTTGACGTGTACGATACTTACCATTCGTACAAGATGTCAGAAAAATACAGCGTTTTAAACAGGAAGCAGGAAAAGTGTTTGAGTAAAGATATCTGGCAGACGAAAACTTACCAGCCGTCTGGACCAAATATAAGAACTTATCTCACTACAAACATACAAAAATATATAGACGATCAAATCGAGGTATTCTCTACGTTACGTATAGACCCCAGGTCTATTTTTAAGTATCCCAGATACTAACGTCACGTTATGTATAGACTCCCAGGTCTATTTTAAGTATCCCAGATACTAACGTCTTTGGAGAATTGCGCTTGGACCCCTGGTCCCTTCTCAGACGTATCTTTAAGTCCCAGACATTAAAGATGTTTGGTCACGTGTTCCCAGAACACTGACACGGATTCAGCTTCAGTGTATGACCGCAATCCCATATGGCAAAGACAGACAATAAATTCTCTATCTTTACCATCCAGGGACGATCACTGAATCGCGGACGTAGCCCCCACTTGAAAGGATATGTCCCTATATTCTTTAACCCTCGATGTGATGGCCTCTTAGACGTCTGTGAGTGTAAACCTTCATGCTATGAGTTACATGCACAACACAAGCAGTAAAGATTCACACTGTTTATTTAATAAATTACAGCGTACTATATAGAAAAGAAACATGGGTGTATACAATATGTGCAAGCATATGATTGGATAAATAGAAGTAGCATACGACATTACATGCAGGATATTTTAGTAACACACAGAAGTAACAGTTTTGATCTGGTATGTAATTGTCCTTGAAGATAAGACACACACAAGCCTTATATTATATGAACAGACAAAGGCATCTTGTAGAGAGTGCGTACGTGTCTATTCAAACACATAACAATTCATATAGCATGTTTAACCCTTCAGGAGGCTGCACTGATATAGGTGGAACAGAGAGGAGGCTGCACTGATATAGGGAGAACAGAGAGGAGGCTGCACTGATATAGGGGGAACAGAGAAGAGGCTGCACTGATATAGGGGGAACAGAGGAGGCTGCACTGATATAGGGAGAACAGAGAGGAGGCTGCACTGATATAGGGACAACAGAGAGGAGGCTGCACTGATATAGGGGGAACAGAGAGGAGGCTGTGCTGACATATAGGTGGAACAGAGAAGAGGCTGTGCTGACATATAGCGGGAACAGAGAGGAGGCTGTGCTGACATATAGGGGGAACAGAGAGGAGGCTGCGCTGACATATAGGTGGAACAGAGAGGAGGCTGCACTGATATAGGGAGAACAGAGAGGAGGCTGCACTGATATAGGTGGAACAGAGAGGAGGCTGCACTGATATAGGTGGAACAGAGAGAAGACTGTGCTGCCATATAGGGGGAACAGAGAGGAGGCTGTGCTGACATATAGGTGGAACAGAGAAGAGGCTGTGCTGACATATAGGTGGAACAGAGAGGAGGCTGCGCTGACATATAGGGGGAACAGAGAGGAGGCTGCGCTGACATATAGGAGGAACAGAGAGGAGGCTGCGCTGACATATAGGGGGAACAGAGAGGAGGCTGCGCTGACATATAGGGGGAACAGAGAGGGGGCTGCACTTATATAGGGGGAACATACAGCGGGCTGCGCTGACATATAGGGGGAACATACAGCGGGCTGCGCTGACATATAGGGGGAACAGAGAGGAGGCTGCACTTATATAGGGGGATCAGAGAGAGGCTGCACTGATATAGGGGGATCAGAGAGGAGGCTGCACTGACATATAGGGGGAACAGAGAGGAGGCTGCACTTATATAGGGGGAACAGAGAGGAGGCTGCACTTATATAGGGGGAACACAGAGGAGGCTGCACTTATGTAGAAGGGGCAGAAGAAGCACATGACTGAGGAGTCACACAGTACAGAGGCTATAAAGGGAGAGGGGAAGTTGGAGGGAGGGACATAACTGTGCACTGGGATAATTATATATCACACAGGCCCTGCTGCTCTGCATGTTAGGTGGAGACTGTTGCACTTCTCTTCAATCCAAACTTCCTGACTACAGACTCATCATGGACAGCAAGTAAGAGACTGTAATTCCCACAATATTGCCCTATGGCAATAAAACTCCTGCGGTGCCTCCCACTGCATTACCCTGTGATGCTGTAACTCCTGCGGTGCCTCCACTGCATTACCCTGTGATGCCTTAACACCTGCGGTGCCTCCCACTGCATTGCCCTGTAATGCTGTAACTCCTGCGGTGCCTCCCACTGCATTGCCCTGTGATGCTGTAACTCCTGCGGTGCCTCCCACTGCATTGCCCTGTGATGATGTAACTCCTGCGGTGCCTCCCACTGCATTGCCCTGTGATGCTGTTACTCCTGCGGTGCCTCCCACTGCATTGCCCTGTGATGCTGTAACTCCTGCGGTGCGTCCCACTGCATTGCCCTGTGATGCTGTAACTCCTGCGGTGCGTCCCACTGCATTGCCCTGTGATGCTGTAACTCCTGCGGTGCCTCCCACTGCATTGCCCTGTGATGATGTAACTCCTGCGGTGCCTCCCACTGCATTGCCCTGTGATGCTGTTACTCCTGCGGTGCCTCCCACTGCATTGCCCTGTGATGCTGTAACTCCTGCGGTGCGTCCCACTGCATTGACCTGTGATGCTGTAACTCCTGCGGTGCCTCCCACTGCATTACCCTGTGATGCTGTAACTCCTGCGGTGCCTCCCACTGCATTGCCCTGTGATGCTGTAACTCCTGCGGTGCGTCCCACTGCATTGCCCTGTGATGCTGTAACTCCTGCGGTGCCTCCCACTGCATTGCCCTGTGATGCTGTAACTCCTGCGGTGCCTCCCACTGCATTACCCTGTGATGCTGTAACTCCTGCGGTGCCTCCCACTGCATTGCCCTGTGATGATGTAACTCCTGCGGTGCCTCCCACTGCATTGCCCTGTGATGCTGTAACTCCTGCGGTGCGTCCCACTGCATTGCCCTGTGATGCTGTAACTCCTGCGGTGCCTCCCACTGCATTACCCTGTGATGCTGTAACTCCTGCGGTGCCTCCCACTGCATTGCCCTGTGATGCTGTAACTCCTGCGGTGCCTCCCACTGCATTGCCCTGTGATGCTGTAACTCCTGCGGTGCCTCCCACTGCATTACCCTGTGATGCTGTAACTCCTGCGGTGCCTCCCACTGAATTACCCTGTGATGCTGTAACTCCTGTGGTGCCTCCCACTGAATTACCCTGTGATGCTGTAACTCCTGCGGTGCCTCCCACTGCATTGCCCTGTGATGCTGTAACTCCTGCGGTGCCTCCCACTGCATTGCCCTGTGATGCTGTAACTCCTGCGGTGCCTCCCACTGCATTACCCTGTGATGCTGTAACTCCTGCGGTGCCTCCCACTGAATTACCCTGTGATGCTGTAACTCCTGTGGTGCCTCCCACTGAATTACCCTGTGATGCTGTAACTCCTGCGGTGCCTCCCACTGCATTACCCTGTGATGCTGTAACTCCTGCGGTGCCTCCCACTGCATTGCCCTGTGATGATGTAACTCCTGCGGTGCCTCCCACTGCATTGCCCTGTGATGCTGTAACTCCTTCGGTGCCTCCCACTGCATTGCCCTGTGATGCTGTAACTCCTGCGGTGCCTCCCACTGCATTGCCCTGTGATGCTGTAACTCCTGTGGTGCCTCCCACTGCATTACTCTGTGATGCCGTAACTCCTGTGGTGCCTCCCACTGCATTACCCTGTGATGCCGTAACTCCTGTGGTGCCTCCCACTGCATTACCCTGTGATGCTGTAACTCCTGCGGTGCCTCCCACTGCATTGCCCTGTGATGCTGTAACTCCTGAGGTGCGTCCCACTGCATTGCCCTGTGATGCTGTAACTCCTGCGGTGCGTCCCACTGCATTGCCCTGTGATGCTGTAACTCCTGCGGTGCCTCCCACTGCATTACCCTGTGATGCTGTAACTCCTGCGGTGCCTCCCACTGCATTGCCCTGTGATGATGTAACTCCTGCGGTGCCTCCCACTGCATTGCCCTGTGATGCTGTAACTCCTTCGGTGCCTCCCACTGCATTGCCCTGTGATGCTGTAACTCCTGCGGTGCGTCCCACTGCATTGCCCTGTGATGCTGTAACTCCTGCGGTGCCTCCCACTGCATTACCCTGTGATGCTGTAACTCCTGCGGTGCCTCCCACTGCATTGCCCTCTGATGCTGTAACTCCTGCGGTGCCTCCCACTGCATTACCCTGTGATGCTGTAACTCCTGCGGTGCCTCCCACTGCATTGCCCTGGGATGCTGTAACTCCTGTGGTGCCTCCCACTGCATTGCCCTGTGATGCTGTAACTCCTGCGGTGCCTCCCACTGCATTGCCCTGTGATGCTGTAACTCCTGCGGTGCCTCCCACTGCATTGCCCTGTGATGCTGTAACTCCTGCGGTGCCTCCCACTGCATTGCCCTGTGATGCTGTAACTCCTGTGGTGCCTCCCACTGCATTGCCCTGTGATGCTGTAACTCCTGCGGTGCCTCCCACTGCATTACCCTGTGATGCTGTAACTCCTGCGGTGCCTCCCACTGCATTGCCCTGTGATGCTGTAACTCCTGTGGTGCCTCCCACTGCATTGCCCTGTGATGCTGTAACTCCTGCGGTGCCTCCCACTGCATTACCCTGTGATGCTGTAACTCCTGCGGTGCCTCCCACTGCATTGCCCTGGGATGCTGTAACTCCTGCGGTGCCTCCCACGGCATTGCCCTGTGATGCTGTAACTCCTGCGGTGCCTCCCACTGCATTGCCCTGTGATGCTGTAACTCCTGCGGTGCCTCCCACTGCATTGCCCTGTGATGCTGTAACTCCTGCGGTGCCTCCCACTGCATTACCCTGTGATGCTGTAACTCCTGCGGTGCCTCCCACTGCATTGCCCTGTGATGCTGTAACTCCTGCGGTGCCTCCCACTGTATTGCCCTGTGATGCTGTAACTCCTGCGGTGCCTCCCAGTGCATTGTCCTGTGATGCTGTAACTCCTGCGGTGCCTCCCACTGCATTGCCCTGTGATGCTGTAACTCCTGCGGTGCCTCCCACTGCATTGCCCTGTGATGCTGTAACTCCTGCGGTGCCTCCCACTGCATTACCCTGTGATGCTGTAACTCCTGCGGTGCCTCCCACTGCATTGCCCTGTGATGATGTAACTCCTGCGGTGCCTCCCACTGCATTGCCCTGTGATGCTGTAACTCCTGCGGTGCCTCCCACTGCATTGCCCTGTGATGCTGTAACTCCTGCGGTGCGTCCCACTGCATTGCCCTGTGATGCTGTAACTCCTGCGGTGCGTCCCACTGCATTACCCTGTGATGCTGTAACTCCTGCGGTGCCTCCCACTGCATTGCCCTGTGATGCTGTAACTCCTGCGGTGCCTCCCACTGCATTGCCCTGTGATGCCGTAACTCCTGCGGTGCCTCCCACTGCATTGCCCTGTGATGCCGTAACTCCTGCGGTGCCTCCCACTGCATTGCCCTGTGATGCCGTAACTCCTGCGGTGCCTCCCACTGCATTGCCCTGTGATGCTGTAACTCCTGCGGTGCCTCCCACTGCATTGCCCTGTGATGCTGTAACTCCTGCGGTGCCTCCCACTGCATTGCCCTGTGATGCTGTAACTCCTGCGGTGCCTCCCACTGCATTGCCCTGTGATGCTGTAACTCCTGCGGTGCGTCCCACTGCATTGCCCTGGGATGCTGTAACTCCTGTGGTGCCTCCCACTGCATTACCCTGTGATGCTGTAACTCCTGCGGTGCCTCCCACTGCATTGCCCTGTGATGATGTAACTCCTGCGGTGCCTCCCACTGCATTGCCCTGTGATGCTGTAACTCCTGCGGTGCCTCCCACTGCATTGCCCTGTGATGCTGTAACTCCTGCGGTGCCTCCCACTGCATTGCCCTGGGATGCTGTAACTCCTGCGAAGCGTCCCACTGCATTACCCTGTGATGCTGTAACTCCTGTGGTGCCTCCCACTGCATTACTCTGTGATGCCGTAACTCCTGTGGTGCCTCCCACTGCATTACCCTGTGATGCCGTAACTCCTGCGGTGCCTCCCACTGCATTACCCTGTGATGCCGTAACTCCTGCTGTGCCTCCCACTGCATTGCCCTGTGATGCTGTAACTCCTGCGGTGCCTCCCACTGCATTGCCCTGTGATGCTGTAACTCCTGCTGTGCCTCCCACTGCATTACCCTGTGATGCCGTAACTCCTACTGTGCCTCCCACTGCATTGCCCTGTCACCCTAAAATTCATGCGGTGCCTCCCATTACATTGCCCTTCGATATACAATTTGAGCTATGGCCAAGCGAGGGGATGACGTTGGCACATTTACATTGTACACCTTCTAATGTCATTTTGCGCACTGACAAAGTTGGTTTCTGAAGTCATACTCTAAATATTAGACTAATTGTCACAGAATAAATGAGAGAAAGTTACAATTACTGTGAAACATGCCCATATCAGCTACAGCAGGACATGCTGGGACTAAGCTGGTTCTATGGCACGTCAGCATCTCTATTCACCGTTGTCCATGCCATCATTCTGACCAGACACGGTAACTTCCAATGCCCATATAATGTACAGCTGGGAATGCATTGTCCCATATATTATATAAGATCTACTTTATCTAAATGCTACTTGTCTTGCTCAGAAGTGAGCACAAGTCCAGCCAATACCCTCGATCTCTTCTTTATCTCAGCGTTCCCTCCTGCGACCTGTACGTGTCCGCAATGCTGCTGAGTGCTGCCGGAGATGCTTTGGGCTACAGGAATCAGCTCTGGGAATACTGCAAATCCGGGCCACAGATTCACAGAGAGCTGGAGGAACTGGGGGGTCTCCAGAACATCACAGCATCCCTGCCGGACTGGCCGGTCAGTGATGACACGGTGCTGCACCTTGCAACAGGCGAGAGTCTGGCAACAGGTGGGTGATGGGTAACCTGCTGCAGTCTGTGATATAGGGTACAGTGATGTAAGAGCAGCCTACACCCTGGGACGTCTGCTTAAGTTTAGTAAGTTATGTAACTAATGGCCTGTATGAAATGCGTCAGCGTTAGTCTGGATTTGGCCATTTTTGGGTATCCCAAGTCCATTCACAAACCAAAGGTTTTTAGGTTTGTTAAGAGAATCATATTCTGTTAAGTATAGAGGGAAAATGCCAACAAATGTTAAAATCCGTGTCTCCTGTCCCATCGCTTGGTGAAGGGAAGCTGAATGAGGATCTGTATCATGAGCTGGCGAGCAAATACGTGACCGCCATGTCTGACATGGAAGGGAGAAAACCTGGGCCCACGAGCATTCTGGGTAAGTGCACGTCCAAACTTGTAATCCAATACTATGGGTGTTGAACAAAGTGTCAGAATTTTCTTGATTCCATACATAATACATCAGGGAGCGGCCTGGAACTTCTGTATATGCAGATACAGACGGACCAAGTCTCGCTCTGCATGTGTACTGAGAAACGGTACATATTCCATTTATATTACTGCTGGGTATTGGGTACCCATCTCCTCATGTATCACTCAGTAACCCCCCACTCTCCTATTTAGGAACCTCACAGCTGCGTCCTGGGGAGCCTGGTGGGTACAAGATCCCCTTTAACCCCTCAGCGACCGGCTGCGGAGCAGCAATGCGGGCCATGTGTATAGGGCTGAGGTGAGGTACTTGCCATTTGTTTCAGCAATTGTTGCTTGCTTTCTTATATACCAGTTATTTTACTTCTATATGACCCCCCCACAAAGTTGTACTTTGTTGAAAAGGGTGCCCCAGTAGTGTCACTAGCTACTAGTGAACCGATTATTATAGTCAAGAGACAAAATGGCTGCCTCTGCTGTGTGGAAGTGAACTCTATAGTCGTTCTAGGACACATTAAGCACTGGCGTTATGTTTGGTGTGATGGAGCTCTCTCTCCGGGCTTCCCCAGTGTTGAGATGTGCTCTCTCTCTCTGCAGGTTCCCCCGGCCGTCGGAGCTGTCTCTCCTGGTCGCTGTCAGTGTGGAGAGCGGGAAAATGACTCACAACCATCCCACAGGTTAGTGTCTCATTCAGGGCCGGCGCGATATGGTAAGCATCGCCTCTAATCCGTTCTGACTGAAAATCATGTCATGTTTGCACTATTTCCTGTATAGTTGACCTATAGGAATCAATGAATGGTTATGAGCGCATTATAAAATAAAAAAGAATTTACTCACCGGTAATTCTATTTCTCGTAGTCCGTAGTGGATGCTGGGGACTCCGTAAGGACCATAGGGAATAGACGGGCTCCGCAGGAGACTGGGCACTCTAAAGAAAGATTTAGGACTATCTGGTGTGCACTGGCTCCTCCCCCTATGACCCTCCTCCAAGCCTCAGTTAGGAACTGTGCCCGGAAGAGCTGACACAATAAGGAAGGATTTTGAATCCCGGGTAAGACTCATACCAGCCACACCAATCACACCATATAACTCGTGATAGGAACCCCGGTTAACAGTACGATAACAATGGAACCTCTGAACAGATGGCTCGCAATAACAACCCGATTTTTGTAACAATAACTATTTACAAGTATTGCAGACAATCCGCACTTGGGATGGGTGCCCAGCATCCACTACGGACTACGAGAAATAGAATTACCGGTGAGTAAATTCTCATTTTCTCTGACGTCCTAGTGGATGCTGGGGACTCCGTAAGGACCATGGGGATTATACCAAAGCTCCCAAACGGGCGGGAGAGTGCGGATGACTCTGCAGCACCGAATGAGAGAACTCCAGGTCCTCCTCAGCCAGGGTATCAAATTTGTAGAATTTTGCAAACGTATTTGCCCCTGACCAAGTAGCCGCTCGGCAAAGTTGTAAAGCCGAGACCCCTCGGGCAGCCGCCCAAGATGAGCCCACCTTCTTTGTGGAATGGGCTTTTACTGATTTAGGCTGCGGTAATCCCACCGCAGAATGCGCCAGCTGAATAGTGCTACAAATCCAGCGCGCGATAGATTGCTTAGAAGCAGGAGCACCCAGCTTGTTGGGTGCATACAGGATAAACAGCGAGTCAGTTTTCCAGACTCCAGCCGTCCTGGAAACATAAATTTTCAGGGCCCTGACTACGTCCAGTAACTTGGAATCCTCCAAGTCCCTAGTAGCCGCAGGCACCACAATAGGTTGGTTCAAGTGAAAAGTTGAGACCACCTTCGGGAGAAACTGAGGACGAGTCCTCAACTCTGCCCTATCCATCTGGAAAATCAGATAAGGACTTTTACAAGACAAAGCCGCCAATTCTGATACCCGCCTGGCCGAAGCCAGGGCCAACAACATGACCACTTTCCACGTGAGATATTTAAAATTCACAGTCTTAAGTGGCTCGAACCAATGTGATTTCAGGAATTCCAAAACCACATTTAGATCCCAAGGTGCCACTGGGGGCACAAAAGAAGGCTGAATATGCAGAACTCCTTTGACAAAAGTCTGAACTTCAGGCAGGGAAGCCAGTACTTTCTGGAAGAAAATCGACAGAGCCGAAATCTGGACCTTAATGGACCCCAATTTGAGGCCCCACGTCACTCCTGCTTGCAGGAAATGTAGGAATCGACCCAGCTGAAATTCCTCCGTCGGGGCCTTCTTGGCCTCACACCACGCAACATATTTTCGCAAAAGCGGTGATAATGTTTTGCGGTGACATCCTTCCTGGCTTTGATCAGGGTAGGGATGACTTCCTCCGGAATGCCCTTTTCCTTTAGGATCCGGTGTTCAACCGCCATGCCGTCAAACGTAGCCGCGGTAAGTCTTGGAACAGACAGGGTCCCTGCTGCAGCAGGTCTTGTCTGAGCGGCAGAGGCCAAGGGTCCTCTGCAAGCATCTCTTGAAGTTCCGGGTACCAAGCTCTTCTTGGCCAATCCGGAACCACGAGTATAGTTTTCACTCCTCGCTTTCTTATTATTCTCAGTACCTTGGGAATGAGAGGCAGAGGAGGAAACACATAAACCGACTGGTACACCCACGGTGTCACTAGAGTGTCCACAGCGATTGCCTGAGGGTCCCTTGACCTGGCGCAATATCTTTTCAACTTTTTGTTGAGGCGGGACGCCATCATGTCCACCTGTGGTCATTCCCAACGGTTTACCAGCATTTGGAAAACTTCTGGATGAAGTCCCCATTCTCCCGGGTGGAGGTCGCCCATCGGAGAATCCTTGTGGCTTCTGCCATCGCCATCCTGCTTCTTGTGCCGCCCTGTCTGTTTACATGGGCGACCGCCGTGATGTTGTCTGATTGGATCAGTACCGGCTGGTTCTGAAGCAGGGGCCTTGCTTGGCTTAGGGCATTGTAAATGGCCCTTAGCTCCAGAATATTTATGCGAAATCTCCTGATTTGACCACAGTCCTTGGAAATTTCTTCCCTGTGTGACTGCACCCCAGCCCCGAAGGCTGGCATCCGTGGTCACCAGGACCCAGTCCTGTATTCCGAATCTGCGGCCCTCTAGTAGATGAGCCCTCTGCAGCCACCACAGGTGCGACACCCTGGTTCTTGCCGACAGGGTTATCCGCTGTTGCATCTGGAGATGGGACCCGGACCATTTGTCCAACAGGTCCCACTGGAACGTCCTTGCGTGGAACCTTCCGAATGGAATTTGCTTCGTACGAAGCTACCATTTTTCCCAGGACTCGTGTGCATTGATGTACCGACACCTGTCCTGGTTTTAGGATGTCTCTGACTAGTGATGACAACTCCTCGGCTTTTTCCACTGGAAGAAACACTCTTTTCTGGTCTGTGTCCAGAATCATTCCCAGGAACAGAAGACGTGTCGTCGGGACCAGCTGTGACTTTGGAATATTGAGAATCCAGCCGTGCTGTTGTAGCACTTCCCGAGAAAGTGCCACCCCCACTACCAACTGTTCTTTGGACCTCGCCTTTATCAGGGGATCGTCCAAGTATGGGATAATTAAAACTCCCTTCTTGCGAAGGAGTATCATCATTTCGGCCATTACCTTGGTAAAGACCCTCGGTGCCGTGGATAACTCCAACGGCAGCGTCTGGAACTGATAGTGACAGTCCTGTACCACAAATCTGAGGTACTCCTGGTTCGGAGGGTAAATAGGGACATGCAGGTACACATCCTTGATGTCCTGGGAGACCATGTAATCCCCCTCGTCCAGGCTCGCAATAACCGCCCTGAGCGATTCCATCTTGAACTTGAACCTTTTGATATAAGTGTTCAAGGCTTTTAAATTTAAGATGGGTCTCAACGAACCGTCCGGTTTCGGTACCACAAACATTGTGGAATAGTAACCCTTTCCCTGTTGAAGGAGGGGTACCTTGACAATCACTTGCTGTGAATATAGTTTTTGAATAGCCACCAACACTGCCTCCCTGGCAGAGGGAGTTGCCGGTAAGGCAGATTTTACGAAACGGCGGGGGGGGGGGGGGAGACGTCTCGAATTCCAGCCTGTACCCCTGAGATACTACTTGAAGGACCCAGGGATCCACCTGTGAGAGAGCCCACTGTGCGCTGAAATTCCTGAGACGGGCCCCCACCGTACCCGGGTCCGCCTGAGCAGCCCAAGCGTCATGCTGTGGACTTACCGGACGCAGGGGAGGACTTCTGCTCTTGGGAACTAGCTGTGTGCTGCAGCTTTGTCCCTCTACCTTTGCCTCTCGGCAGAAAGGATGAGCCTCTAGCCCTCTTGCTTTTCTGGGGCTGAAAGGACTGTACCTGATAATACAGTGCTTTCTTTTGTTGTGGGGTAGCCTGTGGCAAAAAGTCGATTTCCCAGCAGTAGCTGTGGAAACGAGGTCTAAAAGACCACCCCCAAACAGTTCCACCCCTTTATAGGGCAAAACTTCCATGTGCCGATTCGAGTCGGCATCGCCTGACCATTGCCAAGTCCAAACCCCCGTCTGGCGGCAATGGACACAGCGCTTATTTTTGATGCCAGCCGGCAAATATCCCTCTGTGCATCACGCATGTATAAGACTGCGTCTTTTATATGCTCTATTGTCAGCAAAATATTGTCCCTATCCATAGTATCAATATTATCCGACAGGGAATCTGACCACGCAGCAGCAGCACTGCACATCCATGCCGAGGCAATAGCTGGTCGCAATATAATGCCTGAGTGTGTGTGTATATAGCCTTTAGGGTAACCTCCTGCTTTTTATCAGCAGGTTCCTTCAGGGTGGCCGTATCCGGAGACGGTAGTGCCACCTTTTTTGATAAACGTGTAAGCGCTTTATCTACCCTATGGGGTGTTTCCCAACGTGACCTATCCTCTAGCGGAAAAGGGAACGCTGCCAATAACCGTTTAGAAATTATCAATTTCTTATCGGGGGAAGTCCACGCTTCCTCACACACCTCATTTAATTCCTCAGATGCAGGAAAAACTACTGGTAGATTTTTCTCACCAAACATAATACCCATTTTTTGTGGTACTTGGGGTATTATCAGAAATGTGTAATACATTTTTCATTGCCTCAATCATGTAACGGGTGGACCTATTGGAGGGTACACTAGTCTCATCGACGTCGACACTGGAGTCGGTATCCGTGTCGACATCTGTGTCTGCCATCTGAGGTAGCGGGCGTTTTAAAGCCCCCGATGACATTTGAGACGCTGGAACAGGCACAAGCTGAGTAGCCGGCTGTCCTATGTCGTCAACCTTTTGTGTAAGGAGTTGACACTTTTACGTAATTCCTTCCATAAGTCCAACCACACAGGTGTCGACCCTGCAGGGGGTGACATCACATTCACAGGCATTTGCTCCGCCTCCACATCATTTTCCTCATCATACATGTCGACACAGCAGTACCGACACACAGCACACACACAGGGAATGCTCTGACAGAGGACAGGACCCCACAAAGCCCTTTGGGGAGACAGAGGGAGAGTATGCCAGCACACACCAGAGCGCTATATACCACAGGGATATCACTATACAGAGTGTTTTCCCTTATAGCTGCATATATATATACTATACTGCGCCTAAATTTGTGCCCCCCCTCTCTTTTTAACCCTTTCTGTAGTGCAGGATTGCAGGGGAGAGCTAGGGAGCGATCCTTCCAGCGGAGCTGTGAGGGAAAATGGCGCCAGTGTGCTGTGGGAGATGGCTCCGCCCCTTTCTCAGCGGGCTTTCTCCCGCTTTTTTAGTAATTCTGGCAGGGGTATTTTTACACCTATATAGCCCCTGGGGTTATATATGGTGTTATTTTTGCCAGCCAAGGTGTAAATATTGCTGCTCAGGGCGCCCCCCCCCAGCGCCCTGCACCCATCAGTGACCGGAGTGTGTGGTGTGCATGAGGAGCAATGGCGCACAGCTGCAGTGCTGTGCGCTACCTTGGAGAAGACAGAAGTCTTCAGCCGCCGATTTTCCGGACCTTCTTGCTTCTGGCTCTGTAAGAGGGACGGCGGCGCGGCTCCGGGAACGGACGACGAGGTCGGGTCCTGTGTTCGATCCCTCTGGAGCTAATGGTGTCCAGTAGCCTAAGAAGCCCAAGCTACCACCACTTAGGTAGGTTCGCTTCTTCTCCCCTTAGTCCCTCGTTGCAGTGAGCCTGTTGCCAGCAGGTCTCACTGAAAATAAAAAACCTAACATATACTTTCTTCCTAGGAGCTCAGGAGAGCCCCTAGTGTGCATCCAGCTCGGCCGGGCACAGAAATCTAACTGAGGCTTGGAGGAGGGTCATAGGGGGAGGAGCCAGTGCACACCAGGTAGTCCTAAATCTTTCTTTAGAGTGCCCAGTCTCCTGCGGAGCCCGTCTATTCCCCATGGTCCTTACGGAGTCCCCAGCATCCACTAGGACGTCAGAGAAAATATATTAGAGAAATGTCTAGTCTCCCTAATCCTAATGGCGTATGATATAAACTACCCCTAGTGTTCCATTTTATTTCCTTTTACCTTCTAGAAAGCTGTAGAAACTCTTCTGGCACACATTGGGGTGGGATGCTGGTGCCGTTGGTGGAGCCATAAGAGCCGCATGCTTTGGGTGCTGTGGCTGTACTCTGGCTCTTCTGTATGGTGTGTAGGGGAGGCTGCTGCAACAGTACTGAGTGAGGATTTGATGAGGTGGTTTTATATTTCTGCTGTGTCTTAGTTCACAGACTGGTGGGTGTTTTGAGAGTCGGTCTGTAGGGTGTCCTGACTGTGCGCTGCATCTGCCCGCCATTATGAGGCATGTGATGGCTGTTTCATGTCCATCAGATCTCAAATATTTGTAGAAATTATATGGGGGGCACTGACACACTTTCTGGCATAGGGCACCAAAATGTATAGTTATGGCTCTGTCAGCCCCCCCTTGCTTTGTCTCCAGCTCCAGCCCCCCCTTGCTTTGTCTCCAGCTCCAGCCCCCCCTTCGGTCTCTCCACCTCCAGCCCCCCCTTCGGTCTCTCCACCTCCAGGCCCCCCCCCCCCCTTTGGTCTCTCCACCTCCAGCCCCCCCCCCCCCCCCCCCCCCCCTTTCGGTCTCTCCACCTCCAGACCCACCTTCGGTCTCTCCACCTCCCCCCTTCCATGTCTCACCAGCTAGCCCCGTTTCTCTACATCAAGCATCAAGTACCCAATTCAGTCTCACCATCTCCAACCCCCCCTTCTGTCTCTCCAGTCCTCCTTCTCTGTCTCTCCAGCTCCAGCCCGCCTTTCTGTCTCTCCAGCTCCTCTTCTGTCTTTCTACCTCCAGTCCCCCTTCCATGTCTCACCAGCCAGCCCACTTTCTGTCTCTCTGCCTCCAGCCCCCCCCCCTTCTGTGTCTTACCAGCCAGCCCCCCCCCTTCTGTCTCTCCAGTCTTCCTTCTCTCTCTCCAGCCAGCCCCCTTTCTGTCTCCCCAGCCAGCACCCTCCTGTCACCCTTGCACGTTACATTTCACAATATGAAACCTTGTACAGGGCCATGTGAAGAGGACATATTTGTAGGAGGGAGCACATTCATAGTTTGCAGGTGGCGTGGAACACCCTAGCACCGGTCCTGGTCTCACTCACGCTCGTTTGCTCTAGTATCTGTTACTGACTATACTCAGTGTCACATGAAACACAAACTCTTATCCACCCGCACCATAATGTGTCTCATAGATCAGGTCACATTGCTGTCTGTTGGTTGGACGGACTCTTAGGATATCTTATTCATAGCGTCCATTGTAACTGTTCTCATGATATAATCTATACATATGGTGCAGACTTTATTGCTGCATCTGAGTGGTTTGTAGCCATTAGATTAGCACAATGTTTACGGAAATCAGTAGGCATTAGCCTGGACACCTCTTACACACTAAAGTCTACCCCACCTGCATACTTTCCTAATGCGTGTGCTCTGTCTTGTCGTCCCCTCTCTCTTCCTGGCTGCCTGCAGGCTATCTCGGATCACTTGCTTCAGCTCTCTTCACATCCCTGTCTGTACAGGGGGTCCCTCTAGAACAATGGGGGGTCCGCCTCCTGGAGAACCTTCCTCTGGCCCGGGACTATGTGCGCTCTACAGAGACTGACGCGGCGCCTCACTTTGCAGCATGGGATTATTTCCGCGAGTGCTGGGAGAGGTGAGCGGGTGAGGGCTGGCGTTGGTGGTCTCCTGTTATATGGAATCATCTTCCTCTGTTCCTCCTCAGATACCTGGCAGAGAGGGGGCTGTCACAGGGGTCCGGCCCTGCACGATTTCCATCTCTCTATGGCGCTGCGGAGAGGGACGCGGAGTACGGCCGGTGGAGTCTGGATGGCTGGGCCGGGAGGAGCGGACATGATGCTCCGATGATTGCGTATGATGCTCTCTTGGGTGCTGGGGACTCCTGGGCCGAGCTGTGCAGCAGATCCATGTTCCATGGAGGTGAGTCTCCTCTGCCGCCTTCTACGAGGACCAAAGCCCCACAAGAGGGACCACAACCATCCAGGACTCCATTGGTGGAGCATTTATCACCAACTAATGATCTGTATGGTTTCTCTTATGTCCTAGAGGATGCTGGGGTCCATTTTAGTACCGTGGGGTATAGACGGTTCCGCAGGAGCCTTCGGCACTTTAAGACTTTTCAACAGTGTGAACGTGCTCCTCCCTCTATGCCCCTCCTCCAGACCTCAGTTTAGAAAATGTGCTCAGGAGACTGGATGCACACTAGTGGAGCTCTACAGACCTCTGCTGGAAAAATACTTTTTTTTAGGTTTTTTATTTTACAGGGAAGCTGTTGGCGACAGCTTCCGTGCTTCGTGGGACTTAGGGGGGGAGGTAGGAACCAACTCCTCCTTTAGTTAATAGTTCTGCCTCCGCTGACAGGACACCATTAGCTCCTGAAGGGTACTGAACACAGCCCAAACCTGGCCAGCGTTCACTCCCACAGCAGTGCAGCCACCCCCTAACAGAGCCAGAAGTCAGAAGGCTGGTGAGTATATTACCGGAGTCCTGCAGAGAGGGGATCCTCCGGTCATCATTGGCGGCATACAGGTACATGCGCAGCGCGCGCCATGTCTCTCAGCAGAAGGGTGCATGAATATACCTTACATGAATATACCTTACTCTCACTGGACAAAAGGCACATCCTAGGTGTATTAGGTTGCGCTACCCCCGGGGCCAGTATAAAGATACTCCATTTCTGAGGTGGAAACGCGCCATTAAAAGGGGGCGGAGTTTCTCCTTAGATGTACCAGTTCACTCACTGGGTGCCATTTTCTCCTGCAGAACGCCACTATGAGAATCCAGAACGCTGATTTCTCCTCAAGACACGGCTGACACAAGTACCAGGGTGTTATAGAGGGGGAAGGGAGTGTTCATTGTAATTTAGGTCTGCGGGCCTAATATTGAGTAAGTGTGTAAATATTACACATTTCATATAGGGCGCAGTGTGTGGACTGGCAACTCCCTCTGTGTCAGCCTTTACTGTAGGTCTGTCCCCGATAGCTCCCCTGTGTGATAGGTGTGTGTGTGTGTGTGTGTGTGTACAAGTGTGTAACATGTCAGACATTGGGGAGGGTTCTTCCCCGGAAGAACCCATTTTAGATACACAAGAGGGTAATATGGTGGCCCTTCCCTCTCAGAAGGAGCCGGAGTGGGTGAGAAAGTTGCAGAAGAATATGTCAATGCTTGCAAAGAAATTATCTGAGTCTGAACAACAGACTAAATATTGGAGGCAGCTACTTCTGCTAAAGCCACAGCATGACGCTGGGGCTCCCCTACGGGAGTACGATCGGGTGGGGGCGCGTCTACTGTTGTTCAGCCAGGTCTGGGTTCACCCAGATCTGGATCCTTGGATATTACAGAGAGTATCCCAAGGTTACAAATTGGAATTTCAAGACCTTCCCCCATGCCGTTTTTTCAAATCAGCCTTACTAGTTTCTGTCCAGGACGGAACAAAAGTGCTGAACGCAATACAGAAATTACGTCAAGACGGAGTAATTTCCTTACTTCCTGCCGTACAACAGGAACAAGAATTTTATTCAAGCCTGTTTGTAGTGCCGAAGCCGGATGGCTCGGTCAGACCGATTTTAAACCTAAAAACTGTGAATCTTTATTTAAAAATGTTCAAATTCAAGATGGAATCACTGAGAGCGGTGATCTCCAGCTTGGAGGAAAAGGAATTTCTAGTGTCGGTGGACATCAAGGATGCTTACAGTTCCAAACATTACCTTTCGGCCTCTCCATGGCTCCGAGAATATTCACCAAGGTGATGGCGGAGATGATGGTTCTCCTTCGCAAGGAAGGAGTCAACATAATTCCGTACTTGGACGATCTCCTCATAAAAGCGAGATCCAGGGAGAAGTTAGTACAACACATTGCACTATCCCTGATGGTGCTTCAACAGCACGGCTGGATCATAAATCTTCCAAAATCACAGTTGGAACCGACAATGAGGTTATCATTTCTGGGAATGATATTGGTTACCGAAGTACAGAGAGTATTTCTACCGGTGGAAAAGGCTCTGGAAATCCAGAAGATGGTCAAACAAATTTTGAAACCAGCACGCGTGTCGATTCATCAGTGCATCCGCCTGCTGGGGAAGATGGTAGCGGCCTACGAGGCTCTACAATATGGCCGATTCCACGCCAGGGTGTTCCAATGGGACCTACTGGACAAGTTGTCCGGATTGCATCTACACATGCATCAGAGGATAATCCTGTCGACAGCCAGAATTTCACTCCTGTGGTGGCTACAAAGTTCTCACCTCTTGGAGGGACGCAGGTTTGGGATTCAGAAATTGATCCTGGTGACCATAGATGCAAGCCTCCGAGGCTGGAGAGCAGTCACGCAAGGGGAAAGCTTCCAAGGAAGATGGTCAAGTCAAGAAATACTTCTTCACATAAACATTCTGGAGTTGAGAGCTGTGTACAATTGCCTTCATCAAACGGCGCATACAGATCCAGTCAGACAATGTAACGACAGTAGCTTACACAAACCGTCCGGGAGGAACGAAAAGCAGAGCGGCAATGGCAGAGGAGATAAGAATACTCCTCTGGGCAGAAAAACATGCAAGAGCTCTGTCGGCGGTTTTCATTCCGGGAGTGGACAACTGGGAAGCGGACTTCCTCAGAAGACACGGTCTCCATCCAGGAGAATGGGGCCTCCACCCAGAGGTCTTTGCAGAGGTAGCAAGTCATTGGGGGGGGTTCCTCAAGTAGATATGATGGCATCTCGTCTCAACAAGAAGCTTCAGAAATATTGTTCCAGGTCGAGAGACCCACAAGCAATAGCAGTGGATGGTGACCCAGTGGGTGTTCCAGTCAGTGTATCTGTTCCCTCCAATTCCACTAATACCAAAAATTCTCAAGATCGTCAGAAGAACAAGGGTTCGGGCAATTCTCATTGCCCCAGACTGGCCAAGGAGGGCTTGGTATCCAGATCTTCAGGAGTTACTGCTGGAAGATACTCTGCCTCTTCCTCTTCGCGAGGACCTGCTTCAGCAGGGGCTGTTAGTTTATCAAGACTTACTGCAGCTGCGTTTGAAGGCATGGCTGTTGAGCGCCAGATCATAGCCCGTAAGGGTATTCCCAATGAAGTCATTCCCACACTTATTCTGGCCAGGAAAGGGGTAACGTCCAAGCATTACCATCGTATTTGGAGAAAATACGTATCTTGGTGTGAATCTAAGAGGTCACCTGCGGTGGAGTTTCAATTAGGACGTCTTCTCTTATTTCTACAGGCGGGTGTGGATGCTGGCTTGAGATTAGGGTCTATCAAGGTCCAAATTTCGGCCTTGTCCATTTTCTTTCAGATGCAGTTGGCTTCCCTTCCTGAGGTTCAGACGTTCGTGAAGGGAGTTCTGCGCATCCAACCTCCCTTTGTGCCTCCTGCAGCGCCATGGGATCTTATTGTGGTGTTGCAGTCCCTTAAATTGGACTGGTTTGAGCCTCTGCAAGAGGTGGAGTTGAAGTTTCTCACTTGGAAAGTGGTCATGCTGTTGGCCTTGGCATCAGGCAGACGAGTGTCTCAGTTAGGAGCTCTGTCTCACAAGAGTCCTTACTTAATCTTTCATGAAGATAGGGCTAAATTGAGAATGCGTCATCATTTTCTTCCAAAGGTTGTGTCTTTCCATATCAACCAACCTGTTATGGTGCCAATGATTTCTGACACTACAGCTGTTTCTAAGTCCTTGGATGTCGTCAGAGCATTGAGGACTTATGTTGCAAGAACGGCTCGGATTAGGAAAACTGAAGCTTTGTTTGTCCTTTAAGCAGACTATTGCGCACTGGATCAGAGGTACCATTCAGCATGCTCATTCCACAGCAGGATTGCCGTTACAAAGTTCGGTAAAGGCCCACTCTACAAGGAAAGTGGGTTCGTCCTGGGCGGCTGCCCGGGGATTCTCGGCATTGCAGATTTGCTGAGCAGCTACTTGGTCAGGTGCAAACATGTTTGCTAAATTTTACAGGTTTGACACCTTGGCTGCTGACGACCTTCAGTTTGGTCAGTTAGTTTTGCAAGAACATTAGCACTCTCCCGCCCGTACTGGGAGCTTTGGTACATCCCCATGGTACTGAAATAAACCCCAGCATGCTCTAGAACGTAAGAGAAAATAGGATTTTTATTACCTACCGGTAAATCCTTTTCTCGTAGTCCGTAGATGATGCTGGGCGCCGTCCCAGTGCTAATTTTTTCCTGCGTTACATTTTGTCTTTTTTACACAGGTTCTTATGTGTTAAGATGTTCACAGCTGTTGCGTTATGCATGCACAATAGCACGGGTTATGTTGAAAACCATGTTAGGCGGCATGTTTTGTATGGTGTGAGCTGGTGTGAATCTCACCACTAGTTAATGTAAATTCTTCTCTCAAAGTTGTCCGTCTCCTCAGGCACAGTTCCTATACTGAGGTCTGGAGGAGGGGCATAGAGGGAGGAGCCAGTTCACACTGTTGAAAAGTCGAAAAGTGCTGAAGGCTTCTGCGGAACCGTCTATACCCCATGGTACTAAAATGGTCCCCAGCATCCTCTAGGACTACGAGAGAAGGATTTACCGGTAGGTAATTAAAATACTATTTTTTACTCTGCGGCTGATCTCAGTGTAGTCTCCGGGGTCCTGGTCCTCTCCCTGTGGACTTATTACCAGAAGGTGGCCAACATTCAGTGCATGCTCAGCCAATGGGTGTCCATTATACGGAGGAACAGTCTGAGTCCAGATGAGTGTGTCACTCAGGCTCTGTACTTGATGCGGGGTGTTGGGGAAGAACCCTAACACCTCACATACAGCAGTATCCAGATAAATGATTGCTATGTGCAGGAAAGCTTGTGCCCCTATTTTTAGTGATTTGCAGAACTTCTCCACTGTCTGCCATCCGCACCCCTGGAGCCAATGGGCCTTTAGATGTCTGGTGTCTGATATAACCTTAATCCATCTCTACCTCCTTCCCCTCCAGGTGACAGCGACTCCACAGGGGTGATTGCCGGCTGCTGCTGGGGAGCAATGCACGGATCAGCCGGAGTACCGACGGGGAACTACAGTGAGCTTGAGTACAGAGCGCGGCTGGAGAACGTCGCTCGCTGCCTACACAAGCTGGCCTGGGGGAAACATTAATGGCACCTGGATCGGTTCTGCCAGATACTCCCAATAATTGTCATTTTCACACCCAAATAATTGTCTGTTCCCATTAGAAGTCAATGGACGTAGTAACTGTAAAAGTCTGCAGCAGGAACTGTATTCCTTTAGAGGCTCCCATTAAACAGCAGATATGGACGTGACAATGTTATATGGGAAATGCAGACATTACAGTGTTGTATGGGTGCCTGGTACGTTCCATCTTTCCTGGCAATGTATCACTCTTCTAGAGGTTCCTGTCCATCACTAGCATCCTATGCAGTGGTCACTAGCACCACCTTGTGGTTAAGATGTAAACTGCACAGATAATGATAAAATAACTGTTCTGAGGAATAACTGCGCATACTTTGATAAAGTCTTTAATAAAACCATAGTAATTTATCTCCAAATTAACAACCCTAAAATGTGAATACTTGCCAAAAAAATGTTAACAGTATGATGTCAAAATAAAACTGCATATTGTGTACTTAGCAGCGTCACTGATATTTGTAGGTTGGCAATGTGCTGAGCCATAAATCCGGTACTTAGAGGGCCTGTGTGGCACAGTGCATGTCCCCTGAGGAGTACCTTATATACAATGACACATAGGCGTGCATGCCTCACTAGCCTGTGACCCCACCTGTGCCTCATAATCAGTGTGAGGTTAAACGATGGGCAGTTGGATGACCGTGTGATTATGTGTTTGCCCCTGAGTGTACCTCAATTCGGAGAAGTCTGACCCTTAGAGTTAAAGCTAAGCTTCAGTCATGTGAATGGGAAACAGGTGGTGTAACAGGAGATATCAGCAGACACATGGGGGAACTGGTCTGCTGCCCCCCAGCTTCACACTACATACATCAGAACTGCAGACAAAGACAAGTGATTTATTTAGGAAAAGGCGCTTCCTGTAGGGCGCACCAAGAATAGTCTGTGACCCGAGGTTACGGCAATAAGAGGGGCAGCGGATGGCTTGGAAGAGATGTCTAGACTGTATACGCCACAGGGAAGATCAACCAGGCTCCCGCGTGTCTGTGGGAAGGAGAAAGAGTAAAGAGCCATCGAAAGCAGTCCCAATAATGAAAGTTTTTACTAAGGTAAGTATCAGTCTAGAACTGTGGGGCAGATGTATTAACCTGGAGAAGGCATAAGGAAGTGATAAACCAGTGATATGTGCAAGGTGATAAAGGCAGCAGCCAATCAGCTCCAATATGTAAACGAACAGTTAGGAGCTGACTGGCTGGTGCGTTTGTCACCTTGCACATATCACTGGTTTATCACTTCCCTATGGCTTCTCCGGTTTAATATATCTGCCCCTAGGTCCTCAAAGCCCCAAACAAAGCATGTATTCCAGATCTCATCACGGGTGAAATTAGCTCCACCTGTGGATCTTTTAAAATGTGTCGGTGAGTAATGAGTACACCTGTGCACCTGCTGGGTGACCTGGGAAACGTGTCCGTGAGTAATGAGTACACCTGTGCTCCTGCTGGGTGACCTGGGAAACGTGTCGGTGAGTAATGAGTACACCTGTGCACCTGCTGGGTGACCTGGGAAATGTGTCAGTGAGTAATGACTACACCTGTGCACCTGCCGGGTGACCTGGGAAATGTGTCAGTGAGTAATGAGTGCACCTGCCAGGTGACCTGGGAAATGTGTCAGTGAGTAATGAATACACCTGTGCACCTGCTGGGTGACCTGGGGAAACGTGTCAGTGAGTAATAAATACACCTGTGCACCTGCTGGGTGACCTGAGATATGTGTCAGTGAGTAATGAGTACACCTGCGCACCTGCTGGGTGACCTGGGCAATGTGTCAGTGAGTAATGAATACACCTGTGCACCTGCTGGGTGACCTGGGAAATGTGTCAGTGAGTAATAAATACACCTGTGCACCTGCTGGGTGACCTGAGATATGTGTCAGTGAGTAATGAGTACACCTGTGCACCTGCTGGGTGACCTGGGCAATGTGTCAGTGAGTAATGAGTACACCTGTGCACCTTCTGGGTGACCTGGGAAATGTGTCAGTGAGTAATGACTAAACCTGTGCACCTGCTGGGTGACCTGGGCAATGTGTCAGTGAGTAATGACTACACCTGTGCACCTGCTGGGTGACCTGGGAAATGTGTCGGTGAGTAATGACTACACCTGTGCACCTGCTGGGTGACCTGGGAAATGTGTCAGTGAGTAATGACTACACCTGTGCACCTGCTGGGTGACCTGGGAAATGTGTCAGTGAGTAATGAATACACCTGTGCACCTGCCGGGTGACCTGTGAAATGTGTCTGTGAATAATGACTACACCTGCTGGGTGATCTGGGAAATGTGTCAGTGAGTAATGAGTACACCTGTGCTCCTGCTGGGTGACCTGGGAAACGTGTCAGTGAGTAATGAGTACACCTGTGCACCTGCTGGGTGACCTGGGAAACGTGTCAGTGAGTAATGAGTACACCTGTGCACCTGCTGGGTGATGTGGGAAATGTGTCAGTGAGTAATGAATACGACGGTGCACCTTCTGGGTGACCTGGGATTTGTGTCAGTGAGTAAAGAGTACACCTGTACACATTTATGGGTGACCTGGAAAACGTGAGCTGTTTGTGGTCCTGAGGACCACCATCCTAGAAGATACAACAGTCAGAGCGATGTGTGATAGATCAGGGAATAAGGGTCAAGATATACTATAGAGTTCACCTACCAGCAGAGAGTTACGATCAACAATCCGACACATATTGATGTCACTTCCTGCTGCAACCATGTGACCTGCGCCCAACCAGCGGCAGCTGTACACCTGAGAGACAGACATTGATATGACTGGCACTAGTGGAGATTTCTGTTTAGTGAATGCACACAGACTTCAGATGAAGTGTAACAAGTGTCACATGGAACTGTGGCTCCACTTTCCTCCTGTACTAGTGTCTGAGCCGTACTCACCCTGGATGGGCCGCGGAAGTCGTCAGGCACCGTACGTATCTTTTGTCCGGTCTGAGAGTCCCACACCTAGCGGAAGAGATGAAACGGCAGTAAGAGCGGATCTCCAGTCACTCTCAGTGTGAATAATAGAGTACTACAGAACCTTAGCACTGCGTTCCCACCATCATCACATCACGGAGAGGGGACATGGGAGAAATATTAGATGAGGGGTGCACCAGGCCCCTGAGCGCCCTGGGGTCAGCATTATAATTAGTAACGGTACTTGCCCCAGCCCCATGCTGCGTGCATGAGTTCCGCTCTCCTTCCCCATACACACAGCTTCTGATACATGCCCATGATACGGTTCTGTGCGCTCATACTGTCACCCCCCAGCACACATCACAGAACAACAGATCTGGCCAAGTTCCGTCTGACTCAATGTAGAACAGACAAACACAGAGATGCTGAAATTCTCATCTGAGCATAACGCCGTCTGCATCTGTGACCACAGAACCAGCCCCAGTGTCTCCATCCTGCTGTGCGTCTCTGAAGGACATCCCCTCATCTTCCACTCCCTATCTCACCTGCAGGACATCCCCTCATCTTCCTCTCCCTATCTCACCTTCAGGACATCCCCCTCATCTTCCACTTCCTATCTCACCTGCAGGACATCCCCTCATCTTCCACTTCCTATCTCACCTGCAGGACATCCCCTCATCTTCCACTCCCTATCTCACCTGCAGGACATCCCCACATCTTCCACTCCCTATCTCACCTGCAGGACATCCCCTCATCTTCCACTCCCTATCTCACCTGCAGGACATCCCCTCATCTTCCACTTCCTATCTCACCTGCAGGACATCCCCTCATCTTCCACTCCCTATCTCACCAGCAGGACATCCCCTCATCTTCCTCTCCCTATCTCATCTTCAGGACATCCCCCTCATCTTCCACTTCCTATCTCACCTGCAGGACATCCCCTCATCTTCCACTTCCTATCTCACCTGCAGGACATCCCCACATCTTCCACTCCCTATCTCACCTGCAGGACATCCCCTCATCTTCCACTCCCTATCTCACCTGCAGGACATCCCCTCATCTTCCACTCCCTATCTCACCTGCAGGACATCCCCTCATCTTCCACTCCCTATCTCACCTGCAGGACATCCCCTCATCTTCCACTTCCTATCTCACCTGCAGGACATCCCCTCATCTTCCACTCCCTATCTCACCGGCAGGACATCCCCTCATCTTCCACTTCCTATCTCACCTGCAGGACATCCCCTCATCTTCCACTCCCTATCTCACCTGCAGGACATCCCCTCATCTTCCTCTCCCTATCTCATCTTCAGGACATCCCCCTCATCTTCCACTTCCTATCTCACCTGCAGGACATCCCCTCATCTTCCACTTCCTATCTCACCTGCAGGACATCCCCACATCTTCCACTCCCTATCTCACCTGCAGGACAACCCCTCATCTTCCACTCCCTATCTCACCTGCAGGACATCCCCTCATCTTCCACTCCCTATCTCACCTGCAGGACATCCCCTCATCTTCCACTTCCTATCTCACCTGCAGGACATCCCCTCATCTTCCACTCCCTATCTCACCTGCAGGACATCCCCACATCTTCCACTCCCTATCTCACCTGCAGGACATCCCCTCATCTTCCACTCCCTATCTCACCTGCAGGACATCCCCTCATCTTCCACTCCCTATCTCACCTGCAGGACATCCCCTCATCTTCCACTTCCTATCTCACCTGCAGGACATCCCCTCATCTTCCACTCCCTATCTCACCTGCAGGACATCCCCTCGTCTTCCACTCCCTATCTCACCTGCAGGACATCCCCACGTCTTCCACTCCCTATCTCACCTGCAGGACATCCCCTCATCTTCCACTCCCTATCTCACCTGCAGGACATCCCCTCATCTTCCACTCCCTATCTCACCTGCAGGACATCCCCTCATCTTCCACTCCCTATCTCACCTGCAGGACATCCCCTCATCTTCCACTCCCTATCTCACCTGCAGGACATCCCCTCATCTTCCACTCCCTATCTCACCTGCAGGACTTCCCCTCATCTTCCACTCCCTATCTCACCTGCAGGACATCCCCTCATCTTCCTCTCCCTATCTCACCTTCAGGACATCCCCCTCATCTTCCACTTCCTATCTCACCTGCAGGACATCCCCTCATCTTCCACTCCCTATCTCACCTGCAGGACATCCCCTCATCTTCCACTCCCTATCTCACCTGCAGGACATCCCCTCATCTTCCACTCCCTATCTCACCTGCAGGACATCCCCTCATCTTCCTCTCCCTATCTCACCTTCAGGACATCCCCCTCATCTTCCACTTCCTATCTCACCTGCAGGACATCCCCTCATTTTCCACTCCCTATCTCACCTGCAGGACATCCCCTCATCTTCCACTCCCTATCTCACCTGCAGGACATCCCCTCATCTTCCACTCCCTATCTCACCTGCAGGACATCCCCTCATCTTCCACTCCCTATCTCACCTGCAGGACATCCCCTCATCTTTCACTCCCTATCTCACCTGCAGATTCTCCCGCTTCCACTCCCTACCTCACCTGCAGATTCTCCCACGTCCTCTCCCTATCTCACCTGCAGATTCTCCCACGTCCTCTCCCTATCTCACCTGCAGGACATCCCCTCATCTTCCTCTCCCTATCTCACCTTCAGGACATCCCCCTCATCTTCCACTTCCTATCTCACCTGCAGGACATCCCCTCATCTTCCACTCCCTATCTCACCTGCAGGACATCCCCTCATCTTCCACTCCCTATCTCACCTGCAGGACATCCCCTCATCTTCCACTCCCTATCTCACCTGCAGGACTTCCCCTCATCTTCCACTCCCTATCTCACCTGCAGGACATCCCCTCATCTTCCTCTCCCTATCTCACCTTCAGGACATCCCCCTCATCTTCCACTTCCTATCTCACCTGCAGGACATCCCCTCATCTTCCACTCCCTATCTCACCTGCAGGACATCCCCTCATCTTCCACTCCCTATCTCACCTGCAGGACATCCCCTCATCTTCCTCTCCCTATCTCACCTTCAGGACATCCCCCTCATCTTCCACTTCCTAGTTTTCCTGGATTTGCTCTGTCCATATGGTTCCAGCACAGAATTGCTCCACTACTGGATGTCCGCACCTTTCTTCAGGGTGTCCTCCGTATTCAATGGTGTCCCTCCAGTGGCCCCGTGGGATTTGTCTGTAGTTCTCCAGGCACTTCTCCGTTTGAACCTCTGGAATCAGTGGACCTCAAATGGCTAATGGCAAAGACTTTTTCTGTTGGATATTGCATCAGTTCAAAGGGTGTCAGATTACAGTTACTCATCTGTCCCTCTCCTTTTCTGATTTTTCAGTGGGACAGGGCTGTTCTTCAAACCCGTCCTGGCTACCTTCCCAAGGTGGTGTCCTGTGTCCTGTTTTCATTTCCTTAACAAAGAAATTGTGGTTCCGGCCTTCCATTCCCCAGCCCTATCGATGGGAGGCCTCCTTTGACGTGGTCCATGTCCTTTGGATCTACATGAATCGTACCGGTTTCATCCGGAAATCGGAATTCCCTCTTTGTACTCTACGGATTCCACAAGAGGGGCTGTCCTGCTGACGAACAGACTCTGACCAGATGGGTTTGCATGACTATCTCACAGGCTTATACGCAGGCTGACCTTCCTGTGCCGGATACAGTTTCTGCTCTTTCTACTTGCTCTGTGGGTCCTTCATTGGTAGCCCGCTGTGGCGCGTCTGCAGAACTGTGCAAGGATGCCACGTGGTCTTCTGCCCACACCTTTCTCGGGTTCAATACCTTTGATACATTTTCCTCTCAGGATGTTTCATTTGGATGCCGGATTCTCCTCCCAGCTCAGGAGCGTCCCCTCCCTTGAACAACTGCTTTTGGACATCCCCATTGCCTCCCCTATGGACACTGTAGAAGAAAATGAGAGTTATGGTAGACTTACCTTTGTAAATTCCCCTTCTTCGAAGTCCATATGGTCTACATGGCTCTCACCCTGATGCACCTAGCTTCTATGGGTTTATTCCTCTGGTAACTGGTTCCCTTCTCATGGTTGCATGAGAGTGGAATTCTTCTGTGTATCAACATACCGTCTCTCCTATCCTGCTCCTGCCATGGGCTTGTTGACAAAACTCAATGGTCTCAGACTGTGGGTGGGGTATAGGACCGGAGCATCCTGGGATATGTTAAAGTTGTAACTGTTTGGTGCCCGGTCCTAACCACCTTCTATGCCCCTTTGTCTCTCCTGTGGACCCTATGGACTTCGAAGAAAGAGTTAACAAAGGTGAGTCTACCATAACTTTCCATTTTCTTTTTGTTCTTTTTTTTGTAAATGCACAATAATAATAATACTAATAATAATACTAATAATACTAAAAAATATAATTACCTTTTAATGAAATATACCTAAAAGTAAAAAACAAACAAACCCATGCCCTACGGGTACTGATTCCGAGTTGATCGCTCGCTAGCTGCTTTTAGCAGCAGTGCACACGCTAGGCCGCCGCCCTCTGGGAGTGTATCTTAGCATTGCAGAATTGTGAACAACAGATTAGCAGAATTGCTACTAAAAATGTTCATGCTGTTTCTGAGTAGCTCCAGACCTACTCCTAGATTGCGATCACCTCAGTCCGTTTTGTTCCTGGTTTGACGTCACAGACACGCCCTGCGTTCGGCCAGCCACTCCTCCGTTTCTTCAGCCACTCCTGCGTTTTACCTGGCACGCCTGCGTTTTTTTAGCACACTCCCTGAAAACGCTGAGTTGCCGCCCAGAAACACCCACTTCCTGTCAATCAAACAACGAACATTCGAGCGACTGAAAAACGTCGCTCAAGCTCCTGTAAAATGACAAAGTTTTGTGTGAAAGTACTTAGTGCATGCGCGCTGCGTACCATGCGCATGCGCATTTTCCACCTGATCGATGCGAAAAACGTCAGCGAGCGAACAACTCGGAATGAGGGCCTATATCACAGCTACCATGTGAGTGCCTCTACCACCATGGGAGTGTAGTATCTTGTTGCTTATGGGTGTGGTTCATAGGGTCAACCACACTATTGGTCGACAGTGACTAAGCCGACACCTAAAGTAGGTTGTCACAAGCGGTAGGTCGACATGACAAAGTTCAAAAAATTAAAAAACATTGTGAAAAATTCATGTCGTCCTAGTACAGGTCAAACGAGTGACCATGTGGACCTAGAAACCATGCTGACCTAATGACTGTAGTCCTAAGTGTGGTTGACCTAGAGACCGGATACCGTTGCTTACATAAGTCATCATTCAATATGGGGGAGGTGTTGCTATTAGCAACCGATCAGATTCTAGCTATCATTTACGTAATAAATTCTGGTTGCTATGGGCAACACTTTAGCAGGCTGCTATGTGTGAGCTTACATCCGCCCTATCGCTGGTGCAGGAGATGAGAAACCAGGGCCGTGCGTACACACAACCCTACATGGACCTGCAGTTCTGTTACGTGCCCTCAGCTTCCGGGCATGTGCAGTGCAAAGACAGGCAATATCCATCCGCAAGACTGACTAGCATCAGCGCCACAGTGCAGAGCAGTCACATCGCTTTCTCTATGGGATGTATAAACATATAGGGAATATAGGGGTTCTGCAGATAGTTCCCTGTGTGATGTGTATATACGGATAAAGAGGTTCTGCAGATAGTTCCAGTGGGAATTTCCAATGACAGAGAAGCAGCTTGGGTTAATAAATAAGCAGCGGTCATGTGCTCTGTGGACTTTGCCTGAGACGTGGTTGTGTGAAATGGCTGAGAGCCCAGACAGCGGCCTGGTATAGGTACAGAATGTGCTGACCTAACAGCCTCGTATACATAACAGAGAGCTGAGGAGAGACCCAAACAGTCACATCCAGGTCATACTATATCCGGAACTGGGGGACAGGGAGGAGGTTACACCCATATTGGTGGTAGGAGAAACAGTCACTGGGGGACACAGAATGCGGCTGCACTGATATAGGGGGAACAGAGAGGAGGCTGCACTGATATAGGGAGAACAGAGAGGAGGCTGCACTGATATAGGGAGAACAGAGAGGAGGCTGCACTGATATAGGGGGAACAGAGAGGAGGCTGCACTGATATAGGGAGAACAGAGAGGAGGCTGCACTGATATAGGGAGAACAGAGAGGAGGCTGCACTGATATAGGGAGAACAGAGAGGAGGCTGCACTTATATAGCGGGAACAGAGAGGAGGCTGCACTGATATAGGGGAAACAGAGAGGAGGCTGCACTGATATAGGGAGAACAGAGAGGAGGCTGCACTTATATAGGGGGAACAGAGAGGAGGCTGCACTGATATAGGGACAACAGAGAGGAGGCTGCACTTTTTTAGGGGGAACAGAGAGGAGGCTGCACTGATATAGGGGGAACAGAGAGGAGGCTGCACTTATATAGCGGGAACAGAGAGGAGGCTGCACTGATATAGGGGGAACAGAGAGGAGGCTGCACTTATATAGGGGGAACAGAGAGGAGGCTGCACTGATATAGGGAGAACAGAGAGGAGGCTGCACTTATATAGGGAGAACAGGGAGGAGGCAGTGCTGACATATAGGTGGAACAGAGAGGAGGCTGCACTGATATAGGTGGAACAGAGAGGAGGCTGCACTGATATAGGGAGAACAGAGAGGAGGCTGCACTGATATAGGGGGAACAGAGAAGAGGCTGCACTGATATAGGGGGAACAGAGGAGGCTGCACTGATATAGGGAGAACAGAGAGGAGGCTGCACTGATATAGGGACAACAGAGAGGAGGCTGCACTGATATAGGGGGAACAGAGAGGAGGCTGTGCTGACATATAGGTGGAACAGAGAAGAGGCTGTGCTGACATATAGCGGGAACAGAGAGGAGGCTGTGCTGACATATAGGGGGAACAGAGAGGAGGCTGCGCTGACATATAGGTGGAACAGAGAGGAGGCTGCACTGATATAGGGAGAACAGAGAGGAGGCTGCACTGATATAGGTGGAACAGAGAGGAGGCTGCACTGATATAGGTGGAACAGAGAGAAGACTGTGCTGCCATATAGGGGGAACAGAGAGGAGGCTGTGCTGACATATAGGTGGAACAGAGAAGAGGCTGTGCTGACATATAGGTGGAACAGAGAGGAGGCTGCGCTGACATATAGGGGGAACAGAGAGGAGGCTGCGCTGACATATAGGAGGAACAGAGAGGAGGCTGCGCTGACATATAGGGGGAACAGAGAGGAGGCTGCGCTGACATATAGGGGGAACAGAGAGGGGGCTGCACTTATATAGGGGGAACATACAGCGGGCTGCGCTGACATATAGGGGGAACATACAGCGGGCTGCGCTGACATATAGGGGGAACAGAGAGGAGGCTGCACTTATATAGGGGGATCAGAGAGAGGCTGCACTGATATAGGGGGATCAGAGAGGAGGCTGCACTGACATATAAGGGGAACAGAGAGGAGGCTGCACTTATATAGGGGGAACAGAGAGGAGGCTGCACTTATATAGGGGGAACACAGAGGAGGCTGCACTTATGTAGAAGGGGCAGAAGAAGCACATGACTGAGGAGTCACACAGTACAGAGGCTATAAAGGGAGAGGGGAAGTTGGAGGGAGGGACATAACTGTGCTCTGGGATAATTATATATCACACAGGCCCTGCTGCTCTGCATGTTAGGTGGAGACTGTTGCACTTCTCTTCAATCCAAACTTCCTGACTGCAGACTCATCATGGACAGCAAGTAAGAGACTGTAATTCCCACAATATTGCCCTATGGCAATAAAACTCCTGCGGTGCCTCCCACTGCATTACCCTGTGATGCTGTAACTCCTGCGGTGCCTCCACTGCATTACCCTGTGATGCCTTAACACCTGCGGTGCCTCCCACTGCATTGCCCTGTAATGCTGTAACTCCTGCGGTGCCTCCCACTGCATTGCCCTGTGATGCTGTAACTCCTGCGGTGCCTCCCACTGCATTGCCCTGTGATGATGTAACTCCTGCGGTGCCTCCCACTGCATTGCCCTGTGATGCTGTTACTCCTGCGGTGCCTCCCACTGCATTGCCCTGTGATGCTGTAACTCCTGCGGTGCGTCCCACTGCATTGCCCTGTGATGCTGTAACTCCTGCGGTGCGTCCCACTGCATTGCCCTGTGATGCTGTAACTCCTGCGGTGCGTCCCACTGCATTGCCCTGTGATGCTGTAACTCCTGCGGTGCCTCCCACTGCATTGCCCTGTGATGATGTAACTCCTGCGGTGCCTCCCACTGCATTGCCCTGTGATGCTGTTACTCCTGCGGTGCCTCCCACTGCATTGCCCTGTGATGCTGTAACTCCTGCGGTGCGTCCCACTGCATTGACCTGTGATGCTGTAACTCCTGCGGTGCCTCCCACTGCATTACCCTGTGATGCTGTAACTCCTGCGGTGCCTCCCACTGCATTGCCCTGTGATGCTGTAACTCCTGCGGTGCGTCCCACTGCATTGCCCTGTGATGCTGTAACTCCTGCGGTGCCTCCCACTGCATTGCCCTGTGATGCTGTAACTCCTGCGGTGCCTCCCACTGCATTACCCTGTGATGCTGTAACTCCTGCGGTGCCTCCCACTGCATTGCCCTGTGATGATGTAACTCCTGCGGTGCCTCCCACTGCATTGCCCTGTGATGCTGTAACTCCTGCGGTGCGTCCCACTGCATTGCCCTGTGATGCTGTAACTCCTGCGGTGCCTCCCACTGCATTACCCTGTGATGCTGTAACTCCTGCGGTGCCTCCCACTGCATTGCCCTGTGATGCTGTAACTCCTGCGGTGCCTCCCACTGCATTGCCCTGTGATGCTGTAACTCCTGCGGTGCCTCCCACTGCATTACCCTGTGATGCTGTAACTCCTGCGGTGCCTCCCACTGCATTGCCCTGGGATGCTGTAACTCCTGCGGTGCCTCCCACTGCATTGCCCTGTGATGCTGTAACTCCTGCGGTGCCTCCCACTGCATTGCCCTGTGATGCTGTAACTCCTGCGGTGCCTCCCACTGCATTGCCCTGTGATGCTGTAACTCCTGCGGTGCCTCCCACTGCATTACCCTGTGATGCTGTAACTCCTGCGGTGCCTCCCACTGCATTGCCCTGTGATGCTGTAACTCCTGCGGTGCCTCCCACTGCATTGCCCTGTGATGCTGTAACTCCTGCGGTGCCTCCCACTGCATTGCCCTGTGATGCTGTAACTCCTGCGGTGCCTCCCACTGCATTGCCCTGTGATGCTGTAACTCCTGCGGTGCCTCCCACTGCATTGCCCTGTGATGCTGTAACTCCTGCGGTGCCTCCCACTGCATTGCCCTGTGATGCTGTAACTCCTGCGGTGCCTCCCACTGCATTGCCCTGTGATGCTGTAACTCCTGCGGTGCCTCCCACTGCATTGCCCTGTGATGCTGTAACTCCTGCGGTGCCTCCCACTGCATTACCCTGTGATGCTGTAACTCCTGCGGTGCCTCCCACTGCATTGCCCTGTGATGCCGTAACTCCTGCGGTGCCTCCCACTGCATTGCCCTGTGATGCCGTAACTCCTGCGGTGCCTCCCACTGCATTGCCCTGTGATGCCGTAACTCCTGCGGTGCCTCCCACTGCATTGCCCTGTGATGCCGTAACTCCTGCGGTGCCTCCCACTGCATTGCCCTGTGATGCCGTAACTCCTGCGGTGCCTCCCACTGCATTGCCCTGTGATGCTGTAACTCCTGCGGTGCCTCCCACTGCATTGCCCTGTGATGCTGTAACTCCTGCGGTGCCTCCCACTGCATTGCCCTGTGATGCTGTAACTCCTGCGGTGCCTCCCACTGCATTGCCCTGTGATGCTGTAACTCCTGCGGTGCCTCCCACTGCATTGCCCTGTGATGCTGTAACTCCTGCGGTGCCTCCCACTGCATTGCCCTGTGATGCTGTAACTCCTGCGGTGCCTCCCACTGCATTGCCCTGTGATGCTGTACCTCCTGCGGTGCCTCCCACTGCATTGCCCTGTGATGCTGTAACTCCTGTGGTGCCTCCCACTGCATTACCCTGTGATGCTGTAACTCCTGCGGTGCCTCCCACTGCATTGCCCTGTGATGCTGTAACTCCTGCGGTGCCTCCCACTGCATTGCCCTGTGATGCTGTAACTCCTGCGGTGCCTCCCACTGCATTGCCCTGTGATGCTGTAACTCCTGCGGTGCCTCCCACTGCATTGCCCTGTGATGCTGTAACTCCTGCGGTGCCTCCCACTGCATTGCCCTGTGATGCTGTAACTCCTGCGGTGCCTCCCACTGCATTGCCCTGTGATGATGTAACTCCTGCGGTGCCTCCCACTGCATTGCCCTGGGATGCTGTAACTTCTGCGATGCGTCCCACTGCATTACCCTGTGATGCTGTAACTCCTGCGGTGCCTCCCACTGCATTACTCTGTGATGCCGTAACTCCTGTGGTGCCTCCCACTGCATTACCCTGTGATGCCGTAACTCCTGCGGTGCCTCCCACTGCATTACCCTGTGATGCCGTAACTCCTGCGGTGCCTCCCACTGCATTGCCCTGTGATGCTGTAACTCCTGCGGTGCGTCCCACTGCATTGCCCTGTGATGCTGTAACTCCTGTGGTGCCTCCCACTGAATTACCCTGTGATGCTGTAACTCCTGTGGTGCCTCCCACTGAATTACCCTGTGATGCTGTAACTCCTGCGGTGCCTCCCACTGCATTACCCTGTGATGCTGTAACTCCTGCGGTGCCTCCCACTGCATTGCCCTGTGATGATGTAACTCCTGCGGTGCCTCCCACTGCATTGCCCTGTGATGCTGTAACTCCTTCGGTGCCTCCCACTGCATTGCCCTGTGATGCTGTAACTCCTGCGGTGCCTCCCACTGCATTGCCCTGTGATGCTGTAACTCCTGTGGTGCCTCCCACTGCATTACTCTGTGATGCCGTAACTCCTGTGGTGCCTCCCACTGCATTACCCTGTGATGCCGTAACTCCTGTGGTGCCTCCCACTGCATTACCCTGTGATGCTGTAACTCCTGCGGTGCCTCCCACTGCATTGCCCTGTGATGCTGTAACTCCTGAGGTGCGTCCCACTGCATTGCCCTGTGATGCTGTAACTCCTGCGGTGCGTCCCACTGCATTGCCCTGTGATGCTGTAACTCCTGCGGTGCCTCCCACTGCATTACCCTGTGATGCTGTAACTCCTGCGGTGCCTCCCACTGCATTGCCCTGTGATGATGTAACTCCTGCGGTGCCTCCCACTGCATTGCCCTGTGATGCTGTAACTCCTTCGGTGCCTCCCACTGCATTGCCCTGTGATGCTGTAACTCCTGCGGTGCGTCCCACTGCATTGCCCTGTGATGCTGTAACTCCTGCGGTGCCTCCCACTGCATTACCCTGTGATGCTGTAACTCCTGCGGTGCCTCCCACTGCATTGCCCTGGGATGCTGTAACTCCTGTGGTGCCTCCCACTGCATTACCCTGTGATGCTGTAACTCCTGCGGTGCCTCCCACTGCATTGCCCTGTGATGATGTAACTCCTGCGGTGCCTCCCACTGCATTGCCCTGTGATGCTGTAACTCCTGCGGTGCCTCCCACTGCATTGCCCTGTGATGCTGTAACTCCTGCGGTGCCTCCCACTGCATTGCCCTGTGATGATGTAACTCCTGCGGTGCCTCCCACTGCATTGCCCTGTGATGCTGTTACTCCTGCGGTGCCTCCCACTGCATTGCCCTGTGATGCTGTAACTCCTGCGGTGCGTCCCACTGCATTGCCCTGTAATGCTGTAACTCCTGCGGTGCGTCCCACTGCATTGCCCTGTGATGCTGTAACTCCTGCGGTGCCTCCCACTGCATTGCCCTGTGATGATGTAACTCCTGCGGTGCCTCCGACTGCATTGCCCTGTGATGCTGTTACTCCTGCGGTGCCTCCCACTGCATTGCCCTGTGATGCTGTTACTCCTGCGGTGCCTCCCACTGCATTGCCCTGTGATGCTGTAACTCCTGCGGTGCGTCCCACTGCATTGCCCTGTGATGCTGTAACTCCTGCGGTGCCTCCCACTGCATTACCCTGTGATGCTGTAACTCCTGCGGTGCCTCCCACTGCATTGCCCTGTGATGCTGTAACTCCTGCGGTGCGTCCCACTGCATTGCCCTGTGATGCTGTAACTCCTGCGGTGCCTCCCACTGCATTGCCCTGTGATGCTGTAACTCCTGCGGTGCCTTCCACTGCATTGCCCTGTGATGCTGTAACTCCTGCGGTGCCTCCCACTGCATTGCCCTGTGATGATGTAACTCCTGCGGTGCCTCCCACTGCATTGCCCTGTGATGCTGTAACTCCTGCGGTGCGTCCCACTGCATTGCCCTGTGATGCTGTAACTCCTGCGGTGCCTCCCACTGCATTACCCTGTGATGCTGTAACTCCTGCGGTGCCTCCCACTGCATTGCCCTGTGATGCTGTAACTCCTGCGGTGCCTCCCACTGCATTGCCCTGTGATGCTGTAACTCCTGCGGTGCCTCCCACTGCATTGCCCTGTGATGCTGTAACTCCTGCGGTGCCTCCCACTGCATTACCCTGTGATGCTGTAACTCCTGCGGTGCCTCCCACTGCATTGCCCTGTGATGCTGTAACTCCTGTGGTGCCTCCCACTGCATTGCCCTGTGATGCTGTAACTCCTGCGGTGCCTCCCACTGCATTACCCTGTGATGCTGTAACTCCTGCGGTGCCTCCCACTGCATTGCCCTGTGATGCTGTAACTCCTGCGGTGCCTCCCACTGCATTGCCCTGGGATGCTGTAACTCCTGCGGTGCCTCCCACTGCATTGCCCTGTGATGCTGTAACTCCTGCGGTGCCTCCCACTGCATTGCCCTGGGATGCTGTAACTCCTGTGGTGCCTCCCACTGCATTGCCCTGTGATGCTGTAACTCCTGCGGTGCCTCCCACTGCATTGCCCTGTGATGCTGTAACTCCTGCGGTGCCTCCCACTGCATTGCCCTGTGATGCTGTAACTCCTGCGGTGCCTCCCACTGCATTACCCTGTGATGCTGTAACTCCTGCGGTGCCTCCCACTGCATTGCCCTGTGATGCTGTAACTCCTGCGGTGCCTCCCACTGCATTGCCCTGTGATGCTGTAACTCCTGCGGTGCCTCCCACTGCATTGCCCTGTGATGCTGTAACTCCTGCGGTGCCTCCCACTGCATTGCCCTGTGATGCTGTAACTCCTGCGGTGCCTCCCACTGCATTGCCCTGTGATGCTGTAACTCCTGCGGTGCCTCCCACTGCATTACCCTGTGATGCTGTAACTCCTGCGGTGCCTCCCACTGCATTGCCCTGTGATGATGTAACTCCTGCGGTGCCTCCCACTGCATTGCCCTGTGATGCTGTAACTCCTGCGGTGCCTCCCACTGCATTGCCCTGTGATGCTGTAACTCCTGCGGTGCGTCCCACTGCATTGCCCTGTGATGCTGTAACTCCTGCGGTGCGTCCCACTGCATTACCCTGTGATGCTGTAACTCCTGCGGTGCCTCCCACTGCATTGCCCTGTGATGCCGTAACTCCTGCGGTGCCTCCCACTGCATTGCCCTGTGATGCTGTAACTCCTGCGGTGCCTCCCACTGCATTGCCCTGTGATGCTGTAACTCCTGCGGTGCCTCCCACTGCATTGCCCTGTGATGCTGTAACTCCTGCGGTGCGTCCCACTGCATTGCCCTGTGATGCCGTAACTCCTGCGGTGCCTCACACTGCATTGCCCTGTGATGCCGTAACTCCTGCGGTGCCTCCCACTGCATTGCCCTGTGATGCCGTAACTCCTGCGGTGCCTCCCACTGCATTGCCCTGTGATGCTGTAACTCCTGCGGTGCCTCCCACTGCATTGCCCTGTGATGCTGTAACTCCTGCGGTGCCTCCCACTGCATTGCCCTGGGATGCTGTAACTCCTGCGATGCGTCCCACTGCATTACCCTGTGATGCCGTAACTCCTGTGGTGCCTCCCACTGCATTACCCTGTGATGCCGTAACTCCTGTGGTGCCTCCCACTGCATTACCCTGTGATGCCGTAACTCCTGCGGTGCCTCCCACTGCATTACCCTGTGATGCCGTAACTCCTGCTGTGCCTCCCACTGCATTGCCCTGTGATGCTGTAACTCCTGCGGTGCCTCCCACTGCATTGCCCTGTGATGCTGTAACTCCTGCTGTGCCTCCCACTGCATTACCCTGTGATGCCGTAACTCCTACTGTGCCTCCCACTGCATTGCCCTGTCACCCTAAAATTCATGCGGTGCCTCCCATTACATTGCCCTTCGATATACAATTTGAGCTATGGCCAAGCGAGGGGATGACGTTGGCACATTTACATTGTACACCTTCTAATGTCATTTTGTGCACTGACAAAGTTGGTTTCTGAAGTCATACTCTAAATATTAGACTAATTGTCACAGAATAAATGAGAGAAAGTTACAATTACTGTGAAACATGCCCATATCAGCTACAGCAGGACATGCTGGGACTAAGCTGGTTCTATGGCACGTCAGCATCTCTATTCACCGTTGTCCATGCCATCATTCTGACCAGACACGGTAACTTCCAATGCCCATATAATGTACAGCTGGGAATGCATTGTCCCATATATTATATAAGATCTACTTTATCTAAATGCTACTTGTCTTGCTCAGAAGTGAGCACAAGTCCAGCCAATACCCTCGATCTCTTCTTTATCTCAGCGTTCCCTCCTGCGACCTGTACGTGTCCGCAATGCTGCTGAGTGCTGCCGGAGATGCTTTGGGCTACAGGAATCAGCTCTGGGAATACTGCAAATCCGGGCCACAGATTCACAGAGAGCTGGAGGAACTGGGGGGTCTCCAGAACATCACAGCATCCCTGCCGGACTGGCCGGTCAGTGATGACACGGTGCTGCACCTTGCAACAGGCGAGAGTCTGGCAACAGGTGGGTGATGGGTAACCTGCTGCAGTCTGTGATATAGGGTACAGTGATGTAAGAGCAGCCTACACCCTGGGACGTCTGCTTAAGTTTAGTAAGTTATGTAACTAATGGCCTGTATGAAATGCGTCAGCGTTAGTCTGGATTTGGCCATTTTTGGGTATCCCAAGTCCATTCACAAACCAAAGGTTTTTAGGTTTGTTAAGAGAATCATATTCTGTTAAGTATAGAGGGAAAATGCCAACAAATGTTAAAATCCGTGTCTCCTGTCCCATCGCTCGGTGAAGGGAAGCTGAATGAGGATCTGTATCATGAGCTGGCGAGCAAATACGTGACCGCCATGTCTGACATGGAAGGGAGAAAACCTGGGCCCACGAGCATTCTGGGTAAGTGCACGTCCAAACTTGTAATCCAATACTATGGGTGTTGAACAAAGTGTCAGAATTTTCTTGATTCCATACATAATACATCAGGGAGCGGCCTGGAACTTCTGTATATGCAGATACAGACGGACCAAGTCTCGCTCTGCATGTGTACTGAGAAACGGTACATATTCCATTTATATTACTGCTGGGTATTGGGTACCCATCTCCTCATGTATCACTCAGTAACCCCCCACTCTCCTATTTAGGAACCTCACAGCTGCGTCCTGGGGAGCCTGGTGGGTACAAGATCCCCTTTAACCCCTCAGCGACCGGCTGCGGAGCAGCAATGCGGGCCATGTGTATAGGGCTGAGGTGAGGTACTTGCCATTTGTTTCAGCAATTGTTGCTTGCTTTCTTATATACCAGTTATTTTACTTCTATATGACCCCCCCACAAAGTTGTACTTTGTTGAAAAGGGTGCCCCAGTAGTGTCACTAGCTACTAGTGAACCGATTATTATAGTCAAGAGACAAAATGGCTGCCTCTGCTGTGTGGAAGTGAACTCTATAGTCGTTCTAGGACACATTAAGCACTGGCGTTATGTTTGGTGTGATGGAGCTCTCTCTCCGGGCTTCCCCAGTGTTGAGATGTGCTCTCTCTCTCTGCAGGTTCCCCCGGCCGTCGGAGCTGTCTCTCCTGGTCGCTGTCAGTGTGGAGAGCGGGAAAATGACTCACAACCATCCCACAGGTTAGTGTCTCATTCAGGGCCGGCGCGATATGGTAAGCATCGCCTCTAATCCGTTCTGACTGAAAATCATGTCATGTTTGCACTATTTCCTGTATAGTTGACCTATAGGAATCAATGAATGGTTATGAGCGCATTATAAAATAAAAAAGAATTTACTCACCGGTAATTCTATTTCTCGTAGTCCGTAGTGGATGCTGGGGACTCCGTAAGGACCATAGGGAATAGACGGGCTCCGCAGGAGACTGGGCACTCTAAAGAAAGATTTAGGACTATCTGGTGTGCACTGGCTCCTCCCCCTATGACCCTCCTCCAAGCCTCAGTTAGGAACTGTGCCCGGAAGAGCTGACACAATAAGGAAGGATTTTGAATCCCGGGTAAGACTCATACCAGCCACACCAATCACACCATATAACTCGTGATAGGAACCCCGGTTAACAGTACGATAACAATGGAACCTCTGAACAGATGGCTCGCAATAACAACCCGATTTTTTGTAACAATAACTATTTACAAGTATTGCAGACAATCCGCACTTGGGATGGGTGCCCAGCATCCACTACGGACTACGAGAAATAGAATTACCGGTGAGTAAATTCTCATTTTCTCTGACGTCCTAGTGGATGCTGGGGACTCCGTAAGGACCATGGGGATTATACCAAAGCTCCCAAACGGGCGGGAGAGTGCGGATGACTCTGCAGCACCGAATGAGAGAACTCCAGGTCCTCCTCAGCCAGGGTATCAAATTTGTAGAATTTTGCAAACGTATTTGCCCCTGACCAAGTAGCCGCTCGGCAAAGTTGTAAAGCCGAGACCCCTCGGGCAGCCGCCCAAGATGAGCCCACCTTCTTTGTGGAATGGGCTTTTACTGATTTAGGCTGCGGTAATCCCACCGCAGAATGCGCCAGCTGAATAGTGCTACAAATCCAGCGCGCGATAGATTGCTTAGAAGCAGGAGCACCCAGCTTGTTGGGTGCATACAGGATAAACAGCGAGTCAGTTTTCCAGACTCCAGCCGTCCTGGAAACATACATTTTCAGGGCCCTGACTACGTCCAGTAACTTGGAATCCTCCAAGTCCCTAGTAGCCGCAGGCACCACAATAGGTTGGTTCAAGTGAAAAGTTGAGACCACCTTCGGGAGAAACTGAGGACGAGTCCTCAACTCTGCCCTATCCATCTGGAAAATCAGATAAGGACTTTTACAAGACAAAGCCGCCAATTCTGATACCCGCCTGGCCGAAGCCAGGGCCAACAACATGACCACTTTCCACGTGAGATATTTCAAATTCACAGTCTTAAGTGGCTCGAACCAATGTGATTTCAGGAATTCCAAAACCACATTTAGATCCCAAGGTGCCACTGGGGGCACAAAAGAAGGCTGAATATGCAGAACTCCTTTGACAAAAGTCTGAACTTCAGGCAGGGAAGCCAGTACTTTCTGGAAGAAAATCGACAGAGCCGAAATCTGGACCTTAATGGACCCCAATTTGAGGCCCCACGTCACTCCTGCTTGCAGGAAATGTAGGAATCGACCCAGCTGAAATTCCTCCGTCGGGGCCTTCTTGGCCTCACACCACGCAACATATTTTCGCAAAAGCGGTGATAATGTTTTGCGGTGACATCCTTCCTGGCTTTGATCAGGGTAGGGATGACTTCCTCCGGAATGCCCTTTTCCTTTAGGATCCGGTGTTCAACCGCCATGCCGTCAAACGTAGCCGCGGTAAGTCTTGGAACAGACAGGGTCCCTGCTGCAGCAGGTCTTGTCTGAGCGGCAGAGGCCAAGGGTCCTCTGCAAGCATCTCTTGAAGTTCCGGGTACCAAGCTCTTCTTGGCCAATCCGGAACCACGAGTATAGTTTTCACTCCTCGCTTTCTTATTATTCTCAGTACCTTGGGAATGAGAGGCAGAGGAGGAAACACATAAACCGACTGGTACACCCACGGTGTCACTAGAGTGTCCACAGCGATTGCCTGAGGGTCCCTTGACCTGGCGCAATATCTTTTCAACTTTTTGTTGAGGCGGGACGCCATCATGTCCACCTGTGGTCATTCCCAACGGTTTACCAGCATTTGGAAAACTTCTGGATGAAGTCCCCATTCTCCCGGGTGGAGGTCGCCCATCGGAGAATCCTTGTGGCTTCTGCCATCGCCATCCTGCTTCTTGTGCCGCCCTGTCTGTTTACATGGGCGACCGCCGTGATGTTGTCTGATTGGATCAGTACCGGCTGGTTCTGAAGCAGGGGCTTTGCTTGGCTTAGGGCATTGTAAATGGCCCTTAGCTCCAGAATATTTATGCGAAATCTCCTGATTTGACCACAGTCCTTGGAAATTTCTTCCCTGTGTGACTGCACCCCAGCCCCGAAGGCTGGCATCCGTGGTCACCAGGACCCAGTCCTGTATTCCGAATCTGCGGCCCTCTAGTAGATGAGCCCTCTGCAGCCACCACAGGTGCGACACCCTGGTTCTTGCCGACAGGGTTATCCGCTGTTGCATCTGGAGATGGGACCCGGACCATTTGTCCAACAGGTCCCACTGGAACGTCCTTGCGTGGAACCTTCCGAATGGAATTTGCTTCGTACGAAGCTACCATTTTTCCCAGGACTCGTGTGCATTGATGTACCGACACCTGTCCTGGTTTTAGGATGTCTCTGACTAGTGATGACAACTCCTCGGCTTTTTCCACTGGAAGAAACACTCTTTTCTGGTCTGTGTCCAGAATCATTCCCAGGAACAGAAGACGTGTCGTCGGGACCAGCTGTGACTTTGGAATATTGAGAATCCAGCCGTGCTGTTGTAGCACTTCCCGAGAAAGTGCCACCCCCACTACCAACTGTTCTTTGGACCTCGCCTTTATCAGGGGATCGTCCAAGTATGGGATAATTAAAACTCCCTTCTTGCGAAGGAGTATCATCATTTCGGCCATTACCTTGGTAAAGACCCTCGGTGCCGTGGATAACTCCAACGGCAGCGTCTGGAACTGATAGTGACAGTCCTGTACCACAAATCTGAGGTACTCCTGGTTCGGAGGGTAAATAGGGACATGCAGGTACACATCCTTGATGTCCTGGGAGACCATGTAATCCCCCTCGTCCAGGCTCGCAATAACCGCCCTGAGCGATTCCATCTTGAACTTGAACCTTTTGATATAAGTGTTCAAGGCTTTTAAATTTAAGATGGGTCTCAACGAACCGTCCGGTTTCGGTACCACAAACATTGTGGAATAGTAACCCTTTCCCTGTTGAAGGAGGGGTACCTTGACAATCACTTGCTGTGAATATAGTTTTTGAATAGCCACCAACACTGCCTCCCTGGCAGAGGGAGTTGCCGGTAAGGCAGATTTTACGAAACGGCGGGGGGGGGGGGGGGAGACGTCTCGAATTCCAGCCTGTACCCCTGAGATACTACTTGAAGGACCCAGGGATCCACCTGTGAGAGAGCCCACTGTGCGCTGAAATTCCTGAGACGGGCCCCCACCGTACCCGGGTCCGCCTGAGCAGCCCAAGCGTCATGCTGTGGACTTACCGGACGCAGGGGAGGACTTCTGCTCTTGGGAACTAGCTGTGTGCTGCAGCTTTGTCCCTCTACCTTTGCCTCTCGGCAGAAAGGATGAGCCTCTAGCCCTCTTGCTTTTCTGGGGCTGAAAGGACTGTACCTGATAATACAGTGCTTTCTTTTGTTGTGGGGTAGCCTGTGGCAAAAAGTCGATTTCCCAGCAGTAGCTGTGGAAACGAGGTCTAAAAGACCATCCCCAAACAGTTCCACCCCTTTATAGGGCAAAACTTCCATGTGCCGATTCGAGTCGGCATCGCCTGACCATTGCCAAGTCCAAACCCCCGTCTGGCGGCAATGGACACAGCGCTTATTTTTGATGCCAGCCGGCAAATATCCCTCTGTGCATCACGCATGTATAAGACTGCATCTTTTATATGCTCTATTGTCAGCAAAATATTGTCCCTATCCATAGTATCAATATTATCCGACAGGGAATCTGACCACGCAGCGGCAGCACTGCACATCCATGCCGAGGCAATAGCTGGTCGCAATATAATGCCTGAGTGTGTGTGTATATAGCCTTTAGGGTAACCTCCTGCTTTTTATCAGCAGGTTCCTTCAGGGTGGCCGTATCCGGAGACGGTAGTGCCACCTTTTTTGATAAACGTGTAAGCGCTTTATCTACCCTATGGGGTGTTTCCCAACGTGACCTATCCTCTAGCGGAAAAGGGAACGCTGCCAATAACCGTTTAGAAATTATCAATTTCTTATCTGGGGAAGTCCACGCTTCCTCACACACCTCATTTAATTCCTCAGATGCAGGAAAAACTACTGGTAGATTTTTCTCACCAAACATAATACCCATTTTTTGTGGTACTTGGGGTATTATCAGAAATGTGTAATACATTTTTCATTGCCTCAATCATGTAACGGGTGGACCTATTGGAGGGTACACTAGTCTCATCGACGTCGACACTGGAGTCGGTATCCGTGTCGACATCTGTGTCTGCCATCTGAGGTAGCGGGCGTTTTAAAGCCCCCGATGACATTTGAGACGCTGGAACAGGCACAAGCTGAGTAGCCGGCTGTCCTATGTCGTCAACCTTTTATGTAAGGAGTTGACACTTTTACGTAATTCCTTCCATAAGTCCAACCACACAGGTGTCGACCCTGCAGGGGGTGACATCACATTCACAGGCATTTGCTCCGCCTCCACATCATTTCCCTCATCATACATGTCGACACAGCAGTACCGACACACAGCACACACACAGGGAATGCTCTGACAGAGGACAGGACCCCACAAAGCCCTTTGGGGAGACAGAGGGAGAGTATGCCAGCACACACCAGAGCGCTATATACCACAGGGATATCACTATACAGAGTGTTTTCCCTTATAGCTGCATATATATATACTATACTGCGCCTAAATTTGTGCCCCCCCTCTCTTTTTAACCCTTTCTGTAGTGCAGGATTGCAGGGGAGAGCTAGGGAGCGATCCTTCCAGCGGAGCTGTGAGGGAAAATGGCGCCAGTGTGCTGTGGGAGATGGCTCCGCCCCTTTCTCAGCGGGCTTTCTCCCGCTTTTTTAGTAATTCTGGCAGGGGTATTTTTACACCTATATAGCCCCTGGGGTTATATATGGTGTTATTTTTGCCAGCCAAGGTGTAAATATTGCTGCTCAGGGCGCCCCCCCCCCAGCGCCCTGCACCCATCAGTGACCGGAGTGTGTGGTGTGCATGAGGAGCAATGGCGCACAGCTGCAGTGCTGTGCGCTACCTTGGAGAAGACAGAAGTCTTCAGCCGCCGATTTTCCGGACCTTCTTGCTTCTGGCTCTGTAAGAGGGACGGCGGCGCGGCTCCGGGAACGGACGACGAGGTCGGGTCCTGTGTTCGATCCCTCTGGAGCTAATGGTGTCCAGTAGCCTAAGAAGCCCAAGCTACCACCACTTAGGTAGGTTCGCTTCTTCTCCCCTTAGTCCCTCGTTGCAGTGAGCCTGTTGCCAGCAGGTCTCACTGAAAATAAAAAACCTAACATATACTTTCTTCCTAGGAGCTCAGGAGAGCCCCTAGTGTGCATCCAGCTCGGCCGGGCACAGAAATCTAACTGAGGCTTGGAGGAGGGTCATAGGGGGAGGAGCCAGTGCACACCAGGTAGTCCTAAATCTTTCTTTAGAGTGCCCAGTCTCCTGCGGAGCCCGTCTATTCCCCATGGTCCTTACGGAGTCCCCAGCATCCACTAGGACGTCAGAGAAAATATATTAGAGAAATGTCTAGTCTCCCTAATCCTAATGGCGTATGATATAAACTACCCCTAGTGTTCCATTTTATTTCCTTTTACCTTCTAGAAAGCTGTAGAAACTCTTCTGGCACACATTGGGGTGGGATGCTGGTGCCGTTGGTGGAGCCATAAGAGCCGCATGCTTTGGGTGCTGTGGCTGTACTCTGGCTCTTCTGTATGGTGTGTAGGGGAGGCTGCTGCAACAGTACTGAGTGAGGATTTGATGAGGTGGTTTTATATTTCTGCTGTGTCTTAGTTCACAGACTGGTGGGTGTTTTGAGAGTCGGTCTGTAGGGTGTCCTGACTGTGCGCTGCATCTGCCCGCCATTATGAGGCATGTGATGGCTGTTTCATGTCCATCAGATCTCAAATATTTGTAGAAATTATATGGGGGGCACTGACACACTTTCTGGCATAGGGCACCAAAATGTATAGTTATGGCTCTGTCAGCCCCCCCTTGCTTTGTCTCCAGCTCCAGCCCCCCCTTGCTTTGTCTCCAGCTCCAGCCCCCCCTTCGGTCTCTCCACCTCCAGCCCCCCCTTCGGTCTCTCCACCTCCAGCCCCCCCCCCCCCTTTGGTCTCTCCACCTCCAGCCCCCCCCCCCCCCCTTTCGGTCTCTCCACCTCCAGACCCACCTTCGGTCTCTCCACCTCCCCCCTTCCATGTCTCACCAGCTAGCCCCGTTTCTCTACATCAAGCATCAAGTACCCAATTCAGTCTCACCATCTCCAACCCCCCCTTCTGTCTCTCCAGTCCTCCTTCTCTGTCTCTCCAGCTCCAGCCCGCCTTTCTGTCTCTCCAGCTCCTCTTCTGTCTTTCTACCTCCAGTCCCCCTTCCATGTCTCACCAGCCAGCCCACTTTCTGTCTCTCTGCCTCCAGCCCCCCCCCTTCTGTGTCTTACCAGCCAGCCCCCCCCTTCTGTCTCTCCAGTCTTCCTTCTCTCTCTCCAGCCAGCCCCCTTTCTGTCTCCCCAGCCAGCACCCTCCTGTCACCCTTGCACGTTACATTTCACAATATGAAACCTTGTACAGGGCCATGTGAAGAGGACATATTTGTAGGAGGGAGCACATTCATAGTTTGCAGGTGGCGTGGAACACCCTAGCACCGGTCCTGGTCTCACTCACGCTCGTTTGCTCTAGTATCTGTTACTGACTATACTCAGTGTCACATGAAACACAAACTCTTATCCACCCGCACCATAATGTGTCTCATAGATCAGGTCACATTGCTGTCTGTTGGTTGGACGGACTCTTAGGATATCTTATTCATAGCGTCCATTGTAACTGTTCTCATGATATAATCTATACATATGGTGCAGACTTTATTGCTGCATCTGAGTGGTTTGTAGCCATTAGATTAGCACAATGTTTACGGAAATCAGTAGGCATTAGCCTGGACACCTCTTACACACTAAAGTCTACCCCACCTGCATACTTTCCTAATGCGTGTGCTCTGTCTTGTCGTCCCCTCTCTCTTCCTGGCTGCCTGCAGGCTATCTCGGATCACTTGCTTCAGCTCTCTTCACATCCCTGTCTGTACAGGGGGTCCCTCTAGAACAATGGGGGGTCCGCCTCCTGGAGAACCTTCCTCTGGCCCGGGACTATGTGCGCTCTACAGAGACTGACGCGGCGCCTCACTTTGCAGCATGGGATTATTTCCGCGAGTGCTGGGAGAGGTGAGCGGGTGAGGGCTGGCGTTGGTGGTCTCCTGTTATATGGAATCATCTTCCTCTGTTCCTCCTCAGATACCTGGCAGAGAGGGGGCTGTCACAGGGGTCCGGCCCTGCACGATTTCCATCTCTCTATGGCGCTGCGGAGAGGGACGCGGAGTACGGCCGGTGGAGTCTGGATGGCTGGGCCGGGAGGAGCGGACATGATGCTCCGATGATTGCGTATGATGCTCTCTTGGGTGCTGGGGACTCCTGGGCCGAGCTGTGCAGCAGATCCATGTTCCATGGAGGTGAGTCTCCTCTGCCGCCTTCTACGAGGACCAAAGCCCCACAAGAGGGACCACAACCATCCAGGACTCCATTGGTGGAGCATTTATCACCAACTAATGATCTGTATGGTTTCTCTTATGTCCTAGAGGATGCTGGGGTCCATTTTAGTACCGTGGGGTATAGACGGTTCCGCAGGAGCCTTCGGCACTTTAAGACTTTTCAACAGTGTGAACGTGCTCCTCCCTCTATGCCCCTCCTCCAGACCTCAGTTTAGAAAATGTGCTCAGGAGACTGGATGCACACTAGTGGAGCTCTACAGACCTCTGCTGGAAAAATACTTTTTTTTAGGTTTTTTATTTTACAGGGAAGCTGTTGGCGACAGCTTCCCTGCTTCGTGGGACTTAGGGGGGGAGGTAGGAACCAACTCCTCCTTTAGTTAATAGTTCTGCCTCCGCTGACAGGACACCATTAGCTCCTGAAGGGTACTGAACACAGCCCAAACCTGGCCAGCGTTCACTCCCACAGCAGTGCAGCCACCCCCTAACAGAGCCAGAAGTCAGAAGGCTGGTGAGTATATTACCGGAGTCCTGCAGAGAGGGGATCCTCCGGTCATCATTGGCGGCTTACAGGTACATGCGCAGCGCGCGCCATGTCTCTCAGCAGAAGGGTGCATGAATATACCTTACATGAATATACCTTACATGAATATACCTTACTCTCACTGGACAAAAGGCACATCCTAGGTGTATTAGGTTGCGCTACCCCCGGGGCCAGTATAAAGATACTCCATTTCTGAGGTGGAAACGCGCCATTAAAAGGGGGCGGAGTTTCTCCTTAGATGTACCAGTTCACTCACTGGGTGCCATTTTCTCCTGCAGAACGCCACTATGAGAATCCAGAACGCTGATTTCTCCTCAAGACACGGCTGACACAAGTACCAGGGTGTTATAGAGGGGGAAGGGAGTGTTCATTGTAATTTAGGTCTGCGGGCCTAATATTGAGTAAGTGTGTAAATATTACACATTTCATATAGGGCGCAGTGTGTGGATTGGCAACTCCCTCTGTGTCAGCCTTTACTGTAGGTCTGTCCCCGATAGCTCCCCTGTGTGATAGGTGTGTGTGTGTGTGTGTGTGTGTGTGTACAAGTGTGTAACATGTCAGACATTGGGGAGGGTTCTTCCCCGGAAGGACCCATTTTAGATACACAAGAGGGTAATATGGTGGCCCTTCCCTCTCAGAAGGAGCCGGAGTGGGTGAGAAAGTTGCAGAAGAATATGTCAATGCTTGCAAAGAAATTATCTGAGTCTGAACAACAGACTAAATATTGGAGGCAGCTACTTCTGCTAAAGCCACAGCATGACGCTGGGGCTCCCCTACGGGAGTACGATCGGGTGGGGGCGCGTCTACTGTTGTTCAGCCAGGTCTGGGTTCACCCAGATCTGGATCCTTGGATATTACAGAGAGTATCCCAAGGTTACAAATTGGAATTTCAAGACCTTCCCCCATGCCGTTTTTTCAAATCAGCCTTACTAGTTTCTGTCCAGGACGGAACAAAAGTGCTGAACGCAATACAGAAATTACGTCAAGACGGAGTAATTTCCTTACTTCCTGCCGTACAACAGGAACAAGAATTTTATTCAAGCCTGTTTGTAGTGCCGAAGCCGGATGGCTCGGTCAGACCGATTTTAAACCTAAAAACTGTGAATCTTTATTTAAAAATGTTCAAATTCAAGATGGAATCACTGAGAGCGGTGATCTCCAGCTTGGAGGAAAAGGAATTTCTAGTGTCGGTGGACATCAAGGATGCTTACAGTTCCAAACATTACCTTTCGGCCTCTCCATGGCTCCGAGAATATTCACCAAGGTGATGGCGGAGATGATGGTTCTCCTTCGCAAGGAAGGAGTCAACATAATTCCGTACTTGGACGATCTCCTCATAAAAGCGAGATCCAGGGAGAAGTTAGTACAACACATTGCACTATCCCTGATGGTGCTTCAACAGCACGGCTGGATCATAAATCTTCCAAAATCACAGTTGGAACCGACAATGAGGTTATCATTTCTGGGAATGATATTGGTTACCGAAGTACAGAGAGTATTTCTACCGGTGGAAAAGGCTCTGGAAATCCAGAAGATGGTCAAACAAATTTTGAAACCAGCACGCGTGTCGATTCATCAGTGCATCCGCCTGCTGGGGAAGATGGTAGCGGCCTACGAGGCTCTACAATATGGCCGATTCCACGCCAGGGTGTTCCAATGGGACCTACTGGACAAGTTGTCCGGATTGCATCTACACATGCATCAGAGGATAATCCTGTCGACAGCCAGAATTTCACTCCTGTGGTGGCTACAAAGTTCTCACCTCTTGGAGGGACGCAGGTTTGGGATTCAGAAATTGATCCTGGTGACCATAGATGCAAGCCTCCGAGGCTGGAGAGCAGTCACGCAAGGGGAAAGCTTCCAAGGAAGATGGTCAAGTCAAGAAATACTTCTTCACATAAACATTCTGGAGTTGAGAGCTGTGTACAATTGCCTTCATCAAACGGCGCATACAGATCCAGTCAGACAATGTAACGACAGTAGCTTACACAAACCGTCCGGGAGGAACGAAAAGCAGAGCGGCAATGGCAGAGGAGATAAGAATACTCCTCTGGGCAGAAAAACATGCAAGAGCTCTGTCGGCGGTTTTCATTCCGGGAGTGGACAACTGGGAAGCGGACTTCCTCAGAAGACACGGTCTCCATCCAGGAGAATGGGGCCTCCACCCAGAGGTCTTTGCAGAGGTAGCAAGTCATTGGGGGGGGTTCCTCAAGTAGATATGATGGCATCTCGTCTCAACAAGAAGCTTCAGAAATATTGTTCCAGGTCGAGAGACCCACAAGCAATAGCAGTGGATGGTGACCCAGTGGGTGTTCCAGTCAGTGTATCTGTTCCCTCCAATTCCACTAATACCAAAAATTCTCAAGATCGTCAGAAGAACAAGGGTTCGGGCAATTCTCATTGCCCCAGACTGGCCAAGGAGGGCTTGGTATCCAGATCTTCAGGAGTTACTGCTGGAAGATACTCTGCCTCTTCCTCTTCGCGAGGACCTGCTTCAGCAGGGGCTGTTAGTTTATCAAGACTTACTGCAGCTGCGTTTGAAGGCATGGCTGTTGAGCGCCAGATCATAGCCCGTAAGGGTATTCCCAATGAAGTCATTCCCACACTTATTCTGGCCAGGAAAGGGGTAACGTCCAAGCATTACCATCGTATTTGGAGAAAATACGTATCTTGGTGTGAATCTAAGAGGTCACCTGCGGTGGAGTTTCAATTAGGACGTCTTCTCTTATTTCTACAGGCGGGTGTGGATGCTGGCTTGAGATTAGGGTCTATCAAGGTCCAAATTTCGGCCTTGTCCATTTTCTTTCAGATGCAGTTGGCTTCCCTTCCTGAGGTTCAGACGTTCGTGAAGGGAGTTCTGCGCATCCAACCTCCCTTTGTGCCTCCTGCAGCGCCATGGGATCTTATTGTGGTGTTGCAGTCCCTTAAATTGGACTGGTTTGAGCCTCTGCAAGAGGTGGAGTTGAAGTTTCTCACTTGGAAAGTGGTCATGCTGTTGGCCTTGGCATCAGGCAGACGAGTGTCTCAGTTAGGAGCTCTGTCTCACAAGAGTCCTTACTTAATCTTTCATGAAGATAGGGCTAAATTGAGAATGCGTCATCATTTTCTTCCAAAGGTTGTGTCTTTCCATATCAACCAACCTGTTATGGTGCCAATGATTTCTGACACTACAGCTGTTTCTAAGTCCTTGGATGTCGTCAGAGCATTGAGGACTTATGTTGCAAGAACGGCTCGGATTAGGAAAACTGAAGCTTTGTTTGTCCTTTAAGCAGACTATTGCGCACTGGATCAGAGGTACCATTCAGCATGCTCATTCCACAGCAGGATTGCCGTTACAAAGTTCGGTAAAGGCCCACTCTACAAGGAAAGTGGGTTCGTCCTGGGCGGCTGCCCGGGGATTCTCGGCATTGCAGATTTGCTGAGCAGCTACTTGGTCAGGTGCAAACATGTTTGCTAAATTTTACAAGTTTGACACCTTGGCTGCTGACGACCTTCAGTTTGGTCAGTTAGTTTTGCAAGAACATTAGCACTCTCCTGCCCGTACTGGGAGCTTTGGTACATCCCCATGGTACTGAAATAAACCCCAGCATGCTCTAGAACGTAAGAGAAAATAGGATTTTTATTACCTACCGGTAAATCCTTTTCTCGTAGTCCGTAGATGATGCTGGGCGCCGTCCCAGTGCTATTTTTTTCCTGCGTTACATTTTGTCTTTTTACACAGGTTCTTATGTGTTAAGATGTTCACAGCTGTTGCTGTTGCGTTATGCATGCATGTTGGCATGGGTTATGTTGAAAACCATGTTAGGCGGCATGTTTTGTATGGTGTGAGCTGGTGTGAATCTCACCACTAGTTAATGTAAATTCTTCTCTCGAAGTTGTCCGTCTCCTCAGGCACAGTTCCTATACTGAGGTCTGGAGGAGGGGCATAGAGGGAGGAGCCAGTTCACACTGTTGAAAAGTCGAAAAGTGCTGAAGGCTTCTGCGGAACCGTCTATACCCCATGGTACTAAAATGGTCCCCAGCATCCTCTAGGACTACGAGAGAAGGATTTACCGGTAGGTAATTAAAATACTATTTTTTACTCTGCGGCTGATCTCAGTGTAGTCTCCGGGGTCCTGGTCCTCTCCCTGTGGACTTATTACCAGAAGGTGGCCAACATTCAGTGCATGCTCAGCCAATGGGTGTCCATTATACGGAGGAACAGTCTGAGTCCAGATGAGTGTGTCACTCAGGCTCTGTACTTGATGCGGGGTGTTGGGGAAGAACCCTAACACCTCACATACAGCAGTATCCAGATAAATGATTGCTATGTGCAGGAAAGCTTGTGCCCCTATTTTTAGTGATTTGCAGAACTTCTCCACTGTCTGCCATCCGCACCCCTGGAGCCAATGGGCCTTTAGATGTCTGGTGTCTGATATAACCTTAATCCATCTCTACCTCCTTCCCCTCCAGGTGACAGCGACTCCACAGGGGTGATTGCCGGCTGCTGCTGGGGAGCAATGCACGGATCAGCCGGAGTACCGACGGGGAACTACAGTGAGCTTGAGTACAGAGCGCGGCTGGAGAACGTCGCTCGCTGCCTACACAAGCTGGCCTGGGGGAAACATTAATGGCACCTGGATCGGTTCTGCCAGATACTCCCAATAATTGTCATTTTCACACCCAAATAATTGTCTGTTCCCATTAGAAGTCAATGGACGTAGTAACTGTAAAAGTCTGCAGCAGGAACTGTATTCCTTTAGAGGCTCCCATTAAACAGCAGATATGGACGTGACAATGTTATATGGGAAATGCAGACATTACAGTGTTGTATGGGTGCCTGGTACGTTCCATCTTTCCTGGCAATGTATCACTCTTCTAGAGGTTCCTGTCCATCACTAGCATCCTATGCAGTGGTCACTAGCACCACCTTGTGGTTAAGATGTAAACTGCACAGATAATGATAAAATAACTGTTCTGAGGAATAACTGCGCATACTTTGATAAAGTCTTTAATAAAACCATAGTAATTTATCTCCAAATTAACAACCCTAAAATGTGAATACTTGCCAAAAAAATGTTAACAGTATGATGTCAAAATAAAACTGCATATTGTGTACTTAGCAGCGTCACTGATATTTGTAGGTTGGCAATGTGCTGAGCCATAAATCCGGTACTTAGAGGGCCTGTGTGGCACAGTGCATGTCCCCTGAGGAGTACCTTATATACAATGACACATAGGCGTGCATGCCTCACTAGCCTGTGACCCCACCTGTGCCTCATAATCAGTGTGAGGTTAAACGATGGGCAGTTGGATGACCGTGTGATTATGTGTTTGCCCCTGAGTGTACCTCAATTCGGAGAAGTCTGACCCTTAGAGTTAAAGCTAAGCTTCAGTCATGTGAATGGGAAACAGGTGGTGTAACAGGAGATATCAGCAGACACATGGGGGAACTGGTCTGCTGCCCCCCAGCTTCACACTACATACATCAGAACTGCAGACAAAGACAAGTGATTTATTTAGGAAAAGGCGCTTCCTGTAGGGCGCACCAAGAATAGTCTGTGACCCGAGGTTACGGCAATAAGAGGGGCAGCGGATGGCTTGGAAGAGATGTCTAGACTGTATACGCCACAGGGAAGATCAACCAGGCTCCCGCGTGTCTGTGGGAAGGAGAAAGAGTAAAGAGCCATCGAAAGCAGTCCCAATAATGAAAGTTTTTACTAAGGTAAGTATCAGTCTAGAACTGTGGGGCAGATGTATTAACCTGGAGAAGGCATAAGGAAGTGATAAACCAGTGATATGTGCAAGGTGATAAAGGCAGCAGCCAATCAGCTCCAATATGTAAACGAACAGTTAGGAGCTGACTGGCTGGTGCGTTTGTCACCTTGCACATATCACTGGTTTATCACTTCCCTATGGCTTCTCCGGTTTAATATATCTGCCCCTAGGTCCTCAAAGCCCCAAACAAAGCATGTATTCCAGATCTCATCACGGGTGAAATTAGCTCCACCTGTGGATCTTTTAAAATGTGTCGGTGAGTAATGAGTACACCTGTGCACCTGCTGGGTGACCTGGGAAACGTGTCCGTGAGTAATGAGTACACCTGTGCTCCTGCTGGGTGACCTGGGAAACGTGTCGGTGAGTAATGAGTACACCTGTGCACCTGCTGGGTGACCTGGGAAATGTGTCAGTGAGTAATGACTACACCTGTGCACCTGCCGGGTGACCTGGGAAATGTGTCAGTGAGTAATGAGTGCACCTGCCAGGTGACCTGGGAAATGTGTCAGTGAGTAATGAATACACCTGTGCACCTGCTGGGTGACCTGGGAAACGTGTCAGTGAGTAATAAATACACCTGTGCACCTGCTGGGTGACCTGAGATATGTGTCAGTGAGTAATGAGTACACCTGCGCACCTGCTGGGTGACCTGGGCAATGTGTCAGTGAGTAATGAATACACCTGTGCACCTGCTGGGTGACCTGGGAAATGTGTCAGTGAGTAATGAGTACACCTGTGCACCTGCTGGGTGACCTGGGCAATGTGTCAGTGAGTAATGAGTACACCTGTGCACCTTCTGGGTGACCTGGGAAATGTGTCAGTGAGTAATGACTAAACCTGTGCACCTGCTGGGTGACCTGGGCAATGTGTCAGTGAGTAATGACTACACCTGTGCACCTGCTGGGTGACCTGGGAAATGTGTCGGTGAGTAATGACTACACCTGTGCACCTGCTGGGTGACCTGGGAAATGTGTCAGTGAGTAATGAATACACCTGTGCACCTGCCGGGTGACCTGTGAAATGTGTCTGTGAATAATGACTACACCTGCTGGGTGATCTGGGAAATGTGTCAGTGAGTAATGAGTACACCTGTGCTCCTGCTGGGTGACCTGGGAAACGTGTCAGTGAGTAATGAGTACACCTGTGCACCTGCTGGGTGACCTGGGAAACGTGTCAGTGAGTAATGAGTACACCTGTGCACCTGCTGGGTGATGTGGGAAATGTGTCAGTGAGTAATGAATACGACGGTGCACCTTCTGGGTGACCTGGGATTTGTGTCAGTGAGTAAAGAGTACACCTGTACACATTTATGGGTGACCTGGAAAACGTGAGCTGTTTGTGGTCCTGAGGACCACCATCCTAGAAGATACAACAGTCAGAGCGATGTGTGATAGATCAGGGAATAAGGGTCAAGATATACTATAGAGTTCACCTACCAGCAGAGAGTTACGATCAACAATCCGACACATATTGATGTCACTTCCTGCTGCAACCATGTGACCTGCGCCCAACCAGCGGCAGCTGTACACCTGAGAGACAGACATTGATATGACTGGCACTAGTGGAGATTTCTGTTTAGTGAATGCACACAGACTTCAGATGAAGTGTAACAAGTGTCACATGGAACTGTGGCTCCACTTTCCTCCTGTACTAGTGTCTGAGCCGTACTCACCCTGGATGGGCCGCGGAAGTCGTCAGGCACCGTACGTATCTTTTGTCCGGTCTGAGAGTCCCACACCTAGCGGAAGAGATGAAACGGCAGTAAGAGCGGATCTCCAGTCACTCTCAGTGTGAATAATAGAGTACTACAGAACCTTAGCACTGCGTTCCCACCATCATCACATCACGGAGAGGGGACATGGGAGAAATATTAGATGAGGGGTGCACCAGGCCCCTGAGCGCCCTGGGGTCAGCATTATAATTAGTAACGGTACTTGCCCCAGCCCCATGCTGCGTGCATGAGTTCCGCTCTCCTTCCCCATACACACAGCTTCTGATACATGCCCATGATACGGTTCTGTGCGCTCATACTGTCACCCCCCAGCACACATCACAGAACAACAGATCTGGCCAAGTTCCGTCTGACTCAATGTAGAACAGACAAACACAGAGATGCTGAAATTCTCATCTGAGCATAACGCCGTCTGCATCTGTGACCACAGAACCAGCCCCAGTGTCTCCATCCTGCTGTGCGTCTCTGAAGGACATCCCCTCATCTTCCACTCCCTATCTCACCTGCAGGACATCCCCTCATCTTCCTCTCCCTATCTCACCTTCAGGACATCCCCCTCATCTTCCACTTCCTATCTCACCTGCAGGACATCCCCTCATCTTCCACTTCCTATCTCACCTGCAGGACATCCCCTCATCTTCCACTCCCTATCTCACCTGCAGGACATCCCCACATCTTCCACTCCCTATCTCACCTGCAGGACATCCCCTCATCTTCCACTTCCTATCTCACCTGCAGGACATCCCCTCATCTTCCACTTCCTATCTCACCTGCAGGACATCCCCACATCTTCCACTCCCTATCTCACCTGCAGGACATCCCCTCATCTTCCACTCCCTATCTCACCTGCAGGACATCCCCTCATCTTCCACTCCCTATCTCACCTGCAGGACATCCCCTCATCTTCCACTCCCTATCTCACCTGCAGGACATCCCCTCATCTTCCACTCCCTATCTCACCTGCAGGACATCCCCTCATCTTCCACTTCCTATCTCACCTGCAGGACATCCCCTCATCTTCCACTCCCTATCTCACCTGCAGGACATCCCCTCATCTTCCTCTCCCTATCTCATCTTCAGGACATCCCCCTCATCTTCCACTTCCTATCTCACCTGCAGGACATCCCCTCATCTTCCACTTCCTATCTCACCTGCAGGACATCCCCACATCTTCCACTCCCTATCTCACCTGCAGGACAACCCCTCATCTTCCACTCCCTATCTCACCTGCAGGACATCCCCTCATCTTCCACTCCCTATCTCACCTGCAGGACTTCCCCTCATCTTCCACTCCCTATCTCACCTGCAGGACTTCCCCTCATCTTCCACTCCCTATCTCACCTGCAGGACATCCCCTCATCTTCCTCTCCCTATCTCACCTGCAGGACATCCCCCTCATCTTCCACTTCCTATCTCACCTGCAGGACATCCCCTCATCTTCCACTCCCTATCTCACCTGCAGGACATCCCCTCAACTTCCTCTCCCTATCTCACCTGCAGGACATCCCCTCATCTTCCACTCCCTATCTCACCTGCAGGACATCCCCTCATCTTCCACTCCCTATCTCACCTGCAGGACATCCCCTCATCTTCCACTCCCTATCTCACCTGCAGGACATCCCCTCATCTTCCACTTCCTATCTCACCTGCAGGACATCCCCTCATCTTCCACTCCCTATCTCACCTGCAGGACATCCCCTCATCTTCCACTCCCTATCTCACCTGCAGGACATCCCCTCATCTTCCACTCCCTATCTCACCTGCAGGACATCCCCTCATCTTCCACTTCCTATCTCACCTGCAGGACATCCCCTCATCTTCCACTCCCTATCTCACCTGCAGGACATCCCCTCATCTTCCACTCCCTATCTCACCTGCAGGACATCCCCTCGTCTTCCACTCCCTATCTCACCTGCAGGACATCCCCTCATCTTCCACTCCCTATCTCACCTGCAGGACATCCCCTCATCTTTCACTCCCTATCTCACCTGCAGATTCTCCCGCTTCCACTCCCTATCTCACCTGCAGATTCTCCCACGTCCTCTCCCTATCTCACCTGCAGGACATCCCCTCATCTTCCTCTCCCTATCTCACCTTCAGGACATCCCCCTCATCTTCCACTTCCTATCTCACCTGCAGGACATCCCCTCATCTTCCACTCCCTATCTCACCTGCAGGACATCCCCTCATCTTCCACTCCCTATCTCACCTGCAGGACATCCCCTCATCTTTCACTCCCTATCTCACCTGCAGATTCTCCCGCTTCCGCTCCCTACCTCACCTGCAGATTCTCCCACTTCCTCTCCCTATCTCGCCTGCAGATTCTCCCACTTCCTCTCCCTATCTCACCTGCAGGACATCCCCTCATCTTCCACTCCCTATCTCACCTGTAGGACATTCCCTCATCTTCCACTCACTATCTCACCTGCAGGACATCCCCTCATCTTCCACTCCCTATCTCACCTGCAGGACATCCCCTCACCTTCCACTCCCTATCTCACCTGCAGGACATCCCGTCATCTTCCTCTCCCTATCTCACCTGCAGATTCTCCTGTGTCCTCTCCTTATCTCACCTGCAGATTCTCCCACTTCCTTTCCCTATCCCACCTGCAAATTCTCCCACTTCCTTTCCCTATATCACCTACAGAGTCTCCCGCTTCCTCTCCCTATCTCAATTTCGGATTTTCCCACTTCCTCTCCATATCTCACCTGCAGATTCTCCCGCTTCTTCTCCCTTTCTCACCTGCAGATTCTCCCGCTTCCTCTCCCTTTCTCACCTGCAGAAGCTCCCGCTTCCTCTCCCTACCTCACCTGCAGACTCTCCCGCTTCCTCTCCCTTTCTCACCTGCAGATTCTCCCGCTTCTTCTCCCTTTCTCACCTGCAGAAGCTCCCGCTTCCTCTCCCTACCTCACCTGCAGAGTCTCCTGTCCTCTCCCTTTCTCACCTGCAGATTCTCCCGCTTCTTCTCCCTTTCTCACCTGCAGACGCTCCCGCTTCCTCTCCCTTTCTCACCTGCAGATTCTCCCGCTTCTTCTCCCTTTCTCACCTGCAGACGCTCCCGCTTCCTCTCCCTTTCTCATCTGCAGATTCTCCCGCTTCCTCTCCCTTTCTCATCTGCAGATTCTCCCGCTTCCTCTCCCTTTCTCACCTGCAGATTCTTCCACTTCCTCTCTCTTTCTCACCTGCAGAAGCTCCCGCTTCATCTCCCTATCTCACCTGCAAATTCTCCCACTTCCTCTCCCTTTCTCACCTGCAGAAGCTCCCGCTTCCTCTCCCTTTCTCACCTGCAGATTCTCCCGCTTCTTCTCCCTTTCTCACCTGCAGATTCTCCCACTTCCTCTCCCTTTCTCACCTGCAGATTCTCCCACTTCCTCTCCCTTTCTCACCTGCAGATTCTCCCACTTCCTCTCCCTTTCTCACCTGCAGACGCTCCCACTTCCTCTCCCTTTCACTCCTGCAGAAGCTCCCGCTTCCTGTCCCTACCTCATCTGCAGAGTCTCCCGCTTCCTCTCCCTTTCTCACCTGCAGATTCTCCCGCTTCTTCTCCCTTTCTCACCTGCAGATTCTCCCACTTCCTCTCCCTTTCTCGCCTGCAGATTCTACCACTTCCTCTCCCTTTCTCACCTGCAGACGCTCCCACTTCCTCTCCCTTTCTCTCCTGCAGAAGCTCCCGCTTCCTGTCCCTACCTCACCTGCAGAGTCTCCTGTCCTCTCCCTTTCTCACCTGCAGACGCTCCCGCTTCCTCTACCTTTCTCACCTGCAGATTCTCCCACTTCCTCTCCCTTTCTCACTTGCAGATTCTCCCACTTCCTCTCCCTTTCTGACCTGCAGAAGCTCCCGTTTCCTCTCCCTACCTCACCTGCAGACGCTCCCGCTTCTTCTCCCCTTCTCACCTGCAGACGCTCCCGCTTCTTCTCCCCTTCTCACCTGCAGACGCTCCCGCTTCTTCTCCCCTTCTCACCTGCAGACGCTCCCGCTTCTTCTCCCCTTCTCACCTGCAGACGCTCCCGCTTCCTCTCCCTTTCTCATCTGCAGATTCTCCCGCTTCCTTTCCCTTTCTCACCTGCAGATTCTCCCGCTTCCTCTCCCTACCTCACCTGCAGAGTCTCCTGTCCTCTCCCTTTCTCACCTGCAGATTCTCCCGCTTCCTCTCCCTTTCTCACCTGCAGATTCTCCCGCTTCCTCTCCCTTTCTCACCTGCAGACGCTCCCGCTTCCTCTCCCTTTCTCACCTGCAGACGCTCCAGCTTCCTCCCCTTTCTCACCTGCAGATTCTCCCGCTGCTTCTCCCTTTCTCACCTGCAGAAGCTCCCGCTTTCTCTCCCTTTCCCATCTGCAGATTCTCCCGCTTCCTCTCCCTTTCTCACCTGCAGATTCTCCCACTTCCTCTCCCTATCTCACCTGCAGATTCTCCCACTTCCTCTCCCTTTCTCACCTGCAGAAGCTCCCGCTTTCTCTCCCTTTCTCACCTGCAGAAGCTCCCGCTTCCTCTCCCTACCTCACCTGCAGAGTCTCCCGCTTCCTCTCCCTTTCTCACCTGCAGATTCTCCAGCTTCTTCTCCCTTTCTCATCTGCAGACGCTCCCGCTTCCTCTCCCTTTCTCATCTGCGGATTCTCCCGCTTCCTCTCCCTTTCTCACCTGCAGATTCTCCCACTTCCTCTCCCTATCTCACCTGCAGACGCTCCCGCTTCCTCTCCCTATCTCACCTGCAGACGCTCCCGCTTCCTCTTCCTTTCTCACTGTCACGATCCGGGTATCTGGATGCCATTACTTGCCTTTTAGATGTCTCCTGAGGCTGGCTCAGCGTTCCAGGGCCGGATTTCATCTGTAATACTGATGTCCACATTCTGCTTCCCTCTCCTGTCACCCTGAGACGCTGTCAAAGCGGAGCCATGTTTACTTCCTGAATGGCGTCTCCCATCCTCCGCGGCCTCCGCCGCCATTCCTGTGTTTCAGTATACAGGATATCAGAGTGGCGCCTCATGCCAGCCGCGGCCTCCGCTGTCGTCCGCGTGGTTCTAGTGTGCAGTCATCAGTCTGGCGTCTCCTGTCCTTTGTGGCCGGCGCCGCCATTGCTGCTAAGTTTCCACATGGATTACCAAACCAACTTTCCCTCCAAGTGCCTACATGGGCGCAGCCATGTTGGATTCTGTCACCTGTTCAATTTCCACGTATCCGTTGCTCCACTGAAATCTGCATAATGGCTTCCTTGCTGCAGGTATAAGTATTCTGTGCCTGAGCAAGGAAGGCGTCAGTGCTTTGGTTGTCAAACCTAGTTCCAGTCTGTCTCTCTCCTGTGGTTGTTTTCCAGGTTCCAGTTCCTGTCTCCAAGCTTCCACTAAAGAGACCCGCTCCAGTCTACCACCTGCGGTGCAGCCTGACTCTCCAGTCCTCTGGGACTCATCCGTTTCCAGCTACAGATTCACCTGCTTCCAGCACTTAGCTTCCAGCAGAGATCAGTTCATCTTAAAGTGCCGGTACCATTTCTGCAGATTTCCATTTACCACCGGTACTGATATTTCACCGCTCTCAAGCTCCATATATCATTTGTATTTCATCGCTCTCTAGCTTCATTTATCATTTGGCTGGTTCCATCCAGTATCCACTCCGTGTCTACATCTGTCTGGTTCCAACCAGTACCCACAGCAGCCATTTTATCTACAGCAGCCCAGCTTCCCATGGAACATCAGCTGGTATGATCCTGGGCTATCTCCATTACTACAGTCGGGCCTGGTAAGGACTTTCCATCTAGAGGACAATAAGAACTGTACCCATACTACCAGAGCCCTGTGGCCATTGCCATCCTGTAGTACCCAGGAACTGTGTTATATTACTGCTGATTTTACGTTTTTCTTTTACTACTGCTGTGTTGCATGGAGTTTGTCAAATAAACATCATTGACTTTTATCTTGGTTGTCGTGGTCACGCCTTCGGGCAATCTTCCTACGTGTAACTTACATGTCCAGGGGTCTGATACAACCTCCCAGGTTTCTCTACACCTCAGCCCCTACAACTGAGGCTGCCTCCCGTCAGCTCAGGCCCTCAGTTGTGACAGTAAGCACTGACCATATGAATCCAGCCGGAGACCAGGATCAAGCGGCCAGGCCGATGCAAGAACTAGCAGCCAGACTCGAACATCAGGATGCTGCACAGGGCCACATCATCCGCTGTCTCCAGGATCTCTCTACTCGGCTGGATGGGATTCAGACAACCCTCCGTGGATCAGGCGCGTCCGGTGCGTCACCCACAGTGATTCCAGCTGTAACCCCACCCACCTTACCCATTTCTGCTCCACGTCTTCATCTTCCAACACCAGCAAAATTTGACGGATCTCCAAGATTCTGCAGGGGATTTCTCAACCAGTGTGAAATCCATTTTGAGCTACAACCTGGCAATTTCCCCAGTGATCGTACTAAAATTGCCTACATTATTTCTCTTCTCAGTGGCTCAGCCCTTGATTGGGCATCACCGTTATGGGAGAAGTCTGATACCCTGCTGTCCTCCTATACTGATTTTGTAACAACATTCAGGCGCATCTTCGACGAGCCAGGCCGGGTAACTTCAGCTTCATCTGAGATTCTCCGTTTACGCCAGGGATCGCGTACTGTAGGACAGTATCTTATACAGTTCAAGATCCTGGCATCCGAACTGGCATGGAACGACGATGCCCTGTATGCTGCATTCTGGCATGGCTTATCAGAGCGCATCAAGGATGAGTTAGCTACCAGAGACTTGCCCTCTAAGTTGGATGAGCTAATCTCACTATGCACGAAAGTTGATCTACGGTTCAGAGAAAGAGCAACTGAGCGAGGAAGATCATCTGCTCCAAAATCTTCTGCTCCTCCTCCTCGTCAACCGTCTCCATCCAAAGATGAGCCCATGCAAATTGGTCGTTCCCGTCTATCTCCTGCTGAGCGCCGAAGACGTCTTTCTGAGTCTCTCAGTCTCTACTGTGCAGCTCCGTCTCACACCATCAATGCCTGTCCCAAACGTCCGGGAAACTTCAAATCCTAGCTCGCCAGGGAGAGGGCCGGCTAGGAGTAATGATCTCCTCTCCATCTCCTCATGATTGTAACCTGCCAGTCTCGCTTCAAATTGCTCAACGTTACAGGAACGTCATTGCCCTCCTAGATTCCGGAGCAGCTGGGAATTTCATGACTGAAGCATATGTTAAACGGTGGTCCCTACCCACCGAGAGATTTCCCTTGTCCATTTCCTTGACTGCCGTGGATGGTAGTAAGATTTTTGACGCAGTTATTTCTCTAAGGACTCTACCAGTTCGTCTGAGAGTGGGAGTTCTTCATTCAGAATTTATTTATTTTCTAGTGATTCCAAGAGCCACACATCCAGTGGTTTTGGGCCTTCCATGGCTCCGTCTCCACAATCCATCGATTGACTGGACGACTACGCAAATACTGGCATGGGGTCCCTCCTGTGCTGAGACATGTTTGTTTAAAGTACTTCTTGTTTGTTCTTCCTCCTCCAGGTCGTCTGATGTTCCACCTCCTCCATATCAAGACTACACGGACGTGTTCAGTAAAGCTTCTGCTGATGTCCTTCCTCCTCATAGGGAATGGGACTGTCCAATTGATCTCATCCCAGGGAAGGTTCCACCTCAAGGCCGAACTTATCCGTTGTCCTTACCAGAGACGCATTCCATGGAGGTGTACATCAAAGAGAATCTGGCGAAGGGTTTTATTCGACCTTCCTCTTCTCCAGCTGGCGCAGGCTTCTTTTTCGTAAAGAAGAAAGACGGTGGCCTGCGGCCGTGCATCGACTACAGAGGTTTGAACGACATTACCATCAAGAACCGATATCTTTTACCCCTGATTACACAGCTCTTCGATAGAGTTAGCGGAGCAACCATCTTTACAAAGTTGGATTTGAGGGGTGCCTACAATCTCATCCGGATCCGTGAGGGTGACGAGTGGAAGACCGCCTTTAACACCTGTGATGGACATTATGAGTACCTCGTCATGCCCTTCGGATTGAGCAACGCTCCAGCTGTCTTCCAGCATTTCGTGAATGAGATCTTCAGAGACATCTTATACCGCCATGTCGTGGTTTATCTAGATGATATCCTTATCTTTGCCAATAATCTAGAGGAACATCGTTTCGGGGTAAAGGAGATTCTGTCCCGTCTCTGGCCCTCATTCCGAGTTGATCGGTCGCAAGGCGAATTTAGCAGAGTTACACACGCTAAGCCGCCGCCTACTGGGAGTGAATCTTAGCTTCTTAAAATTGCGACCGATGTATTCGCAATAATGCGATTACTAACTACTTAGCAGTTTCAGAGTAGCTCCAGACTTACTCTGCCTGTGCGATCATTTCAGTGCTTGTCGTTCCTGGTTGACGTCACAAACACACCCAGCGTTCGCCCAGGCACTCCCACCGTTTCTCCGGCCACTCCTGCGTTTTTTCCGGAAACGGTAGCGTTTTCAGCCACACGCCCCTGAAACGCCGTGTTTCCGCCCAGTAACACCCATTTCCTGTCAATCACATTACGATCGCCGGAGCGAAGAAAAAGCCGTGAGTAAAAATACTTTCTTCATAGTAAAGTTACTTGGCGCAGTCGCAGTGCGAACATTGCGCATGCGTACTAAGCGGATTTTCACTGCGATGCGATGAAAAATACCGAGCGAACAACTCGGAATGAGGGCCTCTGTGTCAATCATCTCTATTGCAAATTAGAGAAATGTGTCTTTGAAGTCAAATCCATTCCGTTTCTAGGTTACATTGTGTCCGGTTCCGGACTAGAGATGGATCCTGAGAAACTACAAGCAATCCAGAATTGGCCGATACCCTTAACCCTCAAAGGGGTCCAGAGGTTCTTAGGGTTCGCCAATTACTACAGAAAGTTTATACGAGACTTTTCCACCATTGTGGCGCCTATCACTGCGTTGACTAAGAAGGGTGCTAATCCGTCTAAGTGGTCTGAAGAAGCTACACAAGCTTTTCATCTATTAAAACAACGGTTCATCTCTGCACCAGTTCTGAAACAGCCCGACATCGACTCTCCTTTCATCTTAGAGGTGGATGCCTCCTCCGTTGGAGTAGGAGCGGTGTTATCCCAGAGGGCTAAAGATGGCCATCTACATCCTTGCAGTTTTTTCTCCCGGAAGTTCTCCCCAGCTGAGCGCAACTATGCCATTGGCGAACAGGAGTTGCTAGCCATCAAGCTCGCTCCAGAGGAGTGGAGATATCTGTTGGAGGGAGCTTCTCATTCAATCACTATACTTACCGACCACAAGAATCTTTTATATCTGAAAAGCGCACAATGTCTTAACCCTCGTCAGGCCAGATGGGCACTTTTCTTTTCCAGGTTCGACTTTAAACTCCAGTTCTGTCCGGGTTCTCAGAATCGCAAGGCCGATGCCCTTTCCCGCTCTTGGGAGCAAGAAAATGAGTCAGAGTCTTCAGACAAGCATCCTATTATTAATCCGTTGGCATTCTCCACGGTAGGGATGGACTCTACGCCCCCACCAGGGAAAAGTATTGTGAAGCCGGTGTTAAGGAAGAAGCTCATGCATTGGGCCCATGCTTCCCGTTTTGCCGGACATACAGGCATTCAAAAAACCCTTGAGTTTATCTCTAGGTCCTATTGGTGGCCAACTCTGAAGAAGGACGTCATGGAGTTTATTGCATCTTGCCCAAAGTGTGCCCAACACAAAGTATCCCGCCAGTCTCCTGCGGGGCAACTGGTTCCATTATCTGTTCCCCGTCGACCGTGGACTCATTTGTCGATGGACTTTGTTACAGACCTGCCTATGTGCAACAAGTTCAATACCATCTGGGTGGTAGTTGACCGGTTCACCAAGATGGCACATTTTATTCCTCTCACCGGTCTTCCGTCAGCTTCCAAGTTGGCTCAAGTGTTCATACAAGAGATCTTCCGACTCCACGGTCTTCCTGAAGAGATCATCTCAGATCGAGGAGTACAATTCGTAGCCAAATTCTGGCGAAGTTTGTGTCAAGCCCTCCAAGTCAAACTAAAGTTTTCCACAGCTTACCATCCTCAGACCAATGGTCAAACTGAGAGGGTGAATCAGGACTTGGAGGCCTTCCTCCGCATCTATGTGTCTTCCTCTCAAGATGACTGGGTTCAACTACTTCCCTGGGCCGAGTTCTGCCATAACAACCAATATCATTTCTCATCTTCTTCAACACCATTCTTCACTAACTATGGATTCCACCCTAAAGTTCCAGAATTCCAACCGCTTCCAGCAACTTCTGTTCTAGCAGTGGATATCACCTTGCGTCAGTTTGCAAACAACTGGAAGAATGTACGAGCGGCTCTGCTCAAAGCATCGTTCAGGTACAAGAAGTTTGCTGATAAGAAGCGTAGAGCGGTTCCTGCTCTCAAGGTGGGTGATCGTGTGTGGTTGTCCACGAAGAATTTGAGGTTAAGAGTTCCCAGCATGAAGTTTGCACCTCGTTACATCGGTCCTTTCAAAATTGAACAAGTCATCAATCCTGTTGCTTACAGACTTCAGTTACCTCCCTTCTTAAAAATACCTAGAACATTCCATGTTTCCCTTTTGAAACCGCTGATTCTGAATCGGTTTCATTCTACACTTCCTCCGGCTCCGAAAGTCCAGACTCAACGGGGAGTTGAGTATGAAGTTGCCAAGATTCTGGACTCACGTCACCGTTACGGTCAATTACAGTATCTTATTGACTGGAAGGGCTATGGTCCTGAGGAACGCTCTTGGACCAATGCTTCAGATGTCCATGCTCCTGCCTTGGTCCGGAATTTCCACTCCAAGTTTCCTCCAAAGCCGAAGAAGTGTCCTGGGGCCACTCCTAAAGGGGGGGGGGGGGGGGGGTGCTGTCACGATCCGGGTATCTGGACGCCATTACTTGCCTTTTAGATGTCTCCTGAGGCTGGCTCAGCGTTCCAGGGCCGGATTTCATCTGTAATACTGATGTCCACATTCTGCTTCCCTCTCCTGTCACAGCGGCGCCATGTTTACTTCCTGAATGGCGTCTCCCGTCCTCCGCGGCCTCCGCCGCCGTTCCTGTGTTTCAGTATACAGGATATCAGAGTGGCGCCTCATGCCAGCCGCGGCCTCCGCTGTCGTCCGCGTGGTTTTAGTGTGCAGTCATCAGTCTGGCGTCTCCTGTCCTCTGTGGCCGGCGCCGCCATTGCTGCTAAGTTTCCACATGGATTACCAAACCAACTTTCCCTCCAAGTGCCTACATGGGCGCAGCCATGTTGGATTCTGTCACCTGTTCAATTTCCACGTATCCGTTGCTCCACTGAAATCTGCATAATTGCCTAGCCAATCCCTTCCTTGCTGCAGGTATAAGTATTCTGTGCCTGAGCAAGGAAGGCGTCAGTGCTTTGGTTGTCAAACCTAGTTCCAGTCTGTCTCTCTCCTGTGGTTGTTTTCCAGGTTCCAGTTCCTGTCTCCAAGCTTCCACTAAAGAGACCCGCTCCAGTCTACCACCTGCGGTGCAGCCTGACTCTCCAGTCCTCTGGGACTCATCCGTTTCCAGCTACAGATTCACCTGCTTCCAGCACTTAGCTTCCAGCAGAGATCAGTTCATCTTAAAGTGCCGGTACCATTTCTGCAGATTTCCATTTACCACCGGTACTGATATTTCACCGCTCTCAAGCTCCATATATCATTTGTATTTCATCGCTCTCTAGCTTCATTTATCATTTGGCTGGTTCCATCCAGTATCCACTCCGTGTCTACATCTGTCTGGTTCCAACCAGTACCCACAGCAGCCATTTTATCTACAGCAGCCCAGCTTCCCATGGAACATCAGCTGGTATGATCCTGGGCTATCTCCATTACTACAGTCGGGCCTGGTAAGGACTTTCCATCTAGAGGACAATAAGAACTGTACCCATACTACCAGAGCCCTGTGGCCATTGCCATCCTGTAGTACCCAGGAACTGTGTTATATTACTGCTGATTTTACGTTTTTCTTTCACTACTGCTGTGTTGCATGGAGTTTGTCAAATAAACATCATTGACTTTTATCTTGGTTGTCGTGGTCACGCCTTCGGGCAATCTTCCTACGTGTAACTTACATGTCCAGGGGTCTGATACAACCTCCCAGGTTTCTCTACACCTCAGCCCCTACAACTGAGGCTGCCTCCCGTCAGCTCAGGCCCTCAGTTGTGACACTCACCTGCAGACGCTCCCGCTTCCTCTCCCTTTCTCATCTGCAGATTCTCCCGCTTCCTCTCCCTTTCTCACCTGCAGATTCTCCCACTTCCTCTCTCTTTCTCACCTGCAGAAGCTCCCGCTTCCTCTCCCTTTCTCTCCTGCAGAAGCTCCCGCTTCCTCTCCCTATCTCACCTGCAGAGTCTCCCGCTTCCTCTCCCTTTCTCACCTGCAGATTCTCCCGCTTCTTCTCCCTTTCTCACCTGCAGACGCTCCCGTTTCCTCTCCCTTTCTCATCTGCAGATTCTCCCGCTTCCTCTCCCTTTCTCACCTGCAGATTCTCCCACTTCCTCTCCCTTTCTCACCTGCAGACGCTCCCGCTTCCTCTCCCTTTCTCTCCTGCAGAAGCTCCCGCTTCCTCTCCCTACCTCACCTGCAGAGTCTCCTGTCCTCTCCCTTTCTCACCTGCAGATTCTCCCGCTTCTTCTCCCTTTCTCACCTGCAGACGCTCCCGCTTCCTCTCCCTTTCTCATCTGCAGATTCTCCCGCTTCCCTCTCCCTTTCTCACCTGCAGACGCTCCCGCTTCCTCTCCCTTTCTCACCTGCAGATTCTCCCACTTCCTATCTCTTTCTCACCTGCAGACGCTCCCGCTTCCTCTCCCTTTCTCACCTGCAGACGCTCCCGCTTCCTCTCCCTTTCTCACCTGCAGACGCTCCCGCTTCCTCTCCCTATCTCACCTGCAGACGCTCCCGCTTCTTCTCCCCTTCTCACCTGCAGACGCTCCCGCTTCCTCTCCCTTTCTCATCTGCAGATTCTCCCGCTTCCTCACCTGCAGATTCTCCCACTTCCTCTCCCTTTCTCACCTGCAGAAGCTCCCGCTTCCTCTCCCTACCTCACCTGCAGAGTCTCCTGTCCTCTCCCTTTCTCACCTGCAGATTCTCCCGCTTCTTCTCCCTTTCTCAACTGCAGACGCTCCCGCTTCCTCTCCCTTTCTCACCTGCAGACACTCCCGCTTCCTCTCCCTTTCTCACATGCAGACGCTCCCGCTTCCTCCCCTTTCTCACCTGCAGATTCTCCAGCTTCTTCTCCCTATCTCACCTGCAGATTCTCCCGCTTCTTCTCCCTATCTCACCTGCAGATTCTCCCGCTTCTTCTCCCTATCTCACCTGCAGATTCTCCTGCTTCCTTTCCCTACCTCACCTGCAGATTCTCCCGCTTCCTCTCCCTTTCTCACCTGCCAACTCTCCCGCTTCCTCTCCCTTTCTCACCTGCAGACTCTCCCGCTTCCTCTCCGCTTCCTCTCCCTATCTCACCTGCAGACGCTCCCGCTTCCTCTCCCTATCTCACCTGCAGACACTCCCGCTTCCTTTCCCTACCTCACCTGCAGATTCGCCAGCTTCCTCTCCCTTTCTCACCTGCAGACTCTCCTGTTTCCTCCACGACCCAGTCAGAATCTGCTCCATATCTGGATCAATGTCCAGTGCGTCGCCGCAGACATGGGGGCCGGAGATCTTCCTGCCAAGGGGAAATCAGAACAGTGAGAAACACACCTAACGTCACAGCGCAGAGGTCTCATTGCTGCAGCTTATTACCTCAGGGAGTGCTTCTGTCTGATGTCCCAGAACTGGCAGAGGAGACATAATGAGACACCTTCAGTAAAGTAATATATATACTAATGGGCGTGATTATAACAGGACACTATGGGGCAGATGTACTAAGCTTTGGAGTGAGATAAAGTGGAGAGAGCTAAAGTACCAACCAATCAGCTCCTAACTGTCTCAAACATTCCGTAACATGACAGGAGCGGATTGGCTGGTACTTTATCTCTCTCCATGGCTTACTAGAACTCCCCCATGTGAGATAAAGTTGCTGCTAAGCCCCCTTTCTCTGTGATGGAGTGCTATGTGCGATGGAGTGCTATACATTACATTAGTCCTCTCTGTAGAACCGTATATTTATTTATTAGCAGTTTCTTATATAGCGCAGCATATTCCGTTGCGCTTTACAATTAGAACAACAGTAATAGAACAAAACTGGGTAAAAACAGACAGACATAGAGGTAGGAAGGCCCTGCTCGCAAGCTTACACTCTATAGCTGTATGATTACATGAAATCCGCACACCTGTGTGGCTGCAGCTACTGTGCGCTCACCTGCACCGTGTCGTCCCAGCCTCCCGATATAAAGCTTTCCTCACTGCCGGGGTGGAATGTCAGTCCGAAGACGCGGGAGCGGTGTCCATCCATCACGGACAGAGATGGGCTGAGACACACACAAGGTACATCTGAAGCCATTAATATAACATAAAAGGTGAAAGGGTAACGTGACGATGGCTGTATAACAGTACCAAAAATGCTGGAGGTGTACTCACAACCAAAGTGCTATGTATGGATATACTGACAGTACAGACTGACATATATACAGAAAGGGGTTTGGTATATTGTTCATACATATACATTCATCACCTTGTGGTCTAGAGGTGACTTCCCAGGTTCAGCGGGTCCATTGGCTACAGCGGTGTCTTCCGGTTTCGGCAGTCAGCCGAAGGTTACTTGCTGCTGGATGTAAGTATTACTAACCTCTAAGCCTCTGCTGCCACAGCCTAACCCTAACCCTCTGCTGCTGCAGCCTAACCCTAACCCTCCGCTCCGGTAGCCTAACCCTAACCCTCCGTTGCCACAGCCTAACCCTCTGTTGCCGCAGCCTAACCCTAACCCTCCGCTGCCGCAGCCTAACCTTAGCCCTCTACTGCCACAGCCTAATCCTAACCCTCCGCTGCCTAACCCTTACCCTCCTCTGCCGCAGCCTAACCCTCCGTTGCCACAGCCTAGCCCTAAACCTCCGCTGCCGCAGCCTAACCTTAACCCTCTACTGCCGCAGCCTAACCCTAACCCTACACTGCTGCAGCCTAACCCTCCGCTGCCTCAGCCTAGCCCTAACCCTCCGTTGCCGCAGCCTAACCTTAACCCTCTACTGCCGCAGCCTAACCCTCCGCTGCTGCAGCCTAACCCTAACGCTCTGTTGCCGCAGCCTACCCCTAATCCTCCTCTGCTGCAGCCTAACCTTAGCCCTCTACTGCTGCATCCTAACCCTAACCCTCCACTGCCGCAGCCTAACCCTAACCCTCCGCTGCCACAGCCTAACCCTAACCCTCCGCTGCCACAGCCTAACCCTAACCCTATTCCTCTGGTCCTTCCAGAATGTCGACATTTCAATAATGTTGACATAATCACTTTCCACATTGTGGTTTCAACATTATGGCTGCATCCATACAGAAAGTATAAAACTAACAGCGTACTGCATTTATGAGGGCTATGGAAAAGTTGAAGTGAAATATACTGTATGTGAAGGGGTCGGCAATAATGCATACAGGTTATTCATTAATTAATCTTTAATGTAGCTTTAAAGCAGGCATTCCCAACCACGGTCCTCAAGGCACACTAACAGTGCAGGTTTTAGTGATATCCAGGTTTGAGCACAGGTGACTTAATTAGCACCTCAGTTATTTTGATTTAAACATCTCTGCTGCAACCTGGATATCACTAAAACCTGCACTGTTAGTGTGTCTTGAGGACCATGGTTGGGAATGCCTGCTTTAAAGTTATACCATGAAAAACAATATAGCATGTCCGGTCTGCACTTCCGCAATCCGGTCGGTTCGGGTGGCTCACTGTCAGATTTGCCCATGAAAGCTTATACACTTGTGGGGCTGAATATTAGATATCTGGCTGTTCGGTGCTGAGATCTGAGCGGGCACCATTAGGGTAGTTAGCCTGATGGGCGCAGAACGCGCTGGCGTCACGTCGATGCACAGCGGCTTCCTGTAAATCGTGCAGAAGATGACATCATCAGTCACACTCTTACGTCACATAACTCTGGTTTGATCATTCACCTGGCCTGGTGACTACCTCTAGGTCTGTGAGAGCTGCCAGTATCTCTTATGTCCCCGGGGATTAATGTCCCATCAACACTTCTAACTAACCCTCCTCAGTGCTGAGTAATAATTCATGGAATGTGATCAGATGACGCAGCTTCTACTGACAACCCCTCCATGCCACGTGGCCTTCACTGGTGGCCAGTCATGTAACCACACGTGGACTCATCACAAGCGATCAGAGCCTGATCTATTCTGTTCCTATGCCGTGTACATTGCGGGGATGACGCTTAGTGATAACGCCAGGAGCTGGGAGACAGACCTGGGCTGGCAGACGTTCACACAGGTCATGCTCTTGGTATCGTACACCAGGATCTCCTGACTGGATCCTGCAGTGATGAAGTGGCTGCCGGACGGGTTGAAGGTCGCTGCCAGGATCTGACGGTCTTCCCGCAGGTGCCGGACGCAGCTCTGAGTGGACAAGTGCCAGAACTTCACCTGGCCACCGGCATCTGATGGGACAATAAGTAACAGAAATGAGGGAGAAGCTTAGAGGTAATGACAGTATGAAAGAGAAGGACATGTGATCTCCACATAAACTCCATTCTCAGCGGGGACAGAGGGAGGATCCATTACTAGATAGCAGTAGGGAAGGAGTGTTTGGTCTCTTACACGTTGCTAGCAGCAAGTCGCCCATAGAGACGGGTGTGGTGGGGTGAAACCTGAGCGCGGTCACGGGAAGACAGGCTGCTATCGACTGATCATCCCTCAGGGTGTGCAGGCAGCTTCCATCAGACACAGTGTACACCTGCAGAGATACATGCACACTGGCACCATACACAGGGAGCTGTACACTGTGGTACCCGGTAACTGTATATAGTGTTCATTCTAGCACCCTGCACCTTTCAAATCCTGTGCAGTTCCTCTTTCCTGCCTGGGGTGTCGCTCTCTGCTCTGATGCTTCTCAGCACACACAGGTCTGTATCACAGCACTGAGTAACAGATCAGAGTGTGCTGAGAAGCACCACAGCAGAGAGCGACAGCCCTGGCAGGAAAGAGGAACTGCACGGATTTTGAAAGGTGCAGGGTGCTAGAATGAACACTATGTATAGGATAACCCTCCCACTCTAAGACACATGTGCAGATGATTGCACATTTCCATATCTGCTTCCTCACATTACCTTAATGGTCCCACTGACAAGTCCAGCAGCCAGCAGGGTCCCGGATGGGTTGAAGCGGCAGCACATCACCTCCTTGCCACAGTCGCTGCGGAAGAAGGGAAAGACTCTCAGGTGTGGGAGTAGTGGAAACGACAGACAATAAAGCAATGCGTGTAATTACCCCAGACACCCCTCGCTCCCCGCTTACATCTCCCTCTCCAGCTGGACATCCCCCTCTGTGCTGGGATCAGGACGCGGCTCCTCAAAGTCTCCGCCACTGTCTGGGATTAGTGGCTGGGGGGTGTGATAGGTTTGTGAGACCCTCAGCCGCGGTGTCACCAGCAGACCAGACATTGTGTGTTATCTGTAGCAGCAACATAGTATGTATTATTACCAGTTATTTATATAGCGCACACATATTCCGCAGCGCTGTACAGAGAATATTTGCCCATTCACATCAGTCCCTGCCCCAGTGGAGCTTACACTCTATATTCCCTATCACATGTACGCACAGACACATTCACGTGAGAGATACATTTGTTGGGAGCCAATAAACCAACCAGTATATTTTTGGAGTGTGGGAGGAAACCGGAGTACCCGGAGGAAAGTACAGGGAGACTATACAAACTCCACACAGTTACTGCCATGGTGGGAATTTAACCCATGACCTCAGTGCTGTGAGGCAGTAATGTAACCATGATTACACCGTCCATACTTCCCTGCAACATAAACATATACTGTTCTGCATGCCATCTGTATTACATAGAGTACATGCAAATACAGTACACGGGGGGTGAGGGGGCACAGCACAGGGGGGGGGGGTGAGGGGCACAGAGAGGGTGAGGGGGCACAGCACGGGAGGTGAAGGGCACAGGAGGGGTGAGGGGCACAGGGAGGGTGAAGGGGCACAGCACGGGGGGCGAGGTGCACAGGGAGGGTGAGGGGGCAAAGGGATGGTGAGGAGTCACATCACAGGGAGGGTGGGGGGCACAGGGGGGGGGGGTGAGGGGACACAGCACAGGTGGGGTGAGGAAGCAAAGCACAGGGGGGGTGATGGGCACAGGGAGGGGGAACGGGCACAGCATGCGGGGGTGATGAGCACAGTGTGTGTGATGGGGCACAGCACAGGGGGGGTGAGGGGGCACAGGGAGGATGAGGGGGGCACAGCATGGGGGGTGAGGGGGGCACAGCATGGTGGGTGAGGGGGCACAGGGAGGGCGAGGGGGCACAGGGAGTGTGAGGGGGCACAGAACAGGGGGGGTGAGGAGGCACAGTATGTGGATTGAAGGGGCACAGCACAGGGGGGTGAGGGGGTACAGGGAGGGTGAGAGGGGCACAGCATGGGGGGGTGATGGGCACAGGGAATGTGAGGGGGCACAGCATGGGGGGGTGATGGGCACAGGGAATGTGAGGGGGCACAGCACAGGGGGGTGAGGAGGCACAGCATGGGGATTGAGGGGGAACAGCACAGGGGGGGTATGGGCACAGGGAGGGTGAGGGGGGCACAGCACAGGGGGATGAGGGGGGCACAGCATGGGGGGTGAGGGGGCACAGGGAGGGTGAGGGGGCACACCACGGAGGGGGTGGTGAGGGGGCACAGGGAGGGTGAGAGGGCACAGCACGGGAGGGTGATGGGCACAGGGAATATGAGGGGGAACAGCACAGGGGGGGTGAGAAGGCACAGTATGGGGATTGAGGGGGCACAGGCAGGGTGAGGGGAGCGCAGCACGGGGGGTGAGGGGTCACAGGGAGGGTGAGGGGAGCACAGTATGGGGATTGAGGGGGCACATCACAGGGGGGTGAGGGGGCACGGAATATGAGGGGGAACAGCACAGGGGGGTGAGAAGGCACAGTATGGGGATTGAGGGGGGCACATCACAGGGGGGTGAGGGGGCACAGGGAGGGTGAGGGGGCACAGCATGGGGGGCAGTGATGGGCACAGGGAGTGTGAGGGGGCACGGCACAGGGGGTGGGGTGAGGAGGCACAGTATGGGGATTGAGGGGGCACAGCACAGGGGTGGGGTGGGCACAGGGAGGGTGAGGGGGGCACAGCACGATGGGTGAGGGGCACAGGAGGGGTGAGGGGGGCACAGCATGGGGGGTGAGGGGCACAGGAGGGGTGAGGGGGCGATGGGCACAGCATGGAGGGGGTGAGGGGGCACAGCACAGGGGGGGGGCACAGGAGGGGTGAGGGCACAGCACGAGGGGGGGAGGCACAGGAGGGGTGAGGGCACAGCACGGGGGTGAGGGGGCACAGGAGGGGTGAGGGCACATGTGCACACCTTCGTACATGCCCCATGCCAGGAGGGCCAGAATGCTCTGTTGCTGGGCTGCCAGCACCTGAGGGGAAACACCTGTCACCCAGTAAGTAGCTCAGCACAGGTGACAGCGGCCATACAGTTATACAGAGCATTTGTCCCTCCTGCATGTTGGTCAGTACAGCACGGTGTATGTAATGGGGGGATATACAGGTATACCAGGCTGTAGATCCGGGTCTCTCTCCCCCTGCAGCGTCTGCTCGTCTCCTAGGAAACCCGTTGGAAGTGACATCGGAGGGGCGTGGCCTGGGCGGGGTCTCTGGGAGCAGCACAGTGGTCAGTATGTGCCAGTGAGCTGAGTAGTGCTGCTGGTGTGTGATCAGTGTCCCCGCCCCCTGCTCTCTGTGTGACGTCACTGGCAGCTGGGTGCACATGCAGGAGAGAGAGATATGAGAGAGAGATATGACTAGATACATACCCCCCAGCTGGACCTTTTTGTCAGCTCTCCAAGCTTCCATTGACAGCATAAGGAAGGGGGCGTGGCCACGCAGCTGTATCCATGATCACGCCCCCTTTTCGAATTTGTACCGATTTTTCTGTGTAAATTGTTGGAGGTTATGTAGATAGAGATATTAGACACATCGGGGCTGCTGCTGAAGAGGGAGTGCTGTGCCAGTCTGCCTCAATCCCACTACCCATGCCCAGAACTGTGTGCCCACCTATATGTGCCCATACAGATTGGTGTTCGGTTGATGCGGTGGGGGCCCTATAGCGTTGTCTGATTGAGGACTCCCTCTTATACCGCACGCCTGGGAAAGCCGCATTATACGCCGGTGATCAGGGACAGGTGTAACTAGCAGGTGGTGATAATGGTCGGGGGCACTGATAGGCGGGTATAGGCTGCGTGCCACCACTCCGCTTACACTGGTTGCTGGTGTCCTCATCACTGGGTCCCAGGCAGAGCCGGATTAAGGGGGGTGCCCAGGGGGTCAGTACCCCAGGCCCTCCTGCCTTAAGGGGCTGGAGCTCTGTATCGCTCTACAGGTTGCCGGGGCAGGAGGGAACCACACTGTGCATGCGGCTTCCTCCCCAGTGGTAGTCGGCAGGGGGGCCCTCCTGTCTTGGGTGCCCTGGGCCCCCTGAGGGCTTAGTCCGTCCCTGGTCCCAGGTTTGTGCTGATCTGAGCGTGTTTGGGCCCAGATTCATCAAGCCTTGGAGAGTGATAAATAGCACAGTGATAACGTTCCAGCCAATCAGCTCCTTACTGCCATGTTACAGGCGGTGTTTGAAAATGACAGGAGCTGATTGGTTGCTACCTTATCACCGTGCTATTTATCACTTTCCAAGGCTTGATAAATCTGCCCATCATTTAGAAGTGTTAACACGGGCTATTTACTATCCTATTTACTATGACTATTTTGCAGCTCCATACATCTTTCAGTCCAAACAAAAGTAATAAACAAGGGCAAACCGGTCTACATAGGAGCGCCGCGCAGATCAGTGCGATATATGAGGCTTCAGGTTACAAAAGTAAATGACGGACTACATTTATTTATTTTAATGCAGAGGGTACCCCACGAATCAGGATCTTCCAGCCTGAGCTGGTATGGAAAAATAGGCGGAAAATGGCATGAGGTTCTACCAGCACCGGGCTGTGGTGATAATGCTATAGCATATCTACCCAGCATGGGGTCCCCCTGCCGTCACATTACCAGCCCCAAACTGGTGGTCAGCCCTTGGCTGGAATTCCTTGGGAAGTTGGGACCCCAAAAATAAAATGGGGTCCCCCTGAAAGCACCAACACCAGCGACCATTGATGGTTACTAACCATCCCCCGTGTCTTCACCTACTGAGATCCTATATCAGTGCTGACCTATTACGCTGACCGCAAGCTGAGGGGCAGATGCAATGAATGGTACAATCCCAGAATGTGCGGCTGCACCTCTATGGGCTGGGTTACGGAAACTCCCAGCTATGTAATTCTGAGCATCTTAATTCACAAGACAGCTAGAAGGGCAGGGCCCAGAGGCACTTACAGTATGAGGAGGTCTCAACAGATATGCCTAGAATCTAGAAGACAGCTCCAAAGTTGGAGAGCCGGCATATGCTGAGCTGTATCTAGAATCAGGTATAATACACTGAGCTATGTCTAGTGCCAGGTATTATATACTAAGCCATATCTAGCACCAGGTATTATATACTGAGCCATATCTAGCACCATGTATAATACACTGAGCTATATCTAGCACCATGTACTATATACTGAGCTTTATCTAGCACCAGGTATTATATACTGAGCTATATCTAGCACCAAGTATGATACACTGAGCTATATCTAATGCCAGGTATTATATACTAAGCTATATCTAGCACCAGATATTATATACTGAGCTATATCTAGCACCATGTATAATACACTGAGCTTTATCCAGCAACATGTCTAGTACACTAAGCTATATCTAGCACCAGGTATTATATACTGAGCCATATGTAGCACCAGGTATTATATACTGAGCCATATCTAGCATGAGGTATATACTATGCCATATCTAGCACTATGTATTATATACTGAGCCATACATAGCACCATGTATCATATACTGAGCTTTATCTAGCACCAGCTTTTATATACTGAGCCATATCACGCACCATGTATTATATACTGAGCCATATCTAGCACCAGGTATTATATACTGAGCCATATCTAACACCATGTATTATATACTGAGCCATATCTAGCACCAGTTATTATATACTGTGCTATATCTAGCACCATGTATAATACACTGAACCAAATCTAGCAACAGGTATAATATACTGAACCATAGCTAGCACCATGTATTATATACTGAGCTATATCTAGCACCGGGTATTATATACTGAGCCATATCTAGCACCAGGTATTATATACTGAGCCATATCTAGCACCAGGAATAACATACTGGGCCATATCTAACACCAGGTATTATATACTGAGCCATATCTAGCACCAGGTATAATATACTGAGCCATATCTAGCACCATGCATTATATATTGAGCCATATCTAGCACCAAATATTATGTACTTAGCCATATCTCGCTCCAGGTATAATACACTGAGCCATATCTAGCACTAGGTATTATATACTGAGCCATATCTAGCACCAAGTATGATACACTGAGCTATATCTAGCACCAGGTGTTATATACTGAGCTATGTCTAGCACAGGTGTAATATACTGAGCCATATCTAGCACCAGGTATAATATACTGAGCCATATCTAACACCAAGTATAATATACTGAGCCATATCTAGCACCAGTGTAAACGCTGATTTACATACAGGACTAAAAGCAACACTTTAAAAAGACATTTCATACACTTTAAATGGAGCCGCTGCGGCCGCTATAATTAACCTTTCACCTTTATATTATTCACAAACCTTACGTACACAAAGGGGTATATGCAATTCACGGCGAATCGCGGCAAATTATCGCCGTTTTTTAATTCGACACAATTCGACAGGTGAATTCCGGCAGGTGGCTGCCGGAAATTCACCATATTCAATGAAAAACGGATTCGACAGTCCCGCGGGCGAAAATCGGCCGATTTGCCGGATTTTGCCGCGATTTGAAAAAACGGGAAAAACCCGGAAAAAAAATGGCGTGGGGTCCCCCCTCCAAAGCATAACCAGCCTCGGGCTCTTCGAGCTGGTCCTGGTTCTAAAAATGCGGGGAAAAATTGGGCAGGGGATCCCCCGTATTTTTAAAAACAGCACCGGGCTCTGCGCCTGGTGCTGGTGCAAAAAATACGGGGGACAAAAAGAGTAGGGGTCCTCCGTATTTTTCACACCAGCATCGGGCTCCACTAGCTGGACAGATAATGCCACAGCCGGGGGTCACTTTTATACAGTGCCCTGCGGCCGTGGCATTAAATATCCAACTAGTCACCCCTGGCCCGGGTACCCCGGGGGAGTGGGGACCCCTTCAATCAAGGGGTCCCCCCCCCCAGCCACCCAAGGGCCAGGGGTGAAGCCCGAGGCTGTCCCCCCCATCCAATGGCTGCGGATGGGAGGCTGATAGCCTTGAGAAAAATGACAAGAATATTGTTTTTTCCAGCAGTACTACAAGTCCCAGCAAGCCTCCCCCGCAAGCTGGTACTTGGAGAACCACAAGTACCAGCATGCGGGAGAAAAACGGGCCCGCTGGTACCTGTAGTTCTACTGGAAAAAAAATACCCAAATAAAAACAGTACACAGACACCGTGACAAGTAAAACTTTATTACACACTGCCGACACACACATACTTACCTATGTTGACACGCCGACTGCCACGGTCTCCGACGATCCGAGGGTACCTGTGAAAAAAATTATACTCGCCTTCCAGCGTCCAGAGATAAATCCACGTCCAGAGATGAATCCACGTCCAGAGATACATCCACGTACTTGTTAAAAAAAAAAAACGAACACCCGAACCACCGGACTGAAAGGGGTCCCATGTTTTCACATCAGACCCCTTTCCCCGAATGCCGGGACACCACGTGACTCCTGTCACTGAAGTCCCTTCAGCCAATCAGGAAGCGCTACTTCCGTGGCGCTCACCTGATTGGCTGTGCGCTGTCTGAGCTGTCAGACAGCGCATCGCAAAGCCTCTGCATTACTTTCAATGGTGGGAACTTTGCGGGTAGCGGTGGGGTTACCCGCGGTCAGCCGCTGACCGGCGAGTGACCTCACCGCTAGCCGCAAAGTTCCCACCATTGAAAGTAATGGACGGAGCTGTGCGATGCGCTGTCTAAGTTCAGACAGCGCACAGCCAATCAGGTGAGCGCAACGAAGTTGCGCTTCCTGATTGGCTTTAGAGACCTTACTGTGACAGCTGTCACTCTGAGAGGTCTCTCTGCATTCGGGGAAAGGGGTCCCATGTGTCAACATGGGACCCCTTTCAGTTCGCTGGTCGGGTCTTTGCGTTTTGTTATTTTGCCAAGTACGTGGATTATTTTCTGGACGTGGATGTACCTCTGGACGCTGGAAGGTGAGTATAATTTTTTCACAGGTACCCTCGGATCGTCGGAGACCGTGGCAGTCGGCGTGTCAACATAGGTAAGTATGTGTGTGTCGGCAGTATGTCTCCTGTTTTTATTTGGGTATTTTTTTCCCAGTAGTACTACAGGTACCAGCGGGCCTGTTTTTCTCCCGCATGCTGGTACTTGTGGTTCTCCAAGTACCAGCTTGCGGGGGAGGCTTGCTGGGACATGTAGTACTACTGGAAAAAACAATATTCGGACATTTTACTCAAGGCTATCAGCCTCCCATCCGCAGCCCTTGGATGGGGGGGACAGCCTCGGGCTTCACCCCTGGCCCTTGGGTGGCTGGGGGCGGGGGACCCCTTGATTGAAGGGGTCCCCACTCCCCCAGGGTACCCCGGCCAGGGGTGACTAGTTGTATATTTAATGCCACGGCCGCAGGGCACTGTATAAAAGTGACCCCCGGCTGTGGCATTATCTGTCCAGCTAGTGGAGCCCGATGCTGGTGTCAAAAATACGGGGGACCCCTGCTCGTTTTGTCCCGCGTATTTTTTGCATCAGCACCAGGCGCAGAGCCCGGTGCTGGTTTTAAAAATACGGGGGATCCCTGCCCAATTTTTCCCCGCATTTTTAGAACCAGGACCAGCTCGAAGAGCCCGAGGCTGGTTATGCTTTGGAGGGGGGACCCCACGCCATTTTTTAATTTTTATTTTACCGTTCCAGCAATTAAAAAAATAAATAAATAAAAAATATATTTTAAAAAATATATAAATAATACTTGTGCCTCCAAAAAAAAAAAAAAAAAAAAGTACCTAATCCCTTCTAATATAAATAGATATGCTATTCCCAAAAAAAAAAAAAACAGCAAAAAAAACATGTTTAATTTTTTTTTTTATTGTTTTCACCCTCCAAAGTGTGGCGGATTGAAAATTACGAATTTACTGTCTAAAAGCACTGCTGTCGAATTTCCAAACTTGAATTGAATATGCTTTTGTCGAATTGCAGCACTTGTATCATTGCAGAAAAGTCGAATTTGCAAAAAGTCGAATTTCAAAAAGTCTAATTTTGAAAGTCAGTTTTTTGTCGGAAAGTACTGAATTGCATTGTCGAATTTTTTTTTTTGGCGAAAAAGTGCAGTTTTTCGTCAATTTCGGGAATTCGCCGCTAATTGCATATACCCCAAAGTCGCACAGTGTACGCACTCTGCGTACGTACGCCTAAAGGGCGTAGTGACTACACAGTTTGCGTACACAGGCCTATACGCTATTAGCACAATGCAGCTGCCCGAGTGGCTGTAACTACACTTTAATACCTTAGCAGGGAAAGGAAAACACGACACCAGATTGTATTTAAAATGCCGGGTTCCGACACCACAACATATTATTACTGAAAGGGGGTTACAATAACAAAGCAATAACATACAAAAGAATAATGGCTACAGTCAATGGTACATACTTGTTTGGATTTCGCCGCGCTACCCAGTCTGGTCCTCGGTCATCTAGATAGATAACTTTTAGAGTCTTGTGTGACCAGGCCTGCAGCTGGCTCCTTTTATACAATCTTCCAAAACTTAACACAATGGATACTGTAATCTCTTTGTCCATTGGACACAGGGATGGTCATTTACAGTACATGAGAGGTCATAGGTCGGTTTGAATAGGTGGGCGATGTCTGTTCCAGATGCACTTGTGGGTGGTCTCCTCTGGGTTCCCGCCACATACCTAATGTACAGTAAATACAGGTTATATCTATATTCTGCTCCTGCACATAACTATTCGCAGGAACGTGCGATCTTCTGCCAACCAACACCGGAATATTACCCTTAAAATACCCTACAGCTGGATACCAAACACCACCTTATAACCTTGTTCTGTCCCCTCCTATTCTGTAAAGATGAATCCGTTTGTTCTGATACCATTTAAACTGTTGTAACTTTCTGATGTGGTGCAGGGAGGCTATGTGTACATTGTGCACTATTTGGATTAAATATGTAATGTGTTTTGATAGCTTTTCCATGCGTCCACAAACTCTACCGTAAATACTCATACCACGCGCTAATGCGTAGGACCGCGGGAGCGACCATACGCAAATTGCGAATATGCACACGCACAGCAGAACAAGTACACGCACGGAGGCCATCTGTGAGTAGTTTGTACGTGATGTGTGTACTGCAATATTTTTCGACTTTGACACCAGGTATAATATACTGAGCCATATCTAGCACCATGTATTGTGTACTGAGCCATATCTAGCACCAAATATTATGTACTGAGCCATATGTCGCTCCAGGTATAATACACTTAGCCATATCTAGCACTAGGTATTATATACTAAGACATACAGTATCTAGCAGCAGGTATGATGTACTGACCATATCTAGCACCAGGTATAAAATACTGAGCCATACCTAGCAGCAGGTATTATATACTGAGCCATATCTAGCACCAGGTATTATATACTGAGCCATATGTCGCTCCAGGTATAATACACTTAGCCATATCTAGCACTAGGTATTATATACTGAGCCATATCTAGCAGCAGGTATTATATACTGAGCCATATCTGGCACAAGGTATTATATACTAAGCCATATCTAGCACTATGTATTATATACAGAGCCATACATAGCACCATGTATCATATACTGAGCTTTATCTAGCACCAGCTATTATATACTGAGCCATATCACGCACCATGTATTATATACTGATCCATATCTAGCAATATGTATTATATACTGAGCCATATCTAGCCCCATGTATAATACACTGAGCCATATCTAGCACTAAGTATAATACACTGAGCTATGTCTAACGCCAGGTATTATATACTAAGCTATATCTAGCACCAGGTATTATATACTAAGCCATATCTAGCACCATGCATTATATACTGAGCTATATCTAGCACCAGGTATTATATACTGAGCCATATCTAGCACTAGGTATTATATACTGAGCCGTATCTAGAACCATGTATTATATACTGAGCCATATCTAGCACCATGTATAATACACTGAGCCAAGTCTAGCACCAATAGTAATACACTGAGCTTTATCTAGCACCAGGTATGATATACTGAGTCATATCTAGAACCAGGTATAATACATTGAGCCATATCTAGCACGATGTATAATACATTGAGCCATCTAGCACCAAGTATAATACACTGAGCCATGTCTAGCACCAAGAATTATACAGTGAGCTTTATCTAGCACCAGGTATGATATACTGAGCCATATCTAGCACCAGGTATGATATACTGAGCCATATCTAGAACCATGTATTATATACTGAGCCATATCTAGCACCATGTATAATACACTGAGCCATATCTAGCACCATGTATAATACACTGAGCCATATCTAGCACCATGTATAATACACTGAGCCATATCTAGCACCATGTATAATACATTGAGCCATATCTAGCACCAAGTATAATACACTGAGCCATGTCTAGCACCAAGAATAATACACTGAGCTTTATCTAGCACCAGGTATGATATACTGAGCCATATATAGCACCAAGTATTATATACTGAGTCATATACAGCACCAAGTATTATATACTGAGTCATACCTCATTAAAACTTCTTTGCTTTAACTAAATCTTGGTTTTCGCTTCTATTGCCCATGTGCATATCTGCAGTGACAAGCTGTCAGTTAACCATTACAACTCCAGAACATACATATATATATATGTTTCTCTAACGTCCTAGTGGATGCTGGGGACTTTGTAAAGACCATGGGGAATAGACGGGCTCCGCAGGAGACATGGGCACTTTAAGAAAGAATTTAGATTCTGGTGTGCTCTGGCTCCTCCCTCTATGTCCCTCCTCCAGACCTCAGTTTGAATCTGTGCCCGGACGAGCTGGGTGCTGTTCAGTGAGCTCTCCTGAGCTTGCTGTAAGAAAGTATTTTGTTAGGTTTTTTGTTTTCAGGGAGCTCTGCTGGCAACAGACTCCCTGCAGTGTGGGACAGAGGGGAGAGAAGCAGTCCTACTCTTTGAAGCTAGGTCCTGCTTCTGAGGCTACTGGACACCATTAGCTCCAGAGGGATCGTACACAGGATCTCACCCTCGTCGTCCGATCCCAGAGCGGCGCCGTCGTCCCCCTCGCAGAGCCGGAAGACAGAAGCCGGGTGAGTACGAGAAGCAAGAAGACTTCGAAATCGGCGGCAGAAGACTCTGTTCTTCACATGAGGTAACGCACAGCACTGCAGCTGTGCGCCATTGCTCCAAACACACCTCACATACTCCGGCCACTGTAAGGGTGCAGGGCGCAGTGGGGGTGGTGGGGGGGGGGGGGGGGGGCGTCCTGGGCAGCATATGGACCTCTGTTGGCAAAAGTACTCATATATACAGTTGGGCACTGTATATATGTATGAGCCCCCGCCACAAAGATATGTATTTTAGCGGGACAGAAGCCCACCGTCGAGGGGGCGGGGCTTCTCCCTCAGCACTCACCAGCGCCATTTTCTCTCCACAGCTCCGCTGAGAAGAAGCTCCCCAGGCTCTCCCCTGCAGTTCACGGTAGAAAAGGGTAAAAAGAGAGGGGGGGGGGGCACTTAATCAGGCGCTAAAAACACAAATACAGCAGCTACTGGGTTAACATTAAATTACTGTGTTATTCCTGGGTTATATATCTCTGGGGTGTGTGCTGGCATACTCTCTCTCTGTCTCTCCAAAGGGCCTTGTGGGGGAACTGTCTTCAAAAAGGGCATTCCCTGTGTGTGTGTGTGTGTGTGTGTGTGTGTGGTGTGTCGGTACGCTTGTGCCGACATGTCTGACGAGGAAGGCTATGTGGAAGCAGAGCGGGAGCAAATGAATGTGGTGTCTCTGCCGAGGGCACCGACACCTGATTGGATGGATATGTGGAAGGTTTTAAATGACAATGTTAATGCCTTACATAAAAGGTTAGAAAGACAGTCAGGGTCCCAACCCATGCCTGATCCTATGTCGCAGAGGCCGTCAGGGTCTCAAAAGCGCCCACTATCCCACATTATTGACACAGATACCGACATGGATTCTGACTCCAGTGTCGATTACGATGATGCAAAGTTACAGCCAAGATTGGCTAAATCCATCCGTTATATGATTATAGCTATTTAGGATGTGATGCACATCACAGAGGAAACCCCAGTCCCTGACAGGAGGGTTCATATGTATGGGGAGAAGAAGCCGCAGGTGACTTTTCCCCCCTCACACGAGCTCAATGAGTTATGTGAAAAGGCTTGGGAATCTCCAGATAAAAAACTCCAGATTTCCAAAAGGATTCTTATGGCGTATCCTTTCCCGCCAACGGACAGTTTACGCTGGGAATCTTCCCCTAGGGTGGACAAAGCTTTGACACGCTTATCCAAAAAGGTGGCCCTGCCGTCACAGGATACGGCTACCCTCAAAGATGCTGCGGATAGAAAACAGGAGGGTACCCTGAAGTCTATTCATACACATTCAGGTACCTTACTGAGGCCGGCAATCGCGTCGGCCTGGGTGTGTAGTGCTGTAGCAGCATGGACGGACACCCTGTCTGAGGAACTTGATACCTTAGACAAGGATACTATATTAATGACCCTGGGGCATATTAAAGACGCTGTCCTTTATATGAGAGATGCTCAAAGAGACATTAGCCTACTAGGTTCTAGAATAAATGCTATGTCGATTTCTGCCAGGAGGGTCCTGTGGACTCGGCAATGGACAGGTGATGCCGACTCAAAACGGCACATGGAGGTTTTACCTTACAAGGGTGAGGAATTGTTTGGGGAGGGTCTCTCGGACCTGGTCTCCACAGCTACAGCTGGAAAGTCAAATTTTTTGCCATATGTTTCCTCACAGCCTAAGAAAGCACCGTATTACCAAATGCAGTCCTTTCGATCACAGAAAAACAAGAAAGTCCGCGGTGCGTCCTTTCTTGCCAGGGGCAGGGGTAGAGGAAAGAAGCTGCACAACACAGCTAGTTCCCTGGAACAAAAGTCCTCCCCAGCTTCAACTAAATCCACCACATGACGCTGGGGCTCCACTGGCGGAGCTAGGCCCGGTGGGGGTGCGTCTCCGAAATTTCAGCCACAAGTGGGTTCACTCCCAGTTGGATCCCTGGGCAATAGAAATTGTGTCTCAGGGATACAAGCTGGAGTTCGAGGAGATGCCCCCTCACCGATACCTCAAATCGGCCCTGCCAGCTTCCCCCTTAGAGAGGGAAATAGTGTTAGCTGCAATTCACAAATTGTATCTTCAACAGGTGGTGGTCAAGGTTCCCCTCCTTCAACAAGGAAAGGGTTATTATTCGACCATGTTTGTAGTACCGAAACCGGACGATTCGGTCAGACCCATATTGAATTTAAAATCCCTGAACGGGTACCTGAAAAGGTTCCAGTTCAAGATGTAATCGCTGAGAGCGGTCATTGCAAGCCTGGAAGGGGGGGATTTTATGGTGTCTCTGGACATAAAGGATGCATACCTTCATGTCCCCATTTATCCACCTCATCAGGCGTACCTCAGATTTGTGGTACAGGATTGTCATTACCAATTTAAGACGTTGCCGTTTGGTCTCTCCACGGCTCCGAGAATAAGGTAATGGCGGAAATGATGGTACTCCTATGGAAGCAAGGGGTCACAATTATCCCGTACTTGGACGATCTCCTCATAAAAGCGAGATCAAGAGAGTAGTTGCTGAACAGCGTATCACTTTCTCTGGAAGTGTTACGGCAACACGGCTGGATTCTAATTATTCCAAAGTCGCAGTTGGTTCCTACGACTCGGTTGCCTTTCCTGGGCATGATTCTGGACACAGACCAGAAAAGGGTTTATCTCCCGATAGAGAAAGCTCAGGAACTCATGACACTGGTCAGGAACCTATTAAAACCAAAACAGGTGTCAGTGCATCAATGCACTCGAGTCCTGGGAAAGATGGTGGCATCATACGAGGCCATTCCCTTTGGCAGGTTCCATGCGAGGACCTTTCAGTAGGACTTACTGGACAAGTGGTCCGGATCACATCTTCAGATGCATCAGTTAATCACCCTATCCCCAGGGCCAGGGTGTCACTCCTGTTGTGGCTGCAGAGTGCTCACCTTCTGGAGGGCCGCAGATTCGGCATTCAGGACTGGGTCCTGGTGACCACGGATGCAAGTCTCCGGGGGTGGGGAGCAGTCACACAGGGAAGAAATTTCCAAGGGCTGTGGTCAGGTCAGGAGACTTGCCCTCACATCAGCATCCTGGAACTAAGGGCAATTTACAACGCCCTAAGTCAAGCAGGGACCCTGCTTCGCGGTCAACCGGTTCTGATTCAGTCAGACAACATCACCGCTGTGGCTCATGTGAACCGACAGGGCGGCACAAGGAGCAGGGTGGCAATGGCCGCCTCAACAAGAAACTACAGAGGTATTGCGCCAGGTCAAGAGACCCTCAGGCGATAGCTGTAGACGCCCTGGTGACACCGTGGGTGTTCCAATCGGTCTATGTATTTCCTCCTCTTCCTCTCATACCCAAGGTGTTGAGAATCATAAGAAAAAGAGGAGTGAACAAGAGAACAATACTCTTTGTTCCGGATTGGCCAAGAAGGACTTGATATCCAGATCTGCAAGAAATGATCACAGAGGACCCGTGGCCTCTTCCTCTAAGACAGGACTTGTTACAACAAGGGCCCTGTCTGTTCCAAGACTTACCGCGGCTGCGTTTGACGGCATGGCGGTTGAACGCCGGATCCTAGCGGAAAAAGGCATTCCGGATTAGGTCATTCCTACACTGATAAAGGCTAGGAAGGACGTGACAGCTCAGAATTATCACCGTATATGGCGGAAATATGTTGCTTGGTGTGAGGCCAGGAATGCCCCTACGGAGGAATTCCAGCTGGGCCGTTTCCTTCACTTCCTACAGTCAGGAGTCACTTTGGGCCTAAAATTAGGTTCCATTAAGGTCCAGATTTCAGCCCTATCCATTTTCTTTCAAAAAGAGCTGGCTTCTCTACCTGAAGTTCAGACATTTGTGAGGGGAGTGTTGCATATTCAGACCCCTTTTGTGCCCCCAGTGGCACCTTGGGATCTTAACGTGGTGTTGAGTTTCCTGAAATCCCACTGGTTTGAACAACTCAAAACGATGGAATTGAAATATCTCACGTGAAAGGTGGTCATGCTACTAGCCTTGGCTTCGGTTAGGCGTGTGTCAGAATTAGCGGCTTTGTCACATAAAAGCCCCTATCTGGTTTTCCATGCGGATAGAGCAGAGTTCCGGACCCGTCCACAATTCCTGCCTAAAGTGGTTTCATCTTTTCATATAAACCATCCTATTGTGGTGCCTGTGGCTACTACTGACTTGGAGGATTCCGAGTTGCTTGATGTGGTCAGGGCTTTGAAGGTTTATGTAGCCAGGACGGCTAGAGTCAGGAAAACAGACTCTTTGTTTATCCTGTATGCTTCCAACAAGCTTGGTGCTCCGGCTTCAAAGCAAACTATTGCTCGCTGGATCTGTAACACAATTCAGCAGGCTCATTTTGCAGCTGGATTGCCGCTGCCAACATCCGTTAAAGCCCATTCCACTAGGAAGGTGGGCTCTTCTTGGGCGGCTGCCCGAGGGGTCTTGGCACTACAGCTGTGCTGAGCGGCTACTTGGTCAGGTTCAAACACTTTCGCAAAGTTCTACAAGTTTGATACCCTGGCAGAGTAGGACCTTGTGTTTGCTCATTCGGTGCTGCAGAGTCATCCGCACTCTCCCGCCCGTTTGGGAGCTTTGGTATAATCCCCATGGTCCTTACGGAGTCCACAGCATCCACTAGGACGTTAGAGAAAATAAGATTTTACTTACCGGTAAATCTATTTCTCGTAGTCCGTAGTGGATGCTGGGCGCCCATCCCAAGTGCGGACTTCTTCTGCAATACTTGTATATAGTTATTGCTGCAATAAGCGCTATGTTATTGTTGCATCAGGGTTGAACTGATGCTCTGTTGTTGTTCATACTGTTGACTGGGTAAGTTTATCACAAGTTATACGGTGTGATTGGTGTGGCTGGTATGAATCTTACCCTGGATTACCAAAATCCTTTCCTGGTACTGTCAGCTCTTCCGGGCACAGTTTCTCTAACTAAGGTCTGGAGGAGGGACATAGAGGGAGGAGCCAGAGCACACCAGAATCTAAATTCTTTCTTAAAGTGTCCATGTCTACTGCGGAGCCCGTCTATTCCCCATGGTCCTTACGGAGTCCCCAGCATCCACTACGGACTACGAGAAATAGATTTACCGGTAAGTAAAATCTTATTTTATATATATATATATATATTTATATATATATATAGATAGATTGATAAAAATAAGAACTAGCCTAATCACCACAGTTGAGGATCTCTTGATAATTTGTCAGGTTAGTCGGCTAATTAATGATTGTGCAGCCTCTGTGTGGTTTTTGGGGACAATATTGACCGTGAGAGACAGATAACTCAGGTTCCATCACTCACATTCACATCATTTGAAGTTCACTCTATCAGGATTTTCACCCCCTTCTCTCTGCATGTTGCAGCTATCTATCGCCCTCCTGAGCAACCCAAACACCAATATCTAGAAGATTTTTCTGCCTGGCTCTTATCCTCTGACGTCTCCACCATCATTATGGGCGATTTCAATATAGCTCTTGACAGTCCACAATCTGTTCATGCCTCCAAACTCCTCTCTCTAACCTCCTCTCTTGGCCTCACCCTATGGTCCGACTCCCCTACTCATCAGGAGGGCCACTGCCTTGATCTTGTGTTCAGGCTCTGCTCTGTTTCCATTAACACTCCTTTCCCTCTCTCTGATCACAACCTGATCACCTTCACAATCTGTTCTATTACTTTAAATTCTATGACACTAAAACCAAGCAAGCCTCCCCTAACCCGCAGAAATACTAACAGTATACATTTTCAACAACTTTCCACTTCTCTGCAACATCTACTCTCACCAATCTCTACATTTACCACACCTGACACTGCTGTATCCCACCTGCACCAGACCCTAGAGAGTGCCCTTGATGAAGTTGCTCCAGCTAACCATCACACTCCACGTAGGCTTAGATGCCAACCATGGCACTCTAAATCAACAAGACACCTACAAAAACTGTCACGTAAAGTAGAACGTCAGTGGCGGAAATCTCAGAATCCAAGTGACATTCTCACATATAAGACTACCTACCACTCCTATCGTCAGGCCCTGGACACTGCCAAACAAACATATTTCCAATCTCTTATCTCTTATCATGCCACCAAACCCAAGCGACTTTTTAATACATTTAAATCACTTCTTTACCCTCCCTCACCTCTCCTACTAGCTACTGTCAGTGCACAAGAACATGCTACCTACTTCAAGGATAAGACTGATAAAATCCGAGATGAAATGGTATGCTCTTCCTCAGCCAGTGACCTGCTCAAATCCCTATCTGAACCCTCTGGCACTTTCTCTTCATTTAATCCCACAAGTGAAGATGAAGTATCAACACTCTTTTCATCCTCCTACTCCACTCCTCTTGATACTATATCCTCACATGTCAGTAAAACTTTGTCTCCTGTGCTTATCCCAACCTTTAACTAAAATGTGTAATCTCTCTCTCTCTCTACTGGTATCTTTCCCTCTCTGTTTAAACATGCAGTGATTACTCCCATTCTAGACAAACACAACTCTGACCTAAACACACTCTCTAACTACCATCCCATTTCTCAGCTACCCAGTCCCTCCAAGCTACTTGAGAGACTTGCCTACACTCGCCTTACACACTTTCTTAACTCCCACAACTTATTGGACCCACTTCAGTCAGGCTTTCGTGCCCAACTCTCCACAGAGACGGCACTGACCAAATTAGTGAATGATCTAGTCACTGCTAGATCAAAAGGCCATTACACACTACTTATTCTTCTAGATCTCTCTGCTGCTTTTGACACTGTTGACCACTATCTTCTCATACAAACACTACAATCCCTAGGTCTTCAGGACACAGCCCTTACTTGGTTCTCATTCTACCTATCTAATCGCTCCTTCAGTGTTCACTTCTCTGATTCTACCTCCTCTTCTCTACCTCTATCAGTTGGAGTACCGCAAGGCTTAGTCTTAGGTCCTCTGCTGTTCTCAATCTATACCTCCTCTCTTGGTAAACTAATCAGCTCCTTCGGATTTCAGTATCATTTGTACGCTGATGATACTCAAATCTATCTATCCCCCCCAGATTTATCACAATCTGTATTGGTTCGTATCCCTGAATGCCTGTCTGCCATTACATCTTGGATGTCATCTCGCCACCTCAAACTCAACATTTCCAAAACAGAATTCATTATTTTCCCACCAGCCAAGAGTAGTTACCAACCTGATAACTCTATAACTGTTGACAGTGCAACTATCCACCCTACCCCACAAGCTCGCTGCCTAGGAGTCACCCTTGACTCTGAACTGTCCTTTGTTCCACACATTCAATCTGTCTCTAAATCATGTTACATGCACCTTAAAAACATATCCAAAATACGCCCTTATCTTACACAAGACACTGCAAAAACTCTAATCCATGCTCTCATTATCTCCCACATTGATTATTGCAATAGTCTCCTTACTGGTCTTCCCAAACATAGGCTCTCACCACTACAATCCATTCTGAGTGCAGCTGCGAGGCTAATCTTCCTCGCCAGACGTTCTTCGTCTGCTGATCCGCTCTGTCAGTCCCTCCATTGGTTACCAGTATTCTACTGTGTTAATTAGAAAATACTTTTACTTACATACAAGTCTATTAACCAAACTGCACCAACATACATCTCCTCACTCATCTCAAAATATCTCCCTACCCGACCTCTCCGCTCTGCACAAGATCTGCGTCTCTCATCCACATGTATTACCTGTTCCCACTCAAAATTACAGGACTTTATCCGGGCTTCACCCACTCTGTGGAATGCCTTCCCACGCACAATAAGACTCTCCTCTAGTCTCCAAACCTTTAAACGTTCCCTGAAAACTCACCTCTTCACACAAGCCTACCAAATTCCAGACTCACCCACATAACCTTCAGTTACATCCTCTCTGTACAGTCCACATTACCTCACATTTTGTCTTCCAACATTGCTTGGTGATCATATCATACAACCCATTAAGAACCTAGCAATCTGGTGGACCATTATGTAACAGGTAGCTTCTATCCTTGTGTATCTATGCCTATTTCCCTATTGTAAGCTTGTGAGTAGGGCCTTCCTACCTCTATGTCTGTCTGTCTTTGCCCAGTTTTGTTCTCTATCTGTTGTTCTAATTGTAAAGCGCAACGGAATTTGCTGCGCTATATAAGAAACTGCTAATAAATAAATAGGTTCCTGTATCCTGAAAGTGAAAGTGTCACTGGAATAGACCTCAGTAATCCCAGACCAGGTTCCTAGATTGAGTGATTGCTCTTTGGTGACCTGCTGGCTTGGTGACCTCGTTAATTCCCACACCAGCAGGTCAGATATTAAGCAGGAGCTTCAGCCAGAGCAAGGTTACCAGCTGCTGACTGTAGGACTCAGTGCATGGTCCAAATAAGTTAATCAGTATGGCCAAGTCAGGTTATTACATGAAGCTGTGAACAGTCATCTGCTAATCCTCACAGCTCCAGCTTTAGCCCTTGGCTGTCCATCTGTCACTGTCACTATACCCCCTCCCCTACATTCTGCCTCATCTATGTCCCTTTCACATGCAGGGATTCCAAGGGTGAATGTCATAGACTAGCAGACACAGATGCCACCAGATGTCCCCTCACACTCTCCTGTGGTGACCTCCATCAGCCCACTGTCCCATGCCTTCAGCCGAGTGTCCATTCCATCAGGGACACATGCAACGTGCGGAAAGTAGTGCACACTCACTCGTTGGGGCTTAGACAGGAGACCAGCATGCCTTGCTTCCAGGAAATAAACCATCCAATGAGGTGAAGACTGGTAGTGGCGAAATGGGAAATACAGGGAACCACAGCCAATGCGTACACATGGAGGGGATGCCAAACGTAAGTGTGAAAGCTCACCAAGAAGCTTGCAATCTAACCAGTCATTGTCTTTGTTTTGTATATTTTTGACCCACAAAACTCTGCCATACGTATAGTCCTCCAGAACTTGTCCATCAGAGTTCCTGCACTTATTGCATTCATGTATCTGAGGTTATATGATATAACCTGAGATACAGGGGTGTTATCCATGAAGCCTTAAATTCTATAGGTCTCATAAACATGACACATCAAACTATTCTCACAATGCATCAATCTGCATCCAAGTATCCTAGTAACATACGTAAGTGTCCAAGTATCCTAGTAACGTAAGTATCCAAGTATTCTAGTAACGTAATTGTCCAAGTATCCTAGTAACATACGTAAGTGTCCAAGTATCCTAGTAACGTAAGTATCCTAGTATCCTAGTAACGTAAGTATCCAAGTATCCCAGTAACGTAAGTATCCAAGTATCCCAGTAACGTAAGTATCCAAGTATCCTAGTAACGTAAGTATCCAAGTATCCTAGTCACGTAAGTATCCAAGTATCCTAGTAACATAAGTGTCCAAGTATCCTAGTAACGTAAGTGTCCAAGTATCCTAGTAACGTAAGTATCCAAGTATCCTAGTAACGTAAGTATCCAAGTATCCTAGTAACGTAAGTATCCAAGTATCCTAGTAACATACGTAAGTGTCCAAGTATCCTAGTAACGTAAGTATCCTAGTATCCTAGTAACGTAAGTATCCAAGTATCCCAGTAACGTAAGTATCCAAGTATCCCAGTAACGTAAGTATCCAAGTATCCTAGTAACGTAAGTATCCAAGTATCCTAGTCACGTAAGTATCCAAGTATCCTAGTAACGTAAGTGTACAACTATCCTAATAACTTAATATATATAATATAATCTCCGGTCTAGGAGTGTAATAAATGTAAACTTGGATAACGCTCTCTAAGAATAATTTGATGTGTCCTGTTTATAAGATCTATAGAATATAAAGTTCAATTTATCACACTCCTGTATTGGAGATTACAATGTATATATTATAATAATCCTTTTCTCCCTTGCTTTATGGTATATATCATGTAGAGTTAGGGGATCCTTATATTCTATAGATCTCATAAACATATCACATCAAATTATTCTCACAATGCGTCAGTCTCCATCTACAGTAGGTATCTGTAAGTATCAACTATATATAATATATACAATATAATCTCCGATACAGGAGTGCACTAAATGGAGCCTCATCTATACATATAATAAAACTGTAAGAGGTGAGTCTGTACACAGCAATTTGTTTTTGAGAAATATACCTCTAGGGGAGTGCAATAAGTTTCCGGATGCACAAAAAGTATTATAGTTACAAAGTGAATTATTTTTTTTTTTAAAGTGACTCAAAGCCAATCCCACACGTCTTACACTTGATTTGTGGGAACAGGAAGAAGTCGCAGGGGGCCAAGTTTGGACTGTACGGTGGATAACCAAGTTCCCGATGTGTTCATGGGCCAGAAAAACCCCCTGCTTGTAGGTAGGTGCATTGTCGTGATGGAGAAGGGCACCACAAGTGCGAGTTCTTGGATGGTGGCTGGAAATTGTCTTCCAGCACTTGCGGCAGGCATTGATTGGCGTACCAGTCCCCAGTGATGGTGTGTTGCTGCGCAAGTGGTACGGTAGCTACATGACCAGTCTTGGTCACAAAAACATCCACCATCTGCCTGGCCATGTTGCGCAGACGTTGGAACTTCTGTGGTGGTGCACCTACAACTGGGGTCCACTGGGCTGACTGCTGTTTTGTCTTGGGTCGAAACTGTAGATCCAGGATTCATCACCACTGATGATCTACCAGAGTGAATTTGAATGACTGCCATCAGACCTGTTGCAGCACCATGTCACTCGAGCCTCCTCCTGCTCTAAAGTCAGCTGATGAGGCGCCCAGCGTGCAGAAACCTTGCTCATGCAAAGCTTCTCATGGTGTATCAAGTGGATGGATCACACGGGTGTGGATCATAGGGTTGACCATACTTAGGCCGACAGTGTCTAGGTCGACCACTATTGGTCGATAGTAACTAGATCAACACCTAACATAGGTCTTTGGACCTTTTGTCATGTAGACCTAGAACATGTCGACCTAGAGACCATGTCGACCTAAAAACCATGTCAACCTACTTACTGTCGACCTATAGTGGTCGACCTAGACATTGTTGACCTAAGTGCGGTCGACCTAGAGACCGGATACCGGATTACAATGAGATGCCTATTTCCTTCTCTAATTGGGTCATGGTCACCCTGGCGTCCACCTCAACTATGGCGCACAAAGCAGTAATGTTTTCCTTGGTTTTAGAGGACACAGAACCACAGTACTCCTCCACTTCCAGGGACGGTCTCCCATGCCGAAATTATGCAAATCACTCAATCACAGTGGTTCGGGACGGTGCTTCCTCCTCAAAAGCAGCTCTCAGTCATGCACAACTCTCCTGCTGTCTCAGAACAGTCTTGTGGTGGTAGAAGATCATGTCTCTCCAGTGACCTCTGCTGAGCTCCATAACCAGTTTGTGAAGGAAGTGAATCTGCTGACTTCTTCGCTGTGCAATGTTGCATATAGTGACTGTAGTACTGGTCGCACAGGTTAAATAGCTTCTATGAGAATGGCCCCTTATTTATTTTGTCCCAAACACATCTGTGTTATTCATGACAGTTTAGGGGGTGCTACCACGGGCAAAGTAAATCTGCACGAAAAAGGAAGAAAGGGTTCGGAATGCCCTAAAGTGGTGCACACAATCTTGTATTAAAATATAACTTTTATTACCATATACAATAAAACCAGCGAATATTTAAGAAAAAGAGTAAAGTAGTGTAAATAAGAAAGAAATCGTGATTAAAATTGATATCAGCAAAATACAACTATGGACTGAGATATATATACAGACACGGACATTGTTTTGGTAAAGGATCTATACTATATTTTATTCTATTTCTTATCATTTATTTATTTTTATCCCTAGAAGTACAGGAATTATTTATAAATATAAAAATGAATAATGAATTTATTATTATCAAAAATTTTCCTAATCATTCCACTTATCCATCATATGAAATGATTAATCTGTTTGCGCATATATTCAGTGGACAAGGGATTTGGGCACATACGTCCAAATAAGAAGACTCTTGTGGGAATATACATTGCCTTATGGAGAAGACACACTGAGCAGTATATCTTCGAATCGGAGCTATTACAGCATGGATAGGCACTCGTGGAATCGAGTCTACACACGATCCAGCCTGCCACATTGTGATTGATTGAGACTCCCTGGACTAGTGATGCAGGGACGTAAGGAGGCAGGCAGGATCGATGCGTGCCGATCACATGATTTACACGTCGATGGGCGGACCCCTGTCACGTCACTGAACATAACATCAGAATAAAGAATTCCTATTGGCGGATCGCGGCAATTGCCGGTATTTAAGGGAGAACCTGGAGGCAATCTGGTTCTGCCTCTGATGAAGCAAACAGTGAAGCGTGCGTCAGGCTAGCTGCGCACCTCAGATAGTCACCGGATAATGTTAGATTAGGAAGGATATAATCTTATGAAGAGTGTCATCCCACGCAAGCTGTGGGGAAATAGGAAACAGCCTTATTAGATTATGAATACTTGACTCCAGTGTGCATATTGAAATTCAGTGTGCATAGTGAATGATATATTAAGTGCTCCATTAATAGGAAACAGCTCAATTGAAAAATATATGTCTGACTCTATTGTGCACATTGAAATTTACTGAGCATAATTAACGATATGTATTAAATGCCTGTAATAAATGCCTTCATAAATGCAGTACTTAGTCCTGATATGAACAGTATACATATACTATAAAGCACTGTTTAAAGGACTATGTACATATTGGGACATCAGTGACATGGTTCACATTCCTAATGATCTCCTAATTGCCATCTAACAAGCCTGTTCAATTTTTGTCTTATCTTAATTCAAGAGAATCAATCTTGAATGCTCCTATATGAATTACTTAGGAGCGATTACAGTATAATGATACAGTGATCCCGAGGGGGAAAGCACCAAGTAATTAATACCGTGATAAGGGAATACTGATCACTAATCAATACTGTGACGGGGGAATCCTGATTAGTTATCATCAGCAGCGACGTTAGCTGCAAATAAGTTTATCATCATGTCACAATAAAATTAAGACAAGATTATTAGGCATGAACAGCCAAGAGCTATAAGGGCTGTAACACACACTCCGGTTTTTCCCGGATGGCAAAAAGCCGGACAAACTTTGTCCGGCTTTTTGCCATCCGGGAGAAACCGGCAGTGTCTGTCACACAGGACGGCATTGAGCCGTGTGTGATGCTGTGCGCATGCGCAGCATCAGACACGACTTCAGAAAAAACCGTTGTGTGTGAAAGCTCCCCTTCACACACACGGTTTACTGGCTCCAAAGACGGCCCGGCGGCCGCCCGGCCGCCGGACCTTCCAGTGGTGAGACCCGGCTGCAACCCGGCAGCCGGGCCGGGGCCGTGCAGTGTGAAGGGACCCTAGCCCTCACGCTGTTAACTACAATGCCGGCACGGGAAAAAGCCGTCCGGCTTTTTCCCGGCCGGCAAAAGCCGGGTAGTGTGTTTCAGCACTAAGGCTGCTAGAGTACAATTTGAGAATCAGACACCTGCCGTTTAAGGAACTCAAGAGAACATGCAGATACTTCTGTGATACAACTGAAGCTTAGCAAGAATTCTGTTACTATTCCAGTGATACAATCAAAACACAGCACACATTGGGGTATATTTACTAACATTCGTAATTTTCGGAAAAAGGTCAAAGTTCAATCACGAATGACATCGAAAGTGTAAAACTGCAACTTTTTGAATTTATTACGACTAATTTACTAAGCTGTCGTATTCGGATTTTTCATTTGTTCCGATGTCGATGTCATTCGTGTTTTTTTTACCTTTTTTACGTCAGTGATTAGCAAAACACTGCCGACTTTTTCAAAATGAATCTCGGCCGGATCTGTGTGATCCGTGCTGGGGTTCATTTTTTTTTTTTTTTAAATAAACACTGTAAAACGGAGAAAAAAAATGCGTGGGGTCCCCCCTCCTAAGCATAACCAGCCTCGGGCTCTTTGTGCCGACAATGGTTGCAGAAATATGGGGGGGAAAATGACAGGGGTTCCCCCATATTTAAGCAACCAGCATCGGGCTCTGCGCCTGATCCTGGTTCCAAAAATACGGGGGACAAAAAGAGTAGGGGTCCCCCGTATTTCTAAAACCAGCACCGGGCTCCACTAGCTGGACAGATAATGCCACAGCCGGGGGTCACTTTTATATAGTGCCCTGCGGCCGTGGCATCAAAAATCCAACTAATCACCCCTGGCCGGGGTACCCTGGGGGAGTGGGGACCCCTTCAATCAAGGGGTCCCCCCCCCCCAGCCACCCAAGGGCCAGGGGTGAAGCCCGAGGCTGTCCCCCCCATCCAATTGGCTGCGGATGGGGGGCTGATAGCCTTTTGTGAAAATGAAAAGATATTGTTTTTAGTAGCAGTACTACAAGGCCCAGCAAGCCTCCCCCGCATGCTGGTACTTGGAGAACCACAAGTACCAGCATGCGGCGGAAAAACGGGCCCGCTGGTACCTGTAGTACTACTACTAAAAAAATACCCAAAAAAAGACAAGACACACACACCTTGAAAGTAAAGATTTATTACATACATCCACACAAACATACAAACATACTTACCTATGGCCCCACGCAGGTCGGTCCTCTTCTCCAGTAGAATCCAAGGGGTACCTGTTGAATAAATTATACTCACCAGCTCCAGGGTCCCAGGCTCCTCATAGCATCCATTTGTAATCCACGTACTTGAATAAAATAAAAAAACGGACACCCGAGCCACGCACTGAAAGGGGACCCATGTTTGCACATGGGTCCCCTTTCCCCGACTGCCAGAAACCCACTCTGACTTCTGTCTAAGTGGGTTTCTTCAGCCAATCAGGGAGCGCCACGTTGTAGCACCCTCCTGATCGGCTGTGTGCTCCTGTACTGACTGACAGGCAGCACGCGGCAGTGTTACAATGTAGCGCCTATGCGCTCCATTGTAACCAATGGTGGGAACTTTCTGCTCAGCGGTGAGGTCACTTTCGGTCAACCGCAGGGCAGAAAGGTCCCACCATTGGTTACAATGGAGCGCATAGGCGCTACATTGTAACACTGCCGCGTGCTGCCTGTCAGTCAGTACAGGAGCACACAGCCGATCAGGAGGGTGCTACAACGTGGCGCTCCCTGATTGGCTGAAGAAACCCACTTAGACAGAAGTCAGAGTGGGTTTCTGGCAGTCGGGGAAAGGGGACCCATGTGCAAACATGGGTCCCCTTTCAGTGCGTGGCTCGGGTGTCCGTTTTTTTATTTTATTCAAGTACGTGGATTACAAATGGATGCTACGAGGAGCCTGGGACCCTGGAGCTGGTGAGTATAATTTATTCAACAGGTACCCCTTGGATTCTACTGGAGAAGAGGACCGACCTGCGTGGGGCCATAGGTAAGTATGTTTGTATGTTTGTGTGGATGTATGTAATAAATCTTTACTTTCAAGGTGTGTGTGTCTTGTCTTTTTTTGGGTATTTTTTTAGTAGTAGTACTACAGGTACCAGCGGGCCCGTTTTTCCGCCGCATGCTGGTACTTGTGGTTCTCCAAGTACCAGCATGCGGGGGAGGCTTGCTGGGCCTTGTAGTACTGCTACTAAAAACAATATCTTTTCATTTTCACAAAAGGCTATCAGCCCCCCATCCGCAGCCAATTGGATGGGGGGGACAGCCTCGGGCTTCACCCCTGGCCCTTGGGTGGCTGGGGGGGGGGACCCCTTGATTGAAGGGGTCCCCATTCCCCCAGGGTACCCCGGCCAGGGGTGACTAGTTGGATTTTTGATGCCACGGCCGCAGGGCACTATATAAAAGTGACCCCCGGCTGTGGCATTATCTGTCCAGCTAGTGGAGCCCGGTGCTGGTTTTAGAAATACGGGGGACCCCTACTCTTTTTGTCCCCCGTATTTTTGGAACCAGGACCAGGCGCAGAGCCCGATGCTGGTTGCTTAAATATGGGGGAACCCCTGTCATTTTTCCCCCCATATTTCTGCAACCAGGGTCGGCTCAAAGAGCCCGAGGCTGGTTATGCTTAGGAGGGGGGACCCAACGCAATTTTTTTTTATAAAATAACCACTTTCCCACTCCTTCCCACTGATATACATGCACGGATCTCATGGATCCCTGCATGCTGTTGCCTTATAGGTAATTGTCCGCACTTAGTATAATATTAGGCCATAAGATGTTGTCTGAATCAAAATATAATTCATTATAAATAGGCGATGTTACCATAGTGGACAGTATACTGGATATATATAGTAAGGAATAGATATGAAATAAGTTTGAATGTATGAGGTAATGTTTAGCTGATTTAAGAAATTAGGTTTGTGTATGTGTTTATATAGATATACTGTATATTTGTGTTTTACTGCAAGATGGTAAAAAATAGTGTAGGGAACAGGTTTATTCTGCTCTAGTCATAAATAAGGCCAGAGAGGTTACAGTAAGATCAAGAGTCATTGTAGAGAAAAGGTATTAGGCCATAAATGATAATAGGTATGTGACAGAGCTCTGTTGGTCATTGGAATTCACAGGTGTGCTTACAGTAGATCAGAATCTACTGGTTTGTCTATTGTCCAGTGAAGGTTAAAAGCTAGGGAGCATAAATTAACTACTATGAAAAGAGATCACATCCATTGATAAAACATTGTGTAACCGACCCCAGGAAAACTTGTCAATACAACAGAACTTTGGATGAAAAGACATTCCAGATTTTACAATACTATACTTGCTTAAGGCAGTGTGGACACCACACTTTTATGACACCATGCCTCTGTGAACAGGACACGACAGCCCAGTTCAATGTTTGTTTTATTACACCTTGGAATCTGACAAACCTATAATTACCTATTCCATTGGAAACTATGAGAATATGATAGTTTGAATTGGTAAAATATGAGATAAAAGGACCAGACTTGTAGTTAGGAGTTAGAAGGAAGAGGGAGAGGGAGAAGAAGAAGGAGAAGGAAGGAAGTCAGTCAGGAGGAGAAGTCATGGAGAACATGCAGAAGGAATGATTCTTGGGATGGCAATCTTTAACTTGCAAGTATAAATATGATAATAATTGAAACTGTTTGTGAAACTTATGTCATGTTGTTTTATGTTATGTAACGAAGGAAACATAGCATAGCTTAATATAATTATAATTAGTATATATATCACTACTGTGTATATCTTATTCTGTACGATTTGATCTGCCTGTAAATAAAGAATCATATAAAAAGAGCGGTAATATTCAAGCTTGAACTCTCTTTAAGGAATCTTAACTTCATAATTTCATAAGTCATATATATATAAGGACTGCATATATTTATCAGCCAATTAATTTGTAAGCCTGACATAATATATTTGCAGATATATATGATAACGCATATTAATTTAAATATATCCATATATTAATAACCATATAAGTTATATTAAATATTAATATTCATAAATATGATTCTATAAAGCAATATTGGCGACCACGAATTGGACTTGTTATTACTGAATCTGATTATCTGATTTATAATATTTATGAGGAGTAGCAAATGCTATAAGCTGGCTACCAAATCTGCAGAATCACGGTGGGGATGTATCTATGAAAATTTATTACCATTGTGTAATGTCAATTTTGTATTCTGTATAACCTAGGATAAATGTGTTAGTGCAATATACGTTATTTTAACTAACATAATATCTATTAGGAAGCAGCACCAATGGCTGTAAGCCTGCTGGCAAAGTACAAGATCACAGTGGAATAGGTTACAAATGAGAATAAAGAATTTAAAGGCCTAGAATAGAAAATGTGCACAGTGGAAATGAGTATTTCCAAATAAATGTATAAATGTACCAGGTATTAGAGTTTAACCTTAAGACACCGGTCAATCTTAAGGAGAGGATACCGTCAGTACAAAAACAAGGAATATAAAAATTTAGCATTGTAAATGATTGCAATGTTAAAAATGCAAAAGTTTTCTGTAGCATTAAGAAAAATGCGCAGAACTGCGGCTTTAGAAGCCAAACAGAAATGTAAAGAAGAATCAGGTTCCCGTCTTCGTAAGGCGTGCCTGACCATTAATGCAAAAATGCATTCATTATTTAAGTCCCTTAAACAGAAAAATAAACAGAAAAAGTTTGGGGCAGAAGCAAAAAGCCTGGCAGATTGTAAGCAAACTGTCATGACCTCTCAGGAGGGGATAAAAGAAAGTACAAGGGAGAATATTGTAGATGTAGGTGAGACTCAGGACAGCATTGTCCATGTGCAGCACACAGAGTCTGCTATGGTCACACAGACCACCAGCAGAACAGCCTCTTTGGTAAATGAAGAAAGTAGCAATGTGCAGGATGTGTCTATCATCAGACAGCACATTAATGTAAAGGAGGTAGCAGCAATAGGAGATGTCCCCTATACTGTGTCTAGTAAGGGGGAAGATCAGTGTAATTCAGATTATGAGTATTCTGCTGAATACACTCTCAGAGTTCCCAATGTAAATGAAGAATTTGTTATGCCCTTAGGCAAAGGTGAATTGTCAGCAGATTTAAACACTGATAGCAGCAGTACAGTGCACACAGGGGTGGAGAAGTTCCCCATGGTGAAAACTCCCATGGCAACCAGAGTTGCAAACCTTGAAATGTATTCACCTGGAAACATGTTTAAAGGGGAAATCCATGAAATTAATTCAGGAATGCATGTTTACAAACAAGGTTCCCAAACATTTGTAACCCCCACACAACACTCAGAGACATCTAGTGATGGTGCAAATGTTTGCATGCTCTCAGAGAGACCACATGCAGAGTGTCATTCTGCAAACCACACACCAATTAACAATGACAAAAAGGATCACCAGGATGAAAATGTTTTTATGCCCTGGTGCCATAACCATTTTATTACAGGTGTGGAAAGACAGAAAGCCCTGGGACCTGCAATACATATTTGGCAAAGTCTAACAAGTTTCTCTCCCCACAAAAGTAGGTTTTTTCAGAAGCTCCAAGATTCTTCCAGACTAAGGAGCCATGCCAAGCAGCAAACGCTATGGTTGAAGACAGTCTGGGCCCAGGCTACGTCACAAGGGAGTATGGTCACAAGTGAATACGGTAGTATCATTCCTTTACTTGTTAGATCCAATGTAGCCATTGTTTGCTTTGATGTTCAAACAGCCACAGTTTCCAAATTAAACCAGCATCATATCTGCAACGACAATTGTGCTGTCATTGACACACAATGTGACAGGAAAGATTGGCACAGGCCAGAAACAATTGTTTGTTTGTTTGTTCTTCAATCTTTAAAGACACATTTGTAAATTCTGTACCTGATAACATGCAGCAGATAGGACAGAATGCATAGCAAGCTATGTTAAATCACTGTATAAATATCTGTGATATTCATTGTATGTATTTTTGTTTGATTCATAGTAATCCTTGCAACCTGTATACAGAATGGTGCAAGACTCCAAAAAAGACTCCAATTTACAAGGGAAGAGGTCTTCATTAACCCTTTCATCGCTGCTGTCCAGCAAATTCTACATAGCATCCCTAAAGACTGATATATGGACAAATCCTCAAGGAGTTTTCCAATTTCACAAGAAAGGGGAAGGTTTTCATTAACCCTTTCATCACAAGTAATCATTACTTGTCTTTCAAACTACATGTACACTCCCACAACAGTGTACAGTACATCTCATCACTATGATTATACAGAACTGTCTCATCCCTTCATATACCTTAATCAAATATATGTAAACATTTGTCTGATATATATATATATATATATATATATATAATATAATTGTATTATATACCTTGTAAATATTTTATGTTTTTTTAATATTACACAGTAGATACTACCTATGCTTCCTTCGTAAAAGCTTCAAAAGTAATTAAATATCTAATACAGGATGGTATACCACGTTTTAACAAATTGGGACAAGATTATTAAGTGGGATGAATAATTCTCTTAATACAGACTGTAACAAGTCTAAGAGAATTAACTGTAGCATAACAGGGTCACTGTATATGCACATGGCTGCATATAAACTGATACTGGATGGAATTAGATTTAGTCAAAGCCATTCCTAAATGATATTTAATATCTGTTTGAAGCAAAATTGTATTCATTTATTGTATTGATAGGATGTTACTATATACACATCAAAAGCATTTTAAATAATTATTAGTCAAAATATAGGTAGGATAGAAAACGCCTTTATATGGGTTAAACTGGTATAGGGTTATTTAAGATTGAGATGTATAAATAGGTTCAAGGTAGAATAAGGAGACTTAAGACTGCATGGTAATTTATTCAGTGAGGAAATACAGAACAGAGTAGGTGTACTACTCACAGCCATTTGTGGTACTATTGCCCGAAGACAATTAAGACCTACTATTAACAAGCAAGGAAAGAAAGAAAGAAAGAAAGAAAGAAAGAAAGAAAGAAAGAAAGAAAGAAAGAAAGAAAGAAAGAAAGAAAGAAAGAAAGAAAGAGAAAAAAGAAAAAAAGACTGTTTCATATATGCCTGTTCTATTCAAAATCACAACCTGTTTGTGCAAAAGCAATATGGACACTTGTCACAACTGCGGCATTGGATAAACGCAAAGGAAACAGAACTGCTAAATACTGTATAAAGACCATTACCGAGGGTCATCACAAGTACTGAGTTGCAAACTCAAAATACACAGCCCTCTGCGTCAAACAGCGAAATGGCAAGCAAAGGAGCAGCTGCTATGAAGAATTCTACTTCAACTGCCTCCATAATGCAGACGCAAGGCGTCTCCAATTGCAAGCAAACCACGCAGATGACAGTCTTATCCCAGTAAATTGCTACAGCCAAGAACAGCAAAAATGTCCAAATGTACTGATCCAGATACAGAAAAAAGGTCTACAATTGGGCTATGGTATTCCAAATGTCTGTAGAAATTAGTTTTCCTCATGAATACTGAATAAAAACCTCAGTCTTGGTCTGCTTTAGTTAAAAAGTAGAATAAGGTTAGGTAAGCTAAGAATTTTTAGAGATTTTTTAAAAATCATAATGGTTATTATTATTACACTTATGGTATATATTATGGTTACAACAAAAGTTATGTTTTGAAGAATATTTTGAAATGTATTTGGAAGCAACTACGCTAGTTTAATGTGTGGCCAATCAAAATAATTTCTCATGGCCACAAGGGGGCGACTGTTGCCTTATAGGTAATTGTCCGCACTTAGTATAATATTAGGCCATAAGATGTTGTCTGAATCAAAATATAATTCATTATAAATAGGCGATGTTACCATAGTGGACAGTATACTGGATATATATAGTAAGGAATAGATATGAAATAAGTTTGAATGTATGAGGTAATGTTTAGCTGATTTAAGAAATTAGGTTTGTGTATGTGTTTATATAGATATACTGTATATTTGTGTTTTACTGCAAGATGGTAAAAAATAGTGTAGGGAACAGGTTTATTCTGCTCTAGTCATAAATAAGGCCAGAGAGGTTACAGTAAGATCAAGAGTCATTGTAGAGAAAAGGTATTAGGCCATAAATGATAATAGGTATGTGACAGAGCTCTGTTGGTCATTGGAATTCACAGGTGTGCTTACAGTAGATCAGAATCTACTGGTTTGTCTATTGTCCAGTGAAGGTTAAAAGCTAGGGAGCATAAATTAACTACTATGAAAAGAGATCACATCCATTGATAAAACATTGTGTAACCGACCCCAGGAAAACTTGTCAATACAACAGAACTTTGGATGAAAAGACATTCCAGATTTTACAATACTATACTTGCTTAAGGCAGTGTGGACACCACACTTTTATGACACCATGCCTCTGTGAACAGGACACGACAGCCCAGTTCAATGTTTGTTTTATTACACCTTGGAATCTGACAAACCTATAATTACCTATTCCATTGGAAACTATGAGAATATGATAGTTTGAATTGGTAAAATATGAGATAAAAGGACCAGACTTGTAGTTAGGAGTTAGAAGGAAGAGGGAGAGGGAGAAGAAGAAGGAGAAGGAAGGAAGTCAGTCAGGAGGAGAAGTCATGGAGAACATGCAGAAGGAATGATTCTTGGGATGGCAATCTTTAACTTGCAAGTATAAATATGATAATAATTGAAACTGTTTGTGAAACTTATGTCATGTTGTTTTATGTTATGTAACGAAGGAAACATAGCATAGCTTAATATAATTATAATTAGTATATATATCACTACTGTGTATATCTTATTCTGTACGATTTGATCTGCCTGTAAATAAAGAATCATATAAAAAGAGCGGTAATATTCAAGCTTGAACTCTCTTTAAGGAATCTTAACTTCATAATTTCATAAGTCATATATATATAAGGACTGCATATATTTATCAGCCAATTAATTTGTAAGCCTGACATAATATATTTGCAGATATATATGATAACGCATATTAATTTAAATATATCCATATATTAATAACCATATATGTTATATTAAATATTAATATTCATAAATATGATTCCATAAAGCAATAATGCCTATACAATCACGGATCAAAAAAGCAGGTCTGGTTTTTTTTAGCACTTTTTTACGAGTTGTAATTTTTCACGGCAGTGTTTTATTTTTTTTTGCTTTGCACTTCTTAGTAAATGACCGAGATTCATACTTAAACAGCCGCGTTTTGACCGATGGTGTATTCATTCGTAATTTTTTTCTTGGACTTCCCAAAAAATACGAATGCCCTCATCACTGCCGTGATTTGAGTTTAGTAAATTACCGAGATGACACTTTGAAGAAAAAACGGCATCTCGGTCAAAATCGGGACCTTAGTAAATATACCCCATTGTTGGGAGATCAGTTCATCATGTTTATTTATTATTAGACACAGTAAATCATTAGAGCACTACTATCATTTCACTACAAATATATATTATGAAAACAGGAGTTTCCCTAACGGTCTCATACTATATATCCTGAAAGGGATTAGAAAACTAGAGACATTCACTTTAGGAGTTAAAACTAGCAGATATACAGCTATAGAGAAAGTATATACTCCTGAGACACTCTTCATTGTTCCAAAATCGGAATTTAGGAGCTATACGGATGACATCTAGTGCGCAGCTTTTTCAATTTTAATCACGATTTCTTTCTTATTTACACTACTTTACTCTTTTTCTTAAATATTCGCTGGTTTTATTGTATATGGGCCCTCATTCCGAGTTGTTCGCTCGGTAAAAATCTTCGCATCGCAGCGATTTTCCGCTTAATGCACATGCGCAATGTCCGTACTGCGACTGCGCCAAGTAAATTTGCTATGCAGTTAGGAATTTTACTCACGGCTTTTTCATCGGTCTGGCGATCGTAATGTGATTGACAGGAAATGGGTGTTACTGGGCGGAAACAGGCCGTTTTATGGGCGTGTGGGAAAAAACGCTACCGTTTCCGGAAAAAACGCAGGAGTGGCTGAAGAAACGGGGGAGTGTCTGGGCGAACGCTGGGTGTGTTTGTGACGTCAAACCAGGAACGACAAGCACTGAACTGATCGCAGATGCCGAGTAAGTCTGAAGCTACTCAGAAACTGCTACGAGGTGTGTAATCGCAATATTGCGAATACATCGTTCGCAATTTTAAGATGCTAAGATTCACTCCCAGTAGGCGGCGGCTTAGCATGAGCAAATCTGCTAAAATTCACTTGCGAGCGAACAACTCGGAATGAGGGCCCTGGTAATAAAAGTTATATTTTAATACAAGATTGTGTGCACCACTTTAGGGCATTCCGAACCCTTTCTTCCTTTTTTGTGCAATGTTGCATATATACGGCTCTGTGCCCTGACATTTCACAGGAACGTCAGTCAGAGATCGCAGTTCACAACCAGATCAGATTGTGTCTACTCTACCTGCAGTATGCAGTGCACATCTCAAAACGTTTTGCACACCCAAGAAATTACACCTGCTGTACCCTTATACGTGTCCTGTACAGTAATTACACCTGCTGTACCCCTATACATGTCCTGTCCAGGAATTACACCTGCTGTACCCTTATACATGTCCTGTACAGTAATTACACCTGCTGTACCCTTATACGTGTCCTGTACAGTTTTTACACCTGCTGTACCCCTATACGTGTCCTGTCCAGGAATTACACCTGCTGTACCCTTATACATGTCCTGTACAGTAATTACACCTGCTGTACCCTTATACATGTCCTGTACAGGAATTACACCTGCTGTACCCCTATACATGTCCTGTCCAGGAATTACACCTGCTGTACCCTTATACATGTCCTGTACAGTAATTACACCTGCTGTACCCTTATACGTGTCCTGTACAGGAATTACACCTGCTGTACCCCTATACATGTCCTGCACAGGAATTACACCTGCTGTACCTCTATACATGTCCTGTACAGGAATTACACCTGCTGTACCCCTATACATGTCCTGTGCAGGAATTACACCTGCTGTACCCTTATACGTGTCCTGTACAGGAATTACACCTGCTGTACCCCTATACATGTCCTGTACAGGAATTACACCTGCTGTACCCTTATACGCGTCCTGTGCAGGAATTACACCTGCTGTACCCCATTACATGTCCTGCACAGGAATTACACCTGCTGTACCCCTACACATGTCCTGTACAGGAATTACACCTGCTGTACCCCTACACATGTCCTGCACAGGAATTACACCTGCTGTACCCCTATACATGTCCTGTACAGGAATTACACCTGCTGTATCCCTATACATGTCCTGTACAGAAATTACACCTGCTGTACCCCTATACATGTCCTGTACAGGAATTACACCCGCTGTACCCCTATACATGTCCTGTACAGGAATTACACCTGCTGTACCCCTATACATGTCGTGTACAGGAATTATACCTGCTGTACCCCTATACATGTCCTGTACAGGAATTACACCTGCTGTACCCCTATACGTGTCCTGTACAGGAATTACACCTGCTGTACCCTTATACGTGTCCTGTACAGGAATTACACCTGCTGTACCCCTATACATGTCCTGTCCAGGAATTACACCTGCTGTACCCTTATACATGTCCTGTACAGTAATTACACCTGCTGTACCCTTATACATGTCCTGTACAGGAATTACACCTGCTGTACCCCTATACATGTCCTGTCCAGGAATTACACCTGCTGTACCCTTATACATGTCCTGTACAGTAATTACACCTGCTGTACCCTTATATGTGTCCTGTACAGGAATTACACCTGCTGTACCCCTATACATGTCCTGCACAGGAATTACACCTGCTGTACCCCTATACGTGTCCTGTACAGGAATTACACCTGCTGTACCCCTATACATGTCCTGTGCAGGAATTACACCTGCTGTACCCTTATACGTGTCCTGTACAGGAATTACACCTGCTGTACCCCTATACATGTCCTGTACAGGAATTACACCTGCTGTACCCTTATACGCGTCCTGTGCAGGAATTACACCTGCTGTACCCCATTACATGTCCTGCACAGGAATTACACCTGCTGTACCCCTACACATGTCCTATACAGGAATTACACCTGCTGTACCCCTATACATGTCCTGCACAGGAATTACACCTGCTGTACCCCTATACATGTCCTGTACAGGAATTACACCTGCTGTACCCCTATACATGTCCTGTACAGGAATTACACCTACTGTACCCCTATACATGTCCTGTACAGGAATTACACCTGCTGTACCCCTATACATGTCCTGTACAGGAATTACATCTGCTGTACCCCTATACATGTCCTGTACAGGAATTACACCTGCTGTACCCTTATACGCGTCCTGTGCAGGAATTACACCTGCTGTACCCCATTACATGTCCTGTACAGGAATTACACCTGTACCCCTACACATGTCCTGTACAGGAATTACACCTGCTGTACCCCTATACATGTCCTGCACAGGAATTACACCTACTGTACCCCTATATAAAGCAGTATGGTTTAGTATAAAGACAGGATCCAACTCCTGTCACACAAAAACAAAGGTGTTGGATTTTAGAAATGCTGACTTTGCAAAAATGGGGAGATGTTTAAGTGAAGCTGAGGAGAAAATGGCCCAGTCAGTAGATAAAGGGGGCAAAACTTTTTTTAAGTATATAAGTGAAAGGAGAAAATCAAATGGAGGAATAATAAGACTTAAGACAGAGAGTGGGCATTTGGTGGAGGGAGACAAGTCCATAGCAGATCACCTAAATAATTATTTTTGCTCAGTATTTACTACAGAAGAAGGGATGGGGCCACAGTTAAGTTGCAAGGACATTCATAAAAATAAGGTAGATGAAAATACATTTACAGAGGAGAAGGTCCTAACAGAACTTTCAAAACTAAAAGTGGATAAATCAATGGGACCAGATGGGATACACCCAAGGATACTCAAAGAGCTAAAAGATGTGCTGGTTACACCTTTAACAGAATTATTTAACCAGTCACTAAATACAGGTGCTATTCCAGAGGACTGGAAAAGAGCAAATGTAGTTCCACTGCACAAAAGTGGAAGCAAGGAAGAAGCAAGTAACTACAGACCAGTAAGCCTTACATCAGTAGTAGGGAAAGTAATGGAAAAACTATTAAAAGAAAGAGTAGTGGAATATCTTAAATCAAACAACTTACAGGATCCAAAACAGCATGGATTTACTGGTGGGAGATCATGCAAACAAATCTTATTGACTTTTTTGACTCTGTGATGAAAATAATAGATCAAGGGGGAGCTGTAGATGTAGCATATCTAGACTTTAGTAAGGCATTTGACACTGTCCCACATCGCAGACTGCTAAATAAACTTGAAAGCCTGGGGGTGGATTATAAATCAGTTAAATGGATAAGAACCTGGTTGCAGGATAGGAAACAGACAGTCGTAGTTAATGGAGTGCAATCTATGGAGGGAAATGTTACCAGTGGAGTACCCCAGGGATCTGTACTTGGTCCAGTTCTCTTTAATATCTTTGTTGGTGACATTGCAGATGGTATTGAAGGGAAGATATGCCTTTTTGCAGATGATACAAAGATATGCAACAGGGTAGACACACCGGGAGGGGTCAAACAAATGATTAATGACCTAGGTAGGCTTGAGAAATGGTCAAGAACGTGGCAACTACAGTTTAATGCTAAAAAATGCAAAATCATGCACTTGGGTCTCAAAAACCCAAAGGCTAAGTATAGTATCAAGGGTACTATAATGGAAACTACTGAGGAGGAAAGAGATTTAGGAGTCACTATTTCAAGTGACTTGAAGGCAGGAAAGCAATGCAACAAAGCAATGAGAAAGGCAAGTCAGATGCTTGGTTGCATAGGGAGAGGAATCAGTAGCAGGAAAAAAGAAGTGATAATGCCACTGTATAGGTCATTGGTACGGCCCCATCTGGAATACTGTGTCCAGTTCTGGAGACCCTATCTCCAGAAGGATATAAATACATTAGAGAGTGTACAAAGAAGGGCAACTAAAATGGTGCATGGCCTACATCACAAAACGTACCCGGAAAGGCTAAAAGATCTTAACATGTATAGTTTGGAGGAGAGAAGGGAAAGGGGGGACATGATCGAAACTTTCAAATATATCAAGGGTCTTAACAAAGTTCAGGAGGGAAACATTCTTCAAAGGAAAAGAAGTATTAGAACTCGAGGGCATACATTGAGACTGGAGGGGGGGAGGTTCAGGGGAAATTTAAGGAAAAATTACTTCACAGAAAGGGTAGTGGATAAGTGGAATAGCCTCCCATTAGAGGTGGTAGAGGCTAAGACTGTAGGGCAATTTAAACATGCTTGGGACAGGCATATGAATATCCTTACAAAGAATTAAGGTTAAAAAAGGGTTGAGATTGCCTAAAAGGATAAAATAAAAAAGAGGCAGACTAGATGGGCCAAGTGGTTCTTATCTGCCGTCAAATTCTATGTTTCTATACATGTCCTGTACAGGAATTACACCTGCTGTACCCCATTACATGTCCTGCACAGGAATTACACCTGCTGTACCCCTATACATGTCCTGTACAGGAATTAAACCTGCTGTACCCCTATACATGTCCTGTACAGGAATTACACCTGCTGTACCCCTGTACATGTCCTGTACAGGAATTACACCTGCTGTACCCTTATATGTTTCCTGTACAGGAATACACCTGCTGTACCCCTATACATGTCCTGCACAGGAATTACACCTGCTGTACCCCTATACATGTCCTGTACAGGAATTACACCTGCTTTACCCTTATACGTGTCCTGTACAGGAATTACACCTGCTGTACCCCTATACATTCCCTGTAGAGGAATTACACATGCTGTACCCCTATACATCTCCTGTGCAGGAATTACACCTGCTGTACCCCTATGCATGTCCTGTACAGGAATTCTACCTGCTGTACCCCTATACATGCCCTGGGCGGGAACTGCAGCTGCCGTACCCATATACATGTTTTGTGCAGGAATTACACCTGCTGTACCCATATACATGTCCTGTGCAGGGATTCCACCTGCTGTACCCCTATATGTCTCCTGTACAGGAATTACACCTGCTGTACCCTTATACATGTCCTGCATAGGAATTACACCTGCTGTGCCCTTATACATGCCCTGCACAGGAATTATACCTGCTGTACCCCTATACATGTCCTGTACAGGAAATACACCAGCTGTATCCCTATGCATGTCCTGCACAGGTATTACACCTGCTGTACCCCTATATGTGTCCTGTACAGGTATTACACCTGCTGTACCCCTATGCATGTCCTGTACAGGTATTACACCTGTTGAACCCCTATACATGTCCTGTACAGGAATTACACCTGCTGTACCCTTACACGTGTCCTGTACAGGAATTACACCTGCTGTACCCCTATACATGTCCTGCACAGGAATTACACCTGCTGTACCCCTATACATGTCCTGTGCAGGAATTACACCTGCTGTACCCCTATACATGTCCTGTACAGGAATTACACCTGCTGTACCCCTATACATGTCCTGTACAGGAATTACACCTGCTCTATCCCTATACATGTCCTGTACAGGAATTACACCTGCTGTACCCTTATACGCGTCCTGTGCAGGAATTACACCTGCTGTACCCCATTACATGTCCTGTACAGGAATTACACCTGCTGTACCCCTACACATGTCCTGTAAAGGAATTACACCTGCTGTACCCCTATACATGTCCTGCACAGGAATTACACCTGCTGTACCCCTATACATGTCCTGTACAGGAATTACACCTGCTGTACCCATTTACATGTCCTGTACAGGAATTACACCTGCTGTACCCTTATACGTGTCCTGTACAGGAATTACACCTGCTGTACCCCTATACATGTCCTGCACAGGAATTACACCTGCTGTACCCCTATACATGTCCTGTGCAGGAATTACACCTGCTGTACCCCTATACATGTCCTGTACAGGAATTACACCTGCTGTACCCCTATACATGTCCTGTACAGGAATTACACCTGCTCTATCCCTATACATGTCCTGTACAGGAATTACACCTGCTGTACCCTTATACGCGTCCTGTGCAGGAATTACACCTGCTGTACCCCATTACATGTCCTGTACAGGAATTACACCTGCTGTACCCCTACACATGTCCTGTAAAGGAATTACACCTGCTGTACCCCTATACATGTCCTGCACAGGAATTACACCTGCTGTACCCCTATACATGTCCTGTACAGGAATTACACCTGCTGTACCCATTTACATGTCCTGTACAGGAATTACACCTGCTGTACCCCTATACATGTCCTGTGCATGAATTACACCTGCTGTACCCCTATACATGTCCTGTACAGGAATTACACCTGCTGTACCCCTATACATGTCCTGTACAGGAGTTACACCTGCTGTATCCCTATACATGTCCTGTACAGGAATTACACCTGCTGTACCCTTATATGTTTCCTGTACAGGAATACACCTGCTGTACCCCTATACATGTCCTGCACAGGAATTACACCTGCTGTACCCCTATACATGTCCTGTACAGGAATTACACCTGCTGTACTCCTATGCATGTCCTGTGCAGGATTTCTACCTGCTGTACCCCTATACATGCCCTGGGCGGGAACTGCAGCTGCCGTACCCATATACATGTTTTGTGCAGGAATTACACCTGCTGTACCCATATACATGTCCTGTGCAGGGATTCCACCTGCTGTACCCCTATATGTCTCCTGTACAGGAATTACACCTGCTGTACCCTTATACATGTCCTGCATAGGAATTACACCTGCTGTGCCCTTATACATGCCCTGCACATGAATTATACCTGCTGTACCCCTATACATGTCCTGTACAGGAATTACACCAGCTGTATCCCTATGCATGTCCTGCACAGGTATTACACCTGCTGTACCCCTATACGTGTCCTGTACAGGTATTACACCTGCTGTACCCCTATGCATGTCCTGTACTGGTATTACACCTGCTGAACCCCTATACATGTCCTGTACAGGAATTACACCTGCTGTACCCCTATACATATTCTGCACAGGAATTACACCTGCTGTACCCCTATTAATGTCCTGTGCATGAATTACACATGCTGTACCCCTATACATGTCCTGTACAGGAATTACACCTGCTGTACCCCTATACATGTCCTGCTCAGGAACTACACCTGCTGTACCCTTATACATGCCCTGCACAGGAATTATACCTGCTGTACCCCTATACATGTCCTGTACAGGAATTACACCAGCTGTATCCCTATACGTGTCCTGTACAGGTATTACACCTGCTGTACCCCTATGCATGTCCTGTACTGGTATTACACCTGCTGAACCCCTATAGATGTCCTGTACAGGAATTACACCTGCTGTACCCCTATACATGTCCTGTACAGGAATTACACCTGCTGTACCCCTATACATATTCTGCACAGGAATTACACCTGCTGTACCCCTATTAATGTCCTGTGCATGAATTACACATGCTGTACCCCTATACATGTCCTGCTCAGGAATTACACCTGCTGTACCCCTATACATGTCCTGCACAGGAATTACACCTGCTGTACCCCTATACATGTCCTGCACAGGAATTACATCTGCTGTACCCCTATACATGCCCTGTGCAGGAATTACAGCTGCCGTACCCCTATACATGTCCTGCTCACAAATTGCACCTACCATACCCATATACATGTCCTGTACAGGAATTACACCCACTGTACCCGTATAAATGTCCTCTACAGGAATTATACCTGCTATACCCCTATACACGTCCTGTGTAGGAATTACACCTGCCGTACCCCTATTAATGTCCCGTGTAGGAATTGCACCTACTATACCTTATACATTCCCTGTAAAGGAATTACACCTGCTGTACCCCTATACATGTCCTGCACAGGAATTACACCTGCTGTACCCCTATACATGTCCTGTACAGGAATTACACCTGCTGTACCCCTATACATGTCCTGCACAGGAATTACACCTGCTGTACCCCCATTAATGTCCTGTGCATTAATTACACCTGCTGTACCCCTATACATGTCCTGCACAGGAATTACACCTGCTGTACCCCTATACATGTCCTGTACAGGAATTACACCTGCTGTACCCCTATACATGTTCTGTTTAGGAATTACACCAGCCGTACCTATATATATGTCCTGCTCACAAATTGCACCTGCCGTACCCCTATGCATGTCCTGTACAGGTATTACACCTATTGAACCCCTATACATGTCCTTTACAGGAATTACACCTACTGTACCCCTATACATGTCCAGCACAGGAATTACACCTACTGTAACCCTCCAAATACATGTCCTGCACAGGAATTACACTTGCTGTACCCCTATACATGTCCTGTACAGGAATTACACCTGCTGTACCCCTATACATGTCCTGCACAGGAATTACACCTGCTGTACCCCTATACATGTCCTGTACAGGAATTACACCTGCTGTACCCTTATAAATGTCCTGTACAGGAATTACACCTGCTGTACCCCTATACATGTCCTGTACAGGAATTACACCTGCTGTATCCCTATACTGTACCCCTATACATGTCCTGTACAGGAATTACACCTGCTGTACCCCTATGCATGTCCTGTACAGGATTTCTACCTGCTGTACCCCTATACATGCCCTGGGCGGGAACTGCAGCTGCCGTACCCATATACATGTTTTGTGCAGGAATTACACCTGCTGTACCCATATACATGTCCTGTGCAGGGATTCCACCTGCTGTACCCCTATATGTCTCCTGTACAGGAATTACACCTGCTGTACCCTTATACATGTCCTGCATAGGAATTACACCTGCTGTGCCCTTATACATGCCCTGCACAGGAATTATACCTGCTGTACCCCTATACGTGTCCTGTACAGGTATTACACCTGCTGTACCCCTATGCATGTACTGTACTAGTATTACACCTGCTGAACCCCTATACATGTCCTGTACAGGAATTACACCTGCTGTACCCCTATACATGTCCTGCACAGGAATTACATCTGCTGTACCCCTATACATGCCCTGTGCAGGAATTACAGCTGCCGTACCCCTATACATGTCCTGCTCACAAATTGCACCTACCATACCCATATACATGTCCTGTACAGGAATTACACCCACTGTACCCTTATAAATGTCCTCTACAGGAATTATACCTGCTATACCCCTATACACGTCCTGTGTAGGAATTACACCTGCCGTACCCCTATTAATGTCCCGTGTAGGAATTGCACCTACTGTACCTTATACATTCCCTGTAAAGGAATTACACCTGCTGTACCCCTATACATGTCCTGCACAGGAATTACACCTGCTGTACCCCTATACATGTCCTGTACAGGAATTACACCTGCTGTACCCCTATACATGTCCTGCACAGGAATTACACCTGCTGTACCCCTATTAATGTCCTGTGCATTAATTACACCTGCTGTACCCCTATACATGTCCTGCACAGGAATTACACCTGCTGTACCCCTATACATGTCCTGTACAGGAATTACACCTGCTGTACCCCTATACATGTTCTGTTTAGGAATTACACCAGCCGTACCTATATATATGTCCTGCTCACAAATGGCACCTGCCGTACCCCTATGCATGTCTTGTTCAGGTATTACACCTATTGAACCCCTATACATGTCCTGTACAGGAATTACACCTACTGTACCCCTATACATGTCCAGCACAGGAATTACACCTACTGTAACCCTCCAAATACATGTCCTGCACAGGAATTACACTTGCTGTACCCCTATACATGTCCTGTACAGGAATTACACCTGCTGTACCCCTATACATGTCCTGTACAGGAATTACACCTGCTGTACCTTTATAAATGTCCTGTACAGGAATTACACCTGCTGTACCCCTATACATGTCCTGTAAAGGAATTACACCTGCTGTACCCCTATACATATCCTGTACAGGAATTACACCTGCTGTATCCCTATACTGTACCCCTATACATGTCCTGTACAGGAATTACACCTGCTGTACCCCTATGCATGTCCTGTACAGGATTTCTACATGCTGTACCCCTATACATGCCCTGGGCGGGAACTGCAGCTGCCGTACCCATATACATGTTTTGTGCAGGAATTACACCTGCTGTACCCATATACATGTCCTGTGCAGGGATTCCACCTGCTGTACCCCTATATGTCTCCTGTACAGGAATTACACCTGCTGTACCCTTATACATGCCCTGCACAGGAATTATACCTGCTGTACCCCTATACGTGTCCTGTACAGGTATTACACCTGCTGTACCCCTATGCATGTCCTGTACTGGTATTACACCTGCTGAAACCCTATACATGTCCTGTACAGGAATTACACCTGCTGTACCCTTATACATGTCCTGTACAGGAATTACACCTACTGTACCCCTATACATGTCCTGTACAGGAATTACACCAGCTGTACCCCTATACATATTCTGCACAGGAATTACACCTGCTGTACCCCTATTAATGTCCTGTGCATGAATTACACATGCTGTACCCCTATACATGTCCTGCTCAGGAATTACACCTGCTGTACCCCTATACATGTCCTGCACAGGAATTACACCTGCTGTTCCCCTATACATGTCCTGCACAGGAATTACACCTGCTGTACCCCTATACATGCCCTGTGCAGGAATTACAGCTGCCGTACCCCTATACATGTCCTGCTCACAAATTGCACCTACCATACCCATATACATGTCCTGTACAGGAATTACACCCACTGTACCCTTATAAATGTCCTCTACAGGAATTATACCTGCTATACCCCTATACACGTCCTGTGTAGGAATTACACCTGCCGTACCCCTATTAATGTCCCATGTAGGAATTGCACCTACTGTACCTTATACATTCCATGTAAAGGAATTACACCTGCTGTACCCCTATACATGTCCTGCACAGGAATTACACCTGCTGTACCCCTATACATGTCCTGTACAGGAATTACACCTGCTGTACCCCTATACATGTCCTGTACAGGAATTACACCTGCTGTACCCCTATACATGTCCTGCACAGGAATTACACCTGCTGTACCCCCATTAATGTCCTGTGCATTATTTACACCTGCTGTACCCCTATACATGTCCTGCACAGGAATTACACCTGCTGTACCCCTATACATGTCCTGTACAGGAATTACACCTGCTGTACCCCTATACATGTTCTGTTTAGGAATTACACCAGCCATACCTCTATATATGTCCTGCTCACAAATTGCACCTGCCGTACCCCTATGCATGTCCTGTACAGGTATTACACCTATTGAACCCCTATACATGTTCTGTACAGGAATTACACCTACTGTACCCCTATACATGTCCAGCACAGGAATTACACCTACTGTAACCCTCCCAATACATGTCCTGCACAGGAATTACACTTGCTGTACCCCTATACATGTCCTGCACAGGAATTACACCTATTGTACCCCTATACATGCCCTGCACAGGAATTACACCTGCTGTACCCCTATTAATGTCCTGTGTAGGAATTGCACCTACTGTACCTTATACATTCCCTGTAAAGGAATTACACCTGCTGAACCCCTATACATGTCCTGTACAGGAATTACACCTGCTGTACCCCTATACATGTCCTGTACAGGAATTACACCTATTGTACCCCTATACATGTCCTGTACAGGAATTACACCTGCTGTACCCCTATACATGTCCTGTACAGGAATTACACCTGCTGTACCCCCATTAATGTCCTGTGCATTAATTACACCTGCTGTACCCCTATACATGTCCTGCACAGGAATTACACCTGCTGTACCCCTATACATGTCCTGCTCACAAATTGCACCTACCATACCCATATACATGTCCTGTACAGGAATTACACCCACTGTACCCTTATAAATGTCCTCTACAGGAATTATACTTGCTATACCCCTATACACGTCCTGTGTAGGAATTACACCTGCCGTACCCCTATTAATGTCCCGTGTAGGAATTGCACCTACTGTACCTTATACATTCCCTGTAAAGGAATTACACCTGCTGTACCCCTATACATGTCCTGCACTGGAATTACACCTGCTGTACCCCTATATATGTCCTGTACAGGAATTACACCTGCTGTACCCCTATACATGTCCTGTACAGGAATTACACCTGCTGTACCCCTATACATGTCCTGCACAGGAATTACACCTGCTGTACCCCCATTAATGTCCTGTGCATTAATTACACCTGCTGTACCCCTATACATGTCCTGCACAGGAATTACACCTGCTGTACCCCTATACATGTCCTGTACAGGAATTACACCTGCTGTACCCCTATACATGTTCTGTTTAGGAATTACACCAGCCGTACCTCTATATATGTCCTGATCACAAATTGCACCTGCTGTACCCCTATACATGTCCTGTACAGGAATTATACCTACTGTACCCCTATACATGTCCAGCACAGGAATTACACCTACTGTAACCCTCCCAATACATGTCCTGCACAGGAATTACACTTGCTGTACCCCTATACATGTCCTGCACAGGAATTACACCTATTGTACCCCTATACATGCCCTGCACAGGAATTACACCTGCTGTACCCCTATACATGTCCTGTACAGGAATTACACCTGCTGTACCCTTATAAATGTCCTGTACAGGAATTACACCTGCTGTACCCTTATACGTGTCCTGTACAGGAATTATACCTGCTGTACAACCTATCTACAGGAATTACACCTGCTGTACCCCTATACATGTCCTGCTCACAAATTGCACCTACCATACCCATATACATGTCCTGCACAGGAAGTACACCTACTGTACCCCTATACACGTCCTGTGTAGGAATTACACCTGCCGTACCCCTATTAATGTCCCGTGTAGGAATTGCACCTACTGTACCTTATACATTCCCTGTAAAGGAATTACACCTGCTGAACCCCTATACATGTCCTGTACAGGAATTACACCTGCTGTACCCCTATACATGTCCTGTACAGGAATTACACCTATTGTACCCCTATACATGTCCTGTACAGGAATTACACCTGCTGTACCCCTATGCATGTCCTGTACAGGAATTACACCTGCTGTACCCCTATACATGTCCTGCACAGGAATTACACCTGCTGTACCCCTATGCATGTCCTGTACAGGAATTACACCTGCTGTACCCCTATAAATGTCCTGCACAGGAATTACACCTGCTGCACCCCTATATATGTCCTGCACAGGAATTACTCCTGCTGTACCCATATACATGTTCTGTTCAGGAATTACACCAGCTGTACCCCTATATATGTCTGGTGCAGGAATTACACCTGCTGTACCCCTATACATTTCCTGTACAGGAATTACACCTGCTGTACCCCTATGCATGTCCTGTACAGGAATTACACCTGCTGTATCCCTATACATGTCCTGTACAGGAATTACACCTGCTGTACCCCTATACATGTCCTGTACAGAAATTACACCTGCTGTACCCCTAAACATGTCCTGTACAGGAATTACACCTGCTGTACCCCTATGCATGTCCTGCACAGGAATTACAACTGCTGTACCCCTATACATGTCCTGTACAGGAATTACACCCACTGTACCCCTATACATGTCCTGTGCAGGAATTACACCTGCTGTACCCCTATACATGTCCTGTGCAGGAATTACACCTGCTGTACCCCTATACATGTCCTGTACAGGAATTACACCTGTTGGACCCCTATGCATGTCCTGTACAGGAATTACACCTGCTGTACCCCTATACATGTCCTATACAGGAATTACGCCTGTTGGACCCATATGCATGTCCTGTACAGGAATTACACCCGCTGTACCCCTATGCATATCCTGTAAAGGAATTACACCTGCTGTACCCCTATGCATGTCCTGCTCACAAATTGCACCTGCCGTACCCATATACATGTCCTGTACAGGAATTACACCTGCTGTACCCCAATACATGTTCTGTACAGGAATTACACCCACTGTACCCTTAGAAATGTCCTGTACAGGAATTACACCTGTTGGACCCCTATACATGTCCTGTACAGGAATTACACCTGTTGGATCCCTATACATGTCCTGTGCAGGAATTACACCTGCTGTACCCCTATACATGTCCTGTACAGGAATTACACCTGCTGTACCCCTACACATCTCCTGTGCATTAATTACACCTGCTGTACCCCTATACATGTCCTGTTCAGGAATTACACCTGCTGTACCCCTATACATGTTCTGTTCAGGAATTACACCAGCTGTACCCCTATGCATGTTCTGCTCACAAATTGCACCTGCCGTCCCCATATACATGTCCTGTACAGGAATTACACCTGCTGTACCCCTATACATGTCCTGCTCACAAATTGCACCTGTCGTACCCCTATACATGTCCTGCACAGGAATTCTATCTGCTGTACCCCTATACATGTCCTGCACAGGAATTACACCTGCTGTACCCCTATGCATGTCCTGTACAGGAATTACACATGCTGTACCCCTATACATGTCCTGTACAGGAATTACACCTGCTGTACCCCTATACATGTCCTGTACAGGAATTACACCTGCTGTACCCCTATGCATGTCCTGTACAGTTATTACACCTGCTGTACCACTATACATATCCAGCTCACATATTGCACTTGCTGTACCCCTATATATGTCCTGCATAGGAATTACACCTGCTGTATCCCCTATACATGTTCAGCACAGAAATTACACCTACTGTACCCCTATACATGTCCTGCACAGGAATTATACCTGCTGAACCCCTATACATGTCCTGCACAGGAATTACACCTGCTGTACCCCTATACATGTCCTGTACATGAATTACACCTGCTGTACCCCTATACATGTCCTGTACAGGAATTACACCTGCTGTACCCCTATACATGTCCTGTACAGAAATTACACCTGCTGTACCCCTATGCATGTCCTGTACAGGAATTACACCCACTGTACCCTTAGAAATGTCCTGTACAGGAATTACACCTGCTGAAACCCTATACATGTCCATCACAGGAATTACACCTACTGTACCCCTACACATGTTCTGTACAGGAATTACACCCACTGTACCCTTAGAAATGTCCTGTACAGGAATTACACCTGTTGGACCCCTATACATGTCCTGTACAGGAATTACACCTGTTGGATCCCTATACATGTCCTGTGCAGGAATTACACCTGCTGTACCCCTATACATGTCCTGTACAGGAATTACACCTGCTGTACCCCTATACATCTCCTGTGCATTAATTACACCTGCTGTACCCCTATACATGTCCTGTTCAGGAATTACACCTGCTGTACCCCTATACATGTTCTGTTCAGGAATTACACCAGCTGTACCCCTATGCATGTTCTGCTCACAAATTGCACCTGCCGTCCCCATATACATGTCCTGTACAGGAATTACACCTGCTGTACCCCTATACATGTCCTGCTCACAAATTGCACCTGCCGTACCCCTATACATGTCCTGCACAGGAATTCTATCTGCTGTACCCCTATACATGTCCTGCACAGGAATTACACCTGCTGTACCCCTATGCATGTCCTGTACAGGAATTACACCTGCTGTACCCCTATACATGTCCTGTACAGGAATTACACCTGCTGTACCCCTATACATGTCCTGTACAGGAATTACACCTGCTGTACCCCTATGCATGTCCTGTACAGTTATTACACCTGCTGTACCCCTATGCATGTCCTGTACCAGAATTACACCTGCTGTAACCCTATACATGTCCTGTACAGGAATTACACCTGCTGTACCCCTATACATGTCCTGTACAGGTATCACACCTGCTGTACCCCTATACATGTCCTGCTCAGGAATTACACCTGCTGTACCCCTATACATGTTCTGTTCAGGAATTACACCAGCTGTACCCCTATACATGTCCTGTACAGGAATTACACCTGCTGTATCCCTATGCATGTTCTGCTCACAAATTGCACCTGCCGTCCCCATATACATGTCCTGTACAGGAATTACACCTGCTGTACCCCTATACATGTCCAGCTCACATATTGCACTTGCTGTACCCCTATATATGTCCTGCATAGGAATTACACCTGCTGTATCCCCTATACATGTTCAGCACAGAAATTACACCTACTGTAACCCTATACATGTCCTGTACAGGAATTACACCTGCTGTACCCCTATACATGCCCTGCACAGGAATTACACCTGCTGTACCCCTATGCATGTCCTGTACAGGAATTACACCTGCTGTACCCCTATAAATGTCCTGCACAGGAATTACACCTGCTGCACCCCTATATATGTCCTGCACAGGAATTACACCTGCTGTACCCATATACATGTTCTGTTCAGGAATTACACCAGCTGTACCCCTATATATGTCTGGTGCAGGAATTACACCTGCTGTACCCCTATACATTTCCTGTACAGGAATTACACCTGCTGTACCCCTATGCATGTCCTGTACAGGAATTACACCTGCTGTATCCCTATACATGTCCTGTACAGGAATTACACCTGCTGTACCCCTATACATGTCCTGTACAGAAATTACACCTGCTGTACCCCTAAACATGTCCTGTACAGGAATTGTACCTGCTGTACCCCTAAACATGTCCTGCACAGGAATTACAACTGCTGTACCCCTATACATGTCCTGTACAGGAATTACACCTGCTGTACCCCTATACATTTCCTGTGCAGGAATTACACCTGCTGTACCCCTATACATGTCCTGTACAGGAATTACACCTGTTGGACCCCTATGCATGTCCTGTACAGGAATTACACCTGCTGTACCCCTATACATGTCCTATACAGGAATTACGCCTGTTGGACCCATATGCATGTCCTGTACAGGAATTACACCCGCTGTACCCCTATGCATATCCTGTAAAGGAATTACACCTGCTGTACCCCTATGCATGTCCTGCTCACAAATTGCACCTGCCGTACCCATATACATGTCCTGTACAGGAATTACACCTGCTGTACCCCAATACATGTTCTGTACAGGAATTACACCCACTGTACCCTTAGAAATGTCCTGTACAGGAATTACACCTGTTGGACCCCTATACATGTCCTGTACAGGAATTACACCTGTTGGATCCCTATACATGTCCTGTGCAGGAATTACACCTGCTGTACCCCTATACATGTCCTGTACAGGAATTACACCTGCTGTACCCCTATACATCTCCTGTGCATTAATTACACCTGCTGTACCCCTATACATGTCCTGTTCAGGAATTACACCTGCTGTACCCCTATACATGTTCTGTTCAGGAATTACACCAGCTGTACCCCTATGCATGTTCTGCTCACAAATTGCACCTGCCGTCCCCATATACATGTCCTGTACAGGAATTACACCTGCTGTACCCCTATACATGTCCTGCTCACAAATTGCACCTGCCGTACCCCTATACATGTCCTGCACAGGAATTCTATCTGCTGTACCCCATTACATGTCCTGCACAGGAATTACACCTGCTGTACCCCTATGCATGTCCTGTACAGGAATTACACATGCTGTACCCCTATACATGTCCTGTACAGGAATTACACCTGCTGTACCCCTATACATGTCCTGTACAGGAATTATACCTGCTGTACCCCTATGCATGTCCTGTACAGTTATTACACCTGCTGTACCCCTATACATGTCCTGTACAGGAATTACACCTGCTGTACCCCTATACATGTCCTGTACAGGTATTACACCTGCTGTACCCCTATACATGTCCTGCTCAGGAATTACACCTGCTGTACCCCTATACATGTTCTGTTCAGGAATTACACCAGCTGTACCCCTATACATGTCCTGTACAGGAATTACACCTGCTGTACCCCTATGCATGTTCTGCTCACAAATTGCACCTGCCGTCCCCATATACATGTCCTGTACAGGAATTACACCTGCTGTACCCCTATACATGTCCAGCTCACATATTGCACTTGCTGTACCCCTATATATGTCCTGCATAGGAATTACACCTGCTGTATCCCCTATACATGTTCAGCACAGAAATTACACCTACTGTACCCCTATACATGTCCTGCACAGGAATTATACCTGCTGAACCCCTATACATGTCCTGCACAGGAATTACACCTGCTGTACCCCTATACATGTCCTGTACATGAATTACACCTGCTGTACCCCTATACATGTCCTGTACAGGAATTACACCTGCTGTACCCCTATACATGTCCTGTACAGAAATTACACCTGCTGTACCCCTATGCATGTCCTGTACAGGAATTACACCCACTGTACCCTTAGAAATGTCCTGTACAGGAATTACACCTGCTGAACCCCTATACATGTCCATCACAGGAATTACACCTACTGTACCCCTATACATGTTCTGTACAGGAATTACACCCACTGTACCCTTAGAAATGTCCTGTACAGGAATTACACCTGTTGGACCCCTATACATGTCCTGTACAGGAATTACACCTGTTGGATCCCTATACATGTCCTGTGCAGGAATTACACCTGCTGTACCCCTATACATGTCCTGTACAGGAATTACACCTGCTGCACCCCTATACATCTCCTGTGCATTAATTACACCTGCTGTACCCCTATACATGTCCTGTTCAGGAATTACACCTGCTGTACCCCTATACATGTTCTGTTCAGGAATTACACCAGCTGTACCCCTATGCATGTTCTGCTCACAAATTGCACCTGCCGTCCCCATATACATGTCCTGTACAAGAATTACACCTGCTGTACCCCTATACATGTCCTGCTCACAAATTGCACCTGCCGTACCCCTATACATGTCCTGCACAGGAATTCTATCTGCTGTACCCCTATACATGTCCTGCACAGGAATTACACCTGCTGTACCCCTATGCATGTCCTGTACAGGAATTACACCTGCTGTACCCCTATACATGTCCTGTACAGGAATTACACCTGCTGTACCCCTATACATGTCCTGTACAGGAATTACACCTGCTGTACCCCTATGCATGTCCTGTACAGTTATTACACCTGCTGTACCCCTATGCATGTCCTGTACAGGAATTACACCTGCTGTAACCCTATACATGTCCTGTACAGGAATTACACCTGCTGTACCCCTATACATGTCCTGTACAGGTATCACACCTGCTGTACCCCTATACATGTCCTGCTCAGGAATTACACCTGCTGTACCCCTATACATGTTCTGTTCAGGAATTACACCAGCTGTACCCCTATACATGTCCTGTACAGGAATTACACCTGCTGTACCCCTATGCATGTTCTGCTCACAAATTGCACCTGCCGTCCCCATATACATGTCCTGTACAGGAATTACACCTGCTGTACCCCTATACATGTCCAGCTCACATATTGCACTTGCCGTACCCCTATATATGTCCTGCATAGGAATTACACCTGCTGTATCCCCTATACATGTTCAGCACAGAAATTACACCTACTGTACCCCTATACATGTCCTGCACAGGAATTACACCTGCTGTACCCCTATACATGTCCTGCACAGGAATTACACCTGCTGTACCCCTATACATGTCCTGTACATGAATTACACCTGCTGTACCCCTATACATGTCCTGTACAGGAATTACACCTGCTGTACCCCTATACATGTCCTGTACAGGAATTACACCTGCTGTATCCCTATACATGTCCTGTACAGGAATTACACCTGCTGTACCCCTATGCATGTCCTGTACAGGAATTACACCCACTGTACCCTTAGAAATGTCCTGTACAGGGATTACACCTGCTGAACCCCTATACATGTCCATCACAGGAATTACACCTACTGTACCCCTATACATGTTCTGTACAGGAATTACACCCACTGTACCCTTAGAAATGTTCTGTACAGGAATTACACCTGTTGGACCCCTATACATGTCCTGTACAGGAATTACACCTGTTGGATCCCTATACATGTCCTGTGCAGGAATTACACCTGCTGTACCCCTATACATGTCCTGTACAGGAATTACACCTGCTGTACCCCTATACATCTCCTGTGCATTAATTAAACCTGCTGTACCCCTATACATGTCCTGTTCAGGAATTACATCTGCTGTACCCCTATACATGTTCTGTTCAGGAATTACACCAGCTGTACCCCTATGCATGTTCTGCTCACAAATTGCACCTGCCGTCCCCATATACATGCCCTGTACAGGAATTACACCTGCTGTACCCCTATACATGTCCTGCTCACAAATTGCACCTGCCGTACCCCTATACATGTCCTGCACAGGAATTCTATCTGCTGTACCCCTATACATGTCCTGCACAGGAATTACACCTGCTGTACCCCTATGCATGTCCTTTACAGGAATTACACCTGCTGTACCCCTATACATGTCCTGTACAGGAATTACACCTGCTGTACCCCTATACATGTCCTGTACAGGAATTACACCTGCTGTACCCCTATGCATGTCCTGTACAGTTATTACACCGGCTGTACCCCTATGCATGTCCTGTACAGGAATTACACCTGCTGTAACCCTATACATGTCCTGTACAGGAATTACACCTGCTGTACCCCTATACATGTCCTGTACAGGTATTACACCTGCTGTACCCCTATACATGTCCTGCTCAGGAATTACACCTGCTGTACCCCTATACATGTTCTGTTCAGGAATTACACCAGCTGTACCCCTATACATGTCCTGTACAGGAATTACACCTGCTGTACCCCTATGCATGTTCTGCTCACAAATTGCACCTGCCGTCCCCATATACATGTCCTGTACAGGAATTACACCTGCTGTACCCCTATACATGTCCAGCTCACATATTGCACTTGCCGTACCCCTATATATGTCCTGCATAGGAATTACACCTGCTGTATCCCCTATACATGTTCAGCACAGAAATTACACCTACTGTACCCCTATACATGTCCTGCACAGGAATTACACCTGCTGTACCCCTATACATGTCCTGCACAGGAATTACACCTGCTGTACCCCTATACATGTCCTTTACATGAATTACACCTGCTGTACCCCTATACATGTCCTGTACAGGAATTACACCTGCTGTACCCCTATACATGTCCTGTACAGGAATTACACCTGCTGTATCCCTATACATGTCCTGTACAGGAATTACACCTGCTGTACCCCTATGCATGTCCTGTACAGGAATTACACCCACTGTACCCTTAGAAATGTCCTGTACAGGAATTACACCTGCTGAACCCCTATACATGTCCATCACAGGAATTACACCTACTGTACCCCTATACATGTTCTGTACAGGAATTACACCCACTGTACCCTTAGAAATGTCCTGTACAGGAATTACACCTGTTGGACCCCTATACATGTCCTGTACAGGAATTACACCTGTTGGATCCCTATACATGTCCTGTGCAGGAATTACACCTGCTGTACCCCTATACATGTCCTGTACAGGAATTACACCTGCTGTACCCCTATACATCTCCTGTGCATTAATTACACCTGCTGTACCCCTATACATGTACTGTTCAGGAATTACACCAGCTATACCCCTATGCATGTTCTGCTCACAAATCGCACCTGCCGTCCCCATATACATGTCCTGTACAGGAATTACACCTGCTGTACCCCTATACATGTCCTGCTCACAAATTGCACCTGCCGTACCCCTATACATGTCCTGCACAGGAATTCTATCTGCTGTACCCCTATACATGTCCTGCACAGGAATTACACCTGCTGTACCCCTATGCATGTCCTGTACAGGAATTACACCTGCTGTACCCCTATACATGTCCTGTACAGGAATTACACCTGCTGTACCCCTATACATGTCCTGTACAGGAATTACACCTGCTGTACCCCTATGCATGTCCTGTACAGTTATTACACCTGCTGTACCCCTATGCATGTCCTGTACAGGAATTACACCTGCTGTAACCCTATACATGTCCTGTACAGGAATTACACCTGCTGTACCCCTATACATGTCCTGTACAGGTATTACACCTGCTGTACCCCTATACATGTCCTGCTCAGGAATTACACCTGCTGTACCCCTTTACATGTTCTGTTCAGGAATTACACCAGCTGTACCCCTATACATGTCCTGTACAGGAATTACACTTGCTGTACCCCTATGCATGTTCTGCTCACAAATTGCACCTGCCGTCCCCATGTACATGTCCTGTACAGGAATTACACCTGCTGTACCCCTATACATGTCCAGCTCACATATTGCACTTGCCGTACCCCTATATATGTCCTGCATAGGAATTACACCTGCTGTATCCCCTATACATGTTCAGCACAGAAATTACACCTACTGTACCACTATACATGTCCTGCACAGGAATTACACCTGCTGTACCCCTATACATGTCCTGCACAGGAATTACACCTGCTGTACCCCTATACATGTCCTGTACATGAATTACACCTGCTGTACCCATATACATGTCCTGTACAGGAATTACACCTGCTGTACCCCTATACATGTCCTGTACAGGAATTACACCTGCTGTATCCCTATACATGTCCTGTACAGGAATTACACCTGCTGTACCCCTATGCATGTCCTGTACAGGAATTACACCCACTGTACCCTTAGAAATGTCCTGTACAGGGATTACACCTGCTGAACCCCTATACATGTCCATCACAGGAATTACACCTACTGTACCCCTATACATGTTCTGTACAGGAATTACACCCACTGTACCCTTAGAAATGTCCTGTACAGGAATTACACCTGTTTGACCCCTATACATGTCCTGTACAGGAATTACACCTGTTGGATCCCTATACATGTCCTGTGCAGGAATTACACCTGCTGTACCCCTATACATGTCCTGCACAGGAATTACACCTGCTGTACCCCTATACACCTCCTGTGCATTAATTACACCTGCTGTACCCCTATACATGTCCTGTTCAGGAATTACACCTGCTGTACCCCTATACATGTTCTGTTCAGGAATTACACCAGCTGTACCCCTATGCATGTTCTGCTCACAAATTGCACCTGCCATCCCCATATACATGTCCTGCTCACAAATTGCACCTGCCGTACCCCTATACATGTCCTGCACAGGAATTCTATCTGCTGTACCCCTATACATGTCCTGCACAGGAATGACACCTGCTGTACCCCTATGCATGTCCTGTACAGGAATTACACCTGCTGTACCCCTATACATGTCCTGTACAGGAATTACACCTGCTGTACCCCTATACATGTCCTGTACAGGAATTACACCTGCTGTACCCCTATGCATGTCCTGTACAGTTATTACACCTGCTGTACCCCTATGCATGTCCTGTACAGGAATTACACCTGCTGTAACCCTATACATGTCCTGTACAGGAATTACACCTGCTGTACCCCTATACATGTTCTGTTCAGGAATTACACCAGCTGTACCCCTATGCATGTTCTGCTCACAAATTGCACCTGCCATCCCCATATACATGTCCTGCTCACAAATTGCACCTGCCGTACCCCTATACATGTCCTGCACAGGAATTCTATCTGCTGTACCCCTATACATGTCCTGCACAGGAATGACACCTGCTGTACCCCTATGCATGTCCTGTACAGGAATTACACCTGCTGTACCCCTATACATGTCCTGTACAGGAATTACACCTGCTGTACCCCTATACATGTCCTGTACAGGAATTACACCTGCTGTATCCCTATACATGTCCTGTACAGGAATTACACCTGCTGTACCCCTATGCATGTCCTGTACAGGAATTACACCCACTGTACCCTTAGAAATGTCCTGTACAGGGATTACACCTGCTGAACCCCTATACATGTCCATCACAGGAATTACACCTACTGTACCCCTATACATGTTCTGTACAGGAATTACACCCACTGTACCCTTAGAAATGTTCTGTACAGGAATTACACCTGTTGGACCCCTATACATGTCCTGTACAGGAATTACACCTGTTGGATCCCTATACATGTCCTGTGCAGGAATTACACCTGCTGTACCCCTATACATGTCCTGTACAGGAATTACACCTGCTGTACCCCTATACATCTCCTGTGCATTAATTAAACCTGCTGTACCCCTATACATGTCCTGTTCAGGAATTACATCTGCTGTACCCCTATACATGTTCTGTTCAGGAATTACACCAGCTGTACCCCTATGCATGTTCTGCTCACAAATTGCACCTGCCGTCCCCATATACATGCCCTGTACAGGAATTACACCTGCTGTACCCCTATACATGTCCTGCTCACAAATTGCACCTGCCGTACCCCTATACATGTCCTGCACAGGAATTCTATCTGCTGTACCCCTATACATGTCCTGCACAGGAATTACACCTGCTGTACCCCTATGCATGTCCTTTACAGGAATTACACCTGCTGTACCCCTATACATGTCCTGTACAGGAATTACACCTGCTGTACCCCTATACATGTCCTGTACAGGAATTACACCTGCTGTACCCCTATGCATGTCCTGTACAGTTATTACACCGGCTGTACCCCTATGCATGTCCTGTACAGGAATTACACCTGCTGTAACCCTATACATGTCCTGTACAGGAATTACACCTGCTGTACCCCTATACATGTCCTGTACAGGTATTACACCTGCTGTACCCCTATACATGTCCTGCTCAGGAATTACACCTGCTGTACCCCTATACATGTTCTGTTCAGGAATTACACCAGCTGTACCCCTATACATGTCCTGTACAGGAATTACACCTGCTGTACCCCTATGCATGTTCTGCTCACAAATTGCACCTGCCGTCCCCATATACATGTCCTGTACAGGAATTACACCTGCTGTACCCCTATACATGTCCAGCTCACATATTGCACTTGCCGTACCCCTATATATGTCCTGCATAGGAATTACACCTGCTGTATCCCCTATACATGTTCAGCACAGAAATTACACCTACTGTACCCCTATACATGTCCTGCACAGGAATTACACCTGCTGTACCCCTATACATGTCCTGCACAGGAATTACACCTGCTGTACCCCTATACATGTCCTTTACATGAATTACACCTGCTGTACCCCTATACATGTCCTGTACAGGAATTACACCTGCTGTACCCCTATACATGTCCTGTACAGGAATTACACCTGCTGTATCCCTATACATGTCCTGTACAGGAATTACACCTGCTGTACCTCTATGCATGTCCTGTACAGGAATTACACCCACTGTACCCTTAGAAATGTCCTGTACAGGAATTACACCTGCTGAACCCCTATACATGTCCATCACAGGAATTACACCTACTGTACCCCTATACATGTTCTGTACAGGAATTACACCCACTGTACCCTTAGAAATGTCCTGTACAGGAATTACACCTGTTGGACCCCTATACATGTCCTGTACAGGAATTACACCTGTTGGATCCCTATACATGTCCTGTGCAGGAATTACACCTGCTGTACCCCTATACATGTCCTGTACAGGAATTACACCTGCTGTACCCCTATACATCTCCTGTGCATTAATTACACCTGCTGTACCCCTATACATGTCCTGTTCAGGAATTACACCTGCTGTACCCCTATACATGTACTGTTCAGGAATTACACCAGCTATACCCCTATGCATGTTCTGCTCACAAATCGCACCTGCCGTCCCCATATACATGTCCTGTACAGGAATTACACCTGCTGTACCCCTATACATGTCCTGCTCACAAATTGCACCTGCCGTACCCCTATACATGTCCTGCACAGGAATTCTATCTGCTGTACCCCTATACATGTCCTGCACAGGAATTACACCTGCTGTACCCCTATGCATGTCCTGTACAGGAATTACACCTGCTGTACCCCTATACATGTCCTGTACAGGAATTACACCTGCTGTACCCCTATACATGTCCTGTACAGGAATTACACCTGCTGTACCCCTATGCATGTCCTGTACAGTTATTACACCTGCTGTACCCCTATGCATGTCCTGTACAGGAATTACACCTGCTGTAACCCTATACATGTCCTGTACAGGAATTACACCTGCTGTACCCCTATACATGTCCTGTACAGGTATTACACCTGCTGTACCCCTATACATGTCCTGCTCAGGAATTACACCTGCTGTACCCCTTTACATGTTCTGTTCAGGAATTACACCAGCTGTACCCCTATACATGTCCTGTACAGGAATTACACTTGCTGTACCCCTATGCATGTTCTGCTCACAAATTGCACCTGCCGTCCCCATATACATGTCCTGTACAGGAATTACACCTGCTGTACCCCTATACATGTCCAGCTCACATATTGCACTTGCCGTACCCCTATATATGTCCTGCATAGGAATTACACCTGCTGTATCCCCTATACATGTTCAGCACAGAAATTACACCTACTGTACCACTATACATGTCCTGCACAGGAATTACACCTGCTGTACCCCTATACATGTCCTGCACAGGAATTACACCTGCTGTACCCCTATACATGTCCTGTACATGAATTACACCTGCTGTACCCATATACATGTCCTGTACAGGAATTACACCTGCTGTACCCCTATACATGTCCTGTACAGGAATTACACCTGCTGTATCCCTATACATGTCCTGTACAGGAATTACACCTGCTGTACCCCTATGCATGTCCTGTACAGGAATTACACCCACTGTACCCTTAGCAATGTCCTGTACAGGGATTACACCTGCTGAACCCCTATACATGTCCATCACAGGAATTACACCTACTGTACCCCTATACATGTTCTGTACAGGAATTACACCCACTGTACCCTTAGAAATGTCCTGTACAGGAATTACACCTGTTTGACCCCTATACATGTCCTGTACAGGAATTACACCTGTTGGATCCCTATACATGTCCTGTGCAGGAATTACACCTGCTGTACCCCTATACATGTCCTGCACAGGAATTACACCTGCTGTACCCCTATACACCTCCTGTGCATTAATTACACCTGCTGTACCCCTATACATGTCCTGTTCAGGAATTACACCTGCTGTACCCCTATACATGTTCTGTTCAGGAATTACACCAGCTGTACCCCTATGCATGTTCTGCTCACAAATTGCACCTGCCATCCCCATATACATGTCCTGCTCACAAATTGCACCTGCCGTACCCCTATACATGTCCTGCACAGGAATTCTATCTGCTGTACCCCTATACATGTCCTGCACAGGAATGACACCTGCTGTACCCCTATGCATGTCCTGTACAGGAATTACACCTGCTGTACCCCTATACATGTCCTGTACAGGAATTACACCTGCTGTACCCCTATACATGTCCTGTACAGGAATTACACCTGCTGTACCCCTATGCATGTCCTGTACAGTTATTACACCTGCTGTACCCCTATGCATGTCCTGTACAGGAATTACACCTGCTGTAACCCTATACATGTCCTGTACAGGAATTACACCTGCTGTACCCCTATACATGTCCTGTACAGGTATTACACCTGCTGTACCCCTATACATGTCCTGCTCAGGAATTACACCTGCTGTACCCCTATACATGTCCTGTACAGGAATTACACCTGCTGTACCCCTATGCATGTCCTGTACAGTTATTACACCTGCTGTACCCCTATGCATGTCCTGTACAGGAATTACACCTGCTGTAACCCTATACATGTCCTGTACAGGAATTACACCTGCTGTACCCCTATACATGTCCTGTACAGGTATTACACCTGCTGTACCCCTATACATGTCCTGCTCAGGAATTACACCTGCTGTACCCCTATACATGTTCTGTTCAGGAATTACACCAGCTGTACCCCTATACATGTCCTGTACAGGAATTACACCTGCTGTACCCCTATGCATGTTCTGCTCACAAATTGCACCTGCCGTCCCCATATACATGTCCTGTACAGGAATTACACCTGCCGTCCCCATATACATGTCCTGTACAGGAATTACACCTGCTGTACCCCTATACATGTCCAGCTCACATATTGCACTTGCCGTACCCCTATATATGTCCTGCATAGGAATTACACCTGCTGTATCCCCTATTCATGTTCAGCACAGAAATTACACCTACTGTACCCCTATACATGTCCTGCTCACAAATTGCACCTGCCGTACCCCTATACATGTCCTGCACAGGAATTCTATCTGCTGTACCCCTATACATGTCCTGCACAGGAATGACACCTGCTGTACCCCTATGCATGTCCTGTACAGGAATTACACCTGCTGTACCCCTATACATGTCCTGTACAGGAATTACACCTGCTGTACCCCTATACATGTCCTGTACAGGAATTACACCTGCTGTACCCCTATGCATGTCCTGTACAGTTGTTACACCTGCTGTACCCCTATGCATGTCCTGTACAGGAATTACACCTGCTGTAACCCTATACATGTCCTGTACAGGAATTACACCTGCTGTACCCCTATACATGTCCTGTACAGGTATTACACCTGCTGTACCCCTATACATGTCCTGCTCAGGAATTACACCTGCTGTACCCCTATACATGTTCTGTTCAGGAATTACACCATCTGTACCCCTATACATGTCCTGTACAGGAATTATACCTGCTGTACCCCTATGCATGTTCTGCTCACAAATTGCACCTGCCGTCCCCATATACATGTCCTGTACAGGAATTACACCTGCTGTACCCCTATACATGTCCAGCTCACATATTGCACTTGCCGTACCCCTATATATGTCCTGCATAGGAATTATACCTGCTGTACCCCTATACATGTCCTGCACAGGAATTACACCTGCTGTACCCCTATACATGTCCTGTACATGAATTACACCTGCTGTACCCCTATACATGTCCTGTACAGGAATTACGCATGTCCTGTACAGGAATTACACCTGCTTTACCCTTATACATGTCATGTACAGGAATTACACCTGCCGTACCCCTATACATGTCCTGCACAGGAATTACACCTACTGTACCCCCATACATGTCCTGTACAAGAATTACACCCACTGTACCCCTATACATGTCCTGTGCAGGAATTACACCTGCTGTACCCTTATACATGTCCTGCACCGGATTTACACCTGCTGTACCCCTATACATGTCCTGTACAGGAATTACACCTGCTGTACCCCTATACATGTCCTGCACAGGAATTACACCTGCTGTACCCTTATACATGTCCTGCACAGGAATTACACCCGCTGTACCCCTATACATGTCCTGTACAGAAATTACACCTGCTGTACCCCTATACATGTCCTGTGCATTAATTACACCTGCTGTACCCCTATACTTGTTCAGCACAGGAATTCTATCTGCTGTACCCCTATGCATGTCCTTTACAAGAATTACACCTGCTGTACCCCTATGCATGTCCTGCACAGGAATTACACCTGCTGTACCCCTATACATGTCCTGTACAGGAATTACACCTGCTGTACCCCTATACATGTTCAGCACAGAAATTACACCTACTGTACCCCCATACATGTCCTGTACAGGAATTACACCTGCTGTACCCCTATACATGTTCAGCACAGAAATTACACCTACTGTATCCCCATACATGTCCTGTACAGGAATTACACCTGCTGTACCCCTATACATGTCCTGTACAGGAATTACACCTGCTGTACCCCTATACATGTCCTGTACAGGAAATACACCTGCTGTATCCCTATACATGTCCTGTACAGGAATTACACCTGCTGTACCCCTATGCATGTCCTGTACAGGAATTACACCTGCTGTACCCCTATACATGTCCTGTGCAGGAATTACACCTGCTGTACCCCTATGCATGTCCTGTACAGGAATTACACCTGCTGTACCCTTATACATGTCATGTACAGGAATTACACCTGCTGTACCCCTATACATGTCCTGCACAGGAATTACACCTACTGTACCCCCATACATGTCCTGTGCAGGAATTACACCTGCTGTACCCTTATACATGTCCTGCACCGGATTTACACCTGCTGTACCCCTATACATGGCCTGTACAGGAATTACACCTGCTGTACCCCTATACATGTCCTGCACAGGAATTACACCTGCTGTACCCTTATACATGTCCTGCACAGGAATTACACCCGCTGTACCCCTATACATATCCTGTGCAGGAATTACACCTGCTGTACCCTTATACATGTCCTGCACCGGATTTACACCTGCTGTACCCCTATACATGGCCTGTACAGGAATTACACCTGCTGTACCCCTATACATGTCCTGCACATGAATTACACCTGCTGTACCCTTATACATGTCCTGCACAGGAATTACACCCGCTGTACCCCTATACATGTCCTGTACAGAAATTACACCTGCTGTACCCCTATACATGTCCTGTGCATTAATTACACCTGCTGTACCCCTATACTTGTTCAGCACAGGAATTCTATGTGCTGTACCCCTATGCATGTCCTTTACAAGAATTACACCTGCTGTACCCCTATGCATGTCCTGCACAGGAATTACACCTGCTGTACCCCTATACATGTCCTGTACAGAAATTACACCTGCTGTACCCCTATACATGTTCAGCACAGAAATTACACCTACTGTACCCCCATACATGTCCTGTACAGGAATTACACCTGCTGTACCCCTATACATGTTCAGCACAGAAATTACACCTACTGTATCCCCATACATGTCCTGTACAGGAATTACACCCACTGTACCCTTATAAATGTCCTCTACAGGAATTAGACGTACTGTACCCCTATACATGTCCTGTGCAGGAATTACACCTGCTGTACCCTTACACATGTCCTGCATATGAATTACACCTGCTGTACCCTTATACGTGTCCTGTACAGGAATTACACCTGCTGTACCCCATTACATGTCCTGTGCAGGAATTATACCTACTGTACCCCTATACATGTCCTGTACAGGAATTACACCTACTGTACCCCTATACATGTTCTGATCAGGAATTACACCAGCTGTACCCCTATACATGTCCTGCACAGGAATTACACCTACTGTGCCCCAATATATGTCTTGCACAGGAATTACACCTGCTGTACCCCTATACATGTCCTGTACAGGAATTACATCTGCTTTACCCCTATACATGTCCTGCTCACAAATTGCACCTGCTGTATCCCTATACATGTCCTGTACAGGTATTACACCTGCTGATCCCCTATACATGTTCAGCACAGAAATTACACCTACTGTACCCCCATACATGTCCTGTACAGGAATTACACCCACTGTACCCTTATAAATATCCTCTACAGGAATTAGACGTACTGTACCCCTATACATGTCCTGTGCAGGAATTACACCTGCTGTACCCTTATACATGTCCTGCACATGAATTACACCTGCTGTACCCCTATGCATGTCCTGTACAGGAATTACACCTGCTGTACCCCTATGCATGTCCTGTACAGGAATTACACCTGCTGTACCCCTATACATGTCCTGCACAGGAATTCAATCTGCTGTAGCCCTATGCATGTCCTGTACAGGAATTACACCTGCTGTACCCTTATACATGTCATGTACAGGAATTACACTTGCTGTACCCCTATACATGTCCTGCACAGGAATTACACCTACTGTACCCCCATACATGTCCTGTACAGGAATTACACCCACTGTACCCCTATACATGTCCTGTGCAGGAATTACACCTGCTGTACCCTTATACATGTCCTGCACTGGATTTACACCTGCTGTACCCCTATACATGTCCTGTACAGGAATTACACCTGCTGTACCCCTATACATGTCCTGCACAGGAATTACACCTGCTGTACCCCCATACATGTCCTGTACAGGAATTACACCCACTGTACCCTTATAAATGTCCTCTACAGGAATTAGACGTACTGTACCGCTATACATGTCCTGTGCAGGAATTACACCTGCTGTACCCTTATACATGTCCTGCACATGAATTACACCTGCTGTACCCCTATTAATGTCCTGTACAGGAATTATACCTACTGTACCTTATACATGTCATGGACAGCAATTACACCTGTACAGGAATTAGACCTACTGTACCCCCCTATACATGTCCTGTAGAGGAATTACACCTGCTGTACCCCTATACATGTCCTGCTCAGGAATTACACCTACTGTACCCCTATACATGTTCTGATCAGGAATTACACCAGCTGTACCCCTATACATGTCCTGCACAGGAATTACACCTGCTGTACCCCTATACATGTCCTGCACAGGAATTACACCTACTGTGCCCTTATACATGTCCTGTACAGGAATTACACCTGCTGTACCCCTTTGCATGTCCTGTAAAGGAATTACACCTGATGTACCCCTATACATGTCCTGTACAGGAATTACACCTGCTGTACCCATATACATGTCCTGCACAGGAATTACACCTGCTGTACCCTTATACGTGTACTGTGCAGGAATTACACCTGCTGTACCCCTATACATGTCCTGTACAGGAATTACACCTGCTGTACCCTTATACATGTCCTGTACAGGAATTACACCTGCTGTACCCCTATACATGTCCTGTACAGGAATTACATCTGCTTTACCCCTATACATGTCCTGCTCACAAATTGCACCTGCCGTACGCCTATACATGTCCTGCACAGGAATTCTATCTGCTGTACCCCTATGCATGTCCTGTACAGGAATTACACCTGCTGTACCCCTATACATGTCCTGTACAGGAATTACACCTGCTGTACCCCTATGCATGTCCTGTACAGTTATTACACCTGCTGTACCCCTATACATGTCCTGAACAGGAATTACATCTGCTGTACCCCTATGCATGTCCTGTACAGGAATTACACCTGCTGTACCCTTATACATGTCCTGCTCACATATTGCACTTGCCGTACCCCTATACATGTCCTGCATAGGAATTACACCTGCTGTGTCCCCTATACATGTTCAGCACAGAAATTACACCTACTGTACCCCTATACATGTCCTGCACAGGAATTACACCTGCTGTACCCCTATACATGTCCTGCACAGGAATTACACCTGCTGTACCCCTATACATGTCCTGTACAGGAATTACACCTGCTGTACCCCTATACATGTCCTGTACAGGAATTACACCTGCTGTACCCTTATACATGTCCTGCACAGGAATTACACCTGCTGTACCCCTATTAATGTCCTGTACAGGAATTATACCTACTGTACCTTATACATGTCATGGACAGCAATTACACCTGTACAGAAATTAGACCTACTGTACCCCTATATATGTCCTGCACAGGAATTACACCTGCTGTACCCCTATACATGTCCTGCACAGGAATTACACCTGCTGTACCCCTATACATGTCCTGTACAGGAATTACACCTGCTGTACCCCTATACATGTCCTGTACAGGAATTACACCTGCTGTACCCCTATACATGTCCTGTACAGGCATTACACCTGCTGTACCCCTATACATGTCCTGTACATGAATTACACCTGCTGTACCCCTATGCATGTCCTGTACTGGAATTACACCTGCTGTACCCCTATACATGTCCTGTACAGGAATTATAGCTGCTGTACCCATATACATGTCCTGTGCAGGAATTACACCTGCTGTACCCCTATGCATGTCCTGTACTGGAATTACACAAGTCCCCTCCCCTGCTGTGCAGATCCTATACAGTGATTATGCCTATAGTATACCAGAGAGACACCTGTTAGGTGATATTGCAGCTGGCTGGGATAAGCATTAGAGGATGTAATGATGGTCTCTGCGCAGCAATCTCTGTGATTGTATGTACACGTAGGGGAAGTAATATGCCTGGTACCCAGCAGCTGGTGTTCCTGTATCTAATGCTGATGACCAGGAGTAAGGGAGGGGACCAGGAGGAAGGGAGAGTATCAATTCACAGATGCCAAGGAAGGGTGCTTCTAGGACCAAAGCAGGGGCTATTAAATCACAGATGCCTAGGAAGGGGGGTTATTAATTCACAGATGCTCTGGAGTAAGGGGTCAACTATAAATTCATTAAAGCCCAGGAGCAAGGGAGGGGGCTATTAATTTGCAGATGCCGAGGAGCAAAGGAGGGAGAATTAATTCAGCAGATGTTTAGAGTCAGGCTGGAGACATGTGATATAATCTGTATTATCCTCTGGTGATCTGTGATCACTGATACCCAGTGCTGATCCCATCCCTCCTTTCACATCAGTCGCCTGCAGGTCTCTCTGCCATCGCTGCTCTTCCTTCTGACCTCCAGGGTTCTATAGATCCTTCTCTTCTCACCGCCTATACAGCTGTCCCTCTTCATCGTCCCCTTTCAGTATCGCTTTACCCATCATCCCCCTCCACTGCTGAGTCTGTGACCCCGATTCCCTTAGACTGATCCCCTTCCTCTCCGTCCACACATAGTCCATTCCTTGTGGCCTATCTCTGGGCTGAAAATTCCAGTTTCTGGATTCTCTCTTACGGATTATTTGGGGGTCTTGTCCAGGGGAGAAGTGTCACGCTTCTACAGAAAGGTGGGTGCACAGCTCGTAGGGTGCTCGGAGAAATGATCCTGGCTGGAAGGTTAGACTGTGGTCCTGGCTGGAAGGTTAGACTGTGATTTCGTCTGGAAGGTTAGACTATGATCCTGGCAGGAAGGTTAGACTATGATCCTGGCAGGAAGGTTAGACTGTGATCCTGCCTGGAATGTTAGACTGTGATCCTGGCTGGAAGGTTTAAACTGTGATTCTGTCTGGAAGGTTAGACTGATTCTGGTTAGATGGTTAGAATATGTTCTTGGCAGGAAGGCTATACTGTGATCCTGCCCGGAAGGTCAGACAGTGACCATGGCTGGAAGGTTAGACTGTGATTCTGGTTGGAATGTTAGACTGTGATCCTGCCTGGAAGGTTAAACTGTGACCCTGGCTGGAAGGTTACCCTGTGATTCTGGCTGGAAGGTTAAACTGTGACCCTGGCTGGAAGGTTAGACTGTGATTCTGGTTGGAAGGTTAGACTACGACCCTGGCTGGAAGGTTAGACTATGATCCTGGCTGGAAGGTTAGACTACAATCCTGGCTGGAAGGTTAGACTATAACCCTGGCTGGAAGGTTAGACTACAATCTTGGCTGAAAGGTTAGACTACAATCCTGGCTGAAATGTTAGACTACGACCCTGGATGGAAGCTTAGACTACAATCCTGGCTGGAAGGTTAGACTGTGATTCTGGCAGGAAGGTTAGACTACAAACCTGGCTGGAAGGTTAGACTACAATCCTAAACCGCAAAAGAGACAGCGCTAATGAGATGGATTGTCTAAATATCAACAATTTTTAATAAATGCATGCATAACATGATAAAAGGTTAAAAAATAATGTAAAAATTACTAATCATATTGATTATTTTTTTAGTAATTTTTAAATTATTTTTTAACCTTTTTATCATGTTATATGCATGCATTTATTAAAAATTGTTGATATTTAGACAATCCATCTCATTAGCGCTGTCTCTTTTGCGGTTTTGGTTGTTGTTGTTGTTTATAATATAGGTGTGACTAACCTATTCAGACAGCTGCTTCTTCACATATTGGAAACACACCTTAAGCGCCCTCTTTCCAACCGAGGTTGGTACACTTTCCTTTTTTGCATAAACTACAATCCTGGCTGGAAGGTTAGAGTACAAATCCTGGCTGGAAGGTTAGAGTACAATCCTGGCTGGAAGGTTAGAGTACAATCCTGGCTGGAAGGTTTGACTACGATCCTGGCTCGAAGGTTAGACTATGATCCTGGCTGGAAGGTTAGACTATGATCCTGGCTGGAAGGTTAGACTACAATCCTTGCTGGAAGGTTAGATTGTGATTCTGGCTGGAAGGTTAGACTACAATCCTGGCTGGAAGGTTAGACTACAATCCTGGCTGGAAGATTTGACTACAATCCTGGCTGGAAGGTTAGACTGTGATTCTGGCTGGAAGGTTAGACTACGACCCTGGTTGGAAGGTTAGACTATGATTCTAACTGGAAGGTTACATTGTGATCCTGGCTGGAAGGGATGCGGTCAGGATCCCAGCATTTCGGAATACCGATGCTAGAATCACGACACTGCTTGGAATACCGACGCCGGCATCCCGGCATGGATTACAATGCTGGCGTCGGTATCCCAAACACCAGGATCCCGAACGAAGAGGCTACTCAGGAGAGGTAAGCCATGTAAAAGGGGGCAGGGTTTAGGTTTATACTGCGGGGGGAGGATTAGGGTTAGGCTGTGGAGAGGGGGTGTAGAGTAAGACACCCCTGGGGAGGGTTAGGGTTAGGCTGCAGGAGAGGGAGGGTTAGGTTTAGGCTGTGGGAAGGGGTGGATAGGGTTAGGGGGTTTAGGGATTAGGTACCTCAATGTTTAGTCTGTATTTTTACTGCAGGCATCCCGGCCGCCAAGATATCGTATGTATTCTGGCTGGAGAGAGAGAGGCGCATCTATAACCTACTCTATGCATAACCTGGTTGCTTACATTTAAATAATAACTTATAAATACTGTATACTCTAAGGAAAACTATGCAATTGGTCAGAGGGGGTCATTCTGATCTGATCGCATGCTGCAGTTCATCGCAGCGCAGCGATCAGGTCAGAAGTGCGCATGCGCTGGCACCGCAGTGCACCGGTGTATGGCTGACAGCCATCGGCTGTCGTTGCCTAGCGATCGCCTCTGCCTGATTGACAGGCAGAGGTGGTCGCTGGGCGGGAAGGGGCGGCACGGCGGCGCTTGGCTGCCGTTTTGTGGGCGCTGTCCGGCCACCGTGCAGGGGGCGGGCCGCAGCTGCTGTGTGACATCACACGCAGCCGCTGTGACCCGGGCAGCGACGAGTAGCTCCCGGCCAGCACGCAAAAGCTGCGCTGGCCGGTAGCTACTCCTGAAGTGCAAAAGCATCGCCGCTGTGCAATGCTTTTGTACTTCTGCGGGGGGCGGCCTGACATATGGGGCGGACTAGCCCTGTGCTGGTTGTCCCCCTGCATGTCAGTGTGCCTGATCGTAGCCCTGCAAAAACGACCCGGTACTTCAATTGCCGGCACTTTCAGACTTTTCTGTGTGAAAGTGGTATCACAGAGATTCCAGTTCTGCTCCTCACATTTTAATTGCTTTATTTCTTTCTGGAAATGCCAATTCCGTTTCTCACTGCGATTTTCCTGTCTATTCCACAAGGCGGTGGGAGCGGTGTCACGGTTCCGTCGGAAGGTGGCAGTAACAGATCCCGAGCTGGCATTACCAGTTCTCACTCTCGGTCCTGGCATGCAGGGTCTGGGTCCAGCCTGTATCTTCCTGCGTAAGGGCATTGCAGAGAAGCAAGGGGTAAGTAGGGCAATCCACCCCAGTGGCCCTGGGACTGAGGGATTCCTGTGGCATATCGAAAATGTGATTACTACCATGAATATAGCTGCATGAGTATTCAGTATTGGTTATAAGGAATGACACCGCACCCTGTCAAGGCCACGATCCGGTTGGGAGCACTGGTATGCTGATACTTGTAGTTCCCCAACAGCTGGATAGCCTGTATATATGCCCAGTATACCAGTTATTGCCTGCTGCTTGTATATGTTTGCTTTGGACAGATAGGAGAAGCAGGTTTTATTCCTCATTTAGGGGGACATGTACTAAGCAGTGATAAGAGCGGAGAAGTGAGCCAGTGGAGAAATTTCCCAATCAACCAATCAGCAGCTGTGTATCATTTTATATTATGCAAATTATAGATGTTACTTCAGTGCTGATTGGTTGCCATGGGCAACTTCTCCACTGACTCACTTCTCTGCTCTTATCACTGCTTAGTAAATGTACACCTTAATGTAGAGGAAAAAGGAGGGTTATCCCGCACAGGACAGAATTAAACAATGGCTCCGGGGTTACCATTAATAAATAGACAAGATTATAGACAGTAATGCAACTACTTTGTCATGATATGTCTCAAAACAATCTAGTTCTTTCCAAGAGGTAGTTCCTCCAATCATATTATCATCTCGAAGTAAAGCAAGACCATGCTGCACTGCAGCGGGACGGGTGTAACATGTGCAGAGATTTAGGGGGAATTCATTGTAGGCGGGAAATGAAAAAAAAAAAAACCCTGTGGTGATTTTCCCGCAGTCATAGGGTTTTGCTATTCAATTACAGGACAGAAAATCAGACACGGGCCAATATTTACTAAGAATTCGAGTTTGTCCGATTTGTGTTTTTTTTTCTAAATCCCAATCCGGGAATTCACTAAGCACCAATCTCAGCAGTGTTTGGACTATTCGTAATGGTTTGATTTGCAAAATTCCGAAATACAAATGAATAGACCATCGGTCAAACACGGCTGTTATTTCATACAATACGGGCATTCACTATTCATTCGTATTTGGGTGTTAGTTTCTGAGTGCTCAAGTGCGGGTCTGTTTTTTTTTGATTCGTTAAAAAAAGCAGCAAAAAAATAGACCTGCTTTTTCCAGTCGAGTTTGGATAACCATGCACGGATCAGTGAGATCTGTGCATGGTTATCTATGGGAAAGGGTCTGTTTAGTGTAAAAGCTGAAAAAAAAATTGCGTGGGGTCCCCCCTCCTAAGCATAACCAGCCTCGGGCTCTTTGAGCCGGTCCTGGTTTAAAAAATATGGGGGGGGAAATGACAGGGGTTCCCCCATATTTAATCAACCAGCAATGGGCTCTGCGCCTGGTCCTGGTACCAAAAATACGGGGGACAAAAAGCGTAGGGGTCCCCTGTATTTTAGAAACCAGCACCGGGCTCCACTAGCCAGGTACATAATGCCACAGCCGGGGGACACTTTTATACTGGTCCCTGCGGCCCTGGCATTACATACCCAACTAGTCACCCCTGGCTGGGTTACCCTGGAGGAGTGGGAACCCCTTAAATCAAGGGGTCACCCCCCCAGCCACCCAAGGGTGAAGCCCGAGGCTGTCCCCCTCATCCAAGGGCGGCGGATGGGGGGCTGATAGCCAAGTGTCAAAAATGTGAATATTGTTTTTAGTAGCAGTACTACAAGTCCCAGCAAGCCACCCCCGCAAGCTGGTACTTGGAGAACCACAAGTACCAGCATGTGGTGGAAAACCGGGCCCGCTGGTACCTGTAGTACTACTACTAAAAAAATACCCACAAAAAAACAGGACACACACACCGTGAAAGCATAAGTTTATTACATACATGCATGCATACATACATACTTACCTACTAGGTGCTTCATCGCGCCCTACGGGCGCTCTTCACACCGTCGCAAGGGGCTACGCCCCTTTAACCCTTGCATGCCTATATGGGGTTCAATATTTGTATTATATGGAGTATTACCTGCATTCCTTTGTTAGTGGTTAAATATTGCACAATGAAAGGGCGTGCGATGGTGAAGGAGGGGAGGGTGTCTGTAGATGCTGCAGGTGGAGGGGGGGGGGCAGATGCGGGGGGGCCCGGATGGGGAAGGGTTGGGAGGTGCTGCGGGTGGGGGAAAGACAGAAGAGTGGGGGCTGTAGATGGGGGAGGGGTCCGGAGGCACTGCAGGTGGGGGAGGGGCAGGGGTGCCACGGGGGAGGGGCAGGTGCAGGGATGTTGCGGATGGGTGAAGGGTTCCGGAGGTGCTGTGGGATGGGAAGGGGCGGGGGTGCCGGGGATGGGGTAGGGGGTCCGGAGGCACCGCTGTGGGGGAGAGGCAGGTGCGGGTGGTGCGACGGACGGGGAAGGGGGTCCGGAGGCGCTGCAGGTGGTGGAGGGGCAGGTGCGGAGGTGCCGTGGGTGGGTGAGGGGGGGACCGCGAATGGAGGAGGGTGTCTGCAGATGCTGTGGGTAGAGGGGGGCAGGTGTGGGGGGAGACATATAGGGGGTGGATGATGGAGGGGGTCTGGAGGTGCTGTGGGTGATGGAGGGGGGGAGTGGGAGCCGCTGGTGGTGTAGGGGGTCTGGAGGCACAGCGTGTGGGGGAGGGGTGGAGTGTCGCATGTGGTGGAGGGGAAGGCACTGCGGGTACTGTACCTGAAAAAAAGGTAGTTGGAGGGTATGCAGTAACAGGGCCAGGACAGGGGTGACAGGGTCAGAACAGGGGTGATGGGGCCAGGACAGGGGTGACGGGGCCAGGACAGGGGTGACAGGGCAAGGACAGGGGTGACGGGGCCAGGACAGAAATGACAGGGACAGGATAGGGGTGACAGGGCCAGGGTAGGGGCGGCAGGACCAGGATTTGGTTGACAGGGCCAGGATAGGGGTGACAGGGCCAGGATAAGGGTGACAGGGCCAGGATAAGGGTGACAGGGCCAGGATAGGGGTGACAGGGCCAGGATAAGGGTGAAAGGGCCAGGATAAGGGTGACAGGGCAAGGCCAGGGGTGACAGGGACATGACAGAACACAGGGCACGGGAGAGATTGGTATTAGGGACAAAACAGTGGGGACAGACAGATGTGTCTTACCGGAGTCACTGCTGCTGCTGGCTGCTGCTGTTCCACTCCAACCTGTTTGGATCTGCTGCTGGTGGAGACTTGGCATGGTTGACTCTCTCAAGCTGGAGTCCTGCTTCCTCTGCCCGTCCGCATCCCTCCCCCCCCCCGCTCCTCAGTCACACACCGCGGACCTCGCGCGGCTGCCGGGCACCGTGGTAAGGGGAGACTGGGAGTGACTGGTTAGCCCCCAGGAGACGCTGCGGCTGGAGGGAGGAGGGGGTCATAGCATGCACGCGGCACGGACCTCGCGGCTGCCGGACACTGTGGTAAGGGGAGACTGGGAGTGACTGGTTAGCCCCCAGGAGACGCTGCGGCTGGAGGGAGGAGGGGGTCGGAGCCTGCAAGCAGCGCGGACTTCTGCAACGCTGCCCGCCGGCAAAAGTGTGTGAAGGAGCTGGGCGCCCCCCCCAACCGCGGGACACTGCGGCACGCGGGTGGGACAGTGGGACAGATTCTACACTGGATTATGTGAGTATAATTTTTTTCACAGGTACCCCAAGGATTGTACATGGAGAAGAGGACCGAGCCTCGTGTGAACATAGGTAAGTATGTATGTATGTATGGAGGTGTGCATGTATGTAATAAACTTATACTTTCATGGTGTGTGTGTCCTGTTTTTTTGTGGGTATTTTTTTAGTAGTGGTACTACAGGTACCAGCGGGCCCGGTTTTCCACCACATGCTGGTACTTGTGGTTCTCCAAGTACCAGCTTGCGGGGGAGGCTTGCTGGGACTTGTAGTTCTGCTACTAAAAACAATATTCACATTTTTTCAAAAGGCTATAGGCCCCCCATCCGCCGCCCTTGGATGGGGGGGACAGCCTCGGGCTTCACCTCTGGCCCTTGGGTGGCTGGAGGGGGGGACCCCTTGATTTAAGGGGTTCCCACTCCTCCAGGGTTCCCCGGCCAGGGGTGACTAGTTGGGTATGTAATGCCAGGGCCGCAGGGACCAGTATAAATGTGTCCCCCGGCTGTGGCATTATGTACCTGGCTAGTGGAGCCCGGTGCTGGTTTCAAAAATACGGAGGACCCCTACGCTTTTTGTCCCCCGTATTTTTGGAACCAGGACCAGGCGCAGAGCCCGGTGCTGGTTGATTAAATATGGAAGAACCCCTGTCATTTTTCCCCCCATATTTTTTCAACCAGGACCGGCTCAAAGAGCCCGAGGCTGGTTGTGCTTAGGAGGGGGGACCCCACGCAATTTTTTTCAGATTTTTAAAGACTTTAATCAACTTTTTAAGATACACAATGAAGCCCTGCACGGATCTCACAGATCCGGCCGGGATTCCTTGTGTTTTGTCAGGCAGTGTTTTACTCATCACTCCCGTAAAACACTGCCTGATATTACGAATCACATCGACATCGGAAAAAATTATTGTGCAAAACTCGGCTGCTTAGTGAATGATCGTATCAGGATTCAAAAAGTTGCAGTAAAATGCACCCGATACCATTCGAGTTCAAACACCCTTCAAAACGGCCAAAACACGAATCTTTGTAAATATACCCCATGGTTTTCTATAGAAATCACTGCGTCGCATTTTCTGTCTTTTTTCATGCATACCGAGAGCGAGTCTGATTCTGCCTAAAATCGTTCATCGGGGACTTGCTCTAGGACCCCAGATTTGGATGTGGGGTGTGGGGTGTTCAAACTGAATTCTGGATTACAGTGTAAAAATAAAGCGCTTCTCTTCTCTTTCCACAGTACCGAGAACTGGGAACCGACGAGATAGAAGGTAAATATCATTCTTCTGTAGAGAGGGAGATGGATTATACATGTGTATATATATATACATACGCGCATATAGAAATGGCTTTCCCCAATGACTTACTGTATCACCTATGAATTGCCTATGGGTGGTTAAATTCTAGCCTGCATTTCAACTGTAACTGGGCGCTGCGGATCCCATGAATAAATAATAATAATAATAATAATAATAATAATAACTGGTTTTAATCAGCCACAGAACCTGTGTAAATCATAAGCATACTTACTGACCTGGCTTCCCCCTCTTCTGGGAGGGGGTAGCTGGTCGGCACATAGGGGGTGTAGCCACTGGGTGCTGTGCTTGCCAGGGACGTGTGGTCGGCTGGACGGTCGGCGTACCGTGAATGCGGCCTTGAGTACGCATCATCATCGTTGCTCCGCCCCTGCATTACAGTGCCCACTTTCACTAAAAGCTAAAGCGGGCCAGATCAGGGACATTTGCTTGCCTTTCCAGGGGGTCGGGATGGTCACTCGATTGCTCCCCACTGACAGTAATCTGGGGGCGCGATATAGGGTGAGCATGGTGGCCATATATGCTTTGAGATTAATCTGTCCCCGAACACATGGAGACGCGAGCTGTACAGGCATTACCACTATCCTGTTGTCCAAAGCCTCAGAGAACCTTGCCGTTAGTTAAATGTCTGCTTCCTAATATTGGGGGGCATTTACTAAACTTCGGAGAGTGATAAAGTGGAGAGAGTAAAGCCCAGTACCCACGGGCCGATGCATGAGAGATGTGTGCTGAGCGAACCCAGGCTGATATTCTAAGCAATTTAGTCAGATTGCTTAGAATATCGCTCCGTGAGTACCCCCCTATAAAGTAACAACCAATCAGCTCCTAACTGCCATTTTTCAAAAGTTCAATCTGACCTATCTACTTGTGAGTCAGGGAAGTCGATCAGGCTGTATTAAGTGGGTCTGTTAATACAGTAGCCGGGGCAGTTTGCTCATTTCTGCAATGTAGCCTCAGTGAATTACTGTTAGTTTTTGCAGCTAAATTGAAACATGTCTCTTCTTAAGCCTGATAAATAACAGAACATTTGCCAATCATCCTATTACCAGCTGCTGGCAATGAGAGTAAGAAACTGCTGAGCACAAGTCTCCACAGCTAAGTGCGTCAGTTGTTTATAGACACGTGTCATGTCACCTTCAATAAGAGTATTTCCGATGGTACGATACAGACTTTCCAGCTGGAAACACATGTCTGTAATCCTACAATACAGATGTGTCCAGATGCACATTTGCCTGGTCCCCAAAACTCCTCAACGACTTCTAATATCCATACACTGACCTGTAGGGGGCGC